>NW_028258317.1:45375000-46000000 GCF_053883595.1 Heterocephalus glaber
GTTCCAATTAAAGGATGCATAAAGGACCTTCTTGGAAAATTAGGAATGAAAAAATACAGGTAAAACCCCTAGATACAGTAATATTGCAAAAATATTTCTACATTCATATTTTATCTCATTTAGGTGTTACAATGATTCAGTGAAGCAGGTCTTATTGTTCCCCAGTGAAAATGAACTCTAGCTCAAAGAAATTTTAGTAATAAACCTCAAATTTGAATCTAACTCTTTCCACAACAAACACTGTGTAGTTTGTATGGATATTTTCATTTTGTTCTTGTTGTTCCATCTTCAATTTGTTTCCTTCATCAAGAGAAGGATCTTGGTTACTCAGTATTCTTCTGTTATTAACATCTTCCCATGCTCTGTAGAATTAATCTTTATAGGAAGACTGAATTGACCAAAACTAGCTCAAGAAATCAAATATTGTTGCTTTGTATCTATCTTGAAATATAAATGTAAGGAGAAAAGTAACTTAGATTCATTCTTGATCAGCCATAGGATTTCTGCTATTGCCATTCTACAGGTGTCAAAGTAGAAACTGGAGCCCTCTCCATTAGCTGAAAGGAAATCCTATAGCCATCATTTTCAGTAGTTGGGAAAATAAAATTGTGTAAGCTTTTAAGCTTATATTACATACCTATAATCTCTGCACTCAGGAGGCTGAGGCAGGAATATCATCATTAGTTTGAGGCCAGTGTGGGCTGCATAGTGAGTTCAGGGCTAGCCTGAACTACATTAGACCCAGTCTCAAAATACACACACGTGCACACACACATGGCATTTCAACCCAGAGAAGATATTAAAACCTTTCCAGATTTCTGGATTAGAATGTCCTTTAGTGAACCAGTAAAAAGTAAAAAGTTAGAGGGACAAAGTTTAACAAAAGGAAGATACTTTATTTGTAAAGAGGAAAAGGAAAGGAGAGAAAAGGAGAAGATAGCTACCCTGATAAGAATCAGGGTAGATGGCTCCGGAAAGATGGAGGACCTGTGGGCTCTTTGTTCTTGGCTGTTTTTGTGAGGGGGTCAAGTCCTCCCTCCCTGAACTTGCCATAACTGAGTTGGCTTCCATCTATGGCGTCTATCTATGTCATCTCTTTTGGTAGTCTACATGTAGCCTCTTTGTTTGTTTACTTGTCCTTGACCTACTTTTGAAGGCCTTATCTTTGGGGTGGGTGGCTGGTTGGCAAGGGAGTGCCTTATTCATGGTTACCTCAGAGAGTTAATAAGGGGGTACGAGGATATCTATTATGTTCTATAATTTTATGATGAATATTGTGAGCCTAGAGTGGATAATATAGTGACCCCAGAGTGAATATATATGTATATGCACATATATAGAGAAAGGTGTGAGTATATACTTGTATATTCCGAATAAGAGCCTTTCCCAAAGTTAGCCATCCCTCCTCCTTTTTCCTTTGTTTCCCCTGTATTCTGTTGGAGGAGGGGGTGGCTTATTATTTTGTGCACTTGGCTTTCTCTGTACTCTGTAAGCTGTTTCCCTCTCTGGCCTCTTGGTGCAAGTCCCAAGGCCACTTGGTGCCTTTCTTTGTGGTTTTTTGTTTCTCTCTTTCTTTACCCTTGTCCTTGATCTACTTCCCAGGGGAATCTCTCTAGTAAGGTTTAATTCCTCCTAGTCAGGATTAGCTAGCAGACCTAAATGAGACCCCTATTTTATTTTCTCATATACAGACACCAACTCTAAAACAACATATACAGAAAAGTGAGTTCTTTCTCTTAACCTCAAAAACATTTCCATCCTAACAGATTTGCATATGTACTATATGTTTTCCTGCATGCGTTCTTATACATATATAGGGGGGTTTGTTTGTTTTATACAAAATGGAATCAAGTCAATGATATCCTCTTTTCACTTGAGTCTGACTTGGTAGATTATTACTATGGATCACAGGTTCCCAATCTCAACTGAAGAAAAGTTGGCAATTCTTTTCTTCCTTTTTCCCCCTCTTCCTGTTTATCTCTGTTCCTCTCTCTCATTTCTCACCCTACATCTCACTGCCTCTCCAGAACCTTTGACTCTTTCCTCAAACCTTTACTCCCTTACTTATAGCCAATGTCCTCAGTGAGAAATAGAGATTGTCAGGCTTTTTGGTTTTGGGGGTTTTTTTGGTACTGGGGATCGAACTCGGGTCCAAGACTGTCAGTTTTTAAAACCTCCCGCAGTTACTGCCTACCTACCTACCTTCTCAAATGCAAGCTCATCTCACATGCATTGTCTTCCAGGCTCTCCCTTTTTTTAATTGTCTTCTTTGAGTCCTATCCCTTCCATTTGTATTCTGAATCCCTTTATCACACAAAGCAAAACTTGAGAGCCATAAGACTGTTAGGCTTGTTCTGCCACTCTCTAGCTATATGAATGACTTCAGACAAGTTACTTAACTACTCTGAGCCTATGAAAAGTTCTGATCTACAGCCAATAAATGACATGTAATTATATTCATCTAAAGGGGGTTTTCATTGTTCTCTAAGATACTTATCACTTCAGCTTTTCTACAACATTTTCTTTATTTCTGTTGATTCTTCATTTTCTCCACATGGAGAGTAATTAACTCATAAAGACTGCATGGTCTCAAATATTTCTGAACATCTTGTGAAAGAACATTTTGAACTCTCTTTTTGAAGATATTTTAGTAGTAAACAGCCTCAGAAGATAGAGCAAAGGATAGGCATGGTTGCTATCCAGAATAAGAAGACAATTTCCCTCTTTAGAGGGAAAACTGTCAAGCTTACTGCTCATTATAAAGGATTCCAGAATTCTAAGCTCAATGTTTCCCTCCTATAACACAATCCATAGTGTCTGCACCAATAATTTATCCTAAATTGGGGGTTAGGAACAAGCAAAATAAATGCTGACACTCTACTACTACTGCTGTTTGTAATAAACTATTTTTTTTGTCTGATGTAAGACTCTCATACATTTTTTTTACCAGTATCCATAAAACTGTGGAAGACTGGCTAGCTTCTTTGCTTTAATGTAAGGTAAAAATCTCAGACACAGACCCAGGGCCAGGGATTTAGCTCAGTGGTTCTGCCGCCTGCCTCACAAGTACAAGGACCCAAGTTTGATCCCCGGTACTAAAAAAAAAAAAAAAAAAAAAAAAAATGCTTCACAGCTTTTGACATTTTAAAGAAAGAGAAAGAAAAAAAATCTCTAAAAGTTGGTGGAGAGAGAGAGAGAGAGAGAATTAAGCACGTCTTCACATGATCAAATAGCTTTAGATAATGGGAGAGATCTCTACAGAGGAATGCCAGTTTATTTGGAAAAATATGAAATTAGAAAAACAATCCACATTTTTTTCTACTGATGAAATCACTATTTAGGCAAGGTGTCTTAATTACTTTTCTTGTTGCTGAGACAAAAAAATCTTACACCTAAAGTTAAAGGAGGAAAGGTTTATTTAGTTTATAGATATTTCAGTCCATAATCAGCTAGCTCCAAGGCAAGGTGGCATGGCAAAGGGGCAGCATAGAGGAGAAACAATTCATGGCAGGTAGAAGGCAGCAAACAGCAAGTGACAAGCCAATGACCCTCATTCTGTCCCTTATCCAGGCTACCTACCCTTAGGGAGGGTAGCACTCACATCCTTAATACCAGCATCAGATCCTTGATCCCAGCATCACATACCCCAGATCCAGTCACCTGCAAAAAGCCCCACCTATGACTGCATAGAGCTTTGGGGGAACATCTAGATACAAGCCATAACAGCAAGGACAATCTGCAGTTTGTCAAAGAATCACCTCAAAGGTAAAATTCTTCAATCTAATTTGACCTTTATAGTTGCCCAGTACAAACCTATAGTACCAGAGATTGAACTCAGGACTTTGCACTTGCAAGGCAGGTGTGGCACCACTGGGCTAAATCCCCAGCCACAAACCATATTTTTAAAAAAAACTGATTGAGATTTATAGTAACCAACATTTTTCCTCAGGACTGAGAGTGCTCATATGAAGAAGCCTTGGTTCTCGGCAAAGCAGAATAGCTATTCTATATTTTACCAGTTACATTCTTCACAATTCTAATATATCAGATTTTCATCAATCCTTTAAAAGTAATCCCACAATAACAAATTAGACATATAATGAGACAGTGGCTGCAAAACAGATCAATAAACTAGTGCTTGTTTTGCACCAACAGGATTCTAATTCAGTGGATAAATAATTTATTCTTCATTATCTCATTACCTGTATTACTTCCTCCTAGAGATATAATTTCCTCAATTTATGTACAAAGTCAAGGTTATTTCTCACATCAGCTCTGATGCAGATAAAAATGTTTTGGCATCTTACAAGATGCTTCTACCAAATATAATATCCGACTGGATAGTTTCTCTTTGGAATTATATTTTGTCTATTACACAAGAAACTGTTCAGAACATCAGCTCTAATCAACCAGGTATGTTATAATTTTTGTAACACTAACATTATTACAAAAATACTTTCTTGAATGTTTTATCTTTATAATATAGTTTAATATTTCTGCTTTTTGGAGAAAATTTTAGTGTCTTTTTTCTTAACTCTATAGCTAATATAATTTTTTTTTTTTTTTTTGGCGGCACTGGAGATCAAACTCAGAACCTTGCACTTGAGAGGCAGGCACATTGCCACTGAGCTAAATCCCTGGCTAATATAATTTTTAATTGATTGATTGGACTGGGATACAATTTTGATTCCTATTTGATTTTTCCCTCAGTTTTTACCATCCCTACCCCTGGGCACAGCTTCTACTGGAGACTTTCTGACCCTGAGAAATAGGTGCCAAATATTTTCATTTTCAGAGAACAAAGTGAACATCAACTATCTGGATTTTGATAGCTACATCATTATTATAATTGTCTTCTGGGTATTTATTTAATCTGTATTTATAAGAATTAATAAATTAATATCTTCAAGTTTTATATAAATGTCTCAACCATCTGGAGAAGAATCCTACTGAGTAGTCACACAGTGAGTTTTTCATGCCTTCCAGTTTATTGTATTTTTTAATTCAACTTTGGATATTCTAAATTATTACCATACAATTCTTTTAAAAACCTGATACATGTAATTGTCCATATTTATAGGGTACAGTGTGACATCTCAATACATGTATACAATGCATAATAATAAGATCAGGGTAACTGACATGTCTGTTACCTTAGACATATAGCCATACAATGGTTAAACATAATAACAGTGTTTTATTACTGTGCTTGTCATGCTTCTATATCAGATATAATATAGAATATCAGATATCAGATGTAATATTCTGGGAAATATACAAAACCACAGGTTTATGGCTGGTCTTCCTGGTTTGAGCTAAGAAGTTTCAGATTAAACTGTAAACTTTATGAAGTAGATATTCTGTCTTATTCAGCACTGTATCCCCAGTGCCCCCAGCAAAGTGCCTGGCACACAGTACGTACTAAATGAATATTTGCTGAATAAATGAAGTGGCAGGCTTAGAGAGAAGATAATTTCATATGAAAAATCTTGGAAACATTAGTGATTGGAATATCATATTCACATAATAATTAAGTTAAAACACATGCTGCTTCAGGCAGCAGCCCCAGCTGCTGGAAATATCTTTCTCTTCAGCTCTTTTGAGGAACATCTGGGTGGAAAAGTTAAGATATTATTCTAAATCAATGTGTTTACATTGAAAAGAATAAGACATTTCTTTTTAATTTTATCTAACTTACTATTTAATTTTTCCAATACATAGTATAGAGTGCAAAACATCATGAACTATACACAAATTCCATGAACTTTTACGGACTTTTATAATTCAAATCTATGTTCATTTTACTGTAGCATAGAAAGTACTTTCTAACAATTATAGTGTTCCATGATTCTTGGAATTTTATTTAACATTTTCAATGAAGAGTACACAGATTTTATGTCTCATGTCTTTATTCTAATACAATCTTTCCTTTTTGGATGAGAAACGGTCATTTTCAAAAAGAAGTAAAGTGATAGAAACTGTAACTCCTTTGGTTCAAGATTCACTGTAAAGCTGCAAAAATCAAGGCAGTGTTGTACTGGAGTATAGATAGATATATAGACTATGGAAGCAAAATAGAAGGTTTAGAACAAAATAGAAGGTTTAGAAATCGAAGGTAAATACACCTATCTATCTATTTATGGAGATATATATATGGAGTGTTTATTTGGTTAACTGATATTCAACAAAGTGCAAAGGTACTTCAGTGGGGGTAAAGAAGAACAACATGTAAAGGTGTATGCAAACAGAAATGAATCTCAATTCATACCTCACACCATACAGAAAAAACAACGTGAAATAGATAATAGATTTAAATGCAATATCTTTTTTTTTTTTTTTTTGGTACCAGGGATTGAACTCAGGACCTTGCACTTGCCAGGCAGGCACAGTCCCACTGAGCCACATCCCCAGCCCTTAAATATAGAATCTAAAATTATAACACCTAAAGAAGAAAAGAGAGAACATTTTTGTGACCTTAAGTTGCATAAAGATTTCTTAAATAGGACATAAAAAACATAAATCTTAACATTAAAAAAAATTTTTTTGTGTGGTACCGGGGATCGAACTCAGGACCTTACACTTGCAAGGCAGGTGTGTTGCCAATGAGCTAAATCCCTGGCCCCAACATTTAAAAATTTGACAAATTGAACATCATTAAAATTAAAAATCTTTTGATTTTCAAAAGTCACATGGAAAAGAAAGGAGAATATGTGAAAATATATATCTGCTAGCTGGGCAAGGTGGCACATGCCTGTAATCCCAGCACTCAGGAGGCTAAGGCAGGAGGATTGCTGCAAGTTCGAGGCCAGCCTGGGCTACATAGTGAGTTCTGGGCCAGCCTAAACTACAAAGTGAGACCCTACCTAAAAAAAAAAAAATCTGCTAAAGGGCTTGTTCGTTTAAATATATATATATGACCAAAAACTATTTTTTTCACACTGAGCTACATCCCAGTCCTCTTTTATTTATTATTTTTAAAATTTTATCTTATGATTATCACTAAATCACTGAGATGCCCAGCCTAGGCTTGAACTTAGGATCCTGCTGCCTCAGCCTTCCAGAGTGCTGGAATTATAGGTGTGAATTACCATGCTCAGCTTTAAGAAAAAAAAAACAACTCAATTTTTATGCATAAAAGATTTGAAAAAACCCATCACCAAAAATATACAAATAGCAAATAAGCACATCAAAACATACTTAATACTGTTACTCCTTAGGGGAAAATATAAACTAAAACCAAAAGTAGATACCAGAACATATTTCCTAGAAACCTAAAATTTAAAAGAATGATAATACTAACTATTGTCAAAGATTGCAGCTATTGGCATTCCTATATATTTTAGTTGGGAAGAACTTGGCAGTTTTGTATAAACCTACATTTAACATATGACCAAGCAATTTCATTCCTAGCTATTTATCAAGAGAAATGAAAACATTTCCACACAAAAACTTGTACTCATATGTTCATAGGAGTCTTAGTCATAGTAGCCTAAAACTGGAAACAACACAAATGTCTATTAATTGATAAACACATAAACAAATTGTGGTATATTTGTATGAAATTCTACTGTATTCAGATGATATATGAATATAAAGGGACAATCATGCACCAACATGGATGAATGTCAGAAGCACTGTGCTAAGTGAAAGATGCTGAATGCAAAAAAGTCACATGGTGACTGTTGCCACTTATATGAAATTCTAGAAAAGATAAAGCTATAGCAATAAGAATCAGATCAGTTGTTGCCTGGAACCAGAGGCAGAAAAGAATTGTCTACTGAGGAACCCAAGGGAACTGTTGGGTACTGAACATGATCTATATATGAGTATAGTCATGATTACTTGATTGTCAAATTCATCTAACTACACACTTGCAATTGGTAATTTTTTGTTTGGTTTTGAGACCAGATCTCACTGGTGCTCAGAATGGTCTTGAACTTCTGAGCTCCAGTAAAGTTTCAGCCTTCTTTGTGCTGGGACTACAGGCACAATTGGTGAATTTTAATGCATATAAATTATACCTTGATAAACATTTCTATTGCAACACTTGGTTAATGAGTCAAGGTCCAGTGGGAAAACAGAAATTATACAAATTACTTCAAAAAGAGAAATAATTTAGGGCACAGGTTACACACGTGTGAGAGAGCAGAAAGTCAATAGCTTTGAGGCAAAATACAATCAAAAGATGGTAACTGCAGGACCTGCTATCACCCAAAAGCTAAGGGAATACAATAGAACTGCTAATTTTGAGCTCAGAAGAGGGGCTTCTCAGTGGTGTATGCAAAATATCTGAGGAAGGGGTGTTTCTAGGTTATTGCTAATGCTCTGCAGAGATGGGATATGGTTGGATTTTTTTAGAGTGTTGCAAGATGCAGGAGACTGCTGTCACCAAGAGGAAGGGTCACTCCTGAGAACAAGAAGTATCAATTCTTTTTTGGGCTCATTTTTGAATTCTCCAATTTCTAGTGGTTCTTATTGATGGACTCTAATAGAGATCCAGCTATGAAAGGAGAAATTTTGTATCCAGAGTCTAACCTTAGAAACAGAACAAATAATACAGAGAAGGTGAGCCAGTCCCAGTGCCCGGGAGGAGGCTCCCCCGCTGCCATTCCATGCTCCTAGGGCAGAGAAAGTGCACCGCATGGGCACCAGAAGCCCCCCCCCCATGGAAATGAGAAGACATGTAAACAAGCCTCAAAAACAGACTTCCAGATCACCTACAGCAACCCCTAAGGGAAACAAGATGGAACACTCTGATACTCAACCACCTGGACTCCCTGAACTGGCAACCAAAGAGGATCTGGGAAAAATGAGATCAGAAATAACTTCTCAGATAACAGCAAAGATTGTGCTCATAGTGCAAGACATGATTAATAAATCTAGAGAGGACACAGATAAAAAAAATAGAGGATCTGAGGAACATGATGGAATCCCAACATAGGAAATAAATCGAATCCATAAAACAGATACCAACAGATTTCCAGGAGATTAAAAACTCCATCGAAAGTCTACACAGCAGAATGAACCAATGTGAGGACAGAATTTCAGCTATAGAAGATAAGATTGCAATTAGTGACCAGGAAAAGAAAAATTGCTTTAAAATTGTAAGGGACCATGAGAAATCAATCCAGCAGCTGCTAGATGTTGTAAAGAAGAATAACACAAGACTGATTGGAGTCAATGAAGAAAGAGGAGAGAGTGCAGATGACATAAAAAAAAAAAACCTGTTCACAGAAGTGATGGCAGACAACTTCCCAAGGAGGGGAAAAGAACTTGACATACAGATAAGTGAGGCATATAGGACTCCAGCTAGCCTTGATCAAAAAAAAAATCTACACATAAGCATATAATAGGATTCCAGAAACGCAACAGAAAAACATCATTCTACAAGCAATGAGAGAGAAGAAACAAATCACATACAAAGGAAAGCCCATCAGAATCACAGCAGACTTCTCAATGCAAACCCTCAAGGCAAGAAGAGCTTGGAGTGACGTATTTCAAGCCCTAAAGGAAAACAGCCTCCAACCCAGACTGATGTACCCTGCAAAACTATCTTTCAAAATTGATGGAGAAATAAGATACTGTTGCGCCCAGATTGTGAAGTCCCAGAGACCACCAGGAGGCCGTTTCCGATGTAAGCACACAAGGGTCGTTTATTCAAGCTTAAGCAGGGACTCTCAACTGTCACCGACACAGCGGATCGAGATTGAGAGCCCTGAGTCCCTAACTAGCAGGGTTTTTATTGAGAATACAACAAGCTTTGGTTATTAGTAGCCAGGTGATTGGTTAATACTTAATACATATGAAGTGTAGGGTTTTGGTTGGCTAGGCTTTGGGGGTCGAAGGGGATTACGTATTGGTTTTTGTGAGGGAGAAAAGGGGCAAAGATTAACGGCCGGTTGTTACATACTGATCGTTAGCAGACCCACTAACTAATGGCCGCATCTATCTTGTGTGGACAGTCAGCTCATTAACTGCTTATCCTACAGATAGTGTGCCTGGAACGCTCTCTCCCCGGGTACACAGGTGGTTGGGTAATAAACTCAGGAATTTCAAGTGGTGAATTCCTAGTTTAAGCACAAATTTGAGAGAACAAAGGAGACGGCTCCAAAATGGAGTCATTTTGGTCCCACAATACTTTCATGATAAAGAGCACCTTAGGAACTTCATGAATACAAAACCAGCACTCCAAAAACTTTTAAACAATATTCTAGGAAAAGACAACAAGGATCACAACCCCAGGAAGCCCAGCAGAATGAATCCATTGGGTGTGACAAATTAAACGCAAAGAGGGAGAATCCAACAAAAGGAAAAAGTCATGACAAGGCTTTTAAAACTTTTGACTTCATCTCCCTGATGAGTGTATAATTCAATCTTGTTATTGTACTGATTAGTGTTTTTCTGATTCTGGAGTTGCACACCTTTCCTTGTGCTGTACTGGCTATTTATCATCTTCTTGTGTCTACTTTTTAATTGGGCTGTCTATTGATGAGCTGTAAGAGTTCTTTATATGTTCTGGTCATAGGTTTTATGCATTGTAAATATGGTCTGTTTAAGGACTACTTTTCATTTTAATGATGTCATTTGGAGTTCTAAATTTTGATGGAATCTCATGTTTCAATTTTTTTCTTTTATACATCATGTTTTTTATATCCTAGGTGGTTCTTGCCTACCCTAGATTCATGGACATTTTCCCTTGTAATTTCTTCTTAAAGTTTCATAGTTTTAGGCTTTCGGATTTGGGTTCATAGATCCTTTCAGGTTGTTTTTGTGTGTGGAGATAAAGGGTTGAGGTTGATTTTTTTATGTACAGATACCAGATGTTCTGATGCCGTTTGCTGAAGACACTGTCTTTTCCTCAGCTCTTGAATTGAGTTTACGTTCTATAGAATGTTGATGTTGGATAATCTTTTGAGACTCACTGGACCATATGTGCGTGGTTCTGTTTCTGGATTCTCTGTTTTATTCCATTGATCTGTATGTCTTTCCTTGCACCAACACTGCCTTGATTACTGTAACTTTAGAAGAAGTCTAAAACTTAGGTACTAAACGTCTTCCAACACTGTTTTTTTTTCTTTTTCTTTTTACTTTTCTAGATCCTTTGTACTCCTACATAACTTTTAAATTTCAATATCCAATTCTTCATTTATAGCAAGTATACATAGACCTGAATTTTTATATATACCTTGTGTTTTCTAATCCTGCTAAATTCAAATACAAGTTCTCAGGGCTCCTAGAGATTTCTTAGCATTTTCTCTGTAGATGATCATTTCATCTACATATAAAGATTTTGCTTCTACCTTGCCAATCCTATCCTAATTGTGTCATTTTATTGCCAGACTATTTTAGTTTGGGCCTAGGTTTCAAAGTTTAATGGACAGGTGAAGAGTAAGCATATCTGCCCTTGTTCCCCACTTTAAGGAGAAAGCATTGTATCTTCTCCATTCATATAAGGCGTTCTTGCTGGAAGTGTAGAGTACATGTCTTTAATCTGTTGAGAAGGTTCTGTTCTACTTCTAGTCTCCTGATGGCTTTTACCATGAACAGCTGTGGAACTTAGTCCAACACTTTTTCTCCTACTAGTGACAGGATCATATGGCTTTTTTCTTTCCTCTTTTAAAATGACTTTTAGGGGTGGATCTTCCAATGCTGAACCAACACTGCCATCCCTATAATAAAACCACTTTCTACATACTGCCAGATCTGACTTCTAATAGTTTGTTTTTGTTACACAAATTTCTATCTATGCTCATACTTTGCTCTTCTATTATCTTTATCCAGTTTTAGGAGTAGCACAGTGTTGATGTCCTAAAATGAGGGGAGAAGTGCCTTTTTCTTCTGCTTTAAATGTTTGATATAATTTATCAGTTAAAATGTATATGAGCCTGTTGTTGTCATATAGGTGGGTTTTCAAGCTAGGAATATACTTTCTTTAATAGGTGCTATTCCAATTTTATATTCCCTCCAGAGTTAGTTTCATTAATTTGTCTTCCAAGGTACTTCTTAGAAGTTGTCAAATTTATTTCAAAACAGATTTTTGAAATATGCTTTCTATGTTCTTTTATATTCTGTAAAATCTGTGGTAATGTCTCCTAGGTCTTGATATTTTAATTTAAAAAATGTATAACTGATATTGTGTAATAGGAAGTAAAGGTCTAAAGGAGCAGGGGAAGTGGGATGGGTAGGGTAAAGGAAAGAATGGAAAAGAAAAAATAAGAGAAAAGGAAAAAAATGGAAAAAAATCTTTGCAAATAGGGAAGGGTGGAGGGGTTGAAGGGAGGGCAGGGGAAGGGGAAAAAAAAATAAGAACCAAGATGCTCATGTAATGGTACAAGATCCCAATGATGTATGTAAATGTATTTTATACCTAAAATGTACCAATAAACTTAATGGGAAAAAAAAGAAACAGAACAAATTATAAAAGTATGAATGTAGAGCCAAAATACAACATGTAAATGACACGTCTGGTTTAACCCCACTTTTAATAATGTGAAGATTAATCAGTAATTTCACGTGGTTTTAGCTTAAGCCCTGTATTATTAAATTCTCAATGTTTCATCTAATGGTTTTAACATCCATTGGTTGCTATTAAATAGATTCATTATTTCATTCAAGGTTATGGCACCATAGTTTTTTCAATTTTAGCATTCTTTATGCATTTATTAGCTGGAATTCTATAAAGAAAAACATTTGATTATTTTGAAATATAGTTTGTACAGGAAAATCTTATTTCTCTAAACAATCATCAGAATTGGTGATGTAGCAATCTCCAAAGATGATCAATGAGTTAATGGCTTTTTAATATTAGAAACTCATCACTTTTGTTTATGTATTTGATTTTTAAAATCTATTACAGATATTATTCTTTTTGATATTCAGATAGTTCCATTTTAGGCCAGTTGGAGACTTCATGGCACTTTTTTTTTTTTTTTTTTGGTACCGGGGATCGAACTCAGGTCCTTGCACTTGCGCAGCAGGTGGCGAAACCACTGAGCTAAATCCCCAGCCCATTTTTTTACTTCTTGTTCTGAATTATTTGTGTAAAAATCTTAGGTATGTACAATTTAATTCCATCCCTCTCATTTGACTGTAAATCTCTTAGCCCTTAGAAGAAATTTGCAACTTATCTTGAATTTTATCTACTTGGTAAACACCTTAATTATCTGTTATTTAGCCACCTTATGAAAATATTCCTGAGATGGCCTCTCCACCAGTGCAAATAAAGCCAGTTTTAATTAGAAAATTCAATAAAGTTGTTCAACTCAAACCAAATCTGCAAGTCCAGTCTTGAAATCTTGAGTATTATATACACTCCTTAGAGGGGGAAGGGGAGCAGAACAACAATGCATGAAAAAGTAAATAAGAATTACTCAACATAAAAAGGAAACTTCAGATTTTAAATCAGTTTATATTTTTGGATAGTAAAAGATAGAAAATAATTTTTCTAAAGTGGATACAGTTTAATTCCTACTATTAAAGTGACAACTCCCACTACAGGATATGGAAAAACCCAGGAAAAAAAACCATGGACCCTGGGACTCACCTTTCTGAGGCTACTTTTTCTTCCAGAAGAGCCAGCAGTCTTTTGATCTGTATTAACACTGTTTTTGTTTGTTTGTTGATTGGTTGGTTTGTTTAGAGGTCAATAAATAGGCAAATAGCAGCCCCTCCAATCAGATGCCCAAACTAGGATTCAGGGAAATTTCTTAGGCTTCTCCTTGCCCCCTGGTCACTACCGTTCCTACTTAAAACCTCTGTAATCATTGTTATGTTTTCTTTTCCTCTGTGTTACTAATAATTTAGACTTTTGGTTTAACTTAACTAGGTTTTACTGGCCTCCTAAATACCACCAGTCTTTGCACTTTAGTTTTCATATGCCTGTCATGATCTTTCTAAAAATTGACTATCTTATGGTTCCTAGATTAAAATACTTAAGTAGCTAGTTCCTTGTTACCATTAGAAAAAAAATCCCCAATTTTAATATGGAATATAATAACCTTTATGATCTGGCCTGTATTTAACTTCCTGTCTTCTTGTTTGCTGCTTCCTATGTCATCTCTATGGGACTAGGCCCCCATCAGCTCCCAAACTGAATGTTCTGCAATACTGAAACACTGGCAGAACTCTTATCACAGTATTATCTAAGGCCTCTGTATTTTTTTGTCCATTTTTTATAATAAATTTTATTTTATCCCATCCCCCCCTCAAGCCCCCTCCCCTCCTTATGTACAAAAGCTTTGTTTCCATTTTTTCCTTCTATTTTCACTTTAAGACCTCTGTATTTCAATAAGTTACCCCCTCTACTTAGAACAACTTTCTCTTTCTTCAAATGGTTAATGAAGATTCATTCTTCAGAAGTCAGCTCTGAGCCAGCATGGTGGCTCATGCCTGTCTGTACTCCCATCATTCTGTGGCAGGAGGACTGAAAGTAGGAGCTCTGACTGGGCAACTAAAGATTTGATAAGAGCTTATCTCACAATTAAAAAATAAATTTAAAAAGGGATCGTTGTGAAGGTCAGTGTAAAGGCCCTGGGTTCAATCCACTGAATGGGGGATGGGGAGTCAACTCTGATCTCACTTCCTCCGAGAAGCTTTCCCTGAGCACTCCCAGACCCAGAATACATTAGCTGCTTCTACAACACCACAGGTTCCATGGCAGACTTATTACTACAGTGATCCCTGTACCAAGTGACATTTGCTATTTCTCATGAGTATCCTCATGTATTTATCTTTACCCTCAGCACTTACCATCATGCTTGAGTATATATAACCTCAGTGAAGATTTCTAAATGAGTGGTTGAATAATCTTAAATTAGCACTTTTCAAAAAATTTTTTCAAAGTGATTGTAAAAATTTATCTGTATTCCCAACAAAAATATAACTGAATTCCCTGCTCCAAATCTGCACCAACCCTTGCCATTGTCTAACATTTACATTTAAAACATTGTGGTAGGTCTTTGGCAATGATACAGGGAATAATACTGGAGATGAAATATGAAATATTTTATCTCCCAACCTGTTAGCTGTCTGACACACTGAGTTCATGTTCTCTAAAAACCAAAGAATGAATTCTAGGAACAATGGAGGTTAAGAGTAGGAAGGTATTTATTGATAGGATAGCTCCTGAGGGACAGGAAGGGTCCTGAATGGGTAGCCAGGGACCCCATTCTATAGAGGAGTTTTATAGAGTAAAACCTACATGGGTACAACGTGGGCCACAGCAATAATCATTCGATAAGGTTACAAGTAGAGTCACTTAGGTAATAGTGGTCCAATTGGGAAATAAGTCACATAAGTGTGGATGGAAAGAACAAAGATTTCTCCTAGGAAATCCAAAGGCGTCTGGTCATTCACTGGAGTGGCTGATATCTATCTAGACTTCATTAGGCCCAGCATTTGTTCTTTGAGGAAGTATGCACATCTGGTCATCTCATCTTTATCTTAAGGCCCAGTCTCCCAACAGATAAGACTCCCTTGGCAGTTGTGATGTGTTTCACCTGTGTCCTGACTCTTTGGAGGACCTAGCCCTATCTGACTGCCTATAATATTTCTACCTAACTAATCTGTCTCTAATATTATTATTTCTTTCCAGTTTTTAATATGTCTTTAATATGCTAATGATGTAGTGTTAAGCAAAGCCTTTTTCTCACTTTTGTTAATATTTCTTAAAACAACAAATGCAAAGGTCCTGCAGTTAAACTTTTTCAAGGAACAGTATGTAAACCAATGAGTCTGCAACAAGATGAAGAATTGTGATCAAAGTCACAACCAGAATTAATCTCATCAGTTATTGTCAAATTTGAGTATTTATAGATAATCTAATGTGCTTGTTCAAATTATACACTCTTGGGTTGTAGTTCGAGAAATTCTGGTTAAGTAGTTTGGAAGTTGGGCCCTAACATCTATATTTTAAAATAAGTATCACAAATGACTTTGATGTGGTCCACTATCGAGGATTCCATACTACAAAGTAATTTATGAGACTATTTGCTGTATTATTTGGTTAATGTGAAAATTATGATTTTTCTATTTTTGTGTGAATATGCAGGAGCACTTACAAAACTAAAATTAAGCCTGCTTGGAGAATTTAAGACAGACTTTGCAAAATCAAGAGTAATTACAGGGAAGCACTCTGGTGAAAACAGCACTGGTTTCATTTTCAGAAGTGGAACTGAGACTCAGGTGTGTTATTTGAGGTAAATCCCATAACCTCTCTCAGTTTTCATTTCTAAAACTAGAATTAAACCTACCCTACTAGGGCTGGGGATTTAGCTCAGTGGTTCCGCCGCTTACCTTGCAAACAGAAGGTCCTGAGTTCGATTCCCAGTACCAAAAAAAAACCCCTACCCTACTGGCTTGGTGGGTTTTTTTCTTTTTATTTTGGTACTGGGGATTGAACTCGGGATCTTGCACTTGTGAGGCAGGCACTGGAACCACTGAGCTAAATCCCTGGCCCTCCTACCCTACTAATCTTACAAATGTATAAGTTTCAAAGTGAGTGTGGCAATGTGCTAAGTCAGAGTAAGACCTAATCACTGCATCTTTTTTTGTTTTGTTTGTTTTCTGAGGCAGAATTTCTCTATATAGTTCAGGCTGGCCTTGAACTCACTGTGTAGCTGAGGCTGGCCTTGAATTTGCCATGATCCTCCTGCTTTAGTCTTCCGAGTGCTAGGATTACAGACATGTACCACCACTCTTGGCTCATGGTGTTAGTCTTGATCACTATTTTTTTTGGTACCGGGGATCGAACTCTGGACCTTGCGCTTGCGAGGCAGGCAGCAGAACCACTGAGCTAAATCCCTGGCCCTAAATTTTTTTTTTGATCACTGTGTTTTTGATTAACATATTTGCCTGAATAGAAGAAACAATATTTAGCCCCAGGGACATTTGTTTCTTGGAATAACCTCTGCAGTTTCCTACTAATGGATAGTTAGACTTCTAGTTACTGAACTTCTTCATATTACAACTTAGACTACAGGTAAGGAAAATCTACGAGTGACACAAATCAAGAATACAAAATTACAATAATTGACAGAGAAAACTCGGATTTAAGGCTTTTGATTATTAATCCAAGTCATTTTCCACCATACTTTATTCAGTTGTCTTTGTCATTCTTCCTTATGATCCACAGGTTATGTGATTTTGGTATACTCTTAAGTTTGAGCATCATGGTTCTACTGCATTAGATGTAGTATTGGGGTAGAAATTTATGCGAGATGCATCAAATATGATGCAGCTATTGTTGAAGGCACAGACTGTTGTCACTTATTTTATATACGGCTTTATCATGGCATTATTCATATACCTTACAATTCATTAATTTAAATTGTACAAATCAATGGCTTCTAGTATAACATGACAGCAGTCATGCTCCATTCTTCCCTCCCTTCTGCCTCTGGCAACCACTAATTTTGTTTTGCTTAGTGTATACCTTTCATAGTGTATGAATGGACTCATACACTATGTAGTCTCCGGTGACTGCTTTCTTCTACTTCGCACGTTTTCTAAATCCACTTATGTGTTTTAAAATTATCAGGGTAACACCAGTAGTGTTTAGAAACACAGAAAAAAATTATCCCACTTTAATATAAACAATAATTATAATTTTTTTCTCTCTTGCTCTTTTCTCCCCCTCAGCAAATGCACTTTTGCTTGACTGGAAAACAAAGGGAAGTTGCCCTTTACCTGTACCCACCTCACACTTCGCTGACAATCAGGCGCTCCACCTCCCAGAGCACAGCAACAGCGCCAGGCAGCAGGGAGAAGCAGCCCCGCCCATCCTCGCTGGCGCCTCGCTTACGTCACCGCTTCCAGCGGACCTCCTTCGCAGTCCCTCCTTCCCTGTCGCGCTAATTTTGACCGAGAGCGATGGCGGCGACCGGGTCTTCAGGGGTCCCGGCGACCGTGTCCGAAAAGCAAGAGTTTTACCAGCTTCTGAAGAACCTGATAAACCCAAGCTGTATGGTGCGGAGGCAAGCAGAGGAAATCTATGAAAACATACCAGGTCTGTGTAAGACTACATTCCTCTTAGATGCCGTCAGAAACAGAAGAGTAGGTTATGAGGTGAGACAAATGGCTGCCGCACTGCTACGACGGCTTTTGTCCTCTGGATTTGAGGAGGTCTATCCAAATCTGCCTTCTGAAGTTCAGAGGGATGTCAAGATTGAACTTATACTGGCTGTTAAGTTAGAAACACATACTAGCATGAGGAAAAAGCTTTGTGATATTTTTGCTGTGCTAGCTAGGAACTTGATAGATGAGAATGGCACTAATCATTGGCCAGATGGTCTGAAGTTCCTTATTGATTCTATCTACTCTAAAAATGTAGTTCTATGGGAAGTTGCACTTCATGTTTTCTGGCATTTTCCTGGGATTTTTGGGAACCAAGATCGGCAAGATTTGGATATCATCAAAAGGTTGTTGGACCAATGTATTCAAGATCAAGAACATCCAGCAATCAGGACATTGTCTGCTAGAGCTGCAGCTGCATTTGTACTTGCTAATGAGAATAATATTTCGCTTTTCAAAGACTTTGCAGACTTGCTTCCTGGAATCTTGCAAGCTGTGAATGATTCATGCTACCAGGATGATGATTCAGTACTAGAATCTCTTGTTGAGATTGCGGATACTGTGCCTAAGTACTTGGGTCCTTATTTAGAAGATACTCTACAGTTGAGCCTGAAGTTATGTGGAGACTCTAGGCTTAGTAATCTGCAACGCCAGCTGGCCCTTGAAGTAATAGTGACCTTGTCTGAAACTGCAACTCCGATGTTGAAAAAACATACAAATATCATTGCACAGGCAGTTCCTCATATATTAGCAATGATGGTTGAACTGCAAGATGATGAGGACTGGGTTAATGCTGATGAAATGGAAGAAGATGATTTTGACAGCAATGCAGTTGCTGCTGAGAGTGCCCTAGACAGACTGGCTTGTGGGCTTGGTGGAAAAGTTGTTTTACCAATGACCAAAGAACATATCATGCAAATGCTTCAGAGCCCTGACTGGAAATCTCGACATGCTGGATTAATGGCCTTATCTGCCATTGGAGAAGGTTGCCATCAGCAAATGGAACCAATTCTAGATGAAACAGTTAACTCTGTTTTGCTTTTTCTTCAGGATCCCCACCCAAGGGTGAGGGCTGCAGCCTGTACTACTCTTGGACAGATGGCTACAGATTTTGCACCTAGTTTCCAAAAGAAATTCCATGAAACAGTGATTGCAGCTTTGTTGCGTACTATGGAAAATCAAGGTAATCAGCGTGTGCAATCTCATGCAGCTTCTGCCCTTATTATTTTTATTGAAGACTGTCCTAAATCATTGCTAGTTCTATATTCGGATAATATGGTAAAAAATATACATTCCATCTTAGTGATTAAACTTCAAGAGTTGATTCGGAATGGAACTAAGTTGGCCTTGGAGCAACTTGTGACAACCATTGCCTCAGTTGCAGATACAATGGAAGAAAAATTTGTTCCATATTATGATATATTTATGCCCTCACTAAAACACATTGTTGAGCTTGCTGTTCAGAAGGAGCTCAAGCTTCTGAGAGGAAAGACTATTGAATGCATTAGCCATGTTGGTCTTGCTGTTGGGAAGGACAAATTTATGCAAGATGCATCAAATGTGATGCAGCTATTGTTGAAGGCACAATCAGACTTAAACAGTATGGAAGATGATGACCCTCAGACATCTTACATGGTTTCAGCATGGGCTAGAATGTGCAAAATTCTTGGAAAAGATTTTCAACAGTACCTCTCACTAGTTATTGAGCCTCTTATTAAGACTGCTTCAGCTAAACCTGATGTGGCTCTCTTAGACACACAAGATGTGGAGAATATGAGTGATGATGATGGCTGGCAATTTGTAAATCTTGGAGACCAGCAAAGTTTTGGAATTAAAACTTCAGGACTTGAAGCAAAAGCAACTGCTTGCCAGATGTTGGTTTACTACGCTAAGGAATTAAGAGAAGGATTTGTAGAATATACAGAACAAGTTGTTAAACTGATGGTTCCTTTATTGAAATTTTATTTCCATGACATTGTTCGAGTAGCAGCAGCAGAGTCCATGCCTTCTCTCCTGGAATGTGCAAGAAGTCATGGCCCAGAGTATCTTTCACAGATGTGGAAGTTCATATGTGATCCCTTAATCAAGGCTATTGGGACTGAACCTGATACAGATGTACTCTCAGAAATAATGAATTCTTTTGCAAAGTCCATTGAGGTAATGGGAGATGGTTGTCTTAATGATGAACACTTGGAAGAACTGGGAGGAATATTGAAGGCAAAACTTGAAGGACACTTTAAAAACCAAGAATTACGGCAGGTTAAAAGACAAGAAGAAAACTATGACCAGCAGGTTGAGATGTCTCTGCAAGATGAAGATGAATGTGATGTTTACATTTTGACCAAAGTATCAGATATTTTGCACTCATTATTTAGTACTTATAAGGAAAAAATTTTACCATGGTTTGAACAGCTACTTCCATTAATTGTAAATCTAATTTGTTCAAGTAGACCATGGCCAGACAGACAATGGGGATTATGTATATTTGATGATATCATAGAGCACTGCAGTCCAACTTCATTTAAATATGTAGAATATTTTCGGTGGCCAATGCTGCTAAATATGCGAGACAACAACCCTGAAGTCAGGCAAGCTGCTGCTTATGGCTTGGGTGTTATGGCACAATTTGGTGGCGATGATTATCGTTCTTTATGTTCGGAAGCTGTTCCATTGCTGGTAAAAGTTATTAAATGTGCAAATTCCAAAACCAAAAAAAATATAATTGCTACAGAGAATTGCATCTCAGCAATAGGGAAGATTTTGAAGTTTAAACCTAACTGTGTAAATGTAGACGAAGTTCTTCCACACTGGTTATCATGGCTTCCACTGCATGAAGATAAAGAGGAAGCTATTCAGACTTTGAGTTTTCTCTGTGACTTAATTGAAAGTAACCACCCAGTTGTAATAGGTCCAAATAATTCAAATCTTCCCAGGATAATCAGTATAATTGCAAAAGGGAAAATTAATGAGACTATTAATTATGAAGATCCTTGTGCTAAACGCCTAGCTAATGTTGTTCGTCAGGTACAGACTTCTGAAGAATTGTGGTTGGAATGCATATCCCACCTTGATGATGAACAGCAGGAAGCTCTGCGGGAGTTGCTAAATTTTGCTTGAAGCACTTTAATATCACTTGACTATCATCTACTATAAAATAACTACAAATAAATGTTGTAAATAGCTTCCATTATAAATAAGAAAACTTCCTGTCAAGCAGTTTGTATGTTTTCCCCATGTTTCTCCAGAATTAGTGTTACAGTCTTCTGTTTATCTTGCATGTTTTATCTCTGAAAATTAGACTTTGATGATAATCTGTGCTTCCAGTTGTCTTAGAATGTTTTTCACTTTTCCTCTATTTGGTGTGAAGTATATAAATTATTGCTATTTGTCTGAACTATACATGCTGGGCAAGCAATATTGTGCTTGGTGCCAAGATGTCATGCTGACAGTCACAAGAAGCTAAAAGCTCACAAAGATAAGATAGAAGAACTTTCAGGACAAAGATCTTTGCAATGAAGGATAAGGGATATAGTGGTAGGTTTATTCCTCCTTAAACTTCTGGTTTTTATGGTAATGGGAGGATGCACTAACTGGGAGAGTTTTAAGATACTATAGTGAATGTAGTTTTCCCTATAATATTATATATGAACTTTTTCATACTGTACTCCAGAGAAGTGGGTGAAACATATCTATTCTAGTTTCTAAAGTATCCTTATGAGAGTTATGACTACTTTTAAATATCCTTAGCCAAACTGGTCTCCATTTGTTTACATTACCCAGAATTTTAAGAATCATGCTTAATGAAAAGAAAATCCTGGTTCATCTAACATTGGTAGCATTTAAGGTACTGTAACAGTGTTTGACAGTTTGACAAATAGTAATATTTATGGGAGCCAGTGTTATGTGTTTCAACAGAGTATTGCTTTGGGTATATATGCCATATTCCCCCTGCAAATCAGCTCAAGAAGAAGAAACGCCCTGAGATTTCAGAATGCAGATGAAACAGACTTCTATTTTGAAGAACCTAACATTCTATAGTAGCACTGAAGGGTATTCTGTTGTGAAAACTGAAACAACTTAATTTTATATTAAAATATTAAAACAGCTTTGAGACTAGTCATTTGTCAGTATATGTTTATTATAAGAAAACAGTTCTATAAATCTAGGGTTAATTATATTAATTGGAATATCAGTCTTTAGTGTTAAGCTTCTTGTAGGGTAGAAAAAGGTTTCTACTCAACAAATCATCAATCCAAACTTCAAATACTGTACATCTATCATGACTTCCTGGAGCTATTGTGAGTACTGTGTAAAGTATTTAACAATTATTTAAGACCTAGTAAGAGCTAAATAAATAATCAGTGTTACTGCTGTCATTTGTACCTGAAGTGTATTCCTTTCTATAGTTTAGAATTCCTTATACATTGGGATTTTCCAATAGCACTCCCTAGCAGTTCAGATGACAGGCCATTTAGGTCATTGTGGACCGGGATATAAAGTTTGAGATCTTAAATATGCAATTTCTACCTGTTACATACAATTATTTATTATTAATGGTAGAGGAGAGAAAGTTAAGGAGATTATGTATAGTATGGTCACGAGAAATACCACCTCAAAGTTTTAATAGAGGTTTTCTCTAAGTGGTGGGATTAAATGGCAGCTTTTCTTCTCACTTACCTATATTTTCTAATTTACCTATAACCAGCATATTTCTTATATGATAAAATGTTTTTAAATTCAAGTGGTATGATCCTTTCAAAATAGCTGAGATTACTATCATCATGACTTTTCATGAACTAGAATTGAAGTTCTACTCACCTTACTCTTTTACATTAAGAAGCCTTCATTGACATTTCTAGCAACACTATACACTCTTGTGTTTGAAGAATTATAAATTCTGCCAGATGACTTGGAAGAAGGCACCTGGAAATTTTGAAGTATGACAGACCTAGTTGTGAATTTTGGCAAAACTACTTTCTTAACCTAAGTGTTACCTTTCCCATCTGCAAAATGAAGATAATAGTTTATAGGTTTGTTATGAGGATTAAAGGAGATGATGAATATAAAGCGCTTAGGGGCACAGGGTTCAGTAAATGGAAGCTATTATATGAGAGTCATGAAATAGGGCTGGTAGCTAAAAAGAAGGGGATACTATATTTGCTCGGGTAGCTTGGGTTTTAATTTCCTGGGCTTTGTCAAGGATGTCCAGTTAGACACATAATTGTCAGGCGCTGAAGTAGAGCTGGTTCCCTGCCCTTTTTTCCCGTGGACAGAGGTATGTCTGTAGCATCTGAGGGAAAAAAAAACACCCCTGGAAATGTCTTAGAAGTTACAAATTTTTAAGGGCCCGGGGATTTAGCTCAATGGTTCTGCCACCTGCCTCTCAAGCACAAGGTCCCGAGTTCGATACTCGGTACCAAAAAAAAAAAAAAGGAAGTTACAAATTTGTATATAGTGAGAGGACCTTGAAAACCAGATAAGGTGTGTGTGTGTGTGTGTGTGTGTGTGTGTGAGTGTAAGTACTCTAAACATAATTGTTTCCATTTCACTATTTTAACAATTGATATCTACTTACTGGACTCCCCCAACAAAAAAAAAACTTTGAGGTTTTGAATTTTATCAGTTATTTAAATGCTACAGTAATGGTAAGTAAAGGTCATATCCAGACTATGTAATTTTATTTTTAAAATACATGATTTCTATAGTTTTTGGTTTCTTGTTTCAAGTTAAAAAACTAAGAAAACTTAAGATGTGCATCTTTCAAATAGAACATGAAAAGTAATATTTGCTTTCTTGGATAAGATCATACATATTTTAAGCAACGTAAATTAATATGAATGAGGCCACCGTATTTAGTCATTTAAACAGTAATTTAAAAATATGTAGTGAGACTGTAAAGCCACACCAATGACTATATAATGTACAGCTGAGACTTGCTTTTTAGCCTGAAGGTTTTTTTTTTAAACACAGTTCCATTCCCTTTCTTTATTTGTAGCACAACTCAAGGATATAGGTGGAGAAAATGTTTAATTCAAAGGAAAACAATTCGTTTCCAAAATATGAATTTTATTAAGAACTGGGAACAGGAATTAGAGGTCTACAAATCACCTTTTCTTTCACATGTGACTATACAGTTGAGTTCCTGAACTTCCATGTCTAAATTTGCAAAATTCCGGCAGTCACTAGGAAAGGGGTGCAAACGGGGTGTAAATTTTACAAGAGACACTTACATTTTGTGCTTTTTATTCATTAACAAAGATTTAGCTTCCTTTATAGTAAACTTTACTTTTTAGGACTGGCAAAGGTCTCGCAAAAGGAGCATCCTTTTGCGGTACTATTAAAAGTGACTCGCCACCTTGCCTGGAGACTACTACTGCGCAGGCGCTCTGCTCCCTTTCCCTCTGCCTCTAACAGTTGTCCGCGAGCTGATGACATCATTAGTATGCGCAGCAAACTTCGTCTCTTGGCCTGAAGTGGAGTCTAAATCCTTGCTTTCGCGTAGCGGAGCGGGACGGAAGGCCGTGGGGGAGGGCTTTGTTCTATTACGCATGCGCGCCGGTGATAGCGACGGCGCCTCTTTCTTTGCCTCTTTCAGCAGCTCTCCCCGGCTGGGGGGGGGGGGCTGAGTGCCCTCCCTCTTCTCTCCCTGCCCCTCCTCTTCCCCCTCCCCCCCGCCCAGCGGGCTTCTAACTGACAGTTGTCGCCGGGCCCCCGGGCGTGCGCCGCCTCCTCCTGCCCGGGTTCCCCGCAGGTAGAGAGGGGCGGGAGGAGGTGTGAGGGAAAGGAGGAGCCGGAGCCGCAGCGGCCCACTCCAGGGGGGCAAAAGGAAAGTCCCCCCGCCGTATTCCTTGCCCCCTCCCAGCCCCCGCCGGCCCGGGAGGGGGTGGGGCGCCGAGGCAGGGCTGCTGGGCCAGGCCGGGCCTGACCGGTGAAGAGCCGGCGGGCGGGCGGGGCGCGGAGGGTGCAGCCGGCTAGGGGCGCGCGCGCGTCGCCGCCGGGGGGAGGGGAGAGGAGGGCACCTAGCCGCTCCTCTTCTCTCCCCCCCTCCCCCGCGCCATGTAACCCCGCCCCGCCGCCGGCGAGCTCGAGACCCCCGCGCGTACCGACCCGGCCGGCGTCTGTGGAGAGCAAGGCCCGATGCTGCAAGGACTGCGAGGCGCGACCGAGCCGTGAGGAAGCGGCCCGTTCGCGCGTCCCCCCGCGCCTGGAGCCGCGGCTCCGCGCCGCCCAGCCTGGGCCTGCCGGGGGCATGAGCGTGCCCGAGACGCCGGGGGAGATGGAGCCGGCCGGGGAGGAGGAGAGGCCGCCGCCGGCGGAGGAAGAGGACGAGGAAGAGGCGGCAGCGGCGGCCCTGGCCTCAGGGCCAGCCCGCGGGATGAGCGCCTCCCCGTCTGAGGACGCGGACGACCAGGAGGAGGCGGCCGAGGCGATGGTGGTCGCGGGCGGTGGCTGCAAGGAGCATGAGTTGACCTACGAGCTGCAGCAGGGCTACCGCATCCTGGGCGAGTTCCTGCAGGAGAAGCACCGGGGCCTCACCGCCCCCTTCTTGCAGCCCTTGGGGGTCGTTGCCACCGGGGAGGAGGAGGTGGCCGAGGGGCCGCGCTGCGGGCCCCAGGGCAGTCGCGCCCTCCCGCAGCAGCCGGGGCTGGGCTTGTGTCTGTTGAAGATGGAGGAGAAGTTCGCCAGCGGCCAGTACGTGGGCATCACCGAGTTTGTGGCGGACTTCAGGTTGATGCTGGAAACGTGTTACCGCCTGCACGGAGTAGACCACTGGGTCTCCAAGCAGGGCCAGAAGCTGGAGATGTTGCTGGAGCAGAAGTTGGCGCTCCTGTCCCGGTAAGCGAGCCTGTCCCCGGTGGGACTGACAGACTGACACAAACACACCCTCACACGTGTCCGAGGAGGGGTTGGGCCAGAGGCCGGGGGGCGGCGCTGATAGGTGCTGAGTCGGGGCTGGAGAACCCGGGGAGGAGGAGCGGCGCGGGGCGGAGGCCCTGAGGGGTGTGGCGGGCGTGGGCTGTGCTCTGGCTCCGGGAAGAACCAGAGCCTAGCGAGCCCGAGTCGCGAGAGCAGGTGGAGGGTAGACGACGAGTGGATGTTCCCGTAGGTGCAGCATCGTGTGTAGGCAGCGGATCGCTCCTGTCGGATGGAAGTCGAACTGCAACCTGTAGGTTTTAGCAAGACATTTTAAAAAGGTTTTTAGAAAAATAATTTTGGCTCAGGAAGGTGGTTTCAAACCATTAAAAATACTTTTGTATTACGCATTTCAGCCACCGGCGATTTAGAGGATGTTAGTAAGTACTTAATGATTACTGTGGCATACTCTTGATCTTTTCTCTCTTTCGCGTGAAGAAACAATTTTTGTATTAATTGGAAATGTACCAGTACACATTTTTAATAAGTGTAGAATTTGTGTTGTGGGGTTTTTGCTTTGCTTTTTGTTTGTAGCGGTGCTGGGGAATGGAACCTCAGGTCTTCGAGCCTGCTAGGAATGTACTCTAGCACAGAGCTACATACCCAGCCTTTAGACATTTGTTTTTATTCTATCAGAAATGAAAGCAATTCAGATAGTACTGTACTCTTGATGTCAGATTTTTTTTTTTTTCCGATACCAGAGATCGAACTCAGGACCTCGCGCTTTTGAGGCAGGTGCAGTGACACTGAGCTAAATTCTCGGCCTTCTATCCTCTTGATACATGCTATCCGCATGTCAAATTACTTTTCTAAAGAAAAATAACACAAGAGGATACTAAAAAATTATTTTATAATCATTGTTTAGTTGAAATAAGCCAAATTAATTTCTTAAGTGTAAGTTCTTCAGGAATAGAAAATCATTCCAATGAAGTGAAATAGAAGTTTGTTTACAAGCTGAATGAACTTGACCAAGCTACTTAACCTTTTTTTGTCCTCGTTGTTTTCACTTGGAAAATGGGGATAATAATAGCACATATCCCATTGAGATCCTGTGAGGATTAAATGAGTTAAAAAATGTAAAATCGAAAGTGTTGGTCACATAGCCCAGTGTGTTAGACTTTATAATAATAGTAGTGGTAGTTGAATGAGTATGTACCCCATATGTGAAACTGGGCACTGTATGTATGCTTTTATGAAATAGCTCCGTTAAAATTGTGTTAAGTTTTTGGTCATTATAATTTTCTTTTCTTTCTTTTTTTTGGGGGGGGGCAGTTCTAGGAATTGAATCCAGGGAGTACTGAGGTATATCCACAGCCCCTTTTATTTTTTAATTTTTGTTGTTGTTGTTGTTACTGGGGATCAAACTCAGGACCTCACACTTGTGACGCAGGTGCGGTGCCACTGAGCTAAATCCCCGGCCCCTATTTTTTAATTTTGAGATAGGGTCTCACTAAATTGTCCAGGCCGGTCCAGAACTTGCTATCATGAGTAGCTGGAATAACAGGCCTGTGCCACCATGACTGTCTTTGATTTATAATTTTATTTTTAATCTAATCTCTGTCAGATATGGCTTCCCATATGCTATTTGCAAGACTATCGGTGACTTGTTTCACTAAAAAGTTAGCATAGTACATAACTCACTAGGGAACTCTCTTTAAGGAGCTTCTTGTTGAATCCTTTCATGAAGTAGCATTACGGGTATTTGTTAATAGAATAATCACAAATTATGTTTGTAAATTACCTTTACTGTTTTGTTTAGTGATTGATACTTCTGTAGTATATTTGTTGACCTTATCTCAGTGCTTTATGGCTATGATTCATTAAAAAAATCCATCCATATATTATGTTTAAGTAGTAAAATATACTCCAAATTGTTGTCACAGGATTTTAGACCTGTGAGTAACCTTAAGAGTTCTTGTAGTCCATCTGGTTTTACAGATGTGAAAACAGAGATTTAGAATGAGCTGCATGAAAGTGCTAAGTACCATGTAGGTTTAACTGAACTATAGATGTTTTCAAAAACTATGTATAATAAATTTCAATCCTAAAAAAGGGCAGGAAAACTTTCTTTTACATAAAAGTAAATTTCTAAATGTTTAGAATCATCATTCCTAGTGGTTAATGTTCAGAAACATTTTCTTGTGTCTTAGTCACTTTGCTGGTCATTGAGACACAAAACTGGCACTCACAGTTTAAAGGAGAGGTTTATTTTAGTTAGTTTCAAGAGATTTTAGATCATAGTCAGGTGGCTCCAAGGCAGGCTCAATATGTCATGGCTGCCAGGAAGCAGAGAGCTCAAGGGACGAGCCAGGAAGAGAGATATACCCTTCCAGGTCACACCCACAGTTACCACAACTTCTCACCAGATCCTGCCTCTTAATACCAAGTCAGCTATAAGCCCCCATAATCTAATCACATCAGCTTCCAAAGTCCCATCAGTGTATGAACACCTGAGGCTTTTGGAGGACGTATAGATCTAAACCGTAACAAGCACCATGTAATCTAGTGGTGTTTATACTTAGAAGTTACAACTTATAACGTTGCATAGTTTATACATATAATAGTGTTTTTCTGAGATTTTTTAGCCTAAGAGGTAAAATTTTGCATTTTAGCAGTAAAAAAGTAATATGATTGTCTTGGATAGTTCTAAATCTTTCACTTTTTACCTGTCTTTGATGTATGGAAATATTTTGTAAATAATAGTTTTGCTAGACTACACTTGTGCATATTAGGAAATCATTTCTTTTTCTATAAAATTAGCCTAAAATCTGAGTTATAACTAACGTGCTTTGAGTGGGCTCAATTTTGAGAAAAGCATAGGTTACAACTTTTGGAGTATAATTTAGATATGTAGATGTTCCAGGACAATATTCTATAATGAATATAATTTTTAGTAAATAGATGACTCAGAGCCAGGTATAATGGCACCATCCCTCTGGGAGGCTGAGACAGAAGGATCACAAGTTTGAGCCCAGCCCAGGCAATTCAGCAACTTAGTGAAACCTTGTCTCAAAATTTTAAAAACCAAAAACCAAAAAAACAAACTGGGGGAAAGGTGCTGGGAATCTAGTCAATGTGAAAGTTTTGGGTTCAATTCCCAGTTGCATAAATAAAGAAGACTCAAATACCTTAGTTGTAAAAATCTTAGAGTAGTTTGTGGTCTTTTAGTAATAAAACCAGTGATTCACTTAGATGTTACCATTTATGTTTTCTTTTGTCTTCTGGTGTGTATTTGTAAGACATGGAATTCTTGCTTTCAAATTGTAAAGGTAACTTTCTTGCTGCTCCATGTAATACTTAGTCTTCTAATGAGCAGTAAATGAGGTACTAAAGAGGATGCCACATATTAAAGAGTAGTCCAGTGGCATTTAGTACCTTGGATACATTGTGTAACTTGGGTCTTAATTTCTTCATCTGTACAGTAATAGTGTTAGGCTAGATTGGGTGATTGTACAAGTATTTAACTCTAAGCTAAACATTCATGTCCCTGAGATCGAAAGGTAAGATCCCTACCTTTATGTAGTTCATAATTTAATAGGGAAACACTGAAAAAGATAATGTTTCTACAAGGGACATAGGGAAAAAGTTTAGAGGAAGAAGTCTTAAAACTGAAGGGGAAGGGGTGAACATGGGGATGGCAAGTGAGAAAAGAAAAGAAGGAGGAAGAGAGTAGTTTAAAGCTATACTAGAGTTTATACTTGAACTGATTGTTTTTATTTTAATGATTAACGCTTATTTGTACAAATTATTGAATGAGTTTGACTTGGATGTTTCTGTACATGCATATGTTATGCTTTGATCTTATCTACTCTGTCCTCCCCCCAACCCCTCTTCTTCCCTAGTAGTCTCTCTTCTACTTTCAGGTCTTTTTTTTTTTTTTTTACCAATTTCTGTATATGAAAGAAAACATATAATACTTGTCTTTCTTTGTTTGGCTTATTTCACTTAATATGATGACCTCCAGTTCCATTCATTTTCCTGCAAATGACGTGATTTCATTCTTCTTTGTGGATGAATAATACAATCATACATTTACATATGTATTATTTTCTTTAATCGTTCATCTTGATGGATAGCTAGGCTGATTCTGTAACTTAGCTTTCCTATGAATAGTGCCACAATAAATGTGAGTAGGGCCAGGGGTTTAGCTCAGTGGTGCTGCCGCCTGCCTCACCAAGGGCAAGGTCCTGAGTTTGATCCCTGGTTCTGAAAAAAAAAAAAAAAAAGTGAATGTACAGGTATCTCTTGTTATGCTGGCTTTATTTTCTTCTGGAGTGATATATATATATATATTTATATATATATATAAATATATTATAGCTGCATCATATAGTGGTTCATTTTTTAATTTGGGGGTTTTTCTTTGGTTCATTTGTTTTGAGGAGCCTTCATACTATTTTCTATAGAGGGTATGCTAATTTATATTCTGACTATTACATTATAACCAACTGAGAATTCCTTTTTCCCCACATCCTTATCAGCTTTTGTTATATTTTATTTTGTTGATGATAGCCATTCTGACTGGGGTGAGATGGAATCTCAGTGAAGTTTTAATTTGCATTTTCCTGATGTCAAAAGATGTTAAACATTTTTTTCATATATTTATTGGTCTTTTGTACTTCTTTTGAGAAGTGTCTGTTCAGATCATTGGCCCATTTATTGATTGGATTGTTGAGCTGATTCTTACAGTAGTTAAATATTGCTACTGAATTTTTAGGAGGGTTTGACAGGAATATTCCAGAATGCTGAATTACAATAAATACAAGGCTTGAAACAGCATGTTTCTGGAAACTGTAAATCTGTATGTTTTAGTATATTCTCTAGAGTCATGTCTGCACCCTCAGGGTGTGCAGAATGATCCATTGGGATGAGGGAAGAAAATAGTAGAACTTTACAATATTCTGTTATTTTATCCTTTTAACATTTCTTTTTTGGGGAGTAATGTTTATACTATCACTACATGTATATCATCTATAAATTTATAAATGTGATATAAGTGTGTGGAAAAAAATATATATATACCGTAGAACTAAGACTCAAGCCTGCTTTTTCAGTTTCCAAAACCTGGTTAAATGCTTGAATGAGTTTCAGATTGACCTACAGTTGTGTATATTGTCCTTTTCTAAAGTGACACCATATTTTGATGGGCCCAGCACATGTTTGAAAATTTTTAATATTAAAAATAGTTTTTGAGGGCCGGGGATTTAGCTCAGTGGTGCCAGGCCTGCCCGGCAAATGTAAGGTCCTGAGTTCGATTCCTGGCACTGGAAAACAAAAGTTTTGGACCTCCCATTCCTGTATACACTGTTTTCCTTATTAGATAACATATCTGTTTTCCAGAAAGTTGTTTTGTTTTCTTTCATAGTACTGGGGATTGAACCCAGGGCATTCACACAGAGTTACATCCCCAGCCTTTTTTATTTTGAGACAGGGTCTTGTTAAGTCCCAAAGTTGGCCAGGCTGGGCTTGAACTTGGAATCCTCCTGACTCAGTCTCCCAGAGTGTTATGATTACAAGCATGTGCTACCATGCCTGGCTAAGAAAGTTGTATTTCATAAAGGATTTCATTCATGTATTCATCTATTTGCAACTGAGAAATAGCAGTTAACATAGAAATAGAGAGAAATAGGGCCAGGGATTTAGCTCAGTGGTCCCGAGCCTCCCTCACAAGCACAAGGTCTTGAGTTTGACCCCCAGTACTAGGGGAAAAAAATAGGGACAAAGTCATGAGTGGAAGGAATAGAAAATACTTAATAATAAGGAAGTTAGGCACAGAGATTTAGAAGATGTCAAATATTAATTGAAATTTTTGCCTCTTCCAAAACTGACTTTCAAATGAAGATATTCTTGAAAGCTTTAAGAATATGGTTATGCAGTCAAAAGATGACTTTTCCTAGCTTCACAAGTTGGTGCAAAAGATATATAATCACTGACCCTAATAGAGGTGGATTTTTAATTTTGGCCATTTGAGATAATATTTTGGTGAAAATCTTGAGTATCTTTGTCAAAATTATTTTTCATTTTTTAATTAAGTTGCTGTTAAAAATGGTTATATGTATGTCTAAAATTATCTTAAAATATAGCTGAAGGTTAGTTTCATAATTGCTTTTTAGTTGACAATTAAGGTGATAAGAAACAGAATACTTTTGTTGGGAATGAGAGTATAAAGGCATCCTTAAGAAGCTTCAAGAATTTAAAAATAGGAGTGCCTAAGTACAAGTACTGAATCTACTCCTATGTATGTTAAATTTAAATATTTTTGTTGGTTTGCCTATACTCAATTAAAATCAAAATCCAAAAGTTAATTGGGAATATTAACAAGAGACTTACTTCTCTTCTTCTTCTTCTTCTTTTTTTTTTTTTTTTGGTACCGGGGATCAAGCTTGGGACCTTGTGCTTTTGAGACAGGCGGTGGACCCACTGAGCTAAATCCCTGGCCCGACGAGAGACTTATTTCTCACAAGTAGTCTAACCCCTTCTTACCCCCCTAATGTGTCCTGTAATTCTATCTCTTTCACATAAATCTTTTAAAAAATTTGAGACTTTGGCTAATAGAATCTGGACATGCCTCTTATTCAGAACTATAGAGCATTAGAGCTTCATATTCTAGTAGTTCTAGTTGTAATAACTATTCTTTTTGTAAAAATTGTGTTATTTAGAGAAGGACCAAGGAATGTTTAAATGCATTGATGAAAGTAGAGAAGTTTCAGGCTGGGCATGTGGTGCCTCGCCTACCTGGCAAACACAAGGTCCTGAGTTCAATCCCCAGTACCACAGTAAAAAGGAAAAAAAGGAAGTAGAGGAGTTCCATTAATAAGACAATTATTGAGTACTTGGTTTGTTCTAGGACTTGAGAGACAATCCATGCCCCCAAAAGGTTTATGAGCTGGTAGAAAAAAACACATACACAGATGTGGTAAAAGACAAAATACATTAAAGCTGTGATTCTCAAATTTGTTCTGTTGTCAAAACACTTAGATATCATTGTACTACTTGCACAATACCCTGAAAAGTTGATACATTTAGTTATATCCCAGAATATTTTGCTAAAAATTTCAAAAATTTTAAAACAAATTATGGGAGGAAGCCCTTAGTTGAAGGTTGTTTTTTTTTTCCCCTACCCCTTGGGAAAACATAATCACTTTTGAGTTTTTGATAGTAAATCTTAGTTCCCTTGTGTTCCAAGGGAGCCTACTTTGAGGACTAATGAGATGAGTGTGCCAAGAAGGACTTTCAGTGCTAGGGGTGGGAGCTGAGATTAAAAGTATTTTATTAGATTTATTCAGGGGATGTAGCTCAGTAATACAGCTCTTGCCTAGATTTAATTCTAGTTTTTGAGCTAGATTTCAAAATTTGAGTAGAGTATTGATAGGTGACATTGAGGAGCTCATTGAACAATTATTTGATTTATGCTGTTCTTGGTAGAATCTAAAGCCCTATGTATGAATAACTGGTAAACATGATCTTGTCCCCTATTGTAAGGTGATAGGAAACAGAAACACAATTAAAAAGATATGGATGCACATGAATACAGAGTGTTCTAGGGGAATAGTTTATAACAAATGGTTAGGGTATAGGATGAAGAAGACCTGTAGTGGCAGAGACATCTAAAAAGATAGGTTGGGACCAATTCTGGAAAGTTTGAATGCTAACTGTGGAGTTTAGTTTTGACTTGAGAGTGATGTGATGACGTTCCAAGTATTTTGAGGTTTGAAGGTAGAAATGAAAGGAGAATAAAAGAAGGAATTCAATTTAAAGGTTAGTGAATTAATTCCATCAAGATATAGTAAACAAAAAACAAAGGCAAATGAGGATACAAAAGAGAATTTAATTCAGCAGATACAAGTGGTAAGAGACAAAGTACTAGATGTAGAATGTGAAAGACATGATATCTGAATGAATTGGGTCATTTGTGCCCAAATGATGGCGATTCTGAGGGAACATGATGAGAGGCATTCATTGAACATACCCAGCTGAGAGTTATTAGAAAGGTTCATATGGAGCTCAACATTGTGAGGAGGGCTAGAGATGTTCAGTGAAGGGTTAAACTGTAGAAGAACGGTGGCTGAAGAAATGAGAGTACACAGAACAGAGTCTAGTAAAAATACAAGGCAACCAAAGACAGGGAACCAAAGAACTTATATGAGGATTGATTGTCTTCAAACTGGAAAGAAAAAAGATTAGAAGGATCAGGATGAAAATGTATATAATGTACATTAAAGGCTGAACAGCTTACTTGAGAAAAGATGACTGAAAAGAATTTGTTCTGGCATAAGTAAAAAGACATTTGAAATACTGTAAACTTATAGACTATTGTTTTAAAGGGATTTTGTTCTACTTAAAAATATTGATTTAAGAACAATTTAGAATTTATGCAGTAAAAATAACTTGATATGTTTTGCCTTATAGTTTGTTTCTCCTTGTATTGGTGTCCTTATATTTGTTTTTATTTCCCAGCAGAAAACTAGAGTAGGTGTTAGTAAATCAGAATTACCCAGAACAAATAATAGCCATTTTCATTTCCAAAGAACTTGCATAATATTATGAATTTTAAAAATTAATATTAAATTACCTTAGGTTTATTTTTTTTTAATTGGGAAAGACTGTAAACCCCAGTGGTAACATTATCTATCACCAAACTTTTTGTTATTTTTCCTCTTGGGGCCTGTGAATGTTTCAGAATTAATCGTGCTTTAAAAAACAGGGTATTAAGAGTATATGCTTTGAAAAAAGACCAAGGAAAACCAACAAAATATTAATAGTGGTTGTTGCTAAGTAGAAAAGATACTGGGTATTTTTCATTTTCTTTTAATTTTTCTGTATTTATATCCTACACTTTCTATAGTAAGCGTATTACTTTCATAGTAAAAGTTAGATTTTATTGGAAGAAACTTAATATATATAATTTTGAATAAACTGTTGTCTTTGTCACTTTTCTTGTTGCTAGACTACAATAACTGACACCTGCAACTTAAAGAAGAAAAGGTTTATTTTGGCTTACAGTGTGTAGAGATTGTAGTTCATAGTCTGCAGGCTCTGAGGCAGGACAGCATGGCAGAGGGGCATGGCAGAGGAAAAGGTGCTCACTGCATAGTGACTTGGAATCAGAGTTCAAGGGAAGAGCCAAGAGGGGAGATAAACTTTCAGGCCATACTGCCAGTGAACCCCATCTCTTGCAACCAGACCCTGTGTCGTAAGTCAGCTATAAGCCCTATGATCCAGTTATCTTCCAAGAGCCCCACTTATGATTGAATGAGGCTCTTGAGGAATATCTAAATATAAGCTATAACAACTAAACAGGTAAAAAATTTGGTACAAATTTTTTATTTTGTATTTTATGAATGACCTGGGGATTGAGACAGTACACACATGTACAGTGTTGTAACTAGGTAGTGAAACTGAGGCTTTTAATTTTTCCTTCCACTTTTTAAATTTTTGGGGTTTTTTCTGCAGTGACTTTATTACTGGTTTTTTTTTTTTTTAGGTACCGGGGATCAAACTTGGGACCTTGCACTTGCGAGGCAGGTGGCGGAACATCCCCGGCCCACTGTTGTTATTTTTTGTAATTTCATTCAAAATACAAAATCCACTGATTTTTCAGGTGTGGGCCTAAGAACTTGGACTAGCTAGTCCTAAGAACTCACCTCAAATTTTAGTATTTAAAACTTTTAAGTATATCGTCTGAAAGTACTTTCAGAAAAAAATATTTCTTCTGATAAAATCTTTTATATGTTTTTAAATGTTAGTCTTAGAGTTTGTCTTTGTTCATTTCTGTATAGAAATCCCACTAAAGATAAAAAGGTGAGAATATAGACAATAAGTCAATTTGAGATAAAACTGCTTAATCGTAAATCTATTGCTATACTAAGTACTAATGTCGCTCTTCTGTAAGAGTTTGTTTTATGTTGAAATCAGTGAAAAAAATATTGCCAAAATATAATGCAAAGTAAATTGTTATTTAGCACATGAAGTATTTTGGGGATCTTCTCTTTCAAAGGATAGCTCCCTCCCTCAGAAATATCTTGCTAAACATAAATTGTCTTTCAGATAATATTCTGATTTGTAGTAACTGTAGCTTTGGTTTATAAAAGGCTTAAAGGTTAGCAGTTTTTAAAAAATTATAATCAACTAGCATACTACATTAGCTTTTTATGGAAATTACATTCTCATCCTTTTGAGCTCAATATCAGAAAGAAAATCTCTTCCACAAGATGTACACTCATAAAATATTAATTTTATTTCCAGTGACAGCTCATATTTAAAAACAAAAACTGCTTTTCAATGTCAGTGGTAGATTGCCTAACAAATATAGTAAAGGATACCAAAATTTTGCAAAAGAAATAACTCCTAGTGAATTCACAGCTTTTTCTCATGTTTGTTAAAAAAAATAACGGAAGGCAGGAAAGGCAGCATATCATCTGAAAAATTTACTATCTAGAAAGTTGCTCCATAGAGTTACAAATATAGTTTTCATGTTGGCCCACAAAATTTTTGACATATATGAATCTTTAAAATTGGAAGATAAAAATATTAGAGAATTATAAATGAAATTGAAGACATGCTTTATATTTATCTTGAATACTTGAGGGCAAGTACGTTTAAATTTGACTCTTATCACAGTTACATTCGTTTCCTGGGTCACTCACTTTCTTTTCTTTCTTTTTTTTTTTTTTGGCACCAGTGATTGAACTCAGAACCTTGTGCTTGTGAGGCAGGTGGAAGAACCACTGAGCTAAATCCCTGACCCTCTTTCTTTTTTTTTAATTAAAAAATTTATTTATTTTTAATTAACTTTATTGATACATTTTTAGGTATACATTATGATCACATTCATCATTGGAAATTTGTACCTCACTTTCTTCTTTATGATGCTACCTTATCATAAGGATTTCCTAACCATTCTTTCTAAAGTAATATCGCTCTCCTTGGCCATTTATTTATTCCTCTAATCTGCTTTATTTTTCTTCAGAGCTTTTATTGCAACCTAATATATACTGTCACTTAATATTATATATAATTTATATCTTTTCTCAATAGATATAAAATCTATAAGGGCAGGAACTTTTTGGTTTTCTCCTGTTTAACTTCCGTAAATGTTGCCTGGAAATTAAACAATAGGTGGTTATAAGTTCTAAAGGTCATCTTCAAAAGCTTTTTGAGGCATGTCTCTCAGAAGGTATTTTCTAGGTGGTAAAGAGGAAATTGCTGGGCTAAAGTGTAGCTCAGTGGAAGAGAGCAATTGTTTGGCATGTACAAGGCACTGGGTTTGATCACCACCATAGGGGTGGGTTGCGGGGGAGAGAAGGAGGAGGAGAAGGAAATAAAGGAAGGAGACCTGTAATTTCAGTACTCCCTAAGAGACTGAGGCAGGAGGATTACAAATTTTACTCCAGTCTGGGAAATTTAGCCAGACCCTGTCTCAAAAAATAAACTACCTGAATAATTTTTATGTCTAATGAAATTTAAGGACTGATGCTTCAGGTTGTATTACCTCAGTTTCATATTTGATTTAACTTCACAATTTAGCTTTTTTTCCCACTGAAGTTTATGTTTAGCACTCTCTACTTTCATATTCGTCAACCTTTGTTAGCATTGTATTTTGAATTATAGCTGGAATGGAAGGAAGACAGAGAAATGAGAAGCATGTTCATGTACTCACGTAGAACAGAGCTTAACGTAACTGGTGAATGGTGAGAGATTGTGTTTTAGGGGATGGAGGTGGGAATATATGATAAAAGGTGTTGCAAGTATGATACAAGTATTACTCTGAAAAAGCATGGAGCCCTTGAAAGTGCTGGGTTTGGCATAGCCTATTACACAAATCATCTGTCTTCTAGAGTGGTTTTACTCTTTAAAAAATTTTGTTAGAGAATTTTGAACATACAGAAAAGCAAAACAGAGAATTTGAATCTTCAGTGTGCTCATTAATCAGACCCCAGAAATATTTATGGTCAGTTCTGCCCCATCCACACTTTTCTGTATGTCTTGCCTGTTTTGTATTATTTTGAAGCAAATCACTAATAGATTATTATGTAAATAGTTTGGTTTGTAACTTTCACATTAGCCTTTTTTTTTGGTACCAGGGATTGAACTCAGGACCTTGCGCTTGCTAGGCAGTGGCTGTGCTGCTGAACTACATCCCCGGCCCTGAATTCAGGGCTTTTTCTCCTGTTTGTTAAAAAAATAAGAACAGAGCCCACATCATTTTGTAGGGAAGGAAGCAGATCATCTGAAAAACTTATTACACAGAAACTTGCTCCATAGAATTACAAATACACATTGTTTTCATGTTGGCCCACAACATGGAAACTCTCAGAGATGAGCACTTTATTTTAAATCTGCAATATCATATTACACCAAAAATATTTTTCTTAATAGAAAAGGTCTATTCATTGTTTCTGAATTATAGTTTTAAAATTGTTTATATAGTTTTAATAATAAACCAAGTAATCCCACATTATGATTAGTTTATGTGTCTTTTAGTCTCCCTATCTTCCTTTTTTGCAATAAAATCATGATGAAACGAGGTTGTTTGGAGTTTCCTACAATCTTGAAATTTGCTGGTAGCATTCTGTTTCTTTGTCCTCTGTATTTCTTGTACATTGATTTGGTTCTAGAAGGTCCACTAAATTCAGAGTCACTTTTTGGAGAGGGGGGCAAACAAGTTTAATTCCTCCATCAGGTTCTGCTTTTACATTTTAAATCAATTATTGGATTTAACATGATGACATAATGTAATTTTGCTAAATTTGTTATAAAAGATACTGGATTAGGTGGCTTTGTAATAGGATTTTTATTTTCTATACAGTAAAAGTGTATCTTTTAAACTTTATATGGCAAGTATTTTTTTCATAGTTTTGTCTTCCAGTGGAATTTAGAACATGAAAGTAATTCCGATGGCAGGCTACTTTATTTATAATCTCAGAAAAATGATTTTAAGTAAGAATCCTATAAAAGCATTAATCCTAAGAGTAAATCCTGATACATATAGTTAATTCATTAAACAGCACCAACTTTTAAAAAAGAAGCGTTAGCTTGAAGACAGAGGGCCTAGGCCCTATTCCTAACTGGTTGTATTGATTTAAACTTCTTTGTATGATCTTTTATTATATATTAACTGTGAGTAGTTCTATACAGAATCCACCAAAAAAATACATACACACTTCAGCTGTTCACTGTACTAATAAATGTCTGGAAGCTAATGGCCATCACTTTGAGCACCTCTTGTAATTGTAGAGGCCAAAGATAACTTGTATTAATCTCATGCTCTCTTAATAAATTGAGTATTAAAATATTTATACAAGCTTTTCTTTTCCTGATGTATACTTTTTTTGGTGGACTCTGTATATACACTACTGTATGTGTTTCTCATTTGATTTTTGGGAGTAATGAAATATCCCAGGTTACCCCTCATAACAGTGCACTTTATCAGGCAAAGTATTGTATTAATTCACCTCATAGTCATTTGGTTGATTTTTTTAAATTTTGTCTTTTTTTGTAGTTCAGTATGAGCTTCAAGCCTTTATAAGGTTTAAATTTGTTAATCAGAGTTCTGTACCCACTCCTCTCAAATTCAAGGTGCAGCACTGTATGTGTGTACACTTGCACATATGTGTACATGTTTTAGGTTTTTTTTTAGCAAAGAGGTACAAAACCTTACTCTGATGTCAGAAAGCCACAGTCAGAAAAGAACCAGAGATAAAGACTATAGGATTAATAAATGCCCAATAACATATGGTGATGTTTTACTCCTAAACAACCAATGAATCACAGAAGAAATCAAAGAACAAATTTTAAAATTTCTGAAAGTTAATAACAATGTCTATACAACTCACCGAAATCTCTGGGACACTATGAAAGCGTTTCTAAGAGGAAAATTGATCATAATCAATGTTCACATTAGGACAGTAGAGCAAACCAAATAAATAACCTTGTGAGAAATTGTAAGACACTTGAGAAACAGCAACAAACCTGCTCCAAACCGAAATTAAAGTGGGAAATTACAAAGATGAGAGCAGAAATCAGTGAAATTGAGACAAAAAAAAAATCAGTGAATTGAAGAGCTGGTTCTTTGACAATAAATAAAATAATAAGCCCTTAACCAGACTTACCAAAAGAGAGAAAACACTCACATCAGTATAACTGGAAATGAAAAAGGTGAAAATATAACAAATACTATGGAAATCCAGAAGATAGTAACTACTTTGAAAAATTATATTCCAACAAATTAGCAAATTTGAAAGAAATGGACAGACTCCTAGATGCATACAAATTATCAAAACTAACCCAAAAAGACATTAATATACTTAACAACTCAATAACAAGCAATGAAATTGACATAGTAATAAAGAATCTGCCAATTGGAAAAAGCGCAGGACCTATGGATTCACTGCTGAATTCTGCAAAACTTTTAAGGATGTTATATCACCAATACTGCTCAGGCTCTTCAAAGACATTTAAAGGAATGGAGTGCTCCCAAATTCATTTGTGAAAGCCATTATGACTCTGATCCCCAAACTGGCCAAAGTCCCAACTAAAAAGGAGAACTACAAGATGACTGGTACAAATTCCTGTGATGAATGTTATCATTATGTGTATTTTAAAATGTACCAATAAATGTTTCTCTAAAAAAAATGAAAAAAAAGGTGAGAGAACTATAGTTCAATCTCATTAATGAACATAGATGCAAAAATTCTGAATAAGATATTAGCAAATGGAATGTAGGACATCACCAAAAAGATCATACATCATGATCAAGGAGGTTTCATCCCAGAGATGCAAAAATGGTTCAACATATGTAAGTCAATAAATTAATATTACATATACAGAAGCAAGGTAAACATGATCATGTCAATAGATACAGAAAAGGCTTTTGACAGAATTCAACACCCTTCATGATAAAAACCCTGAAGAAAACAGGTGTAGAAGGACCATACCTAAATATGATAAAAGCTATATATGACAAACCAATAGCTAGCATAATAATAAATGGGGAAAAACTAAAAGCGTTCCCCCTAAAATCAGGAACAAGACAAGGATGTCTACTATTAGCACTTATATTCAACATAGTACTTGAAACATTAGCCAGGGCAATCAGGCAAGACAAAGAAATAAAAGGGAAACATATAGGAAAGGAAGAACTCAAATTCTCTTTGTTTGCAGATAACATGATGCTCTGCATGGAAGACCCAACTTCACCAAAAAACTCTTAGAATTAATAACCAACTTCAGCAATGTAGCAGGATACAAGATCAACACACAAAAGTCATTAGAATTAGTGTATACCAATAATGAACTCAGTGAGAGGGAAATTATGAAAACGGTACTATTCACAGTAGCTTCAAGAAAAATGAAAGACCTAGGAATTACCAAGGGAGTGAAAGAACTCTAGAAAGAAAACTATAGTACTCTGAAAAAGGAGATTAAAGAGGACATCAGAATGTGGAAAGATGTCCCCTGCTCCTGGATAGGCAGGACCAGTGTTACCAAAATGGCCATAACGCGCAAAACTGTTATACAGATTCAGTGCAGTCTCAATCAAAATACCAACAGCATACTTTACAGAACTAAGGAAAACAACCCTAAAGTTCAAATGGAACCGAAAGAGACTCAGAATATCAAAGGTGATTTGGAGCAACAAGAACAAAGCAGAAGGCCTTGCAATACCCTACTTCAAGCTATACTATGAAGCAGTAGTGATAAAAATGGCATGGTACTGGAACAAAAATAGACATGTGAATCAGTGGAATAGAATTGAGATCATAGAAACCTCACCAGACGTGTTCAACTCTCTGATATTTGACAAAAGAGCCAAAAGCAATTGTTGGAGAAAAGGCGGCCTATTCAACAAGTGGTGCTGGGAAAATGGTTTTGTGTTTATTTCTGAGTTTTAAAATATGACATTGTAGTTGTCATTTTATATGTGTCTTTGCCTCACTAAATTTTAAGATTTCCTTGTATATTTTTATATCTCTGGAACTAGCCCTTAAAGTACAAAGGAGTCCAGTAGATATTGTTCAGTTGAATAGAGACAGTATACCCTCCCTAAAGGGAATGAATACAGAGTTCAAAAGCATAATGGAAGATAATGTGTTGTTAATGTGTAAGACAGGCAGAGTTCATTATATTCAATGTGTATTTACAATACTTATTATTTGATAGATACAATTCAAAGATGAATATAGAAAGACAGTGAATAAATTAGTGTGGAGGTTGTCACAGGCAGTAAGAATAGCATAGTGAGGGCTGGAAATTAGCTCAGTGGCACAGCACCCTGCCTGGCAAGCCCGAGCCCCTGAGTTCAATTCCTGGTACCAAAAAAAATAGCATAGTAAAAAGTGCAAAGGGAACAAAACCACTGTATATACTAGGAAATATCCAGTAGTTTAGTTTGGCTAACATATAGTTGTATATAGAAGAGTAGTGACAGGTTTTCACTTTGACTTCTAAGTTAAAAGGATGGCATTTGACTTTCTTCCTTAGACTTGATGAAAGATTATGCATTGAAATATGTTGGTATTAGTTTTATGTTGCAGAAATCCTTATGTTAGAAAAAAGAGAAAGACTACTTTCTTTTGATATAGTAGATTTATATCACTAACTTAGGTTGGACTCTTTTCTTTATTTAATTGAATAATTTCAGGCTTCTCCTAGTTCTCAGGGAAAAATTTATGTTAAATGTATAATTTTACCAATTTGTTACTGCCTCTAAATTCTTCTGTACTACCAAGTTATTTTTCAATGGCTTTATCTGCCAGTAAAAAAAAAAAATGACAAATATAATTACTAAATTACATATATTGACCGTATTGGCTGATTATGTCTAATTTGACAGTTTTGTTGATATAATCTATATTTGTAAGAGAAAATTGGATGCGTGTAAGAATATAGTCTTAACATATAAATGGAAGATATTTGGAGATAATTAAATGTGGCAGCACTTCAAAGTATCCTTCATAATACTAAACAAGTCAGAGGGCTATTTATATTCCCCACTTTATGTAAATTTGTGATTATGGTACTATTGCAAGTACATTAGTGATTTTATCTGCTTATTCCAAGATAGAGAATTTGATTGATAGTGAGATTTATGTCAAATGTTTTGTTTCCAGTTTTTTAATAACCTGCTATATTGGGTGTATTTTATTGCTTATACTTATAGAGGTATATCTGTAGGGTAAATTCCTTGAGACATGATAAGTCAAAGGATATGTTCATATTAAACCTTAATCACAATTGCCAAATTGACTTTCAAAAAGACCTCCAATTTACATACCCTCTAATGTATCAGAACTTTTCTTCCCTTAACACCCTTCCCAACACTGAGTAATGGAATTCTTTTAAAACTTTGTATATTGATAAACAGCATAGTTAGTTTAGTTTTAAAAGTTATGAATGATAAATACCAAGTTTATACATTTTTATTTTTATTTTTTATTTTTTTGGTACCGGGGATCGCACTCGGATCCTTGAGCTTGCGAGGCAGGTGGCAGAACCACTGAGCTAAATCCCCGGCCTTAAATTTTTGTTTTTGGATAATAAAAGATGTTTCTTATTAGTCTTTGCTCTGAGGAGGTCCTATTTTGAAAAGTAACTTACGACTTCGTTTTGTCTGCTTTTAGGACTGAAACTGAAGGATAAAAAGTCATTGCTGATTTATTACATAACGATTTAGCCACGTGACTTGTTTACTTCAACTTTCCTCATTCTTGTACTCTATTCTGGGTTATTATCCTTAGTTCTGTATGTATACAGTGACCTCTGAGATGTTGTAGTTTTTTTATGTATTGTTGTTCAGTAAAGCTTTTCTATTAATATTGATGAAGTAATTAAAATTACAGAGAAAATTAGGTCATCTGGTAAGAACAAGATACTAAAATGAACTTGAGTACATCCATTCAGTATCTCAGCTGGTTTCTGTGAGCCCACAATTCCTACTCCCAGCCCATTTAACCATCATGTAATTAACTATATGTGATTATGCACAAAAGGATCACATCCTGAAATAGTGTGCTAGATTAGCCTACTTCCTCAGTACTACTAGAAAACCAGTTTAAAGTTCTTAACCTACTCATAGCTGAATTAGTTATAGTGTTATAACCTCATAACAGGTTATAGCCTCATAACAGAAAAAGCATAATATTGCTGTATTTTAGTAGAAAGCTATTCATGGGACCTAGAAGGCAGTGAGGATAAGACTTTTATACAGTTATTCTAATTTAGAGTTATAAATTAATATGGATGTAGTCAAAGAAGGGAAATTGTATTTTATGCAATCAAAGGGTTCATATTTCAGTGAATCTTTAGCCAATAAGAAAGCAGGGAAATATAATTAACATAAATTTAATTAATGTAAATTCTTACACAGTATGTTAATTGTTTTCTTCGTGTCTTGACTCAGTTTTGTCATTGTAGAAACAACATGTATAAAACCTTCGGAGATCAGCATATTTTGTAAAGGAAGAAGAACAGATGTTTTCCCTGACATTTGTTTGTTTGTTTGTTTTGTGTTTTTCTTTGGTACTGGGGATCAAACTCAGGACCTCATGCTTGCAAGGCAGACACGGTGCCACTGAGCTAAATCCCCGGCCCCTCCCTGACATTTTTTGTAATTAATTCTCATATAATAGATACAAATTCATAAGTCAGTACTTGACTAGCCTTTAAAACTTTGCAAGATAAATGTAGTATTTCTTTTTCCAGTGGTTTTAATCAGTTATTTCAGATTTATCAGGGCACTCATGGATAATTAAACCAATTGTTAAGGAACTGATTTTCATAATTTTTTGAAGAATTAGATTAGCATCTCAGTGTATTAATAAGAACATTATAGAGTAAGGAGACATTTGTGTATGATTGAAAAGAAAGTCTAGATTTTAGATTCTTTTTATAGTTTAGTCAGGTTTCCAAATTTCAACCTACAATTATATATTATAGTGTTCTATTTGTTTATAATTTCCTCAAAGTGTTTATATATCATAAATTTTTTCCCAAAATGTTTTTGTATTATTATACATTTTCTTTTACCAATAATAGGTAGTATGAAATGTATCACAAACAATAACTTCCATTGAAGAAATACTGCTTTCTTTTTTTGTTGTTATTTTGTTCTTTTGGGTTTTTTTTTTTGGTACTGGGGGATTGAACTCAGAACCTTCCGCTTGCAAGGCAGGCAGCGGAATGTCTTTTGGTTTTTTGAGAAAGAGTCTCACCGTGTAGTTCAGGCTAGCCTTGAGCTCTATGTAGCCGAGGCTGGCCTCAAACTTGAAGTGATCTTGCCTTAGCCTCCCAAGTCCTGGGATCACAATTGTGTGCCACCACGCCCAGCTTGGAGAGAAATGATGCTTTCAACCTTAATTTTAATGTTTCATTTATTCTTTCAAATGTAAAGAAGGTAGTCACTCAGACTGATTTCATGACAAGAATAGAACAAGTTAGAAATTATGTGAGGAAGACAAAAATCTGGAGCAAGGTTTAACTGATCATTTTTTATACACTTAGCAAGAGGTGTTCATCTTAAGATGCTAGTGAAAGGGGTTTATTTCTTATCCAGAATATTTGACCTTGTGAATTGACTTATTCTTCTCTAAGGCACTTGAGAGAAAAGACAACGATAGCAGTTACATCTAGAGGCTATTATGGATTGGAGGATGAGAAGGGAACTACTGCATGTACTTCAACAAGGCGTCGGTCAACACCTCGAAGTTTGGCAGGCTTGACAAGTGGAGTTTTTGAGTCTGTAATGGTTCAAGTTTTGAGACAGGAAGAACAGCTGAGAGCAAAAGAAGAAAAAAGGTAATTGTTTAAAAACAAAACTAAGTTTCATGATGCTCAATTTCCAGGAATCACTTTTCAAAGAGTATTTGTATAACTTCTATGTGCCCATATCAAGTTTCAGGGACCATTTTAGTATTCCAAAATGCATTGTTACTCTAGTATGAATTCATAATGAAATATGACAGTGAAATTTGTTAAAAATATAGTTTTAAACTTTCAATCTAATTGTCTTCAAACTATACTAAAGTAATTCTTATAAAAGATTTCAGTATGCTATCCTATTTAGAAATATTCTCAAGGGAATTTTAAATTAGAGGAATATTATATAGATTTATAGTTTTAAAATAGAATCACAGGCTTTTGAAAATAGAAATTCTAGAGATTATGTAGTTAAAGATGGACATATAAATTCATCTCTGCCATTTACTCCATTGTGTTAATTTCTGCATAATAGTACTTATTTTGAGCTCAACAGGAAAAAGTGTTAAGTACCTTTCAGAGTCTGGAAGCTTAGAGCAATGAAACTAACATAACATTTTATCTACCATAAAAGGAAATTAGAGTTCAGAGAAGTAAGTGAAACTCAAGTTTCTATACTTGACTGGTGAATTTTTATACCAAATGAAATCTCAGACTGTGTTAGGAGTGAATGCTCATGTAATCAGGACTTATTAATGCTAAAGGAATTTATAATATCTGTTACTCTTATAGTGAAAATATAACTTGCTTTGATATTTGTCGGATTAAAACTCAGACTTGAGACTTTCTACTGTCTTACTTTTTATAGCAGTGATTAATTTAGGAATCCACTTTAAAATACTTTTCTTTCCTTGAACAGAGCCCTGCTATAGGAAAGGAATGCTTATATAAAGCAATAAAAATTAACTTGACAATAGTATAATAGATGGAATGGGGAGAATTGAAAATAAGGGAAATTCACAGGAAGAAGCTATAATAGTCTAAAACTGCAATACCGGTTACCAGAAAATAGGGAGAAGTGGGATTGTTTTGCAAACAATTAACAAGACTTTTATACAAGGAGAACAATATTCTTTGATACAAGGAGAATAAAGGAAGAAACAAAACTGAGTTAGAAAGTAATAACAGTAATAGTAACAAGAAGAAGATAAAGAATGGTTAACATTTTTTGAGCATGACTGTTTTCCAGGTTTAGCTCTAAACACCTTACCATGTATTCAATATTTATCCTGAGGCACAGAGAGATTAAGCAGTTTACCCAAGGTCAGGTAGTTTCTGAGTGGCGAAGTTGGAAATTCTGGCTATACAGCTTGTACTTCTAAGTAGGACTTGTGATGTGTAAACAGTGAGTACAGCAAAGAAAGTAAATTTCTAAGATGTGAGTCCAGATGGGCGAAAGAACAATTTGAATAAGTGGTTTGTGGTAGTGATGGAAAAATTTAAGCGTCCAAGTAGGAATGGCTACTAAGAAGCTAGAAATATGACTAAATCTTTTTTCTCCAGACCTTAACATATATTTTTGTGCACTCTGGCATCAAACATAATGGAATAAACCATCGGAGAAAAATCCTCTATTAAATGTATCTTAGCAACTGTAATAATTTAATGGAGTAATATGAATCAAGGTATCTTTGGGGTGTAGTGTTAACTGTTGGGGGGGGTGGTATTGGATATTGAACCCAGGATGTTTGCACTGAGCTATACTCCTAACCCCACCTCCCCTTTTCTTTTCTTCTCTTCTCTTCTCTTCTTTTGTTTGCTTTTTTTCTTTTTTGTACTGGGGATCCAATTAGGGTCCTTGCACTTGCAAGGCAGGCAGTGTGTTTTTTAATTATACAATATTTTAAACATGAAGCAAAAAATAAGACTCTACGGTGAGGGGAGCTGGGAGTAAATAGAGGGAAAGTAAAAAGGATCAAGATGTGATATGTAAATGTACCATTTCTCTTTGATGAATGTGTTTATTATGTATCTCAAACATTACTAATAAAAAAGAGAAGGGGAGAAAAAATAAATAAGACTATAATAAGCCCTATATACCCACAACCCAGGAATTTTTAAAGAAATTAAAGTTCCTTATACTTTGTCTTCTGTCTCAGAAGAAATCATTATCCTGACTTTTTCATTCCTGTGCATTTTATTATTCAGTTATAAAAAGTATTTATATATTCAGGATATAAGTCATTTGTCAGTTATAAAATCATTACAAGTACTTTCTACCAGTCCATAGCCTGTCTTTTTTTTATTTTCAGTTCCAAACCTAGAAGTTTTTTTTTTTTTTAATTTATTTGTTTAGTACTGAGGATTGATTTCAGGGCTCTGAACATGCTAGGCAAGTAGTCTACCACTGAGTTGTATTCCTTCATCAAGTTTTTAACCTTTGAAGTTCAGCTTATCAATATTTAAAATACTTTGTGTTTTTTGTAACCTGTGTAAGCTTACCTAAGGTTATGCAAATCTTTTTCTTTTTCCAAAGGCTTCTAAGCTTTATGGTTGTATATCTGTTATCTATTTGCAGTTAGATTTTGTGTGTGTTATGGAGTAAGGATAAAAAATTTGTCATATGAACAGAGGATTGTGCCAGTATGTATCATTTATTGGGGGAAAAACACTATTCTTTCACCACCGAGTTACCTTTGCAACTTTGTTGAAAAATAATTGAACATATATTTGTGAGTCTTTCTGGACTCTATTCTATTCCATTTATTCAGGTCTATCTTATTTTGATATTATTACTATGTATAGTGTTATGAGTCTTCCAACTGTGTTTTATTTTTTTCAAATTTGCTTTGCTATATTAGGATTTCACATTTCCATGTAATATTACAATCATATTATTAAATTTCTTCAGGAAAAAAGCCCAAGAGAATTTTGATTAAGATTGGATGATGTTATCAATTAATTTCTGGATAATTGTATTTAATTTCCCTCAACAATGTTTAGTATTTTTCAGTGTTAACATTTTTTAATATTTGATTAACTTTTACCTATATATTTCATGTTTTTGATGCAATTGTAAACCACTTCAGATTTTAATTTGTAATTATTTATTGCTTATATATACAAATACAATTTTTAGTGTAATGACCTTTTAATCTATTTCTTCTCTGAGTTTTGTCAGATTTTGCTTCATATAATTTGAAATTCTACTCTTAGGTGGAGGCATACTTAAGATTCATATTTTTTTTCTTTACGGATTGATTTTTTCCCTATGATAAATATCCCTTTTTTTTTGGTACTGGGGATCGAACTCGGGACCTGGCGCTTGCAAGGCAGGTGGCGGAACCACTGAGCTAAATCCCCGGCCCTAAATATCCCTTTTTTAATCCCTAGTTGTATTTCTTACATTTTAAAATATTGTCACTTGTAGTGGCCCACACTAACTTTGTACTTTGTTTTTCCTTCTCACACTTTTTAGTACCCATGGTCTGGGGCTGGATTCCATCATCTTCCCTGAAAGGTACAGTTTATGAGGAACAGCAGTGAGAGCAGCAGCCCTTAAGTAATAACTTCAGGTGGTGCATGTAGATGGCAGCATCGCACTTCAACTGTGTCATGGCCTTTCCAGGCACCTGAGCTAAGAGAATATGTATAGGGGATAGCATTACCTAATTTTCTTCCACGTCCAAGACTGAGCTAGTTGGTGCTAACTTTGGCCTTACTGGGCAAGTTCTGTGTATTTCTAGTTTTTACTCTTGACCTCTGAAAGCCTGAGGAAGTTATTTTCTTACCCTTGTTATATGTTCTTAGTGTCTCCATCTGATGAATAGTTTCCATGTTACTGGTATATAATAACCAAAGGTTGCTTATCAGCGGTCTAGGCAAAAGAAAGTGCATGAAAATTTTTTTCATATACTCCAACTTACCCTTTCATTTTGTTTTAGTGCTTGGTACTCCTTAATGTAAGTTGAGCATCCTGATTCAAAATACTCCAAATTCTGAAACATTTTGAGCTCTGACGTGACACACAAATGGAAAATTTGTACTCAAAATTTGCAAACCTAATGGTTTGCACTCAAAACACAGGGATACTGAAAATAATGTATAAAAATACGTTCATTGTATATAAATTATGTATGAAACATGAATTTCATGTTTAGACTGAGGTCCCATCCCCAGTAATGTATCATTATATATGCAAATATTCCAAAATCCAACACACTTCCTTTTTTTTACCTTTTTAATAATGTTTATTTTACTTTTTTGCTTTGTGAAATTTTTAAAATTTTATTTTGTTTTATCCCATTCCTCCCCTCAAGGACTCTCCCCTCCCTATGTACCAAAGCTTTGTTTTTGTTTTTGCCTTCTGTTTTCATTTTCTTTTGTCCCTTCCTTCCTTTCTTTCTCCCTCCTCCCTTTTTTCCCTTCCCACTTGAATACTTTCTTCCAATTTCTCAACATCCATTATACATTTCAGTCCTTATTTCAGTCTCACACCAGAGAAACAATGCAGAATTTAAACATGTGTGTCCGATTTATTTCACTTAAAGAGTATGGTCTCGAGGTCCATCCATTTAGCTATAAATGTCTGAAGCTCATCTTTCTTTATGGCAGAGTAGTACTCCATTGTATAAAAAGACCACATCTTCTTTATCCACTCATCAGTTGATGGGCATTTGGGCTTTTCCCAAGATTTAGCTATTACAAACTGTGCTGCCATAAACATGGGTGTGCATATATCACAGAGGTATGATGCTTTTAATTCTTTCTGGAAGATATGAAGAAGGGGTATAGCTGTGCCAAATGGAAAATTTTAGTTTTTTGAGAAATCACACTGATTTCCACAGTAGTGGAAATCTACTCGCCCACCAACAGTGGAGAAGGGTTCTTTTTTCCCCACATCCCCTCCAGCATTTGTTATTCGTTGATTTCTTGATAGCAGCCATTCTTTCTGGAGTGAGATGGAATCTCAGCATTGTTTTAATTTGCATTTCACAAATGACCAATGATGTTGAACATTTTTTCACATATTTATTTGCTGTTTCTAATTCTTCATTGGAGAAGTGTCTTTATTTCAGATGCCCGTTTTTACATTGGGTCTTTAAATTTAGGGGGTCTGATTTTTTTTGAGCTCTTTATGTATTCTAGATAATAGTCCTTTATCTGAATAGCTGGTAAAAAGTTTTTCCCACTGTATGGGTTGTCTCTTCACTCTGTTGGTGGTTTTTCTTGCTGTGCAAAAGCTTTTTAATAAGATGAGGTCCCAGTTATTGATTTTTAGCAGTATTTCTTGTGTGGTCTCGGTTTTGTTCATGAAATTTTTGCATACTCTTGTGTCCTCAAGCGTTCTATGTAATTCTCTCTTCCAGCAGATATAGTGTTTCTGTTTTAATATTTAGATCTTTGATACATTTTCATTTTAGGTTAGTGCATGGTGAAAGATACTGGTTGAGTTTTAGTTTTCGACATGTGGAAAGCCAGTTTTCACAGCAACATATATTAAAGAGGCTATCTTTCTTCCAGGGAAATTGTTTAGCTCCTTTGTCAAAGATAAGGTGCTTGAGTATGTCTGGAGTTGTTTCTGCATCCTCTAGTCTGTTCCGTTGATCCTCAGGTCTGTTCTTTTGCCAGTACCATACTGTTTTTATCACATTAGCTTTGTAGTATAATTTAAAGTCAGGGATTGTGATACCCCCTGGTTTGCCTTTGTTGCCCAGAATTGCCTTGGTTATTCTAGGTCTCTTCTGGTTCCAAATGAATTTTAGGATTTTTTTTCTTAATTCTGTGAGATATACTGTTGGGATTTTGATTTGGATTGCATTGAATCTGTATAACAATTTTGGAAGCACGACCATTTTCACTATAAGGGATTATTTCTCTAATTTCTCTCTCTGTGAGTCTGTTATTTGTGTACAGGAAGCATATTGACTTTTGAGCCAATACACTTCTTGTCCCAGACATTTCAGATAAGAATATTCAACATATATTATAATCTCATTCCCTTTGGGAAGAAAAAGATGTTATACATTCTGGTTTTAAAAATAGAAATCTTCCATAAACACTATATATTTTAACTTATATGTGCAATCAGCAAGAGAGAATTTCCAGACTTGGAGTATGAAATATTTTTCTAATCAGTAAATGATTTTACAGTGAGTTTTTAGTCAGGATTGATTATGACAAGCTTGACCAAAATCAGTTTTCTATGGTAAATAATCCTACTTTTTTGATGGTTGATAGTTTAACGTATACAGAATTCTGCAACAGACTTTTAAGCAAACCTTGAATTAAATTACCATTTTATGGGAAATAATTCAACAACCTTGTATATAGTTTAACAACAAAATTTCAAGGAAGAAATTCGTACCTTCTCAATATATAAAGTGTAGAGAAACTCAGTTTCATACACAGTATGTAATTCTTACAAACAAGATTTTTAGATTATCTTGCTAATATTCTTTATGTTATGAAAAATTGATTTAAGAATTGTTTTATTTTACGAGCTATCTGACAGTACTGTTAAGATTTTTAATAAGACAGCAGTCTCATTCCAATTTAACTTTAAGCCTGTGAGTCAGAATCTTCTACTTTAACTTGGAATTATTTCTTCTGGTAATTATTTACCCATTTCTAAATGAATACTTGTGTCTTGATTGTTTTTTTTCATTCCAGCATTATCTGTTAAACTCCATCTGTGGGAAATGAAGATTTAGTCACAATTATTTCCACTAATGAAAAATGTGTATGCTTTATTTCTCTTCTAAGTTTTGATCTCTTCTGCTTCATCCATTTTAAGTATTATTGTTGACTAAGAATTCGTCTGTCTCATTCTCATTTTTTTTACTCACTAGGAATATTACTATATTTTGTTAATTTTTTTTATATTTACCCATATGATTATTCCCAGTCCTTCTTGCATCTTAGAATTTCTTCCAGTGATCATTTTTTCTTCTTTAAGTATATACTACAGGAGTTATTTTCTCTATTTCAATTTGTCTAGTTTCTTTCACTGTATTTGAGTTCACTCATCTTTTTTCTCTTGCCATGTCTAATCAGTCATTAACCCTATTCATTGTTTTTATGTCAAATATTGTTGTTTTATCTCTAAATATTTAATTTGGGTCTTTTTTTTTTATATTCCAAGTTAAGTGAACTTTTTGACTAATAAAATACTTCAGTGCCTTTGTTTGCTAATTCTTTTTTTTTCTCTCCCGTTGGTACGGGGGATGGAACTCAGGCCCTTGAGCTAATTCTAACATGTCATTTCTGTGTCCATTTTGATTGATTTTTTTTATCATCATGAATTATGTATTTCTTTTTCATTGTATGCCTGGTGGTCTTGGTTTAGATAGCAAACATTATAAATTTCACCTTGATGAATGCTGAGCATTTCTGTATTTCTATAAATCCTGAACTTTTTCCTGAAAATACAGTTGTTACTTAGAAATGGTGTGATAATTTTGGATCTTTTATGATTTGTTACTTGGGTCCAGAGCAATTCTTAGCCTAGGTCTAATTATTCTGTACTATCAAGGCAAGGTCTTCCTGAGTATTTTATTCATTATCCTTTGAATTATGAGTCTAGTTTTTCAGCGTGGTTGGTGGGAACAGGCCCTGTTTTCTCTAATCTTTCATGTGTTTTCCCCCATCTAGCTTTGGGTTATCTCTAAATGTGTGCACTAATCAGTACCCTGAATACTGAATCAGTACTCTGAATACAGGGGAATATCCTGTAAATCTTGGGTGTTCTCTTTTTATGCAGCTTTCTCCTTGACTGTGACCTGCAGACTCTAGTTGCTTTGGAGTCTCTGGACTCCTCAATTCAAAGTCTCTGGGGTTTACCTGGGTGCCCTCTCTTTCTGCATTCTGGTCTGGAAACTCTCAAGGCAGTAATAAATTGGGACAATTATTGAACTCATCTTGTCTATTTCTTATCTCTCAGGGATTGCTGTCCTTTGCTTGATATTTAGGTTCTTGAAAAATCATTGTTTCATATATTTTGCCAGGGTTTTGGGGCTGGTTAAAGGGAGAGTATAAGTTTGATTCCATGTTTCTCAACTGTGGATAGAAGCAGAAGACATTTTAAAAGTTGTTAACTTTAGTCTAATTGAAAATGGCTTTAATTTACCTTCATCTATAAATGATAGTTTAGCTGGTTGTATGATTCTAGTTTGACAATGACATTAACTCAACACTTTAATGATACTGTTGTTAATGTTTTGTTTTGATGCTATTGATAATTCTTGTCTCAGTTTGTCATTCTTGTATATGTAATCTGTCTATTCCCCCTCAAAAGGCTTGTAAGATTTTTTGGTTTGATTGTTCTTTTGTCAGATTTTCTATTGGTTTATCATCATATACTCTGTTGGAACTTTCATTTCCATTTTCTTGGGCTTCCTGAATTGAGGAACTGTCCATCAGTTCTGGAAAGTTCTCAGCCATTGTGTCTTTGAAAATTTTCATTATTACTACTCCCCTATCTGTCTTCTCTGTTCTTATTTTCTGGACCACCACTTGGTTGTATGCTAGATTTTAATCAGTCCTCCTTTAGTTTTGTGTTATCTTTATCTTTTTTGCACTGAATTCTTTGAAATTTAGCTATTCATTTTTTAATGTACAATCAGCTATTTAACCCATCCATAGAATTTTTACTTTTGTGATTATTTCTACAAATTCTTTTTCAAATCTGCCTAGATAATTCTGGTAATTTCTTACTCAGTCACTTCTCTTTTTGCTTCTTTAAATATCTGTTTTATATTTTGTTTCTAATGATTTCATTAATTGAAATTGTTTAAGTGGATTCTTCCAATGAAGTCTTTAGGACTCAGTTTTTCTATGTGGGGAAAATTTTTTTTTCAGTACTGAGGATCCAACTCAGGACTTCATGGTGCCACTGAGCTAAATTCCCAGCCCTGGGAAAATTGTAATTATGTACTTTCTTTAGCACATACAAAGTTATTCACATTTTCATGCTCTTTGTGTCAGTTTTGTTAATTTATGTTTTTCCAAAAAAGTTCATTTCATTTAAATTATTGGCATAAAATTGTTCACAATATCTTTATATTATTTTTATATGTGCATATATATATGATCTATAAGATGTGCCCGTCTTCATTTCTGGTATTGGTAGTGTGTGTGCACACATGCATGCATGTGTGTTTCCTTGATCTGTCTTGGTGAGGATTTACCATTTCTATTAATGTTCAACTACTGAGTTGGGTGATATTTCTATTGTGCCTTTATTTTTTTTTTCACTGATTACGTGTCTTTTCTAGTTTCTTTTAATGAACACATGTATTAGATTTTTCAGCTTTTTTTTTCTAAATATACTTTTTTACCAGTAATTTTTGTCTGCCTTTTTTAATAGCCATTCTAGTGGATATAAAGTAATAACTCATTGAGGTTTTGATTTCATTTCTCTGATGGATATTGAACATTTTTTTGTGTGTGGTTGTTGTTTTCATTTGTCTGTGGATATTTCTTTGGAGAAATGTGTGGCATGTATTGTGCCCAGTTTTTAATTGACACCTTCTCTTTGTACATATAAGTCAGTTAATAGATTTATGATTCAAAATTTTTTTCTCTGTTCTGTGGGTTTTTATTTTGTTAGTGATACTGTTTAAAAGCACAAATTTCTAGTTTGATGATATCCAATTTATCTGTTTTTTCTTTTGTTGCTTGAGTTTGAATGTCACCTTTTTTTTGTTGTTTTTTGGTACTGGGGATCGAACTTGGGACCTTGCGCTTGTGAGGCAGGCACTGGAACCACTGAGCTAAATCCCTGGCCCTTTTAAATGTCATCTTTAAAAAACTATTGCCTAATCTAGGGTCACAAAAATTTATACCTTTTTATATGACTTTTTAATTAAGGAGGTTTTATAGATGTGCTAGTAAAGAAATTTTTAAGAAAATGCTCACAGTCTCATTACCTTGTGAGGTATTGTATTGTCATTTCTTTGACCTAATACACTTTCTCTCTCTCTCTCTCTCTCTCTCATTTTTCTCTTTTCTTTTTTCAATAGTTAATGTTATTTTTTGTTGGAATATATTCGTACATCTTTGTGGAACACATTGTGAAAATATGATACATGTATACAGTATGTAATGATCAAATCAGTGCAATAAGCATTTTTATCTCTTAAATATTAATCACTTTTTAGCAGTGGTGTAGCTGGGGAGGCACATTTTGGGGGCGGTATTTAAATAGGTTTAGAAATGTTATGGGGTCGCAAATCCAAGGACTGCGCTTAGTGGCATGATCTCGTTACTCCACTGATTTTTAGCCAGGCAAGGTGGGGCATACCTATGATCCCAGCTTCCTGGGAGGCCTAAGGAGGATGATCACATGTTTGAGCCCAGCCAAGCGCAGCCTGAGAAACTCAGGGATTAACAAGATCCCTCTCAAATTAGAAAATTTAAAAAGGGCTAGAGACATAGTTCAGCCCAAAGGTCCTGTGTTCAATCCTCAATACAAAAAAAAAAAAAGTTACTCATTTTATATATTGGGAACTTCATACTATTCTATTTATTTTGAAATATTTCATAGAGTGTTGTAACCAAAAATTACCCTAATGTCCTATAGAAAACCAGAACTAATTCCTCCTTTCCGTATTTGGTTCCCCTTATCTAACTTCTATTTTTCACCCTACCCTAACTGCTCTTCTTAGTCTCTAGTGATCATTATTCCACTCCATTCTTCTATAAGATTAACTTTTTTAGTTTCCACAAATGGGTGAAAACATGTGGCATATGTCTTTCTGTGCTGGCTTGTTTGACTTTACATAATGACCTCCAGTTCTATCCATGATGTTAAAATTGACATGGTTTCATTCTGTTTATGGCAGAATAATATTCCATTGTGCATATGCAATACATTTTCCTTATTCCTTCATCTGTTAATGGGCATTTTGGTTGATTTATTACCTTACCTAGTAATGACATTTCTTTCTTTCTTTCTTTTGTTTTTTTTTTTGGTACCAGGGATCAAACTCGGGACCTTGCACTTGAGAGGCAGGTGATGGAACCACTGAGCTAAATCCCCGGCCCAGTAATGACATTTCTTTAGAGTTTTATTTTTCTTATATGATGAAGCTCTAGTTAATACTGAGAAATATATAACTTCTTGTGTGTAGTGAATTTTTTTTTTAGTATAATTTTCTAGGGGTGGAATGATGGGGCCAAAAGATATGAACATCTTTGTAGCTCTTATATGAAGTAATGATTACTTTTAGAAATTACTGTAATCAAGCTCCACTGTGATTTTATTTAGTAAATGAAGTTGATATACATTATGAGTTGAAGAATTTTACCTTGAAGATATTGTCAGTGTCAGTCCTCCATCAGTAAAATTTAGGGTGAAATGATACATTATTTCCTCATCTGAAAAAAAATAGTATTTTTTAAGGGGCACTTTGTATTGAAGTGAAAAACTAGAATAGTCAGTTTATTGACGGAAGATAAATATAACATTAAAATTTCGTGTTTTATAGTATTCTCTATTTTAATAATAGTATAATCTGTTAAATTTTCTTTAGGCTTCGGGAACAGGAAAGAAAAGAAGCAGAAGAAGCTTGCCAAAAGGAAATAGAAGAATGGGAAAGAAAACTTCTCGCTCAAGCAGCTCCAACTTACATGGAGAACATGTGGGAAATTCCAGCCATTGGACATTTCCTTTGTTTAGCCCAGCAAATTCTAAATTTGCCAGAAATAGTCTTTTATGAACTGGAACGTTGTCTTCTGATGCCTCAGTGTAATGCTTTTCTGTCTAAAATAATGACTTCTCTATTAAGTCCTCCCCATCGCAGACCTACCTTACATCGAAGACCTACTTTGCCTTATAGGACCTGGGAATCAGCATTGAGGCAGAAAGTGCAGCAGTGGTACACTGCTGTAGGGCAGACTGAAAATCCCAATAACTGTGCTGAAAAACTTGGATTGTGTCCTCAGTTTTTTAAAGTTCTTGGAGAAGTTAACCCATTGGAAGAAAAACCTTTTCATGAACTACCTTTCTACCAAAAAGTATGGTTACTTAAAGGTCTCTGTGATTTCGTGTATGAAACACAAAAAGAAGTTCAAGATGCTGTACTTGGCCAACCAATTCATGAGTGCAGGGAAGTTATCCTTGGTTATGATTATTTGGAGAATGCGTATGTACATTTTCCACAGTTCTGTGGTGCAGATGTACGGATTTATAAACAGAGACCCTTTCGGGCCCCAGAATTTCCAATTCCACCCATTAAAATACAAAGAATACCTCGGATTAAACTGGAGAAATTAAAGAGTGACTGTGTTAATTCAAGTAATGCAGAACATAGGTGTGGTCGAGAAAGCCTGCCCTCTGCCTTCAAGAAAGAGCAGGAAATTACTTTTGATCTAGCTTGCTCCCGTGCTAACATCAACTTTGATAATCATGATATTTCTGTTGAAATGGAAGTAAAATCCAACTGTGAAATTAGAATTCTCAGGCCCTGCGAAATTAAAAAAATTGATTATTATAAAGAAAATTTGGAGAAACCAGGGAGTCCAGGGGAAGTTACTGGCTTTGGAGAGCCACTCAGTCCAGGTGAAATAAGGTTTATGGGAAATCAGGAAAAATATGGTGAAGCTTCCAGAATAAAGACTGAACCTGGTCAATTAAAAGAAAATGCTCTAAAATCTTGCCAGATTCATTTCAATGGAAGTCACATTGATCATCCAGAGGTTAATTGCCACAAAGTTGTAAAGGATATTCTATTAGAGCAGTCAATGCAGAGCCCCAGGAAAATAAAACTAACTAAAATGAGGGCAAAAAAGAAAAAAAAGAAAAAAAAGAAATTGAAGGATGTTTTGAATGAAAACTTACAGAGAAAGCGGGAAGGTCTTCATTCTCTTGCATTTAAGTCTTACAAACCTGAGATCCAGAATAAGTTATTAATCATCAAAAAGAAAGCAAAACACAAGAAGCACAAATCTGGTAAGCAAACATAAATGGGTAAGAATTACATTTAGGTGTAATTCAAATTGTTTTTTCAATTGTGCATCATGGAAGCTCTGATTGACAGTAAGTGTGTGTGTGTGTGTGTGTGTGTGTATTTATTTATTTCTCATGTTTAAAAAACCCAGAGCAGAAGAGATTTTGTATACTAAACAAAAAAGATAGTGGTGTAGTACATTTGAATTTAACTCTCAGTTGAACATGTTTGAATATTACATTTTTACATTTCTCTTCACTTCTGTAAGTGATGCTTCCCATCACTTATGGTAAGTGTATTTTCCCCAGGCAAAGCACAGTAAAAATGTTATGGAATAAGCACTGATAGCAGAAAATAGCATTCTCAAGCAACTAACTTCTTAAACCAGGGTAGTCAGTTATCTTTTGGGATCTCAGTTTTTTCCCACATCACATATTTTTCAACACTGTTTTTAGTATCCAGAAAAAATATGAACTATTAGAAGGATATTACATCAGTTAATAAGACTTAAAGCATATGTCTGTAAAAAGATTTGTAAGTTTGTTCAGCAAAAATCCTATTGTCTTCAGTTGTTAGTTGTTTTGTTTTTTAAATTACTCTAGTTCTTTTGCTTTTCCTGTTGTCTTTTAATTGTCTTGTTTATCACTAGAACAGAAGAGAGAAAAGCATATGACCAACTTTATTGACCCTTATAAAAAGTTTATTGATTAGGGGAGAAACTGGAATTGAATATCGAAACAAGTTGTGGTTTACGATTATTTATGAATTTCAGGGATTATTTGCAGCAAAGTTAGTTAAGATTTGACAAAAATTTGATGCTGAGTTGGCAAATGAATGAGTGAGGTTTTGACAAATATAATTGGTATTACACCTTAATCATTCAAATTATTCAATAAAATTCAGTATGCCTTAAAACATATATGTAATTAATCATTGATAAATACAAAAACAGGCTTAACTTTTTGGACTGAAAATGTCAAAGTGGTCCTTGTTGAGCCAGGTGATAAAAACAAACAATTTTTTAAAAAAGTATCTTCCAGAAGTAAGCCTTTTAAATTTTATAAGAAATGGAATAGGTTTTTATAAATTTAGTTTGGTGTATTTGGCAAGTTCACGTTGAAATGTTAGTCTCTTAACACATAAAATATGTTAAAATTCTAAAGTATATGATGTTGGTTTATTAATACCATTGTCAACTAAAACTTTATTAACTACTGATACTGCTTTATGTTTTCAAAGTCAGGTATAGTTTATGGTAGTTAATAAAATAGACATTGATAATATCTTCTATTCAGATTGTAGCAAGAATAAAATAAAAATATTGTTAAATGGATTAAAAGGAATTTATACTGTTAGGTAACAGTATTACTACTTTTTTTTTTTTAAATCAAAGTTTAGGATGTTTGGAAATCAGAGAGAAAATTTATGGCTATTTCACATCCAGTACTAGATGAGTGAATGAAAACACTCAGAAGACAAATTTAGGAAGTACTTGTGTACTTGTTAGTTGGACAGAAAAGGCTTAACATAGATAAAATTGAAGAAAATAATTACTTATGTACATGTCTGTATACATTGTATACAATGTATAATGCCTGTATATTTTATCCTCAGCAAATTCTAGAAAGCCAGGTCTTCATTGTCTAAATTTTTTAGATATGGCAAATAGAGTTTCTCTCCTTAGTATTTGGTGATTGTACGCCAGTTGCCCTTTTTCATTAGATATTTAACTCCTTACTGATGATATAACAGTATTACATAAAATGTTACACTGATAACAATAAAACATTTGGGTTTTTTTGGGGGGGGGAGTTGTTTGCTTGCTGTGCCGGGGGTGGAATTCACACATGCAAGGGTTTTACAATTAAACCACATCCCCAACCAGAACACTTGTTTTACGTCATTTCAGGCTGCTTGTTTTTCTGAGGGCTTGCCCTATAATCCTTGATTAGGTTTGGGGACATTGTGGCTTTGTATAGTCAATTTAGGTCATATTCTAATCCAGTTCCCTTTCTCACACATTTTTAAAATGAGTTCCAGGGCCTTCAGTTTGAAAAATGTCCCTCTTAATGGATTTATATTTGGTACTAGTAGAGGTTCACAATGCATTTTGAAAATTCACCAGATTTATTTTGAAATTCAGAAATCTTAATATCTTAGAAGCGTATTGTAATACATATAAGACTTATGAAATAATACCCTAGCAAGGCTTGGGGTAGCCCTGAAACCAAACAGTTTCTACAGACAAAATATATGGGTAGTCAGACTAAATGAAATGAAGATTGCCTTGCATGATGGTACCTACTTGTAACCCCAGCATTTGAGAGGCTGAGGGAGGAGGATCACTGTAAGTTCAAGGCCGGCCTGGGCTACATAGTGAGACCCTCTCTTAAAAAAACAAATGAATAGATAAATGAAGATTATTTAAAAATCTCATAAGAGTTTAGGTTAGGCATTATTAACCATAAAATTATTCTTATGATTATAAAGTTTTCAGAGCCTTCTGGACTTCATAAATGTGGATAAATCATTTGAGGCCTACAAAGGATTCTAGAAAGTCTTGGAAAAAAAAGAAAACTGTTCAGTTTTGTCTAACCTAGTATGTTCTCGTTTATTTTAATTGAGTTTTTAAAAATTTTCTTACGTTATTGTCATTATTAAACTTCAGTTACTCCTATAAAACTTCTATAACATTAAGTACTTCTGCTTTGAATTTCACTTACTTTTTTTTTCCCCATTAAGTTTATTGGTACATTTTAGGTATAAAATACAATTATCATTGAGATCTTGTACCTTTACATGATGTATCTTGGTTCTTATTTTTTTGCCTTCCCCTGCCCTCCCTTCACCCCCTCCATCCTTCCCTATTTGCAAAGACTTTGTTTCCTCTTTTTTTTTCTTTTCTCTTTTTTTTTCTTTTCTCTTCTTTCCTTTCCCCTACCCCTCCCACTTCCCCTGCTCCTTTAGACCTTTTCTTCCTATTACACAATATCAATTATACATTGTTTTAATTACAATATCAAAATTTAGAGGACATGACCACAGATTTTTCAGAATTTAAAAGGATATAGAAAGCATATTACAAAAATTTTTTTGAAATAAATTTGACAACTTCTAAGAAGTACCTTGGAAGACAAATTAATGAAACTAACTTTGGAGGAAATATAAAATTTGAATAGCACCTATTAAAGAAAGTACATTCCTAGCTTGAAAACCTACCTATATGACAAAAACAGGCTCGTATACATTTTAACTGATGAATTATATCAAACATTTAAAGCAGAAAAAAGAAGGAACACTTCTCCTCTCATTTTAGGAAATCAACATTGTGCTAATCCTAAAACTGGATAAAGGTAATAGAAGAAAAAAGTATGAACATAGATAAAAATTTGTTTAACAAAGCAAACTATTGGAAGTCAGATCTTGTAGTATGTAGAAAGTGGCTTTATTATAGGGATGGCAGTGTTGGTTCACCATTGGAAAATCTACCCCATAAGTCATCATTTTAAAAGAGGAAAGGAAAAAGCCATATGATCCTGTCTTTAGTTGCAGAAAAAGTATTAGAACTAAATTCTACAGCTGTTCAGGGTAAAAGCTAACAGGAGACTAGAAGTAGAACAGAACCTTCTCAACAGATAAGACATGTACTCCATACTTCCAGCAGAAATCCCTTACATGAATGGAAAAGATACAATGCTTTGTCCCTAAAGTGGGGAACAAGGGCAGATATGCCTACTCTTCATCTGTCCTTTAAACTTTGAAACATAGGCCCAAACCAAAATAGTCTGGCAATAAAATGACACAATTAGGATAGGATTGGCAAGGTAGAAGTAAAATCTTTATATGTAGATGAAATGATGATCTACAGAGAAAATTCTAAGAAATCTCTAGGAGCCCCTAGAACTTTTATCTGAATTTAGCAGGATTAGAAAACACAAGGTATATATAAAAATTCAGGTCTATGTATACTTGCTATAAATGATGAATTGGATATTGAAATTTAAAAGTTATGTAGGAGTACAAAGGGCCTAGAAAAGTAAAAAGAAAAAAAACAGCGTTGGAACACATTTAGTACCTAATTTTAAGACTTCTTCTAAAGCTACAGTAATCAAGGCAGTGTTGGTGTAAGGAAAGACATATAGATCATTGGAATAAAACAGAGAGTCTAGAAATAGAACCACACATATATGGTCCACTGAGTTTTGAAAAATTATTTAACATTAACATTTTATAGAACATAAACTCAACTCAAGAGCAGAGGAAAAGATAGTGTTTTCAGCAAATGGCACTAGAACACCTGGTATCCATATGTAAAAAATTAACCTCAACCCTTTATTTCCATACATAAAAATAACTAATACAGAGTTTTTTTCAAGGAGTAGTTACCAATAGCCCATATACTCTATAGAATACACTTTGGGATATGCTGTGCCATCCATGACTGATTTGCTCTCAGAGTGGATTAAATTCTGTATGTGGTCAAGGTCCATTTTATATTGGTTACTGGAGGCTTTAATTTTTGGTGGTATCTCTGAATTTACTGATCCTTCTTATTGAGATAGATGATTTTTAGTAGAAGGCACAAAGACAGATTGGTTGAAAATGACTTGATCATTTTAGTGTACTAGGGGACAGTTTTGCAGTTTTTAAGCAGTTTTATGAAACAATAAATAGAAACCATTGAAATAACGTAATGTCCATCACGTCATGCTCTGTCTTATGAGACTTATTCAATGCATAGAATAAAAAAATTCTAGTATTTAAAAATTTTTCCCTCATGACCTATTTCCAAAATTTAAAAATTCCTAAAAGTAATTTTAAAATTCCTGAAGCCTTTTTTACTGAAGCAGATCAGGCAAGATTTAATAAGAATGGATCAGAAATAACTTTTTATTTTTTTAACCTAGGGTCTTGCTGTGTAGATCAGGCTGGCCTTGAACTCATTATGTGGCCCAGTTTGGCCCCAAATTTGTGGCATTCCTCCTGCCTCAGCTCTTCAATTGCTGGGATTTCAGGCATGTGCCACCAAGCCTGATATCAAAAATATTTTTTAACAGGAGAAAACAAAGTAAAAAAGAGTTCAGATCATTTGGTTTTATTATTTTTTTTCTTACTAGGATATAGAAATAAGCAAAAAAAAAAAAAGCCTTTTTCTTGTCAGCTACTAAGTTCTTATTTATCACTTCTTTAAACCTCCAGTCATCTTTCTAATTAAATTTCCCTGTTGTGCATATTTATAGCAACAAACACTGCAATACTTATTATAGATGCATTTATTTCTAGGGTGTTTTGATGATTCTCTCCCTTCTATAATATTCTTGAGAACAGAAGGATTATTTCTGGTTTGGCATCCTTAGTACAGTGACTAACACATTAGTGTAGGAATCTGTTGAATAAATGAACGAACACTTGAAGAGATTCATCCAGTTATTGCTTCTCAGCCTTTTGGCTAATATCAAGTGAAGATTCATCCAGCTATAACTAAGATTAATCTCTTTATGTATTTTTATATCCTTTTCAAGGCCACTTGTATTTTTTTAATAGGATGACACCATACATTCCATTTTTTAGTGTGCTTTATTCCCACATCACAGTGTATCATAAACAACTTTAGGTCTTTATAGCATCATTTTAAATGGCTGCATAGGATTCTATTGTTTGTATTTTGTACTTCTTTGAACCAGCCTCTTTAATGAATAATTTGGTTATTTTCAGTAATATATTTATATGGAAAAGGTAAAGTTGGCTAAAGTGAATTGGAAAAATTTTAAATTAGGGGACTTTTTATAAAACCTGAATAGACAAAGATGGTTAAAGATACACACAAAATGATAGAAAGCTATGATGTTTTAAGTTACTCATTTCAGCCAGTTTAGTTTGGAGTCTTTTCCTCGTTTCAAATAGACATTATTTTCAACCAAATAATTTAAATACAGAAGATCTTATTCTTGTATAGTTTAAGAAACTAAAGTTCAAAATGGCAAATAGCCTTTTCAATTTAATAATTGTTAAGTATAGGTAGAAACAGCACAATAAGAGGTCAGGCAGAGGAAAACCTAGTGTGTGCTGTGGTATCTGGCAAGGTTTTACAGAGAATGAAGGATTCTGAAGAATAATGGGCATTACCTGGGCATGGTGGTATGTACCTATAAATCCCATTTTCTGGGAGGGTGGGGATGTGCTTAGGCAGAGGATTCTGAGTTCAAAGCCACCTTGGGGAACTTATAAAAAGTAAAAAGGGCTAGGGATTAATTAGCTCAGTGGTTAAGCATCCCTGGGGTCAGTCCCCAGTACTGCACCCCCACCTCAAAAAAGGAAAAACTATGAAAAGAGCTGACAGGGTTTAACATAAATGAGAGGTAGAAGATAACTAGGAAGAAGTAGAATTTGCCATCTGGTTCAGTATTGTAAAGAGGAATGGAAAAAAGGTATTTCAGGAGTTATTGTATTGTGATAAGGCTAAATAATTGCCAGTATGGTGAAAAATTTGCTCATAGGCAAGGAGAATGAAGGAAAATCAACTTTTATTAAGATTTAAGTTCTTAGATAAGACATTCCAGAAACTTCTATAGGATATCAATGTTAGCTCAAGACATATATTTAATAAACATGAGTCAGCTTTTGGCTTCATTTCTGTGACTTCACATCTCAGGCTCATGTTCACCATTTAATAAATACAAATGTCCTTGGATTTTTACTTTTAACAATAACTAATGCCTTTTATCTATTCAGTTATTAATAGTCCTAAAATACATACACTGAGGGAATAGTGAATGTGTTGGGAGAATTTTAAAATATCACTACATCCATGAAGGCATTAAAATGGAGGTCTTTGAGCAGCCCAATGAGGCTAAGGGGTGAAAACAGACAAGGGAAACCAGGTGAAGGATTGGGGTAGAGAGGAATAGTAAACTGAGAAAAGAGGAGTTAAAATTGGAAATGACCTTCATCTCTGTAAAAAACAGTATTTTTTTCAGATTCTAGAAGACTTTTGTGTCTCAGTTTACAGTGTAAATATATTTTTAGTTAGAATTTTTCCTTTCAGACTGGCAATCATTTTCTTGTTTTTGTTTTGTTTTGTTGGGGTTTTTTTGTACCAGGATCGAACTCAGGACCTTGCACTTGTGAGGCAGGCGTGGTGCCACTGAGCTAAATTCCCAGTCCTGTTTTGTTTTTTGAGACAAGATCTCACTGTGTGGTTCAGATTGGCCTTGAACTCACTATGTAGCCCAAACTGGCCTCAAACTTGCAGGGCTCCTCCTGCCTCAGCCTCTCAAGTGTTGGGATTATAGGCGTGTGCCACCATAGAAATCATTTTCTTAAGTTGTTCTAAGCATAGAATACTAGAGAGCTTTATTAGGTATACTTCTGCAACATTAATTAATGTTTTGTTATTAAAGTTCATTAGGCATTTCCTAAGCACAAGTGGACATTTTTCCATGTCTTTTTTTAAACTCAAGAATAACATATGGTTAAAACACCATTCTTGAAATTATGTGTGGGTTCTAAACTGACTTCTGATTTCAGCACAGTCCTAGGTCTGAGAATTATAGTTTTATAGGAGCAGATACATATTAGCTATAAGTCTTCCATTAATTTCTTTACCTTTTTTATAATGTTTCTTTATCAGTGAAAAATGAGGTAACAGTATTTTTTATGTTATAAAGATTGATTAGAATAGCAAATGCACAGAACCTAGCATTTATAAACACTGGTAAATAAAGCTTTGTAAGACTCAACTGATTAAGTGGTCACTATGATTTTTGTGAATTAGAATTACATAATGAAAGGAGCTTGAACTTTGGAGTTAGAACCCCTGGCAATGGTGCTTACTTACTGTGTGATACGTAACTAAATTAATCTTTTGGTCTTTACTTATCCAACATTAAAATAGGATATTACCTTAGAGGGTTGTTTTGAGAATTATATGAGGTAATTTATGTAAATCACAGTACTATCTGGCACATAGTAGGCTCTCAATAAATGTTAGTCTTCCTACAGCCACTGCTAGTTTATATTATGAAACTCTTTGGAAAATAGTGTGAATTATTTAAAATCATTGTCAATGTTGTCCTCACTATACTGTTAACTAGATGTACAGAATTGTAAATACTTGCTTCTCCCCCCCACCCCCCAGACTGGCAAAATTTCTGGTTAAAAGTGGATTCTTGTTTTGCTTCAGAATTTGTTGTATGCCAAATACAAAGTAAATAACGTGATTTCTGTCATCAGTAATTCAGATATAGTAAAGGACACAATCATTTAAATAATTATATTATTCTATAAGTATTACGTTCATCAATTTGTGTACAATGTAGAATGGTAGCACAGAGAACACATGAGCTAGAACTCTGATTAAAAAAAACAGAATTTAAAGAAAATTAAAAATTTTCTGTTTAAATTCCTGTAACCATGGCTTATGTAAAGCAGGAACATTGACTGATATTTATTGATAAACTTACCATGTGTCTCATGATAGTCTTAAGTTCTTGTATGTTGTAATTCATTTAATTCTCACAAAATAGGTAATATCCCTGTTCTATAGATGCAGACACTACTTGGAGAAATGAAACAATTTGCTCAAGGTCCTGCTGCTAGTAGTAGTTACAGCAAATATTCAAACCTATGTAATTAAAACCAATACAGAGTAACACAATATTACCTCCAGTAACTCATAGCATTTAAATAACATTAGAACATTAATAGCATTAAGCATTTAAATAACACAGTGCACTGAAATAACCAGTAACCATATCATCTTCTTAATCCATTTAAGTAGAATGATTGCTAGGTTAACTAAGAATTTAGTACCTGAGTTTAATGCCGAATGACAATATGAAATTCATGGGACCATTCGTGGTGACTAGTGGTTATAAATGAATATAGAATCAAATAATTTTTTATAGTTGATCAAAACAGTACTAGAGGAAGGATTTCCTTTCCCTCAAATTGATGTTTTTATTAAAAATACTTTATAAAGAGCTGGGGATTTAGCTCTGGTGCCGCTGCCTGCCTCGCAAGTGCAAGGTCCCAAGTTCATTCCCTGGTACCAAAAAAAAAAAATGTAAAGCTTTCTCAGATTTAAGTCAGCAAGATCATTAAATCTTTACCCATGAACTTTTAAAAATGCTAAAAGTTGTGTGTAGAGAAAGGGCATCCTGGCATTCAGATTCATGAGTCCCTTTGAGCTAGCAATATCATAGAGATACCAAGAATTTAATCACTTTTCCCTGAGTATTGCTTGTTTAAGAAGTCCACCCAGTGTCTATTTTCATAGACATTTAGTTCTGTTATAGATACAATGTAAGCACAGAAGGACAGTGGTGAGAAAAAAATATTTTATTTTTTAAAAATGTCAAGGAAGAGAATGTAAAAAGAATTAAGATATGTACATGTGCCAACTCTCCACGATAAATGTAATCATGTATTACAAACATGTATGAATAAAAATGAAGTAAAAACATGTCAAATGATTGCAGATTGATACATTAAAACCTATGTGAGTCTCAGCAGCTCAAAATTTGCAGTAGTTCAGTCATAGTATACATACATTTTATTGAGTTTTAAAAAATAGAAATTATCCAAATTATAGTTATGTGATCAGATTAAAAAGTAATGTAGAAAATAATAATTATAGACTATAATTATGTCACTTCATTTGAATAAAATGTTTCATTCAAATTTTCTCTCAGATCACATCTCTTATTCAGCATATCTAGGAAAATGTTTAGAAAGGAGCATTAGAATTAATTACATACAGCAATACCTAAAATGTACCAATAAAAGAATTTAAGCAAAAAATATTATGTACAGCAAATTTGCTTTATATATTTATTTTCCCTTTTGAAAAAAGTTTTGTACTTCAATATGTTCCTTACTAAAAATAGAAGTTTATGCACCATGTTTCTTCTTTGTCAAGTAGAATATAAAGAAGTGTATAGACTTTATATGTATGCTATGGATTAGATTTAAGAATACGATATTTATTTTCCCAGTGATTTCTGATTGCACAAATTATTTGGGTGCACTTTAACGGAAGATGTTTACCTTCTTTTAAAACTTTAGATGTTGAATACTGCCGAGGGCAGCTCACTACATGAGTGCAGAGCTAAAGAATAGAGAAACCTTGTTTCTTAAACTACTGAGGGATTTTCACATTAGGTTGGCTAGAGACCATAATCTTCAGATAACAGTGCTTATGCAAGTTTCAACTGCAGAAGTCATCGTTCAAGTTAAGGGGTTTTTCTGTGTTGTAGTCTCATTTTAAGTTGTAAATGTAGATATTAACTGCCTAATCTTATTACAGTAAATTCCGATACTTATACAAAACAGTAGAGATAGTTTGGTTCTTATATAAGTAAGGCAGCATTTGTTAATGTGTCTGTTACAGGTAGTTACAGTTTAATGTTTGCTTCTACTGGGGCTTGTTTTGATTCATCATTTTTATTTGACTCACAAGCAACCATCTGTTAGTTATAATTTAACTTTCAAGGCTCTTTTATGTAATTTGTTTTTTGTTAATGAAGTGCTGTAAACAGCATTATGAAGCTTTTCTCTTTTAATCTTGAAAGGAAAAAAATCCATATCTAAAAAAGCAATTACTAAGAAGAGGAAAACTGTCACAAAGTCACCTGCTATTCCAGAATTTCAGGTAAATATTTCAACTTTGTCTCAAATTTTTTAGTTTAATTTTTCCTTTCAGTGTTTATATCATTCCTTGGGAGATTGAATTTCAAGAAACTGTAATACATATATTCTTAATGAAATGTTTCTGAAAATGTCTTTTTTCATTGCAAGTACAGATATAGCCAAGATTCAATCTATTAGTATTTTGTAATATTTTATTTCTGGTTTTTTCTCCTGGTAGTCAAAAGACTGTGGTTTTTTTCTTAATAATCTAAAGTATACTCAGTTTTATAGAAGTATGTGTAAGTATATACATGTATCCTTTTATGTATATATATGTGCTTGTGCATGATCTATATAAGCAAGTATATAAAATGAAGTCTTCCAAGAACAAATCATAATTTATATATCATAATATTGCCAAGGTAATCCAATCTCATTTGTTTGGGCAGTATGGAAATGGTAGATTAATTAACTTGAAAACAAATATTTTTCACTCTTATTTATGAATTTCAGAGAGAATATTAAGTTTTGAACATTTCTGCAAAAAAAAAGTAATTGTGCTGCCATATGAATATGTAGAGTTTTATAGCTGATACTAAGAATAAGCAGAGAATCTCACCTTAATCAATACTTTTATTTTCTAGTTTACACAGTGTGTTCTTTAACAAAGGACACTCTTAAGAATTTCTTTGTAATAGTGTGTCTAATCCATTTCCAAAGGTGTTTTAAGCTCATACTTAATAGTTAAAAGATAAAAGTAATGTTAAAATGAATTTGTGGGTCTCAAGTAGAAATGAAAATGAAGAGACAATCACTGCAAAAATATCAGTAATATGTAATGTGAGTTTTTGAGTTATGTGTATCTAAAAAATGTATACATAACCCTGTTGGTAAAACTGAATATTTTGGGGGTATTTTTTAATGACATTGTTAGAATGAATTGCAAATATTCTATAAAATCTTACTGTATATAACTTTGGTTCCAGCATATTCAGTATTTTCTTAGAGTCTTTCTACCATTCATTGTTTGTAACATATCATTTAATGCTATTTAATGTAACATTATTTTAATGATAATGTTACATCATCATCCTTCCAATGATGTAACACTAGCTTTTGCTATTCCTACAAATTTTGTCCTCAGTTTCTCAAAGCATTGGTCCTGGGAATATAGATCTTAAGACAAATCTGGCCCATTTTTAGTATTTTCTCTATTAGTGGGTGAACTTTTTTACATGTAGTAAATGGCATCAACTGCATAGGCAGTGGTTTTTTAAATTATAACTGCTATTTATTAGTGATGAATTAGTTCATTGAGTTACATGACTAACATTTCTTTTTTAAACTAATAAAATTAAAATAAAAATTATCAGTGTTATCACATAATGTGTTACATATAGTAATGTGAATATGAAGTCATTTTTTTGTGAAACTTTTGTATTGTGTGTATTAAACAATGACTTGCATTATAAAATATATTTTTGACTATGGATCATGGGCAAAAAAGTTCGAAAACACTATATTACATTTTAAGTGATACTTTTAGTCAGTTATTGACCATTTGCTCACCACTCTCAGAAACTTAAGGTCAAAAGTACATGTTTTGCTAGACGGAGCTATTCAAAATAAATAGATAAAGTCCCCTTCTTAAGGTGTGTGTGTGTCTGTTTGTGTCTGTCTGTCTCTGTCTGTCTGTCTGATGAAGGTGGGCACTAGACTCAAGAGAATGGGGGTTCTTATGCCTAATTTACAATATGAATACCATGGTACTACTCATAAACAAAATTGACAACTGTCTCCCAAAGGATAAGGTTATTTGGTTAAAATAAACACATTAATAGACTGGGAGATAGTGTTATTAGTAAACTGTAAACTATAGAACTTACATATAAGCATACTTATCTAATAAACAAGTGAATGTATTTTCCCAAAAGTTCTAGTAATATGATATGTAGCACCTCAGATTCTACAAGTTACTTTTATCCAAGTTATTTTAAATAATCACATTTCTACACTGGATGTGGTGGCACATAGCACTCTGGGATTCAGAGGCAGGTGGATTTTAAGATTGTCTCGCTGGGCAGTTTATCAATTTGAGACCCTGTCTCAAAAGAAAAAATTTTTTAAAAGGCTAGGAATATAGCTCACTGCAAAGGCCCAGTGTTTAATCCCCAGTACCATCAATAAATAAATAAATGAAGCACTTCTGGTATTAAACACAAAAATATGTCATAGAAATATTTAAGTATAATATTTTCTCTGTTATCTATTCTAAAATATTGCTGAAAATAATGAAATCATTGGTAATATTAAATCTCTTGTAAAAACTGACCTATTTGCCAAAGGTGTGGTCTTTGAATTGTCAGAAAACATGCTTTAAAGAGAAATAAGTTAAGGAATTGAATTGTCAGATTTATTTTTTTTAAAGTCTTAATGAATTAAAAAGTAAGACCTGATTTGACCTCATTGACTTTCTATTTTGACAGTATTTTTGTTGAATTTTTAAAAGCTAGAAGTCAAACTTGCCTCTTTGTTTCAAGAAGAACCCATATTTACATTTATGTACATACCTAATACTTAAACCTTTATTTAAGCAAATAATAGTCCCACTCCTATTTAAGAGTATTTACTGTGGACATTCAAATGGTAGATTGGATTATAAAGGGACTAACATTATCTTTGCTACTTTTTCCTAAGCGATATGTTAATGGTTCTTAAACTTTATATAGTATTGAAGTAATCTGATCCCTTTATTAGGAAGATTCCTGGGTTTCCCCCTCCAAAGACCTTGATTCAGTGGGTCTGGGTGGGTAATCTGCATGGTGGTTAAACGTGATTCTGGAACTGGGTTACTTGAGTTTGAATGCCAGCTCTGCCACCCACTAACTCTATAACCTTGGGTAAGTTACTTAACCTCTCTGTGATTCAAGTTCCTCATCTGTGCAGAGAGATAGTAATAGTACCTACTTACATAGGGTTGTGAGAATTAAATTAGATAGCTCACTATTTTAAGCTTTCTTTTTTTTAAAATACACATGATAATCTCCTCTGATGAAGAAATGCTGCATTGTAAGTAGGAAAATCAATTAAAAACTGGCTTAAGAGCATCTCTTATTGACTTTTTCCAGCTTCTTAAGACCTTGAAATAAATCTTGGATTTGGTCTTATGAAAGTGACACATAATTAAGTCTGTGAGAATCTGAAAAGTGAAAAATTGAAAAGTAATATATTTGACTGCATTGAAAACTTAATGCTTATCCTTACTCTATTGTTCTGATGAGTTGTGCAGTTGGCATGTAGAGGAAAGTTTTGTTTTTAGTCAATAGGAACTGCAAAAATTTAAGAAATATTTTTATTTTCAATGTTTCAAATATTAGAGATAAGCTTTTATATCAAATTTAAGTTATTATGATTTTGTTAGACTGTAGTTTAACAGCATTAGTTATTGTGGCTCTTATTTTCATTGGTAACCAAAAAATCTTTCATGCAATGTATGTATACTTGCTCTTGTTCCATATGTGTAACTTATTTGCTAATTTGCAAAGGAAATCCAGAATCCAACTGTTATGACTTACATAGTACATTGTTTTCAAACATAAACTTACAAATCCTTAACATGTCCCTGAAAAAAGTATATTTTCATATCTAACAAATGGAGGAACTCTGGAATAAGAAGTAAAATGCTACCCTCAGTATAACAAATTGAGACAAAAATTGAAATTAGAGTTTTTAACTACTTCAGTGTATTAAGGATCTCTGGATCTCTGGATTAAATTATCATTTCGAATTGCTCTCTCTCTTTTTTTTGGTACCAGGGATCTAACTCAGGACCTTGCACTTCATTTTGAATTGCTTTTAAAATGAAAGCAGGGAGTTTTATTCACTTTTTAAAATCTTTTCAGGTTTTAAAATATAGTATCTTGAAATAAACATCTATCCTTAATATCCTAAAAATATTTAGTTAGCTTTCATGTCACAAATAATATCCTTATTTTCAGGTTTTGAAGTCATTATTGTTGGTATGGTGATCATAAGAAATAAGAAATTTTCTTATTGAAAATGTCTGATAGTTTTAATGGATCTTAATAGTTTGCAATATAAAGTTTGAATTTATATCATGCATTTAATGTTTTGCGTATAATAAATTATAGAATCTTTTTATTAAAATAAGACCGAATATGTTCTATTTTGTTTGGATCTATTAATTTGTGGTTTTCCCTTTGATTTGCTTTTAAATATAATTACCATATTTATATTCTTGTACACTATTATATATTATTTTTTGGAACAAACAAGTATCTTTCAAATCTATTGAGTTTCTACCCAAAGGGCATAATTTAAGTTAAGCATTAAAGTAAGGAATTATTTCTTATATAGTTTTTCTGAAATTTGGTCATGGAGTTCTGTTGATCTCTTCAGGGCACCCTCTTACCATATGTGGACATCTTCTTGGGTTGAAGAGAGGGCCTTTTAATATTATCATTTAATGAAACATATTAGATATAAATTACATCCTAAAACTATAATACCTGTTCAATTCTTAGTTTTTGTTTTGTTTTAGAAGAACCTCTGAAAGAATATTATACAGTAGGAAGAGGAGTTTTATGGTTTCCTTTACCACTGTCTCATCTTAGGTTATGTTAGCTTTTAATTAGCTTATACTTTAATTAGACATAAATCTTTTTAGCCTACACCAAAAAGTGTAATCTGCATTCTATACCTGGGAACTTGTTAGAAATGCAAAAGATAAGGTCTCACTTGAGACCTACTAAACCAAAAACTATGTTTTAGGAAGATCCCCATGCAATTCTTTTGTACATTGAAGTTTGAGAAGCACTGATTTAATACAACTTACTACCTAGGTAAGCCAGTTAAAGTGTCATTTTATATAGCTCTTTCGTAATTTGGATTCAGAGCTTTGTTATCTATTTCTTTAGAAGGAATGTAAATATTTGTTGTTTTCATTACTAACTGATAATTAAAAGATCTTAAATTTTTTAGGATGCCTTTGTAAGGTATATGTCTTCATTCTTATAAATTTCTACAAAATATACCCCTATTCTTTGTATAGTGAGACAGCTAATATGTAAGTAAAAATTTTCTGAGCTTTGCCATGTGGCAAATGAGAAATCTGTGCTGTGATATGAATATAGCCATTTGCAGGTTATGGAACAAATTTGACATACTGTCACAATAGCAGATGATGCTGCAAGAAGGTTAGTCTTCACTGAGATCTTACTAAAAACCTGCTGTAGGGCCAGCAATGTTCTGTGGCTTTATAGTTATAATAGAAGCCAAAAACGTCTTGTTCTAGAGGCCCCCACCTAATTGGCTAGTCCAGTGTTTGACCACCAGTATTTCTTTCATAACCAGATTTGTGAAATTGAAATGTACATTATCTAATACATATCAGGTATATTCTTACACTACATCACTGTGTGCTATTTTCTGCTCTGAAGTTCTTTAATGGTGGTGGTAGGGGGGTGTTGTTTGTTTTATTTGTGGTCCTAGGGATCAAACCCAGAGCCTTGCATGTGCGAGACAAGCACTACACCACTGAGCTACATCCTCAGACCTGAAATTATTTGATTTGGAGTACTTGCATAAATATTTTTCCTAATTTTTCAAGTTTGTGAGCTTGCAATTATACAGATATTTCCTCTAATAAGTAATTGTTAATATTGATTCTAGCATAATACCTGTGGTAATTTTTACTTAATCTATTGGGTAGAACCACATTGCCATTTTTGTGTAGATCAAAAGTGCATCAACTAGTTTTAAGTGACTTAACCTATTAATAAAGGAAACTTAAGAAGCTCCCTGTGTCCTGCTTTTGTCAATTCAATAGCTACTAGGAATTATCTTGTAACATGCTTTGGCTTTTGTTGTTTTTGTTTGTATGTTTGTTTTTTCTAATAAAAGAAAATATGCCCTTTAGGAAATCAGTACCCTTACGTAGAAATTAATAAATGTAACAGTTGACAAAATTAATGGTTATTTAATAATTTATAAAAGTATAATATTTTTTAAATTATCATATAATGTAAACATTGCAACAAGACTTTCTTTAATCTGAAACTTTTCTTCTCTGTGTGTTTGTAGTTTTGTTTCAGAGATCTTCCATTTATTTTTCACAATAGATGTTTTTAAATAGCTTAAATTATTTTAGGAAAAAGTTAAATATATTGAACTAATTGAACAAATTCAAAAACTAAAATGTAATTACTAATGTCTTTGCTATTATTGTTGAAACCTCACTGTATAAAATGTTGGTAGCTAAACCAAGCTAGTTCAATGGTTAATAACCAATCAATTACTTTGGCCATTTGCCAGTGTTTCCAAGGTAAAATAAAATGAACCACATAATTATGAAAGGAAATAGATGCTATCTCTGAAGATGGTTTTATTAAAAACCTCTAACTCATGTTAAAAATGTGTACTTAATTTTGTTTACATCTTTGAATATATTACATTTGTCACAGTCCTTTTTTACTAGCACTCCCAACAGCAATAGCTAAGGTTTGTGTTAACCTTTATAGTTATTAGCAAACCATAGTAAAGGTTTAACGACAGTTCTCCAAGGGTATATTTGTTCATCTACTTGGAGAACTGATGAAGTTCTTCTTAAAGGAAACTTAGTAACTGTGCAATCTAGGATGAGTTTCCAGATCTTTGTCATTCTGGCCTGAAAGTTAATAATGTTAAGAAAGTACCTGAATTATAAAGTAAATGAAAAGATAAGGATGTCGGATGAGGCTACCAATGTCGAAATTTCAGCTTATTTTTATATAAAGCCTAAAGTTCATACAGCATAACAAGTAAATATCTCTTGAAATATAAACTGTGGAGCTATTGCTTTTACTAGTTTGCAGAGAAAATAATTTATTGTGAATTCAGTGTGTGTTAAAACAATTTCTGTTACCACATTTTGGGTGTTTTATATTATGTGTTATCAAGCTGTGTTTTTGTGTTTTATTTTAGCTTATTTGCACTAATCTTGATGAACTCAGGGAATTAATCACAAAAATCGAGAATGAACTCAAAGATCTGGAAAACAGTAGAAAAAAATCGGTAGGTGTTAATCCAAAAGTTCTATCTGTTATTGTCAGCATTAAAATTTATTCCTGCTTTTTTTCTAAAGCCTTTTAAAAATTTTGTTCTGGATTACATGAAAATTGTCAATGAAAGATAGAAACATTATTTCTCTTATTTCTTCTGTGTGATCTAGTTTTCATTTTTAATAGTCAAAAATGGTGCAAGGGCAAATAAATTAATTTTGTTTGCCTGGTTTATATAAGGTTGTAGTTTTAGATATTTCCCAATATGATTGGTTGTTTTTGACTGGTAGTTTTTTTAGAAGTTGTTTATCTTGCAAATATTCTTAATTACTAATTATAGTAAAGGAAGTTTATTGTATAGTAATAAAATTTTAATTAAGTATAATATTAAAACAGATGTAAATTGTTTATTGAGCCCCAGATACTTTTGATTCTTAGCAGTGTGACTTTTTGAAGAACTTTATTCTAAATTCATAATTAATCTTTACTTTTACTTTCTATTTTTTCATTGTTCTTGAGAGAGTACAATATGAGGGCACTATATTTATGCTCCCAAGTTGGTAGAACAGTCAATTTTGTTATTTATTAAATAAGTACAGTAATATCTATTTAATTGGCATTTGTAGTTGAGCTATGTAACAGATTTGAAACACAATTACACACCTGTAAATAAATGGAGAAGGCTTTAAACATTGAAGACAATCCTCATTTTAAAGAAACTTTTTGTGTTATGCCTTAGAAATGTTATGAAGCCACTTCTAGGCCTTTGCTCAGAACCTGTTAGCATAAATATGTATGAAATATGGTTAGTGATTCAGCAAGTTTGAGATCACAAATTTGTAATGATCATTTTTACTTGATTTGGAAAAGGTGTATTTGTAGCACTCTGAAGGTCAGAAAGGAAGAGACTGACATACCATAAAAGTACAACTTTCTAGGTTATTTAATAATAGGGTGAAAGAACCTTATTTCAGAAGTCTTTCAGTGAATTCTTGAGAGATTGTTATAACTTAAGTGATAGAATAATGTTCATAATGATAGTCAATTAGCAAGAAAACGTGTTTAGAGAATGCAGAAAACTGTAAAATCCATTTTAGAAATATTTCCATTAATAGTGGTTTAGATCCTCACTAGGCTCATGTTTTTATATATACTTTAGGTATCTGGGAAATCTCTTGATATGGATGGAAGATTGTTTAACTAAAATTTACTGCGGTAATAAATTCCTCAAAAATTTATATGATAGTATTTTCTGTGCAATCAGTAGTTTTATTAAACATATTGGGTGTTTTATGTACAAAAGGGACTGGTTCTTTTCAGTGGGAAAGAACAGTCTAAAAATTAAGGTGTCATTGTTTTTACAGAAACTTTTTTGTTATTCATATTTCATGACTATCAGGACTGTTAAATTTGCTAAATCTTTTTCATGCTGCAGTTAAACACTTTAATTTGTTTCTATATTGTGAATTAGAATTTTTGATTTGTTTCTAATGCATCTTTTTGAGTATAGTTGGTGTTTATAGCATGTATTGTGAGATTTAAAAAAGAATATTTATAAGCATTCTAAGGCTTTTATGTAAAGCCTTTCACCTCACTTCCATTGGTGAATTGATTCCATAGAATCAAGTAGAAAATAAAGTAAAAGAAAGAAAACTACAAATATCTAATATGTTATTTCAGGAGGATATGCGTATCAGAAAATTTCAGATTATGTATAGGATTTAATTGATTAGATTTTTGTATCATCAAGCTTAACTTGTGGCCACCCGGCATAAAGCAAATAGACAATAAAAGTTTGGATCTCAGTATTATTCCCTATTTTTTAAAAAAAATCTGATAGTATGATAGGCACTATAGGAATTAGCTTTACTGAATGTTTATGTTAATATTTAATATGAGTTTGTTTGGCATCATTTGGGAATAGAGTATTCAATTTAACTAAATTTTCTAGATAACTGAAGTTCAAACCTGTAATACTGAAATCCTTATTTTAATCATTTAATGGAGAACTTCTCTGATTCCTTCTACTATATCGAATGCAATTTAACCATTTTTTGATGACTTACAGGTTGTCATTATGAATATCAGTAATTATATTGGTATCCTAATACCATATCAGTAGCTCTACATAAATAAAAACTGAAAGGCTTTTACCCCAGATATTTTGAAGGATTTTGTTTGTGTTTTTGTTTTCGTTCTGTTTCTTTCTTCATTGCCAGGCTGTGTCAGTAAGTTGGAATCTCTTGTGTGTGTCCATGTTTGCCCTAGCTGACATACAAGCAGGTAACCATACTTACTAGAATTCAACTCACAGTGAAATGTGAGGGAGTTCGTTAATGAAATGTATGAGCTAGATGATAATTGTAGTTATTTTGACTGATTCCTTTTCTGTGGACTTCCTTCTCTATTACCAAACAAATCCAGTATTTATATTGCTCTTCAGAAGAGGATATCACTATCAAAAATAAAATAGTATCAAACAATTCTGTTATCAGCTTTTATATCAAATGACTTCAATAAAAAGACTAGATATTCCATATTAATATTTGATTACCATAAATGTTATTACTAAAGATAGAAATTATACATGTGATAAAGAATTTAATGTGGAATCATATAAATAATCTAGCTGCTTCAGGGAGCTTCTTTTTTGGTACCAGGAATCAAACTCAGGACCTTACACTTGTGAGGCAGGCGGCACTACCACTGAGCTAAATCCCCGGCCCTTCAGGGAGCTTCTTTTCTGCAGCAACTTTCCAGATAGATTTTCATACCAAAGCAACAAAGAAGAATGATTACATTTTCTCACCCAGTTAAACATTACATTTAAAAAGTTCTTTTTGTTATTTTAAATATAGACTTCATATTTTATTTGTCATATCATTATTATTATTATTATTATTACTACTACTACTTTTTTTGGCACCAGGACACTAACTCAGAACCTTGTGCTTTCCAGGTAGGCATAGCATCACTGAGCTACATCCCTGGCCTAAGACTTCATATTTTAGAGCAGATTTATGTTTGCATTAAAATAATTATCTACCTGAGATTTGTTCAAAGAAACACTTTCTGTTCAGATTAGTAGGACTATATAGTTTGAGAAAGCCCTCTAATTTTATTTTCTCATTATTGTTTAGATCATAGGAATCATTATGATCTTGAGTAATCTTTTTATATTGTTTCTATTTTTGTGGTTTGGTTGACATAAAATTTGCATTTTGATGAATTATTGGAAAATATCCTTTGTAGTCTAGGAAATTTATTAGTTTTCCAGAATGTTAGAGTACTAAGATATTGATAACTTACTCAATTCTGTTATACTTGAAATTTGATAGACATTATTGCTTTCTAAATAGTAACAATGGGATATTTTGTGAAGCTTTGATTTTTTTTTTCTGACCTTGTACAAGGTTCTTTATTCAGTTAATAGAATATCTTTTTTTGGTTTTGTTTTGTTTTGTTTGTTGAGACAGGGTCTCTATGTAGTTCAGGCTAGCCTCGAGCTCACTATGTAGACCAGGCTGGCCTTGAACCTCGCAGTGATCCTCCTACCTCAACCTCCTGAGTGCTGGGATTACAGGCATGTACCACCACACCTGGCTTAATAGCATATCTTGTTTTTTGATTTTTTTCAATTTTTATTTTCTTACTAGTACATGTTATATGACTACATTCCTTCTATGGAGTTCATACGTGTATAAACACATCTTAATTCTTTTTTCATTTCCTTCTCTTCCCTCCCTTTTCCTCCTTCTCTTTGTCTCCTTCTCTTTTGAAAAAGATCTCTCCCTTTTCTTTTGGTCTTTATTTATATTTGGAGTTTCTCATATAAGAGAAATCTTGCAAATAAGAGAAATCTTAACTTAGATGTCTGATTTATCTCATTAAACATTATGGTCTCAAGGTACATCCATTTTCTTACAAATAATTCAACTTTATCTTTTTTTTTTTTTTTTTTTCGTACTGAGGATCGAACTCAGGTCATTATGCTTGTGAAGCAGGCAGCAGAACCATTGAGCTAAATCCCGGCCCAATTTCTTCTGTTTTAACATTTACATCTTTAATCCATTTTGACTTTAATTTAGAACATGGTGAGAGATTTGGGCCTAGACTCAATCTTCTGCATTTGGCAAGCCAGTTTTCCTAGCACCATTTATTAAACCGGCTGTCTTTCCTCTAGCTACAGTTTTTGGCCCCTTTGTCAGAGATTGTATAGCTAAATGTTCATGGGGTTATTTCTGCATTCTCTGTTCTATTCCAGTGACCCACATACCTGTATTTGTACCAGTACCATGCTGTTTTTATCCACTGTAGCTTCGTAATACAACTTGAAATCCAGGATTGTGATGTCTCCTGCTTTGCTTTTGTTTTCCAGGATTTGATATTCTGCTTCTCTTCTGATTCTCTATGAACTTTAGTATTGTTTTCTGTAGTTCTATAAGGGATACTAATAGTATTTTGATTGGTACCATATTAAATGTGTACCTGTATCAGTTTTGTAAGTATAGCCATTTTGACAGTATTGGTTCTGCCTGTCCAGGGGGACATATCTTTCCATTTTCTGATATCTTCTTTGATTTCCTTTTTTGGAGTACTGTAGTTTTCCTTGTGTCTTTTACATCCTTGGTTAGGTTAATTCCTTAGTATTTAATTTTTCTGAATCAATTGTGAATGATACTGTTTTTCTAATTTCTTTCCCAGTGAGTTCATTATTTACAAGAATGCTATTGATTTTTGTGTGTTAATTTGGTATTCTGCTACACTACTGATTTGGTTATTAATTTTAGGACTCTTTTGATGGAATTTTTTGGATGTTCTATATAGAGGGTCATGTTTTCTGCAAATAATGGTAATTTGACTTCTTCCTTTCCTATACAAATCCCTTTTGTCTCTTGCCTGATTGCTCTGGCTAATATTTTGAGTACTATATGGATTAGGAGTTGTGATAGTGAACATTTTTATGTTATTTTTTTCCCCACTTAATATGAGGTTGGCAATAGTTTGTCATAAATGACTTTTATCAGGTTGAGATAAGGTCCTTCTATATCTATTTTCTTTGTCATGGATTCTATCATCAATGAATGCTGCATTTTTTTCAAAGGTTTTTTTCAGCATCTATTGAAATGATAGTGTGGGCCTGGGATGTAGCTCAGTGGCACCACACCTGCCTGGCAAGCACAAGGTCCTGAGTTCAATTCCCAGAATGGGGAGGGGTGGGGATGATTGTGTGATTTTTGTCCTTCTGTTTATGTAATCCATTATTGATTGATTGATTTGTATATGTTGAATCATCCTTCCATTCGGGCCAAAGTCTACTTCATCATAATATATGAGCCTTTTGGTGACTTGTTGCATTTTGTTTTCCAGTGGCTTGTTAGGCATTTTTCTGTCTTTGTTCATTAAAGAGATTGGCTTGTGGTTCTTTTATAGTTGGATCTTTTCAGGATAGTGGTACCTTTCTTTCAATTTCATTGAAGAGTTTGGAGACTATTACAACCTCCATGAAGTTCTTGTAAAATTCTCAGTGAATCACTGGGTCCTGGACTTTTCTTTTCTTTCTTTTTTTTTTTTTTTTCCAGTACCAGGGATTGAACTCAGGACTTTGTATTTGCCAGGCAGGTGCGGCGTTGCTGAGCTACATGCCCAACCCTAGGTTTTTGTTTTTGTTTTGTTTTTTTCTTGTTTGCCAGGCTTTTCTTAATTGGTAAGTTTCTTATTACTGCTTCAATTTAATTGCCTTTTATTGGATTATTCAGGGTTTTTATATCTTATTGGTTCAGTTTTGGTAATTCATACTTATTTAGGAATCTATCTTTTGAATTCAACAACCTAGTGGAATAGAGGTTTGAAAGTAGTTACTAATAATCTTCTGGATTTGAATAGTGTCCATCATGATTTTGCCTTTTTCATTTCTAATTCCATTGATTTGGGCCTTTTCTTTTTGCTTTTGGTAAGATTAGCTCAGGGTTTGTCTATTAGTTTATTCTTTAATGAACCATCTTTGAACCATCTTTTTAATTCATTGAGTCTTTGTTTTTCTTTTTAATCTCAATTTCATTAATTTATGCTCTGATCTTTATAAATATATAGACTTCCTTGTACTGGTTTTGGATTTAAATTGTTCTTCTTTTTCTAGGATACTGAAGTGTGTCATTAGGTTATTTATTTGGGCTCTCTGTTTTTTTCTGATATAGGCAGTAATAGCTGTAACCTTCCTTCTTAGAACTGCTTTCATTTTGTCCTGTAGGTTCTGATATTATCATTTCAGTCTAGGAACTAATTTCTTGATTTTTTTTCTGTGATCCATCGATTATTCAAGAGTCTATTTTTCAATTTCCATGTGTTTACATAGTTTCTGTGGTTTCTTTTGCTGTTGCTCTGTAGTTTTATTGCACTGTGATCTGATGATAGGCATGAGATAATTTCTGTTCTTTTGCATTTATTTAAACATGTGCTGAATATATATCATGTTACTGGGTGGAACACAATAGCTATCTTAAATCTGTGCGAAGGTGTGGTTCAACTCTGATTTTGGGGGTCAGGTTGCTTTTTTTTGTCTGGTTGATCTATTTGTGACAATGAAGTTGAGGTCTTCCACTATAATTATGTTGATGTTTATCTGATCTTTTATGTCAAGTAAAGTTTGTGTTAAAAAGTTGAGTGCACCAGTGTTTGGTGCATATATACTTATAATTGCTATCACTTCCCATTGAATTCTTCCTTTATCCAATATGTAGTGACTTTCATTGCCTCTTCTGATCAGTTTTGGCATGACATCCACTTTGTCTGAAAATAAGATAGCTACTCTTGCTTGTATTTGGATTCTTATTGCATAGAATATTGTTTTTCATCCTCTAATTTTTAGTCTGTGAATTTTTGAATTAAATATGTTTCTTATATACAGCATACCATTGGATTTTATTTCTTTATTCATTCTTTGTCTTTTGATTACAGAATTGAGACTATTCACATTGAGAGTTATTACTGAAATTTACTGACTTATTTCTGTGATTATTTCCCTATTGCCAATTCCCTTTCTCTCTCTCCGTCCCTCGCTCTCTCTCTCCCTCCCTCTCTCCCTCTCCCCCTCTCTCCCCCTCTCTCCCCCTCTCTCTCCCCCTCTCTCCCCCTCTCTCTCCCTCTCTCTCCCTCTCTCTCCCTCTCTCTCCCTCTCTCTCCCTCTCTCTCCCTCTCTCTCCCTCCTCTCCCTCTCTCTCCCTCTCTCTCCCTCTCAACTGCTCACCCTGCCTGGTGTATTCATTCTATTTCTGGCGTTGTCTCTTTCTAGGATATCCTTGAGAATTTTTTAGAGTGTTGATTTTTCAAAGACAGTTTTGTAGGATATATCAGGCTAGGATGGAAGTTGTTTGCTTTTAGTGCTTGAAACACTTTAGTCCAAGATCTGACTTTTAAGGTTTGTGTGTTGAGTATTATGCTGTAATCTTAATGAGTTTGCCAAATTGTAAGTGATTTGTTGCTTTTTTCTAACAGCTTTCCAGATTTTTTCCTTGTGTTGGACTTCGAAGATTTTGACTATGCTGTATCATGGATAAGTTCTTTTTTGATTATAGCTATTTGGAATTCTGTATGCCTCACTTATCTATATGTTAAACTGTTTCCCCATATTTGGAAAGTTTTCTGCTATGATCTCTGTAACCAGGATTTTTCTGCCATTTTTTTTCTGTCTTCTGATATTTCACTAATTCTAGTTAATCTTAAATTAGAATTTTTGGGGGGTCACCTACTAGCTGTTGGATCCATTTTTCATATTCTCTTGTGTCTTTAAGGCATTTCTGACTAGAGAGTCACCTGCATTAGCGCCCCGTCTTCTAGTTCTGATAATCTGCTCTCACAGTGGTCACTTCTGTTGCCTGTGCATTCAGTAGAACTTTTATTCTCCTGGGTTGTTGCTTTATACCTTTTCATGGTCTCTTAATTCTTTGCTAAATGTGTTTCTTATGTTTTGCATTGTTTGGTTTAGCTCAGCTAGCTTTTTATTAGTGACTCCTGTAAACTTGTTGGTTGTTTTTGTTTGTTTTTATCTTTGTTTTTTTTGTATTGGGGACTGAACTCAGGACCATGCACTTGCGAGGCAGGCGTGGTGCCACTGAGCTAAATCCCTGGCCCTGGTTGTTTTGTTTATTAAATCCATTATCTGTTCAGCTATATCTTCTTTGAGTTAGCTGAGTGCTTTATTGATCTGTGTTTTTTGTCTCTGCTTTTATCATTTTGAATAATTGATTTGGCTTTTGATTTTCTCTTTCTCTGTGCCCCACAGTTCAGCTTTGAGGGATCTGGGAGTTTGGGGGAAGGTATTTTGTTGCCTTGTCTTTACATGTTTCTGTTGTCATTGTTGTTTTATTGTTATTGTTGTTGTTTTGGTTTTTTGCTGAGGGTTGGCAGTCAATTATAGTGGAAAGGCTTTGTTGCTAGTATGGAGACCTCCTTAGTTAGTATGTGCTTTTCAGTGATCCACTCTTGGTATGGGTAGCTACAGGGCTTTACTTCTGTCCCAAGATTCAACTACTTCCGTTAATTTGGGAGGGAAAGATGCAGCACCCAGTTCTGAGAGAATGGACCACAGTATCATTACTGACACAAAAGCCATCCAGATATTGGCATACAGAAAAAAACAATCGCAACAATTATTCTACCCTGGTAATAGCAACAAAATCAACAACAATAATCAAAGACAGATTGGATATTGACGTACCATAAGAACCAATAATGTGCTATCCTTAACCATAAAAAAGATCTATAATTATAGTATAAGTACTAAGACAAACCAAATATTGACAAATACTATATTTTCCTGAAAATAAGACCAAATTGGAAAATAAGCTGTAGCATTACTTTTCAAGATGCTCGTAATATAAGTCCTACCTAAAAATTAAGCCCCAGTTAAGATTGTCAGCCAGATGGATGCATTTATTATATCCATTGCAACATATGACAGACGTATTGAATTATAAAATATGAATATATAATTAAATATAATATTATTGACATTGATATTAATACTTAAATGATAATTCAAATCATAATTAAATATTTGTAAATACCCGAGTGGTCATCTTTGTACAAGAAATAAATGCTTATGTAAACAAATTAACTTGAGACTTATTTCTGGTTGACCAGAGTACAGACACAATACATGAATAACGTGCACACTTAATAACAAATGGATGTGGTTGTGTCTAATACGAATCTTCATAATACACTTGATCTTAGCCAAAAGGCCGAGAAGCAGTTGAATCTTCATAATGTATCGTGTGTTGTAACAGTGTACTGTAAGCAGGCTACATGGACAAGAAATCCTCATTTAAGGAGAGCTCTACTGCTGGACATGAGATAGGGGTAAATTGTTGTACCGGAAATGGAGTTGCAAGAAATTCAGGCTGGAATTTGGGGTTTGGAGAGTTATGACAATATTCCAGAAGATGACATGATTGTATTTGAATAAGTGTATATTTCTATACATGAATAAATATAGGTTTTTATAAATAAATAAATAAATGTAGATTGTTGTATATAAGCCCTAGAATGAAGCTGTTTTGTGGTTGTTCTGGGACTTAGTCTGGAACAATTAACCCCTTCCAAAATGGGTCCTGATTAAACCTCTTCAGTATGGTAGGTGTCCTGCAGAAGGAGTCCCTTTCAGAATTAAACCCCACCTTGTTTTTGCAGTTTACAATGGCTGTGGGCTTTTCTTGGGTTAGAACTCCTGGTTGGTTCTTTGTCCCTGAAGCTCCTGGACCTCGGGGCTTATCTTCTCTCCCTGCTATTTGGCCTCATCCTCTCCAGGCGACTTGATCAGTCGGTTGGTCAGTCAGTCAGTTACAACCTCTGTTGCTCCATGCCCAGGGGAAAACAAAATGCAGAAGAGGTTCATAGCTGGCTAGTGGCTGCAGCCAGGGCGTGGAATGCACGGGAATGGAGTTGATGAGGAGCAAAAACTTTAAAATCCATGTTTATAAACTAAGTAACACATTAGTTTAAAAAAAAAGGAAATTAAGAATAGTAAAAAGTAAATGTTAATTTGTGGTTTATGGTTAAAGCAACACATCAAAAAATTATACCTTTAAATCCACTGATCAAGAAATAAAGTTATCTGCCATTGCCCAGGCTCCAAAACTTTGATTTCTAAGTTTTTAATGTGAGCCTGTTTTTAAAATCATAGCTCTTTAATGTATGGTTTATTTATTTTTTTAAATTAAAAAAATCTTGTTTTACTTTTTAAAGTTATGCTTTATATCATAATTTATAGATTGTCAAAGGGGTTTCTATCTTTTCTTCAGTAAGGAAAAAATCCATGTAGAGACTGGATATAAGGAAAAGTGAAAGTTGGACAACAAAAAGATATTATAAGAAAAGAAACATGCCTGAACTATCTTTTCCATATAGACAAATTAAAATTTTAAATGTAAGGTCTTATCTTCTCTAATGTCTTTTAACAGTAGGCACCTCAGCACTGAAAAGTATTGTAGGTTTCAGTTCTCAATTTTACTATTAATATGTAAGGAAAGCTGTTAAACTCCACCTCCTTTGATACTATGATGCCATTTGAGATTTAACTTGTATTCTTCCCAAAAGTAACTTTACCGTGGTGTGTTTCACAGATTACTTCTAATAGTGGAAATTTGGGAATCATGTCCAACAATGTAGAGATGACTAACCAAACCATAATATACAGTGATTTATCATACAGCTAGTAAAATAGAGTATTGGCAGATTGTTGTTACTATGTGAAAATATTTGTGAAATGTTAAATTTTAAGAATGTACAAAGAAACAGATGCATACTGATTACAGTATATAGAGGCATATTATAAAGAATTGTATTGAAATTATGTTCTTAAAATAATTTAAATTCATAATACAGTAAACATTAGAGAAATCAGAATGTTAGACCAGAGATGGCAACTCCCAGTTTTGAGTCCCAGAGTTCTGTGGATAACCCAGTGATTATTAGGAATAATCTTCACTTGTTTCTCCTTGAGACTTTTGGCAGTATTGGAAGATATTTTTGCTTGTCCCAGTTGAAAAGATGGTACTTGGTTTAACTGATAGGGGCCAGTGTTGAATATCCTACATTGTAATGACCCTATTATATGTCATTCCCCACAACAAAGAATCATCTTGCCCCAAATGTCAGTTTTTCTGTGATTGCAAAATCCTAGTATAACCTCGTATTTTCTAGGAGCCCTATTCTTTCTTTCTATCTGATGTTCCCAGGTGATATGAGTTGAAAGTTAGTTGGAAATCAGTGAAATAATACCACATCATGTAATGAGAGTATTCTGTTAAATTGCGTATTTCCAATTCAGACTTGTATTTGATGGAACTTGTATGTGTCAGTGCTAACTTTTAACCTTCATAATCCTATCAGATAGTTAAGAAAGACTCTTGATCTTACCTTCAGCTCAGTCGTAGTTGTCTTCAGTCCATTATGATTATGACTTCTTTTAAGTTAGTTCATTATTTACATTTTACCTTCCTTACCATAGGATTCTTAGTTAAAACATAGGCATTTTCTTTAATCATTTTTAGAAATATGTGATATATTCTCTTTTTTTACTTATTTAAAATTTAATTCTTAAAAGTGAAGATATAGTGAGGAATGATAGGTAAATGGAACAGTATCATTAAATCATGTATGAAAATTCTTATTACATGAATTTTTATGGATTCAAAACATAATTGAAAATAGTAAAACCCTGATATAAGGCAAATAATTTATTATATATAATCTTTCTGACACAAAAGATTTTACTCTATTATAATGAAGGTTTATGAAAATTTCCCCTCTTCATTTTATATCCCACTTTCTTATAGTAGTGAATCAAATTAACATTATTTTATAACCAGCTATTTTTAGAGTACAAAATATTTTACTACCTTTTAAGTATATTCAGTGACCTCAGTAACCCCTAATTAGCTTTATTTAATGGCTTTGGTTGTAGATATTGTTGCAATAATCTCTTATTCTTAAAACTGGTATATTTAAGGTTTTGATAATTACTTCATTGTATATAATGTTTTCTTATTCTGGCTCTTTCTAGTAAACCAGTTAATGGGTAACAAAACTAAAAACTATTTCAGCTATGGGGGGGGTCACTTTGTCATTAGTCATTTAAAGCTTTTGAAAATTAAGATGACCTTTTGGAGACACCACACAACAGAGTAAAGAAGTTCTCTTACCCGTCTTACTTATAGATAGATACTAGTCTTATTTATTAGGCACATATTTCCCCTATGTTTTCTGTGTGCTATGTATAGTAGCAGGGAGTGGGTAGAAGTCCAAAGGTTAAAACCAAGTTTTGATCAGTAGACCATTGAAGAAATAGGGAGAAAGTTTTGAAATTTATAGAATCAAATGAAAATGTAGCAAAGGCATTTCTAAAGAGGGAATTTTATACCTTTGAGTGCCTGCATGAAAAAAAATCAGAGAGGGCTGGGGATTTAGCTCAGTGGTTCTGCTGCCTTCCTGCCTTGCAAGTGCAAGGTTGATCCCCAGTACCAAAAAATAAAAAAATCAGAGAGATCTCAAATAACCTACTGTGCCTTTCAAGGTCTTAGAAAAATAAGAATAAACCAAAACCCAACCCAACAGAAGGAAAAGAATAGTGAAGATCAGAGCTTAAATTAATGAGATGGAACTAAAAGACACTGGTCTTTTAGGATCAATGAAACAGAGTTGATTCTTTGAAAAAATAAACAAGATTGATAAGTTTTTACCCAAACTAACCGAGAGAGAGAGAGAAGACCCACATCAATACAATTAGAAGTAAAAAAGGAATATTACAACAGACACCAGTGAAATCCAGAGGATTAATATGACTCCTTTGAAAACCTATATTCTAATAAATTAGAGAATCTAGGAGGAATGGGTAAATTTGTAGACATATAATGCCAAAATTGAATCAGGAGACATAAAAAGAAACCTAAACAGATCAATAATAAGCAATGAGATTGAAGCACTAATAAAAAACTCACATCAACAAAGAAAAGCCTAAGACTGTGTGAGTTCTTGCTGAATTTTACCAGACCTTTAAGAGAAGAACTAACACCAGTGCTACTCAAACTATTGCATAAAATAGAAAGGGAAGGAACACTTCCAAACTCACTCTATGAAGCCAGTATCACCCTTATACCAAAACCAGACAACACAAGAAAGAGAAGTAAGACTGTATACCAAGATCTTTGATGAATATAGATACAAATATCCTTAATAAAATACCTGTAAAATGAATTCAACAACACATTAAAAAGATCATATACCATGATCAAGTCGGTTTCATTCTAGGGATGCGAGGATGGTGTAGCATACCCAAATCAATAAATGTAATATGCCACATGAATAGAATCCAGGATAAAAAAATCACATGATCATCTCAATGCAGAAAAAGCCCTCAACAAAATTGAACATCCCTTAGTGATAAAAGCCCTAAAAAAATTAGGTTTTGAGGGATCATTGCTCAGTATAATAAAGGTCATATCTAATAAACCCACAGCCAGCATCATTCTCAGTGAAGAAAAACTGAAGGGATTTCAGTCAAAATCAGCAACAAGACAAGGATGGCCACTCCCACTTCTGATAAATATATTTCTTGAAAGTTTAACTAGAGCAATTAGGCAAGAGAAAAAATATACAAATAAGAAGTCAAATAATCCTTGTTTACAGACAAGATTCTATGCTTTGAAGACCCTAAAGACTCCATCAAAAGACTTTTAGAGCTGATAAATTCACCAAAGTAGCAGGGTACAAAATCAACATAAAAAAAATCAGTAGCTTTTCTGTATACCGATAGTAGACTAGCTGAGAAAGACATCATTCATAAGTTTCAAATAAAGTAAAATCCCTAGGGATCAACCTAACCAATAGGTGGAAGACTCCTGCAATGAAAATTTTGGGACACTGAAAAAAGAAATTGAAGAAGATACCAGAAGATGAGAAGACCTCCTGTGTTCATGGATTGATCATACGCACATTGTTAAAATGGCCATATTACCAATAGTGAACTACAGATTCAGTGCAATCTCCATCAAGATACCAATGATACTCTTCACAGAACTAGATAAAACAGTCCTAAAGTTCATATGGAAACATGAAAGAATCCAAAAAACCAAAGCAGCCCTAAGCACAAAGAGCAAGACTGAAGGCATCAAAATACCTCATTTAAAATTATTCTGCAAAGCCATAGTAACAAAAACAACATGGTACTGGCACAAAAATAGACACATAGACCAATGGAACAGAGTAGAGGACACAGAAACAAATCTATACAACTACAAAGGAGCTAAAAATACACATTGAAGAGAAAGCAACCTCTTTAACAAATGGTGCTAGGGAAAGTGAGTATCACTCTCTCACATTTATGAAAATTAATAAAGACTTAAGTATAAGACCTGAAACTTTGGAACTTTTACCAGAACAGGAGAAACACTTGAAGCCATATGCATAGGCTTTCTGAATAGATTTCCTGAATAGGACTCAACACAGGAAATGATAGCAAGATTCAACAAGTGGAACTACATCATGTTAAAAAGTTTTTTCACGTAAGCGCAAGGACCTGAGTTCAATCCCCTGTACCAAAAAAAAAAAGTTTTTTGTAAAACAAGGGAAACAAAAGAGGAAAGAGTCCACAGAATAAGTCTTTATACTCTGCTGACAGAGGATTAATATCTAAGTGTATAAAGAACTCATGTTCTTAATGCCATAAAGTCAAATGCTCCAGTCAATAAGTGGGCAGATGAACTGAATAGACACTTCTCAAAAGAAGTTCAGATGTCCAGTAAGCATACGAAGAAATGTTCAACATCTTTAGCCATTTGGGAAACGTAAATCAAAACTACATTGAGATTCCATCTCACCCCAGTTGGAATGGCTACCAAGAATACAAATTATAAATGTAGGTGAGGAAGTTAGAGGTGGGATCCTTCTACACTGCTGGTGGGAATGTAAATTAGTGTGGCCATTATAGAAATCAGTATGGAGGAGTCTCCAAAAAATAAAAATCAGAGCTACCATTTGATCTACCTTCACCTCTCCTGGTATATATACCCAAAGGAATTAAAGTCAACGTACTATAGAGATAACTGTATTACTCATGTTTGTTGCAGGACAATTTACAGTAGCCAAGTTATGGGACAAGCCTAAGTGCCTATCAGTGGATAAATGGGTAAAGAAAATGTGGTAGATGAATATATGTTTAGATGTATATAGTGAATACAGCCATAGAGAAGAATAGAATTTTGTAATTTATAGGAAAATGGATAGATACGGAGATTATCATGTTGAGCAAAATAAGCCAGACTCAGAAAGACAACCATCACATGTTCTTTCTAATATATAGAATCCAAAAAATATGACAAGAAAGTAGACAGAAGCTATTACTAGACAAGAGATAGGGAATAAGAGAGAGGGAAAAGAGAGTATAAAGGGGGTAATCAGGGGATGTATATGATCAAAATACATGCATTGAATTCCCCAAAAATGTGAAACAAGAGGGAGGGCAAGGCAAGGAGGGCTTATTGGGGGGTGAAAATGATCAAAGTATGTAATGCTCATTTATGAATCTGCCAAAATGAAACTCATTAATCTGTATAACCAATATGCACTAATAAAAAGATGTGAAACACCTACTAAGTATATTATAGATTTCTTCCCCAGTGAACTACCTCCTAAGAATGTGATCTGTCCCTCAACTTTTTCTCTGTTCAAAGTCAGAAGACAGAAAATTGCAGTGTTAGCATCATAGTGTTAATTGTATGCCTGGGTACTATTTCAGTGCTCATTTAGAAATATAATGGAAATATTGCGTATACTGTTCAATATATTTGATATGGGATACCTTTAAAATAAAATGCATGGCATAGAGGCAATGCCTGTAATTCCAGTACTCATGAGGCTGATGTAGGAGGGTCACCATTAGCTCAAGGCCAGCCTGAATTACATAGCAAGACCCTGTCTCAATGAACCAAAAATAGAAAGTCTTAAGCAAAAATTTCTCTCAAGAGAAAATAATAGCATATGGTAGTTCATTCTTTTGGTTTGTTTCGTTTGGTTTGGTTTTGAGTCAGGGTCTCAATATGTAGTTCAGGCTGGCCTTAAACTCACTGTGTAGCCTAGACTGGCCTCAAACTTGTGGTGATCCTCCTGCCTCAGCCTCTTGAGTGCTAGGATTACAGGCGTGCACCACCATGCCTGGAACCTCTGGGAGGGTTAAAGTGCTTTTTAACTTTTTCCATGTTCATATGCAAACATTTCATTATACTATCAAAACTAGCACTTTTTCAAGACATTGTATACCAACAAGATTAATGTGGTGTTTTGTTCCTTAAATTAGGAATATGCAGAAATATATGAATATGGTGATAGTAAGCAGTTAAGAAACAGATACTAAGTATATTATTACCTTTTCATTTATTACTTAGGAATATCATGTTTTAATAAAATACTTAATTCTTTATACATATGAGTTTAGACATTTGCACACTACCTTTGAATATTACTAGTGATTTTAAATGAGATGTCATTGTACAGGGATCCACTTGGTTTTTCTAAGTTATTTGCATTTTATTTAAAAAACATAATATATTGATATCTAGTCCCTTTTCTACCACAGGATTTATGTCTGACAAGAACCAAGCCTGTAATAAAAATTGTGTTTTGTGGTCCATGTTTCTGTGCTCTGACATTTATAAGCAAAAACTATAGGAAAAGTAGCATTCATACTTGCATATTGATGTCATATTTTTATACTGTTGTTTTTCAAATTTTTAATTGACAAAAAAGTATTTAACATATACAACATTTTTTAAGTAAAATGTAATTTCCACCATAATGACTTTTCACATTTAAAAAAGCATTCTTTATATATTTATATATGGCTTTACCTTTTTTATTGTGTGACTGACTGTTGATACCTGTTTTGTTTATCTGTAACATTGTAAGAAAATCTATACAAGTACTTAGATGGTTTGTGTAACCAAGTGACTTTCACCTAAGTTTAACATCTGAGTTTATTAATGTGGTGATGAGGCACTTAATAAATCTAGAATTTATTCATTTTCCCTTGTTCTTCCTTTTAGGTGTCCAATGTCCCCAACATCAGTAGATTGCCAGTTCCCTCTCCTTGCAACACCCTAGCCAGCATTATGCTGGTGCTGTCATATTCATTCCAGATTACTGCCACAGAATGGAGTTGTTCTTTAGTTATAAGGTAAGTTCCCCCACACTCCTTTCATGCTCATCAAGATACAGCTTTTTATTTTACAATATTGTGTAGTTTTGTAAGTTTTTTTAAAAGTCTCTTGTGATTCTTTTATTAGTGTATCAGAAACTTATAAAACTGCATAATATAATAAAGGACTTATCTTGTGACCATAGCTCAGCTCCTTTTTGTAGTAATCGTATTGGAGTCATAAAACCTCTATGGTTTGATAATGGGGGCATCTAAAGGAAAGGGAGCTGGCAATCTGCAGCTGTTGTGGACATTGGATGAGAAATCAATGAAAGGTAAGCTTCAAATTTAGACTATCTTGGATATTTTGAATTCCATGGTGTATACTTGAAATTTATATTTTCTTAAACTTTGTACTAGATTGGTAAAGGAAAAATGATACTTTATTTTTAAAGTGACCGGTAAATGTTTGAATTATTATCTTAGAAAATGTTTTTATCCCTGAAAATAGTGAGAGTTCTAACATTGAAAACAGTTCCAGGCCGGCTGGGGATTTAGCTCAGTGGTTCCACTACCTGCCTTGCAAGCACAAGATCCCGAGTTCGATCCCTGGTACCAAAAAGAAAAGAAAACAGTTTATCTCTCCCCATATTCACATACATGTTTGTAAAGTCAAGATTAAAATTATATCCATATATCATATTAAATAGATTTTTGTTAGAAAAAGTTACAGCACTACTCCTCAAATGACCTTTTACTTCATCCATCTACCATCTTTGTCTTTAGATCTGTATTAGATGAAAATGACAGTATATCATCTGTAAAATTGTAAGAACCTCTGTTTCTTATTACATCAATATTCTTTGTTCGAAGAGAAGGGGAGCTTGCTTTTTTCCTTTTATTTTAATTTACTTTTAAATTGTAGATCACTAATTTTAATACTGTTATAATTTTTTAATTAATAAAATAAATTCTAGAGCTTTTTAATTTTTGGATTACAAAGATATCTGCATGTTTAGAACTGTAGACAATTATGTTACGTGAAATAAGTAAGACTTAGAAAGTCAGGAGAGAGAATTCTAAAGTCTGTATCTGTCTTCAAATACTTTCCTGTGTGACTTTAGACAGTTTTTCTATAAAATTATGTCCTCTGATTTCTTCTTTAATATTTAATAAATTCATCCAAGGGGAAACATAAAATTATGCTTGATCAGTCAGAAAAATTATTCCTGGTTTATAACTAATAGCTTAATTTAAAGCTGGATCAATATTTCTTTGATTTTTAAATCAATTTTTATGTTAGAACCAAGATAAGGGAGAATGTTACCAACTGTAATTTCTTTTAAAAATTGATAACTCTCTTTTTTACATTAGTTCATTGTATATTATGCAATTTTGAAATCACTACTAAATAGAAAGGGACAGTGTCATTATTTTAATTCGATTTGGGTTGTAAGCGTCATGGTTTTTTGTTTTGTTGCAGTACTAGGGATTGAAACTAGGGGCTTCACCCTGTACTACATCCCATCTCTTTATTTTTGAGACAAAGTCTCACTGAGTCTGAGTTGACAGGGTTAGACTTGAACTTGTGATCCTCCTGCCTCAGCCTCCCAGACTGCTGGGATTACACCACACCCAGTTATAAGCTTAATGTTTTGACCAAGGAAGATTGATTCATGAAACAAGCAGTGTGAATTTCTTTTCCTAGCAGCAATTAAAGCCATTGATACCATTCCCAGAGCAGTGATTCTCAGCCCCCTTTTTAATCAACATAAAAACTTTTGGATTCTCATACCCCATGGCAGGGTATAGGAATGCCCTTTGTTGAGGTAATTTTATTCTCTCTATGTCCTGGGAAAGGTACTTTATTGATCTTTACTTTCTAGAATTATGTCATAAAAATAATAAACTTTTTGATTCATTTTCCACTATTAAATGATTAAATATGCATTTTCAAATGATAAGTGAAATACCATACCAATCTACCTCAAGTAGATGATACATAAAATAAAGGGAATAAGCCTACAAGACATACACACAAAGTTAGAAGGCCATAGATGTTTCAAAACAGATCAGTGGGTAAGACAGAGTTACGTGAAAGTTAGAAATCTATTCTCTAACATTTGAGTTCCTTTCATGCAGTCTGTTAATTCACTAGTGTACTCTCTAGATGTGTATTAACTAAAAATAATCAAAAAGCATAAAATCTTTCTAATCCTTTTAAAAACTCTTCTGCAAAAATTAAGTTTTTAATTTAGCACAGATGCACTACAGCTGAGAAATGTCTTGAAATAACGATAATCAGCTGTATGGAGTGTGTGTATCCTGTTCCTTGTCTACTTAGACCTAAGATGTTCTGCAGCCTCCACCTCATCACTGCCAGGCTGTTCCAGAGAGCAACCATGCAGCCTGTGATAACTCTGCAGCTGTCATTTTTCTTGTAACCTCCAGTGAGGAATTCAGCTGCCTGGTGTTCCCTATCTAGGCTTTTAATATTTTTCCAACCAATTATATCACAAAGAGGATATTCTTCCTACATTTCTCATTCCTTTTGTTCTTCTTGCTTGATCTTTGGAACAATTTACTTCCACTTAACCATTTCACCTTTGAGCCAAATAGTAGTTGAGTAGAAAAATGTTATTTACAGGTCTTATTAAAAGGAAAATTCTACCTTTTTTTTTCTTTTGGTACCGAATATCGAACTCAGGACTTTGCACTTGCCACACAGGCACAGCGACACTGAGCTACATCCCTGGCCCATGAAAGTTATTCTTCAGTTTTATTGTTTATCAGCTTAATAGTTGTGTTTTTGTAGGCTAGCAGTAAGCATGTTATACTATCATAAAATTTCTTTGAGAAAAATAAATTTTCAAGGTGTAACCCATTGTTAACTTGAGTCTTGTACTTTTAGAACACATTTAACAGAGTCCTATTTAGGTTAATATGTGAAATAAAAATTGCTATTCTTGATAATAACTGATTTGTCATGCCATTAAGAAGACACAAAAGAATTAGCAAATATATGTTTCATATTCATTTTGTGCATGTGCCATATAATCCCCAGTTTTTCTACTCTTCTAATTAATTTTCCTTCTAAAATATAAAAACCTCAGCGATAGAAATATAGGTGTTTATGTACATAAACACTTTGTTTTATAGCACAAATTTTTTTTATAAAACTAGTATTAATCACTTAGGCTTATATGTAACTAAAATTTCAAAATAGTGAGCTTTTGTATATGTAAAATAGGAAAATTCATGCACACACTTTATACTTTTTGCTCTAGATAGTGGTAACTTCTGGCTTACTTTTCTACATGTGTATAAATTGACAGCAGTTTATAGAATGAAGTCTTTATACATGTTAAATGTGATCTATAACATAATTTTGTGTTTTGTTGGAAATAAAACATGTGGATTGTATGGTATGTAAATTAAATCTGAAATCTGTTTTAAAAAGTAGAACATGATGATGATGGTGATGATAGTTATGCACCTATTGAAGAGAACCAAGGGTTGGCTTAATTACTCTTAAGTTTTGTGTTCCTGTGGTAGTCAAATGACTCTGTATACTGTATACTAGCAGTTTTTATAACCTATGTTAGGTTGAATTTATGTGATGCTTTTTTTAAGAGGTCATAATGTAGTTCTAAGAGCTTGGACTCCAGAATTATACAGATACAAGTCCAACTAATAGAACTTAAATCATTTAACCCCTCTAAGCTTTATTTTCATCATTTGTGAAATGAATGTAACAATGCATGCATCTCAGAAAGGTTTTTATAAATGCTAGAGTTCATTCTATCTACATGTATGTAGATAGATTTAGATATATAAAATACATAGGATAATACTGAGCGAATGAAGGAGGCGTCAGAAATTATCATCTCTTGGTATTATCATCTCTTAGTATTGAAAACAGTTGACTGTTTTGACTACTTTTCTGTGCTGCAAACTATTAACTATAAAATTTCCTAAGGAATTTTGTTAAGAAGACTGCTTTTGGGTATGATAACAAACCTAGCTTTTCTTACCACCTCCACCCCATCCCCCACTCTGGAGAAAATTACAAAAACCTCACTAAATTAGCCATATTGTTTATTTAATGAATTTGTGTAAATGTTTGAATCTTTTCTTTCTTTCTTTTGTTTCTTTTGCAGCACTGGAGAGCAAACCCAGAGGGCTCTATATATGTATTTAGTAAATGATTTATTAAAACACTTAACAATTGACACAATTCAAAAATTTTTTTAAATATTTTTGTCTCCTCCTGGTTAGATGAGATGGGTTTTAGATTTCTCTTGTAGTATTGAAAATTTTTAAATAAGATTCATTACAGGATATTTCCTCCTTCAGGCTTCTGAGGAAGAAATATTTTTTTTTATGAGCTATTAGCAACTTTATTGTATTTGTCACTCGGGAGATAGAGCTTGACATTAACTTTTATGTTAAATTTAAGGGATTTACTTTTAAAAATTGTGTTTTTAGGGCAAATGGTATCATCGGAGGCAAGCTGTAAAAGAATTGCATAGCACATTGATACGTCTTTTAAATGAATTGCTGCCATGGGAACCAAAGTTAATGAAGGCTTTCCAAAGAAACAGGTAATTAAAGCTTTATAGGGAAAAAAAATAAGAACTAAGATACATCATGTACAGGTCCAAGCACCCAATGATAAATGTAAACGTATTGTATACCTAAAATGTACCAGTAAAAGAATTTAAAAAACAAAAATGGTTTATGATCTGTTTTACTTTCTAGGGCTTTTGATTTATGAGGGAAGATCCTGAAATCACTTAGTAGTTTTCCATTCATTTGTAATTCAGCAGGTATTTTTGAATGGCCACTGTGTACAAGGTACTTCCTAAGCCCTGGGAAACCATGTTGATTTAAAAAGCCCCTACTCTGTGGTATACATTCTAATGGAAAAAACATGCCAAATGACCAGATTGTGACAAATGCTATGGAGAAAAATAAAGCAAGATAAAAGGGATAGGAAATTCCTGTTTGGGACAGGATGAAGATTATTCCGAAAGGAAACAAAGGAGAGAGCCATGTGGCTAAGGGAGAAACAGAGAGAATAGAAAGTGCAAAATCTCTAAGATTGGAAACATATTTATTTAAAGGAATTGCAGATAGGCAAGGATAAACAGAGCAGAGTGAATGAGGGGCATCATGGTAAGAAATGAGGGGGGCTATCATACCTCTTCATAGTACCGCGCCCTACTCTGTAGAGTGTATTTTTACTTTTTCTTCCCTTTTTACTCAGCCCCAAACTCACTCTGCAGAGCCCATTTTTCCTCTACCCTTCTGGGGGATTTTTCTACCTTTAATAAATGTGAAACTGCCACCATTAAAAAAAGAAGGCGGCCGGGGATTTAGCTCAGTGTTCCACAGCCTGCCTCTCAAGCAAGCGCAGGGTCTGGAGTTTGAGCTGCAGTTCCAAAAAAAAAATGAGAAGGGTAAACAGAAAGGTTGTCAGGTCATGTAGTACTTTTAAGAGCTTTGGTTTTTATGCTAAATGAGATGAGAAGCCATTTGAAAGGTTTATGCAGAGAAGGGACAGGATCTTTGTTTGATTGTTTGTTGTGCTAGAGATCAATTCCAGGGGACATTTTAGAGAAGACTTTACCACCAAGCTACATCTCAGTCTACCTAAATTTTAAAGCACTCACTCTAGCTGGTATGTTGAAATGAGTGTGAAAAATGAAAGCAGAGAAAACAGTTATAGTGGTAATACAGGGAAAAAAAAAATAGTAGTGGCTTGGCCAAGAATAGTAATGCAGATGGGAATGAGTGGTTGGATTCGGGATATATCTTGAAAGTAGTCCTGGGAAAATTGATTTCAAGATATGAGCTGTAAGAGAAAGTGAGGAATAAAAATGATATTCCTTTAAACAACTAACACTATAGATTTTCCATTAACTAAGGAGAGATTGAAGGAGTAGCAGATCTGAGGAATAATAGGGATTGAATAGTCCAGATTTTTTTTTTTTTTTGGTATCGGGAATCAAACTTGGGTCCTTGTGCTTGCAAGGCAGGCGGCGGATCCTGGGGAGGTGGATCCTAAATCCTTGGCCCCTTAATAATCTAGATTTTACCATGTTAAGTTTGGTATACCTTCTAGACATGTAATTGGTGTTAACTAGGTAGTTCAGTATATGAATTATAATTCAAGAGACTCAGACAGACTGAAGGTACAAATATGAGAGTTGTCAACATATCAGTTATATTTAAACCCATGAGACTTTAGAAATCACCTGGACACTGGACATTCCAACATTTAAAGACGAGGTAGATGAGTTAGTGCTCTTTCAGGAGAGACTTTGAAGAAGTACTTAGATAGTAAGATAACCAAGGAAGAAGAGCATCTTGGAAACCAGGTGAAGAGTATTTCAGAAAGGAAGACTGCTCATGATGGATTGAGGGAAATGAAGAATAATAATTCATTATTGAAAAGTGGGTAAAAACCTTTTACAAGTCTACTCAAGTGAATTAAAGGAAAGAAATTGAAAGGTCCTCTTTTGTGGTGTTTTTGCAGTAAGTCTTAGTAAAGAAGTATGGCAATGCTTAGAAGGGTAAGTTGGAGTTAAGAGGATATTTGATTTTTGCTTTTCTTAATGGATTAAAGGGAGAAGTAACATGTTTTGTTACTGATGGAATGATCTAATAGAGAAACTCAAAAATGGACTCAGGTGAAAGAAGGGACATTTGATAATGATATCCTTGAGAAGATAAGAGGGGATGCATGTAATTGGAGGTGTTGGATTAGATAGGGAGATGAATATAAGTATGAATTAAGGTAAATTGCAGATGAGTGAACATTGAAATTTTCTTCTGATTACTCCCATAATCCATGAAATAAGACAAAGGCTGAGAGTGAGAAGGGAAGAAAACTTTATACTGTCCCCCCATAGGTAAAATCCATAGGTAAAGTCCAATCTTAATAGACTGAAAAGGAAAATTCATTTTACAGTTATCCTTGGGTCACTCATTCTACTGTCTCACAGCCCCATAAAATCCATAAGCAATAATTTAAGACTTAAATAAATTGAGAGTAATTATTAACTGATCCTTGGTTTAAATGATGGATTTGTTTGTTATACTCTATAATAGTATACATGTCACTGTCACAGAATTTCTTCTGTCACTGAGGATTTCTTCTTTAACTTCTTTAAATGAGCTTTTAAACTACTGTGATTTGTAATTTTAAGACAGTCTCAAATCTTTTGTCAGTGTAGCTAGAAAAAAATTACCTTTATTTCACTTACTAGGTCTCACAGCAGCCTTTAGAAAGACAAACAAGTGATATTTCAAACTTTATTCAGTGATGTGTAGATATAATCTTTGAAATTCCTTATGCCTAAACCCTAGATTTTGTCTTCTTTAGCATTTACTCATTGGCAAGACCAGACTAAACATCTTAGACATATTTAAGATAAAAACATAATTTTTGCTGGGTGCAGTGGTACATACCTATAATCCCAGGAGACTGAGGCAAGAGGATCACAAGTTCAAGGCCAGCCTGGGCAATTTAGCTTATTTCCAAAAAGTTTAGTGACAACTGAAGACATTTCAATATACAGTTTAAAATGTTAAAGTTAGTTTAGGTTCCAAGAGTTTAATATATATGTATTGTTTGTTATGTTGGGTGTTTTATTTCAGGAGCCGCTTAAAGAAAGACTATGATGATTTCAGAAGACAACCTGATCATGATAAATTTACTAGAGAACTGTGGACTACTGAAGAATGTGAAGGAGATCCTGGAAAAGAATCTCCTAAAGTAGAAATCAGTAAATCTGTAGACTCAACAGAACCTCTAGAAATCCTGGAGAAAGATCACTTTGATTCAGGTAGACATTAAAAGTGTTTTATAGTCATTATTAGACAAAGAGAAGTTTTTGTTTATTGTGAAAGCAAAAGATTATCTGGTTAGTGTGTTTTGCTCTGTTTTTGTTTCGTTTTTGATTTGGTTTTCTTTTGTTTTGTGACACTGGAGACTTAACCCCCCAGGGCTTTCACATTGAGTTACATCCCCAGCCCTTTATTTTTTTTTAATTTGAGACAGTGTTTTGCTGTGTTAATAAATTGCCCACGTTGAGCTTGAATTTGTGATCTTCCTGCCTAAGCCTTCCAGAGTGCCTAGATTGCAGGTGTGTTTCACCAGGCCCAGTTTGGTCAGAGTATATTGACTGAGGAAATCAGGTATGTTTTGAAGAAGTACTGTGTATGTCCTTGTAAGAAATTTCCTAGGAGTCATTCTTTTTTGTTTGTTTTTGGTACCAGGGATAAAACTTGGGGTCCTTGTGCTTTCGAGGCAGGCAACAGAACCACTGAGCTAAATCCCCGGCCCTCCTAGGAGTCATTCTTATAATTTCTAGGAGTTTCTGGAGCCAGTGCCTCTAAGCTGTAGACATCTCATTGTTCATTACAGATCATATTTCCTTAGTCTGTAATCCCTTTAAAATTGTTTCATTCTCTTATTTTTGTTACTATTTTTGAAGCTCTGTTTCTGAAGTTTGCTTTAAATAAAATTTGACAATTCCCAGGCTGGGGATTTAGCTCAGTGGTTCCACCGCCTGCCTTGCAAGTGCAAGGACCCAAGTTTGATCTCCGGTACCAAAAAAAAAAAATTGACAATTCCCTAATATTATGAAGGTTTTTTTAAAATGAGGAATGACACAGGTTGATGGCCTAATGAGACCAGAGTAAACACAAGATTCTAAAAGGATAGGTGGCTGGATCAGATTACATGTAATTCATTTCAACTCATCAGATTGTATTGTTGGGCAAATCTAGTTTAATGAATTTCTTTAATTATATAAGAGGTTAGTGTGAAAGTTTGTGGTTAGAATTGTATTAGCATATTTTATTAACATAAATATTAATGTATTTGGAGCATTATAAGAGTGACTTTTTATCAACTCAATTTGACCAGTTATAATCTTAAATTTTTTGCATAAGGATAAACAACAGGAAAAGCTAGACATTTTTCATTTTTTAGAATGTCTAAAAACAGAATAGTAGTTGGGCGTGCTGGCGGATATCTAAAATCCCAGCACTGGGGAAGCTGAGGCAGGAGGATTGCCATGAGTTCAGGGCAAGCCTGGACTAGGTAATGATTTCAAGGCCAGCCTGAATTACAGAGCGAGGCCCTGACTCAAAAAACCAAAAAATAATAAATAAAAATAAAAACTGAATAGAATAGAGAACCATCACTCTTTGATATCAAGTTTTACCTGTCTAGAGGAAGAGAACTAGGACATTAGATTTGCATTACATTGGCAGCAGAATTATGCCATAGCTTTCTCAATTACATGTTGCTCTTGGCATGGTTATGATATCAAGATTATTGTGTCAAAGGTCACATTTTTATCTTCATCCATGGTGCTAAAGCTTTTGAATCACCCTACAGTAGATTCTTAATAAATTGTCAGCTCAAAGATTGACTTTTAATTGGTGTTATTGCTATTCAGTAGCTATTTTTCTGTGAACAAAATTCTCATTTTTACAATTTTCAGATGATATGAAATTGTCAGAAATAGATTTTCCTATGGCCAGAAGCAAGCTATTGAAAAAGGATTTTCCTTCTAAAGATGTACTGAAGACACTGCCTAAAACACTTAAGCGACAGTCCAAACAAACTATTTATCTGGATGATAGCACAAAAGAGCTTTCTCCAAGGAAAAAAGTAAAGTTAAGCACAAATGAGATGACAATTGAGAATTTAGAAAGTGATATGCAGATTGACTGTTTGAATGAATCAAAGCATACAGAACTACCATTTCCAGATTCATCTGCCTTGGTGGATTCAGTACCAGTGTCTGCTCTGCAGAAAGGGACCAAACCTATTCAGGCCTTGCTTGCAAAGAATATTGGGAACAAAGTGACCTTAACAAATCAACTGCCCCCTTCCACAAGTAGAAGTGCTCCTTCTGTGGAAAAACCAGTTGTATCTCCTCTAGAAGCAAGCCCCATAAAACCAGCATTGACCTGCCTCACAGGTACAAAAGGTCCTTTACAGATGGTATACAAAATGCCCTGTGGCCAGTGGTTGCCAGTAGATCTTCACAATAGCTCTGTAAAGATTCAGATGCAGCCTGTGGTAGATTCTAAAACAGGAGAAAAAATTATGCAACAAGTTCTTATTCTGCCTAAGAATTTTGTGATTCAGCACAAAGAAGGAAAAGCAGTTACAAGAGAAATACCACCACTTCAACAAAAAGGTACAGAACAACATTGTTCATCGTTCCTACAGACACCAAGTGTAAACTCTTTAGCATCAGTTCTTGTCAACTCAACAGGAACTGTTCCTACCCAGCAACCTAATACAGTTTTTAACAAGACTGTTATACCTTCATCAAATGTGAGTAGTGCTAGATCACAGCCATTGTCACCTGTAACTTCTGAAAGTAAGTTATTAACACCACCAGGAAAGACTAGCCACAGTGAGGTAGGAAAAGTCAAGAATGCAGTGTCAGCAGCTACATTCCCTCAGCCCATTGCTTCACCCACCATTTCCTCTACAGTTCAGCCTCTGATATCGACAACAACACTAAGTGGATCTACAAATTCTGGTAATTCCCCCAACTGTTTTGCACAACAAACTGCTGATTCTTCTGAAACAAAGCAAGAACTGAAAACTGTGTGTATAAGAGATTCACAATCGATTCTTGTTAGGACAAGAGGTGGAAACACTGGAGTTGTAAAAGTGCAGTCTAATCCAGATCAGCATTCACCCAGCAGCTTCTCCTCAAATTCAGTTTTCACTTTTGCTCCTCAACTTCAGGCATTTCTGGTGCCAAAATCAACAACTTCATCATCGTCTACTTTTTCACAAGTAGCTGGAATGACTACATCATCTAGTCTCCCTCCTTTTGGCCAAACACCAACTTCTGTTTCCGTTCCCTGTGGGTTTAATCCCTCCATGGGGAAAAATCTCAAACTTACAATAGGCCAACCCTCCAGCAATGGTAATTTGGGCCACATGATAAATAAAACCTCACATGTCACCTCTTCTCCCTTGAAGTCTTCTGTTTCTTCCAGCACTCTACTACCATCAACAACAAATAGTTCAGTAAGTGTAATTAGTGTATCAGGAAATTTTGGACAAACTAATGCAAATGTTATTCATACTCCAACTAAACAGCAACAAATAGATTATATTACAAAAAGTTATCCTATTATTACAAGATCAGAAACAACAACAGCAACAAATGGAGATATGATCAGTGGGACTCCCATTCAGAAACTTATGCTAGTATCAGCTCCATCTGTTCTTCCCTCTAGCAGTACAACTGCAGTTAATGGAACACCTGCACTGACATCTACAGGTGTATCTACTCAAAAATTAGTTTTTATTAATGCTCCAATTCCCAGTGGCACTTCTACCCCAACTGTTGTTGCAGAATCATTAAAGCAAACTCTTCCTCACCCCTTGAATAAAACATACGTTAAGACTCCAGAGCAACCCCAAATACTGTTAATTCCATCTACAGTGGGAGCACCAATAAAAATAAATTCTTCACAAACTGTGTCTCAGATAAAAGATGTGAAAATTGGACTAAATATAGGTCAAGCAATTATAAATCCTTCAGGCAGTGTGCCAGCCATACCGTCAATTAATATATTGCAAAATGTAACCCCAAAAGGAGAAGACAAGTGTAGCAAGCCCTGTGTGTTGCCATTGTCAACAAGTGGTAATTCAATTCCAATAAGCTCAAATTTTGAGAATCAGAATATTACTCCTGGTAATGAATCAGTGGTTTCTACAGCAAGAACAATAAATAAGTTTTCAGTAACAAGAGCAAATGTTTCTTTGGGTTCCCTTTCAGTGACCTCATCCTCTAGTTCAGTTGGCACAAGACCTCCTATTTCAGTCAGTGGAAATGATACCTCTTCAAGAATTATGCCTCTTTTGTCAAATAGACTTTGCACTTCCAGTCTGGGAAACACTGTGGCTATATCAACTGTGAAAACAGGACATCTTGCATCATCTGTTCTGATTTCAACCGCACAACCAACAGTGTCTCCTAAATGTTTGACATCAGCTTTGCAAATCCCTGTTACTGTTGCCTTGCCTACACCTGTAACAGCTTCCCCCAAAATCAACACAGTTCCACATTCAGCAACAATACCAGGATCCACACTTTCTGTATCTCTTTCTAAAAGACAATCTCGGACTTCTTTCCAGATTCAATCACCAGGGATTTCAACTACAGTGCCAACAAATATAAACACAAATAAACCTCAAGCTGAATTGTCACCCCTTTCACCAAGTCCAGGTAAAATAATTAATATTTCCAGTTTTACTTCTCTGCCAAATCAGCAAATGTCCCCTGCTTTAGTTAGATCAACCCCCAGTTATAATTCTGTTCCAGGTGGTTCTGCCATTCACACTGCTACAGCACCATCAAGTGTAACTAGTCTAGTATCAAGCCCATTCAGTGAACCCTGTATTCAGCAAAAAATAGTCATCAACACCAGTACACCTTTGGCACCTGGAACTCAGATCTTGATTAATGGAGCCCGATTTATTGTTCCACCACAAGGTCTTGGAGCCGGCAGCCATGTTCTCCTTATATCTAATCCAAAATATGGACCTCCCTTAGTTCTCAACAGTGGCCAAGGCATTCAGACTACAGCAATAGATAACCCTGCTCAGACGATCACATTAGCATCAAATAATTCTTTAAGTGGGCAACTTATGAAACAACCCCTAAGAAGCTCTACAAAAATTGTAAACTCTCTTGGGAATACAAGTTCTCTACCCACAGTACATACAACACCACAGGTTGTAAACACGACTGCTGAAATTTCTGTTCCACCTCCTGCACCAACAGTATCATTGACTTCAGTAATTAAGTCTCCTCCAGCCTCCCTTTTAGGCAAGACATCTTTGGTTTCTGCCATTTCCTCTAATAATCCTCCACTGCCAGGTAGCACTTCCGTATTTCATTTGGACACGTCTGTCAAAAAATTGTTGGTTAGCCCAGAAGGAGCCATTCTGAATACCATAAATACTCCAGCATCTAAAGTTTCTTCACTCTCTTCATCTCTCTCTCAAATTGTATCTGCCAGTCGAAATCCCACCTCTGTCTTCCCTGCTTTTCAATCATCTGGTTTAGAGAAGCCTGATACAGCTGCATCTTGAATTTAGACTAAATGAGCCAGTTTTTAAATAATGGGGCATTCTTTTAACTCCCATAAAAATTTTAACTTTATAATACTGTTGAAAACATACTATACATATTTGTGTATGTGTGTCCATGCACGTGTGGATGCACGTGCATATTTTAATGTATCTTTTCATTAGTTTGCACCAAGACTTTTTTCCTTGGGGAGGGAAAAGTGTTCCATTTCACTCATTGGCATAAAGATATTTTCAAAGCTTTTTTTAAAGTACATGTTCAAGACCTGTCTGTATAACATAAGTTAAAGTCAAGTTTGACTAGTTTAGAGTAAGCTAGCCTTTTGCACACCTACATTGACATGTTTCTTGGATTTGGACTATTGCAGCATATCTATGATATTGTATTCTGTGTCCTTAGTGAAATCTTATTTTTGTTTCTGTAAAAAGAAATATATATATTTATGCATTGTGAAAATGCAGTCCATGGTGTAAAATTGTACATATTCCTAAACCCTAACAACCTGTACTAAATATATGTACAAAGAACTATGCTGTCTTATTTATGTTTTGTTTACATAATGTATAGTTTTTTAAGTATTTTAGTAATTTTGGACCAGTGAACTGTTAGCAACAATGCAGAAGAATCTGCATGTAATAAACTGAGTTGCTGTATTTCTTTGTTTGACTACCATTTTAAAAGTGTGTTTTTGTTTTCATTGAAAGAATACATGATATAAACAAAGACTTTTGAAAAAAAGGAATTAAGGATGGGAAATTTTTATTAATAGCATTTGTACAAGACTTCATAGTTTACAAGATTTACTTTTATATATATTTTATTTGATTCTCACAATACTTTTGATGGGTTAATCCAACATTACTTCCAGCTAATGAATAGTAGAGCCAGTACATGAACCTGATGCTCTTAATTTTTTTTCATAGTTCTACACTATTTCTGTTTTTAAGATATCATTCTAGATTTCATGGTTTCAGACTTTAAAATCCACTACCAAATTCTACATCGACCAAAACACATTTTTTTCGTACCAGTATATTTAGTCTCTACATACCATAAATTTTTTTTAATATATTTTTTGTGTGTGTGTGTGGTGCTGGGGGTCAAGTCCAGGGCTTTGCATGTGCTAAACAAGCACTCTACCACTGAGCAACATCCATACCCCAAAACATTGAGTAATTTTAAGGTGAGTATGATGAGACATAACTAAAATCCCAGTAAGTCTGGAAGGTTGAGGCAGGAGGATCACAAGTTAAAGCCCAGCCAAAGGCAGTTTAGCAAGACCCTGTCTGAAAATAAAAAAGGACTAAGGGTGTAGCTCATTGCAGAGGCCATTCAATTCCCAATATTGAGAAAAAACTTAGATTTCCAGGAAGTTACAAAAATAATATAGAGGAGTTTTTCACCTTGCTTTCCCTAGATATATTCATCTTTAAATTGAGGTATAGGTTCACAGTAGCTGATTTTCCAAAATAATACTTACAAATATGATTTTTTAAAATTCCCATTACAGAGCAATTACTTAAAATTTTTGTGCCTCAGCTGATTCCCAGGGTTTGAATTTGTCGTATTTGTGAATATACCTCATTTTAAATAAAATGTAGCTTCTATATTTATTGGATGTCCCTTATCTTATTTGAGATACTTTGTATTATACACATTTTTATTTGTGGTCATAGTTAAGCCCCAACACACTGAGCTAGTCTGAACTTGAAAGTGTTAGAGGCCTGAAGATCTCTGACACTACATCGAAGTGAAACTTCCTAAGTGGAGAGGGCATGAGCCTATTCTTGAAAAGTTGCTAAAAGCTCTCCAAAAAAAATGTAAATTTATACCCACCATGGTATGCAAGCCTGAGTTCCCAGTACTTAGGAGGCTGAGGCAGGAGGGTCATTCAGGCTGTGCTAAATAACAAGACCTTGTCTCAAAAAACCAACAACAGCAAAAAAAGTATGTTCTAAGTACCTTTGCCAATCATGTCTATGGTCTACTCAATCGCTTTTCACCTTTCTGTGTGAGTTGATTTAAAAAAAACTGGATTTCTGGGGTGCATGGGTGATATTATGGTACAGTGCATTGTACATGAGAGGTAGTCAATGAGTATATTTACACACTCAGCTTTTAAACAAATTACCTGAAACTCAAAAGAATTCTGTAAGAGACTTCAGAAACTAGTTTACTGAATTACATGTGGCCTAACTTTAATCCCAGCAAAGGCCCTAAACCAATTAAACACTACGTTTCTTAGAACTACTAAATCCAAAATCCTAAGAAACCTTCAGAGTTCTCTATGAATTTCTGAGCCTATAGAGTGAAGCTCCTATTTATGACTTTAAAAGCTCTTCAGGCTGTTCCTGCCTGCCTCTCCTTCATTTTAATCTGCTTTCCTCCTTTTTCATTGCACTCTAGTTTTCTTTTAGTCCCTAGAAAGTTTGAGACACACCAAGGACTTCCCAGATATCTCTTTGACTTAAATTTTTCATTACAGGTTCTCATTACATTTCATATCGCTTCCTCTCTTTGCCATATTCCAGTCAGCATCATGATATTGTAGTCACTCAGATTGAGGAGGATATAGCACTCCTCTTTACAATTGTAGTGTAATTATTTATTTACAGTTATTTAGTGTTGGTCATCCTTTTTAAAAACAAGGACCTTGTCAATCATCATCACCCTGGTAAGTAGTACACAGTATTCAATATATATTCGTTGACTAAGTGATTGAGAAATCTAGGAAGCTTCTTACGTTATTAAGCTCTAGTTTTTTATTTGTTTGTTTGTTTGTTTTTCTTGGTACTGGGGATCGAACTCGGGCCTTGCACTTGCTAGTTTACTTTTTAAAACTAATACTTTTGAGTTTTTTATGAGATTTAAATTAATGGATTTGTATATTCCAAATTCCAAATTTTTTCCTTTGTCTCCACTTTTGTAGGTGTAGACTTCTATGGTCTTAAAGAATATAAAGTTAAATTCCTGAGTTCTTGTGCCCAGTGTTACCATAAAGTATTCTTTTAAAATCATCTGTAAAGCCATACATATAAAGGATGGAAAGTTACCACGGTGCTACCTGAAAAGATTCATGGTACTAAAGAGGTTATGTTCCTAGATGTAGGTGGGCCATGTGGATGTCTATATTCGGTATCATTTTAAATATTTAGTTAAAAGATGGCAAAGTAACATACCACCTTCTTATGTAGCTCTTCCCTTTCATTTCCTGGTTTTTGTTTTGTTTTTTGCCTTTGTGGTTAGCTATGTATACATTTAGATCTCCACTTCCATTTTAAGCCTCCAATTTTATTGGTGCTTTTAGTAATTGACGTAGTTTTGTGATTAATGATAGCTATAATATATATACTAAGGTCAGTGAAAATGTTGGCTTGATCCAATGGAACACTTAAAAAAGATAGTGAATTTAGGGATTTTTAATATTAAAAACTTGAGGACCGGCGATTGAGCTCAGTGGTTCTGCCACCTGCCTCGCAAGCGCAAGAACCCGAGTTTGATCCCCGGTACCAAACAAAAACCACAAAAACTTGAGAAGATGGTGAGTTAGGAAAGTAAGAAATTTGATGATTTTAGTTATTCAAAATGACTATGACCTAAAGATGATCCTTTAAGTCATTCCAAGAGTTTTACTATCACCTGAGCCAGAAGCTTTATTGTGGCTATCATGCTGTAATCTGTTCCCATTATTTTTACTCAAATGCTTAATAAACATTTACTATGCACACCATGGTGCTTTGATGCTTAGAAAAGCTGAAGGGCGTAGGTGGCATAGGTATGAAGTGTAGAATGTTCCTTTTGTTTAATTTGGCAAGATAATCTGAATGTGGGAAATCTATAGTTACAAAGTAATACATGAAGTTGTAGGGAATCAACTGTGTTTATATGTGTAAAGCATTTAAAAAGTAATTATTGACCTAAGTTCAGAGCACCTACCAAGGTTGTAAATTCACTGTACACATTTATTGAGTACTATATAATGCACAAGATATTGTCGGAAAATACAGATGAGTAATATCCCATCTCTGTCCTCAATAGGAAATAATAAAATAGTGAAGTTAAAAGTAAATATAAGGGGATAGTAAAGAACTGCAAGAATTTAGAAGGGGCAAGAAAAAATTTAGTATAAGAAGTGGTATTTGCGCTGGGACTGAAAATTTGTGTAGAACCTGGTCTGCAATGGCTCAGTCTGACAAGCAGAGAGAACACTGAGTTTTATGGAATATGGAAGGCTGAGAGAGCCAATGGGAAATGATTAGAAAAATAGATTGGTCTGGGTAATAGAGTACTGAAAAATATTCTAAAAGTAGTTGGGGAAGCTTTTGAAGCAAAGGTAGTAACATTCACATGTAACATGGAAATAATTCAGTTATATTTCAGTACTGCTTGAGGATTAAATGAAATTATTTATGTAAAATATTTTGGTAGCTGCTGTCATTCAGCTCACTAGAGTTAGGGAAACCAAGTAGGATATTATTAGGTGGTATGAAGACCTGATATCTTGTTTTAACAGTAGCAGAAGAAGAATGGAAAAAAAGAAAACCCAGAAGCTGTTCAGAATGAGGATAGAGAAAAGGATTTTTAAAGGAAAACTTTCAAGTGTGTAACATTTAGAAAAAATTTTTAAAAATATGAACAAAGTGTTACCTCCTCTTAATTAATTTATGAATTTAGTACTGAACTTATAAAAATACTAGATCTAGATGGGGTATTGTTGTTTGTTTAGTTTTAGTAGGATTTTTTGTTTCTTTTTTGAGACAGGGTCTTACTATGTAGTTCAAGCTGGTCTTGAACTATGTAGCCCAGGCTGGCTTTGAACTTGCAGCAATCCTCCTGCCTTAGCCTCCCAATTGTTAGGAGATAGGGTTTTTGTATTTTTGTAAACCAAAATTTACTGAGTCAAATGCTAAAGTGTTTTTTATAATTTCTTTAACAGTTCTTATCACGTACAAGTGTTCTTTGTTGATTTTATGCCTCTTCAATCAGAAATTTTCAATTATGGTTTAATTAATAGTGGGCCACTTACAATATTTAGATGAACCTGATTCTGAGGATCTATGGAAATGGCCTAAAAGCTCTAAGAGTTTTAAATAAAACAGATTCAAAAAAACAGTCTTAGGAATTACAATTCTGACACACTTTAATTTGAGCAAATGTAGTGTCAATTAAGAAAACACAGTTTAATCAAAAAGAATTACATTTTTAAGGAAAAAAAAAAAAGCATGTCGTTACTAACCTGAATTAAACCGGCCGTGACCCAGATGCCTGAGCTCTCACAACAACCTTTCCCCTTCCTTGGGGATTTGATGATCAGGAGATCCACAGTTGCTCTTGGGTCTGCCCAAAGCTGGATACGGAACAGCAAGGGCCACTTGGGAAAACCAGCCAGTTTGTTAGCATTTTGTTCTCAACTCAGAGAACTTTCTCTTAGCCAAGCTACCAACCAACCTTCTGGAGCTTTTTTCTCGTGGAATGTGATCCAGCTCTTTCCTTTGTTTCCACAGATAATATTGGTACGTATTTATGAGGTGCAGTGTAATGTTTTGAATCATGAATACCCTGAGTAATGTTGAACTAAGGGTCATTAGCATAGTCACACAGCTTTATCATTTTTATGATGAATACATTCAAACTCCCTTTTTGCTATTTTGATATATAAAGTGCATTATGAGTTGTCATCAGAAGTGGGGCTGCCTTTGTGAGGGGAGCAGGTCATTTTTCCCCCGGTAGAGATTGAACCCAGGACTTTCACACTGAATTACATCTCAAGTCCTTTTTTATTTTTTATTTTCAAATGAGGTCTTACTAAATTGCTTGGTGTAGGCTCCAACTTGCTATCTTCATGCCACAGCTTCCCAAGTGCTAAGATTACAGGTGTGCACTACCACACGCAGCTTCTGAATCTCACATCTCTTATTCCTACTCACTCTCCTAGTCTCTCCCTGCCAGGCTCAGCCCAAGCCACTATCACTGTGAGGTGAGCCCTTGCACGCGGAGAGAACCAGCAGCAAATGAGTCTGGGAGTCTTGGAGAAGTGTAGAGCTCACCCCGAAGGTCTCTGTAGATGTGGAGGACTGAATCCCAGGTGTCTTGTGATGGGGGGAAGGGGTGTCAAATGCCTGATGAAATTTTCTTCATTTAGAATTCACTTTTTGAAAAGAGATGAGAGGGAGGGGTGTAGTTTAAGTGGTAACAAATGACAGAATTAGGAAAGTTGGAAAGATGTTTTAGTATTTTGTTGAATGTCACTTTTTTATTCAGTGTTTTCCCCCTTTAGTCTAATCTTGCCTTTGGTGAAAAATATTGTTATGCTTGTGTTTCCTGTGACACAAGATGCTGTTAGGTGTTTTAGTGACTCAGCATTAAATAACAATTACATAGTGAAAAAGACATTTCTTTAGAACTTGCAAACCTTCTGACTGTCAAGGACAGCTTTTAAGTTTTCTTTGATTCTTGTTAATTTCCCTCTTTAACAAAGAAAGCAAGTCTTGGGTTCATAGCTATCTACAGCCATTATTATCTTCCTACGTTCTAATGAAACTAATCTGCTTTCATTAGCTTCACTTTTAAGTTACCTGTACTTATGGAAAATAATGCTGATTTTCCATTTAGGGTGGTGTTGCAAATTTTGGAGTCAGGCATAGTGGTGTGCATTGTAATTCCAGCACTCTGGGAAGCTGAGGAAGGAGGATTGCAGGTTTGAGCCCAGCCTGGGCAACTTAGTGATTTAGTGAGACTGTCTCAAAATAAAAAATTAAAAGGGCTATGGATCTAGCTCAGTGTGAAGGTTCTGAGTACCACACACAAAATTTAAAGGCCAAAAAAAGTTTATTGAATGAACTGAAAAAAAATTAAATTGTGTAAGTGATAAATGGAGATATGGCAAAAAAAATTTAATGAAAATGATACCACTGCAGAATTTCTGATCTTTTATGTTTTTTTTTTCTGTGTGTGTTCTTGTGAGGATTTGGAAACCAGAAAGAACTAAACTGCCAGGGAGATACTGAAGACAATACACAGAACACAGGCCAAGCTACATTCTCATTTACTTATTTAATTCCTAATACCACTTTCTGGTAACACAAAATTCTTATTCTTAATTATGGTAACATTGAATCTTGAAGTAGAACATAATTAGAACTGCATTATATGTATTATTTGAGATGTAGGATCTTTGCAGCACATTACAGTGTCATAGAATTTTAAAACTCAAAGCAGCATGACTGACAGATGAGATAAATGGGTGCATCAGCTCTGTCTTAAACATTAGCAGTATCCTTTGTGAGAACTCTGTAGGACCTGCCACAACTATGTGTGCAGTTCATGTTTGTCAAGACATCACTTCTCTTAAAAATCTGAATAGTTTGTAAATAAGCAAACTTTCAATTAAAAAAGAAATCAGATGGTCCCAGAACACCCATTTGAGTTCTACTCACCCCTTAGAGAATAAGATATTTAATAGCATTACTACCGGCATAGAGAGTAGGTATTACAAAGTTTATTGATGAATATTTTTCATTTTAATATTTCTAATCATTTCCTTAGTACTGCCTAGTTGCTCTATTTAAAATTTAACACCGACTTGTTAGAGATACACATTGTTGTTACAGCATCCTGAAGCAGAACATTAAATGTCTATACAAAATTAAGACTAAAGTGTAAGAGAAATCATTTCAGCATTTTTCAGGCAGCTTGCTGGCTCTCAAGGTGAATAAGGTGGTGGTGACTGTTCTCTGGAGAGTTTCTCATAAGCAGGTGGAGCATTAGGAACCTGTGATAATACAAAAGGAGAACATGGGTTTGGAAATGGTGTATATGTTTCTGGGAAGGGAGTAAGTCAAAACAATTAATAGCATGCTTATACTTTTGCTGTGGACTGAAACTTTTAAGTGTTCACATCTAATTTCTGACCTAAATGTGTATGTTGAAACATTGTTGGAGGAAAGAGCAGAGAAAAAATAGGGCTAAGGGCTTTCCCACAATCTAACAGTATTAAGTATACCTGGATTATTAGTGTCAGTAGAAGTCCCAATCCTAATGAATTATTGAACCCTATTCACAGTTAATATATATTGTCTTTACCACACAGATCCTTGTACTCTGTCTAAAGGCACATACTACCAATTCAGCACAAATGTGTCAGTCCTTCACTTAATGTTCATAATAATCCCAGAAAATGTCACAGAGTGGGAAATTGAAGCACTGAGAAGTTGTCATTTGGCCAAGATCACACAACTAGTAAGGCATTAAGCTGAGAATCAGTGCTCTCAACCATTATGCAAGATTGCATCTGTACCAGTGCTGTCCAGTCAAAACACACTTCAAGCCATATATGTAATTGTAATTTCCAATACAACATTTCTTAAAAGCAGGTAAAATTAATAAGATATTTTAGTTAACCTTTTTATTTAGTCATTTCAATTACAGATCATTAAATACAAATCATTAATGATTATATTTTCATATACTCTGATGTATGACAATATATCTTAAGTCAAACTACTGTACTATGTTTCAAGTGTTTGATAACAACATGTGGCTTGTAGCTACCCCATTGGATAGCACAGCTCTATTTAATTAATAATTGATACTTTTGCGCTGGGGATTTAGCTCTGGTTCTGGCACCTGCCTTGCAAGTGCAAAGTCCCAAGTTTGATCCCCGGTACCAAAAAAAAAAAAAAAAAGAAATAATTGATACTTTTCCCCTTGTATATATTTACATTGATTAAAAAGGCAAATGTAATTAAAAATATACAATGAAAGGATATTACATCAAAAACTAAGTTCTTTCTTTGGATCTTAGTTTTCATTATTAACTCTGGAAAAATCAGTATGAGAAGAATACAATTTAAGAAAATCTCTATGTTTCCTTTGCCTTTTGTTTTTATTATTATTTTGTAATAAAATATGCATTATAAAATTTACCATTTGGACAATTTTAGGTGTATAATTTAATGACATTAAGTACATTCACAGTATCCTTGCTTTTCAAGGGAAATCATGTTATTTACTTGAACTAAAAGCAGCCATATATGAAAATACTCAGATGCATCATCTCAACCTACCAGAGGTTCACAGTTTTTCTCTTGAAAAAACAGTTTGGTGTCCTGATGACCAAGCTCTTCATGTGAGCATCTTCTGCATAATGTACCTTGAACACCAGCATGAAGGTTTTTGTCCTGAAATATAAGTTTATTAAAGTGAATGGGTAAGAACAAATAGCTTACTCCATTAAAGAAAAGAGATGGCCAAAGTTTTAAGAATAGGTTTTAATCTAGGTTAGGCCACTTATTTTCTATGTCCTCAAACTAGTTTACCTCTCCTAATTCCACTTTTTGCATCTGTAATAGGAAGATACCTGCCTCGCAAAGTTGTGGGAATTAAGGTAAGGCACTAGTACAGTGCCTGACACCCCATTTTTAATAAATTTTTTTGTTTAGTTTTGTTTTTGGTACTGGGGATCAAACTCGGGACCTTGCTCTTGAGCGGCAGGCACTGGAACCACTGAGCTAAATCCCTGGCCCCTTAATAAATATTTTTGAAGGGAAGGAGAAGAGTGGATATACAAAATGAACAATTTTGTGAAATTATCCTTAAAAATGAAGGAGGAGGGCTGGGGATGTAGCTCAGTGGCAAAGTGTCAGCCAAGCATGCAGAAGGCCCTGGGTTTGATTCCCCAGCACAAAAAAGGAAAAGAGAAAGACTTTCTGAGACAAGCAAACATTGAGAAAATGTGTTGCCATAGACTTACCTTGCAAAAAATTTTAAGAGTTCTTTAGAGAGAAGAAAAATATAGATAAGAAACTCAGATGTATATAAAGAAAGGAAGACAAATGAAGAATGAATATGAAGGTAAAATAAACATTTTTATTTTTTAAATTTTAATTGATATATATAGTTTGTTCAAATAATAATAGTAACAATGTATTTGATTATGTATGTTTATACACAAATGAATGACAGCAGTGATCCAAGGGATAGAAAGGATAATTAGGATTATTTTGTTATCACAAATACTCATGCTACCTATGAAGTGGGCTTAGATTAATTGTAAATGCATATTTCAAATTCTAGGAAAACAACTTTAAAAAGCTTAAAAGAAATACAAAAAAGGAGAGAAATTAAATCATATAAAATGCTCCATTAAAAGCACAATGAGGTAGGATTGGGGATTTAGCTTAATGGCACTGCGACTGCCTCGCAAGAGCAAGGTCCTGAGTTTGATCCCCACTACCAGAAAAAAAAAAGCACATAAGGTAGAAAAAGAGTGGAAGTAAAAAATAGGAACAAAGAACAAGGGCAAAAAATATAAAACTAACAATTATGATAGATAAGAATCCAACTATGTCAATAATCATTTTCAAAGTCAATGCTTTAAATACACCAATTAACAGACTGATTATCATAATGGATCATAAACAAGTTCCAACTATGTGTTATATATAAGAACCCACTGTGATAGTTCCTATGTTAATTTCAGAAAGAGCAGGCTAAAGAGTAATATTGGAGATAAAGACAGCATTAAATAATGATAAAGGGTTCATTCTCCAAGAAAACATCATAGTACTTGACATACACATGTACCTAAAAACGGCAAAAAAAAAAAAAAGAGAGACAATAACTGTTAAATCTTCAAGGACATACCATTGACATCCACTGTGTAGTCAGAGTTATAGTTGGAGATTTCAATATACTTCTACCAGAATGAGACAGATCCAGCAGACAAAAATTCAATAAGGATATAACTGAACCCACCAAAATCATGAACTACATATAATAAACATCTGTATACTCTTTTTTTTTTTTGGTACCAGGGATCGAACTCAGGGCCTTGTGCTTGCAAGGCAGGCAGTGCTTGCAAGGCAGGCGGTGGAACCACTGAGCTAAATATTCTGCCCCATCTGTATATTCTTGTTAACCAACAGTAGCAGAATATATATTCCTGCCTCAGTTCCACTTATAATAGATGATTAATGAGCAGTAAAGAGTAGTGGTTAGGCAGATGGATTTTGGAGATTGCTTCTCTACAAAATTTTGCTCTGTCACTTATAGGCACTTAGACTTTGAATAAGTTATTTAACCTTTGTTTCTCTCAGCTTTCTCATGTACAAAATAAGCATAAAAATATTTACTTGATGGACTTATTGTGACAGTAAAACCAGGGAATTTAAACACATTTCTATTTCATAAAATTTCAAGAAACACTCTGAATCACTGATTTACATCTAGAGGAATGGAAGCATAGTAGAATGAACTTAAACTTTACCAGTCCACAGTGTGTAAACAGAATTAAGGCTCTCTGCTACTCTTCAAATTGAATGAATTTAAGATGAGAACATTGAAGCAGAAAGAAGAAAAATCAAGCATCAAGCTAATAATTGTGGATGATTGGGAAATGAACGCCAACATAGTGAGTTTTTATAACATGTTCTCCTTGAAAGGCTACATCATTGTATTTTTATATGTAAATATATGATGAAATAAAAATATCAAAGAAAATATATTAAATAAAAACTGGGGGCTTCTGGGAAGATGGCAGAGTGGTGAGCAGCAGAGAAAGAGCTTCTTTGAAATTTGGTAATCTGACACTGGAATATAGTGGTGTGAGGAGGAGAAGAAGGAAGGAAGGGGGTCCCCTGGATCCAGGAAGGATCTAAAGTGAGAATTGAAGTCCATGGGGAGACCAAAGAGAGAGATTTAAATGAAAAGGAGAGAGATGGCAGGTAGTGCTTTCTCCCAGAGCCCATACCCACAGCATAGGAAGGGCAGGTCAAACCTGCAAATGCAGGTGACTACTGGCAACCCCCAAGGCCTCCAGGGAAAAATGCACCAGTGGAATGGATCAGTGGATGCAGTGAACTCCAGTGGCTGTTTGTCATTTTTTAGGCTGTGTTTGATGTGATTGTTACTGCTGATTGTACTACTTTAGCCAAGATGACATAACTGTGTTACATACTTGTTCTTCCTGGCATACCAAGACTGAGAATGCCTAAGGGTCTTAAAAAAATACTTTAGGCCAGTGCCAAAGAACCAGGGGCTTGGCAAAGTAGGCAGAAACTTCTCATTCCCAATAAATTGAAGGGGTAGGATCTTGCAACAAACTCAAAACCCAAAAGCCAGCTACATCTGGAAGACATCTCTGAGAAGTAGCTATTTCCTAAGGATTCTAAATACTGCCAATAAAGCTACTCACCCTAAGCAATTTACAAGCATCAACTCAAGAATTAAACTAAAAAAGTAGAAAATGAGAAGACATTTAAATAAGATGAAATTCCCCAAGAATTTCAGCTCACCAAATGCAAACCTAGGGGACATTGAAGTGTAACAATCTGAAAGCTACCCACATGGACTCTCTGAAATGAAAACAGCAGAAGTACCAAAGCAGATGGATGAAGCACCAGAAAAAAATCAAAGCAGAAATAATTTCACAGATAACTACAGAGATAATGACCATAATGAAAAACATGCTTAGTGACTCTAGCGCAGAGACAGATAAAAAATTAAAAAAGAGAAGCTCAGAAAAATAATGAAAAACATGAATGCCCAGTATAAGAAAGAAATGAAATCCATGAAACAGATTCAAACAGATATTCAGGAGACTGAAAGTTCTACTGAAAGTATATGTAGCAGAATCAAACAATATGATGATAGAATATCTGAGCTAGAAGACATGGTTGCAGTTAGCCATCATCAAATGGAAGACTTCTTAAAAATAGCAAGGGATCATGAAAATTCAATCCCACACCTACTAGATGATGCAAAGAAGAATAACATAAGATTAATTGGAATCAATGAAAAATCAGAAGGTAGCAAATGAACATTAAAAATTTGTTCACAGAATAATAGCAGAAAAGTTCCCAAGCATGGAAAAAGAATTTGATACAGATAAGTGAGGCATACAGAATTCCAATTAGCCATGATGAGAAAAAAACTACACCAAGGCATATAACAGTCAAGACTCCAGAAATTCAACACAAGAGCAGAATATTAAAAGCTGTTGGAGAAAAGAAACAAATCACCTGTGAAGGAAAGCCCATCAGAATCACAGACTTCTCAACACAAACCCTTAAGTGAAGGAGAGCTTGGAGTGAAATATTTCAAGCCCTAAAAGAAAACTACCTCCAATCCAGATTGATGTACCCCACAAAACTGTCTGTCAAAATTGATGGAAAAACAGGATACTTTCATGACAAAGAACACCTGAGGAAATTCATGAACACCAAACCAGCACTCCAAAGTGTTCTGAAGGATATTCTACAGAGAGATAACAAGGATTATAATTTCATAAACCCCAACAGAGTGAATCCACCAGGTAAGGCAAGAAACTAAATAGAGGAGGAAAGAAGGGAGCCAACAACAGGAAAATAACATGACAGGGATAAGTCAATACATTTTAGTTATAACTATAAATGTTAATGGTCTCAACTCACAATCAAAAGAAACAGACTGGGAGAACAGATCAAGAAGCAACATCCAACAATATGATGTTGCACTCTGGTTTCTCTTCAGATCACATAAATCTTTCACCCTTTATCAATAATATGCTGCATACAAGAAACACATTTCATTCAAAAAGAAATTCATAGACTGAAAATCAAAGGATGAAAAACAATACTCCATTTGACAGGAACCTGGAAAAAAGCAGGGATAGCTATTTGCAGACAAAGTAGATTTCAAGCCAAGACTGATTAAGAGAGACAAAGAAAGTCACTACATCCTTGTAAAGCTAACAATCCAAGAGGAAGAGATAACAATCATAAATATATATGCACCAAATAGCAGTGTACACACCTATATAAAACAAATATTAATGGACATGAAAAATCAAATAAGCACTAACACAATTGTAGTGGGGGACCTCAATACCTACTGACACAAATAGATCGACTAGACAAATAAGTCAACAAAGAAATATCAGAACTGAACCAAGCTTTTGAACAAATGGACATTAGTAGATGTCTACAGAGTTTTCCACCCCACAACATCAGAATACATGTTCTTCTTAGCTACACATTGGATGTTCTCCAAAATAGAGCACATACTAGCTCATAGAACATGCTTAAGTAAATCCAAAGGAATTGAAATTATCCCATGCATATTATCAGACCCTAGTGCAATGAAATTGGAAATCAATGGCAAAAGAAACCACAAGAACTTCATAAAGACATGGAAATTAAATAACACCCCTGTGAACAACCAATGAGTCACAGATGAAATTAAAGAAGAAATTAGACAGTTTCTACAATTAAATGATAATGGCAATACAACATACCAGAACTTATGGGATGCAATGAAAGCAGTCCTAAAAGGGAAATTTATAGCAGTGAATACCCATATCAGGAAAACAGACCGGGCTCAAATAACCTAATGTACCTCAAACTTCTAGAAAAAGAAGAGCAATTCAAGCCCAAAGCTCATATGAAGGAGGAAATTATAAAGACCAGAGCAGAAATTAATGCAATGGAGACTAAGAAAACAAAGAATCAATGAATCAAAGAGTTGATTATTTGAAAGATTAAATAAAATTGACAAACTCCTGGCCAACCTTATCAAAATAAAGGAAAAAAAGGACTCAAATCCATGCAATTAGGAATGAAAAGGGTGAAATCACAACAGATCCTGTAGAAATCACAAGATCAATACCTACTTCTAGAACCTGTATTACCTCACGCCACTGGGTCATTAAAAGCTTTTGCACAGCAAGAGAAACCACCAACAGAGTAAAGAGACAACCCACAGTGTGGAAAAAAATTTTGCCAACCGTTCCTCAGACAAAAGACTACTTACTATCTAGAATATATAAAGAACCAAAAAAAATCAGTCCCCTCAAATTCAAAGACCCAGACCAAAAATGGGACTCTGAAATGAATAGACACTTCTCAGGTAAAGAAATAGAAATAGCAAATAAATATATGAAAAAATGTTAAACATCACTGATCATTCAAGAGATACAAATTAAAACAATACTAAGATTCTATTTCACTCCAGAAAGGATGGCTATTATCAAGAAATCAACCAATAACAAATGCTTGCGGGCTGTGGGGATAAAGGAATCCTTCTCCACTGTTGGTGGGAGAGTAGATTTGGTGTAGAGATTCCTCAAAAAACTAAAGCTAGAAGTTCCATTTGGCCCAGCTATTCCCCTTCTTGATTATCTTCCCGAAAGAATTAAAAGCTTACCACAGTGATATGTACACACTCATGTTTATAGCAGCACAATTTGTAATAGCTAATTCTTGGAAATAGCCCAAATACCCATCAACCAACAAATAGATAAAGAATATGTGGGGTTTTTTATACAGTGGAGTACTGCTGTGCCATAAAGAAGGGTGATCTTGAAACATTTATAGATAAATGGATGGACTTTGAGACCACACTCTTAGGTGAAATAAATTGTACACACATGTTTAAATATCACATTGTTTCTTTGGTGTGAGAAATCAAAAGTGGAAATAAGGACTAAAATTTATAATAGATATTGTAAAATGGGAAGAAAATGTTCAAATAAGAAGGATAACAAGGGGGGCTGGAGGAAAAAAGCCACAAGAAAAAGAAGAGAAAATAGAAGGAAAAAATAGAAACAAAATTTTTGTATATAAGGAGGGGAAGAGGGGCCAAAGGTGGCGGGGGGGAGAAAAAGCAAGATATATCATGTATAGGTACAAATCCCCTATGATGAATGTTATCATTTTGTATATCTAAAATGTACCAATAAATGTTTTGCTTAAAAATAACTGATTGTGTTATATCACATTTCTACCATGTTTGTGTGTAGAATGGAGCCAATGAGGTTTGGAGAAGTTAAAAATCTAAGGCTTCCAAGTAAGTCAGTGGTACCCAATCAGATCAAATCCTAAAGCCATACAATTGAGTAACTGCTATATGTCAGGCACTGTGCTAAGCACTGGAGGTACAGTATCCTGGTTCATAAATCGGGGGTGGGGGGAAAGGGGTGAAAGAGGGAGAAAAGTAAATAGCCATCTACAAGATAATGTCATTACCCCATGCTAGAGGTACCAGTGGAGTTCTGTGATGGAAGCAAAGCCCTTCACCTACTAACCTGTTGTGGACCACCACAGATGTGTCATATGAACTGGGGTTCTGTCCCTAACCTTGTAATCAAGGGCTTTCCTCTAGTGTTGGTTTAGAGTTTTCTTGTTCAGACTCAGTACCTTCTGCTCTTTCTCATGAAATACAAACATACTAGAGGGCTCTTCTTGGTGGTGTGTCAGCCTCTGATTTGCCTAGCCCTTCATGGTTTGTTTTTTGCATACTTTGGTAAGGTATTAGGGAAAGGGGGACACAAGACTGCTTAGTTTCTTGGCAAGGTGGGAAAAATTGCAAGGTGCCTCTCTTATGGTCCCCTTCTCTTCTTCAGATTGCCATGCTCCAGCCCCCCACCCACACTAGCACTCCTCTCCTTCACAGAACCTCTTCTGAGAGAAGTGTTTGCCGAATGAAGAATGAGACTTTCCAACATCTTTTGTGAAGATAGCTTTCTATCATGCATCAACCTGAAAACCTTTCATATCTGTGATAAGAAGAGAGAAAAATTGCAACTCTCCTCCATCCAAAGGAGAATGCCTTTGGATGCTTCAGTGTTAAAGTACTACCTGGCTTTGAAGTGAATTTGCTCCAACGTGTAGTTTTTTAACGGTCTATAGGCTTAATTGATCTGTCCCACTCATTGGATAACCTGGTGCCAGAAGAGTAGACTATGTCATTGTGTTAGCTTCCTGGTTATGTGGGTAAAGAACAAAAAGATACTGTTAAACATTAGCCACCCCAGGAAGATGGAGGCTGGTGAAAATAAATAAATATGCTTTGTGCTGCGGAAGGGAAGGATGGTTCTGTCACTGTACTGATGTTCACAGGGGTCTTGGGTATCCTGGACTACTTAGTATGACAGAATTACAAGAACTTGAAATTCCCAGGCAACCTATGATAAAAGATGTCAACAGGCAAGGAAGGAGAAGTATGCCGCTAAATGGGATAACAGAATTAACAATAATCTCTAGAATTAGTAAGACCCAAGGATTCTATTACACTGGTGTTAAGGGGACCACAAACCCTTTCCCCTGTGCCCTACAAGCCATCAGTGCTCTGCTGCACATGGCAGCCAGGTACTTAAATTTGCTTTGCATAGAACCAAAGAGAAGAGGCAAGTTCCTAGTTGGGGCTCATACTTGGGGAGAGGCAAAAAGAATAGTTGCTAGAAGGGCAATGTATGGAAAGATTCATCAGGGCCAAGGATTTAGCTCAGTGGTTCCACTGCCTGCCTCAAAAGTGGAAGGACCCGAGTTCGATCTCTGGTACCAAAAAAAAAAAAAAAAAGAAAAAGAGAAAAAAACGAAGATTCATCAGAAGTGGGAATTAGAGCTACAGGGGATCATGAGAATGTTATCTCACTCCTCAGAAATTCAGAGAAAGTGGAAAGGGGGTCCTGGATCCAGAAAGATCCCAGCAGTGGGAACTTAACCCACCATCAAGGTTCTGTATCCACTTTGTCTTCTACAATACCAGCAGCCAATGAGCAGTAAAATTCCCAGGATCACTGTCAGGATGCCAATCCCTGCAGCCCTGGCGGAGATACACAAATCCAATTAGGCACAGAAATACTGTTCCACAGTGTGGTGAAACATAAATCAACCTTCTTCCTTCTTCATACAGCCCCCCCAGTAGTTTGCCATCCCCCAGGCACAGGAGCCCAACAGACCTACAGCTCCAGTATCTTGGCACAGATCCTGGTCTCCGAGACCTGTGAGCACTGCTAACCGCAAGGCCAAGTACCCAAGCTCCAGGCAGAAGAGATGTCCTAATAACTGATCCTCACAGGGACCATATATTTATTGGGGCTTTATTGGAAGTATTTTTTTCTTCTCACTGGGGCTGGTTTACAGCATTTTCTCCAACTCAGCCCAGAAAAAGGAAACAGAAATTAACACTGACTGAACACCTACTATAAGCCAGGTGCTATGCTAAACATTCCATAAGCATTGGCTTTTTAAATTCTTATAGTAACTCCATTAGGTTCACATTGGCTTTTTTTTTTTTTTGGTACCAGGGATTGAACTCAGGACACTTGTGAGGTAGGCGCTGTGCCACTGAGCTAAATCCCCAGCCTGCATATTGGCTTTTTAAATTCTCATAATAGCCCTGTTAGGTTCACACTATGCATCATCCCAGTTTCACAGATTAGGAAATAAAGACAGAGATTAAGTGACTTGCTGCTGGTCATCCAGAGCTGTCACAAGACAGAAAGCGCAGACCATCTCTGCCCCAAGCTCCTCTCACCCCATGCAGCCCAGTGGCGAAGAGTCTGAGTGACACCTAGGGGAAAGATACAGAGTTGCTACAGAAAGATCTGGTCCTAAACCACAGAATGCCAAGGTGGGCATCTAAGTCATACTCTTGGGCCTTGTCTCTAGTTGCCCTTGTAAGCATTACAGTTACCACAAAGGCCTGGAAAGAGGCCAGAACTATGTACTGCCTGTGTAAAACTGTCAATGAGCTAGCGTCTGGCTGATTTTCCACACCACAGCATGGTCAAAGTTCACAGCATTACATGTTATCTGTGTCTGTGCACTTGTTAAAAAGGTTCTGCAGAACTAGGTTTATAAGAAAGGAGCAAGTTTGAACAAAGACTTCTGGAGAAAATTTTGCCCAGTGCCACCTACCAATCTTGAGGCTACTAGGCATCAAACCTGTTATGTCCAAGAGAACCATGAGATGCCCATGCCACAGGAAGTTCTGACCCAATTATGTAGGCCAGTCTACCCATCTTATAGATCAAGAAGCTGAGACCGACTGAAATTCATCAGTGTTACCACCACCTCAGTGACAGAGCACCAACTTGTGCCAGACACTGCTAAGCACCACACACACATGTGGCTTCACTTTTTCCTCATTACAATCCTCTGAGATATATATGATGTTCATTTTAGAGCCACATTAGGTTGGTAAAATGGCAAAGGTTGCACAACCAGTAAGTGGCAGGACCAGGATTCATAATAACTGGCACTGGACGCCCGCCAAGAGAGCTCTAGAATTTGGGACAGACCCAGGTGTCCTATTTCCAAGGGTGGTGCTTGTCCCGCAGAAATTACTGTTTCTTAAAAGGAAGCTGTCACAGGAACATTCTGGGGTTCTCATGACTGAAGGCATCTGATCCAGTTCCCAGCATGCCTGTGCTCTGATTTGATTCTGTGGTCTCCCCTTGAACTTCCTGATACAGACAGAGCTCTGTTCCAGCTCTTTATCAAGATCATGTCCTCACAACATACCCAAAGATGGAGAGCATGAAACCCCAAGGATGCACCAGAACTGCCCAGCTTGGCAGGGATCCTCAGAGTGTCACCCACTCTGCAATGCTCACTAAAGTGCAGATCCATGGGCTCTACCCCTGACCTGCCAGCTCAGCCTCTTGAGTGGCAGTACTTGGAATCCACACTTAAGCAAGTGCTTTAGATGATGTATGTCCACTGAACTGTAAGAAGCTCTGTCTCCCGAGCCTTCTGAGAGGTAGGTCACACTCACAGCAGATGGGTTGCTCTTTTGGGTGAGTATGGGAATTTACTTCATATTGTTCTTACTCATTCTGTCTGGTGGCGAGATTGTAAGAAGGATAAATATCTTCAGAGAATCTCCGAGATGTGTTGCTCCAATATGGCTGTCCCTATTCCCCTACCTGAGCTGGGATCTTCTTTTTTAAATCAAAGTTTCCTCTTTTTTTGAGAGATAATAACAATAGTTAATAGTTAATATATTGTATATCCTTTTCTTCAAAATAGAGTACAAGACATAGGCAAAAAATGATTCTCTCTTACAAAGAAGAAACAGATATTAGCACAAAACTTCCTTTTAAAGGAATTAAGAAAAACTAGTAGTATCATTAAAATACTTTTGAAACAAAAAAATAGGTAATTTGGAGAATTACTGGAATTTCTCCCTACTTCCTATTTATCTACGAGCAGAGATCTTTCATGAGAGAATATTGGTGGCCTGTGCACAGTTATGTTCTGGACTGACCTCTTTAACTAGCTTGCACAAAATCATGATGTTCCATGAATTCAGTGGTTCTTTCCTTCACAGACTGAGGACAAGAAACCACCATGTGGGAGCTTTAAATGTTGAAATGACATTCTGCCTATGGAGGGACAGCTCCCACCATACAAGTTAAATGGATACTTTTCTTTTGCTCTAGAAGCTAGAGGCTCCCCTGTGTTCTCAGGGAAGATGCCAGAGGATTCACCTAACCATACATGAGCACTTTGTTAAGCAAGCAGGACTCAGAATGCTCATGCCTTCAGCCAAGAGGTTCCATTACGTGGTGTTGGTATTAAACCCCATGCATCCCTAATTCAGCTGCTGTCACCTAGTTCCCAGCCCACCTTTCTGTGCTGTGCTGGGGGTGAACTCTGCAGACCTCCCTTCTCTGCCCACTGGCTTCCATTAGAGCGCCTTAGAGGGAGTTCCAGAGACTGGAGGAGGGAGTTTCCAACATGGGAAAGAGCTGCTCTTCGTGTTCTGGTTAGTGCTACCTCAGCAACAGTTCTTCATAATGTCTTCCCAACCACCAGCTCTGCTTCTCACTCCCAGAACAGCCCTGTTATGCTCCTTACACACTGGCCAGTGTCCCCACCTCTAAGCTCCCAAGGCTCCAGAACCATCCAAATAGAGATGCTTCCTCAGAGATGTGAGTCCCATTGGTGTGTGGTGCTGCCTCTCCGCTCTGGCTTCTGATGACCTCCACTCTTTATTCTTCTAGACTCAAGGGTAGAAGCAGCATCATATAGTGACTGCCTCAGGGTTACCTTTGTGTCTTCTGTGCCTCCTCAGGCTGAATGTATGCTTAATTAGTTACTTACAGTAGAGTTGAAGTGTCTGCTTGGTTTCTGTCTTCCCAGATAGACCCTGAGAGTAACTCTGCTTCGGCTGTGAACGCCACCTGGCCACTTGCTTCCCTAGCTAGGAAGGATGGCACTACATGGCCTCCTGAGCTAACGACCTCCTGTTCCCAGCCTTCAGCTTCATGGTAGATACTGATCTCTTCCCTTGTCTGTTGTTGGATGGAATCATGTAAATATTTGTTCTGCTGGTCTACAGCATAGTGCTTCACAGGCAAATAAACTCATACTGAAACTACAGTATCACTGTGTCCAGTTGTATATTTCCTAGTTTCTCTAATTCATTCCTCCTCTACAACACAGAAAGGATGATACCCACCAGGGTGGGTCATCATGTTGGAGGTGAGCAGAAGTGATGCATGCCACTTCTCTTTGTCTCCCTCTTTCTGTTGGTGGCAGTGATGATGTATCATCTTCAACTGGATAGACAAAGCCAGTATCTAAGGGGAGTGACCAGGGAGAAAGAAACTAATGGGTATTGAACTTTGTACTCTTGGACTATTACCTGACAGGTAAATAAAATTATGTTTTAAAGAAGACTCTGTTAAGTCATCCTACAGAAACTGAAACAATATCCAAACTAATACCATGTGCATTAGATCCTCCCTAAGAGTTTCTTTTCACTCTTGGAAAATTTTGTTAGGAGATATAACTACCCCTGTTCTTTCCTCAGATTGACCAATTGACTGACTACACAGGGGTATGGGAGAATCCCAGCATGGTCTTCAGAGGAAACGCTCCCAGCCTGGATTCTTAGTGCCTTGGATGGGTTCTACAACTTGTTTGTCCCTGCTGATTGACTCCTTTTAAGGTTTTTCGATGACTTTTTCCAAAAGGAGAGCAGGTCTGCAGGGCATTCTGAACTGATCATGAAAAACATAATCCAGATAAAAACCCCATTCCTCGATGTCCTGTTGAAACCCCTGCTCAGAGAATGGAACTTCCTGTCCTACCACCGCACTCCCTCCCATCACCACACCCCTCTCCGCTCCCAGAATCTGCAGGGTGTGTCCCACAGTCGCAGTGCGCGTCCCCTAACACAGTGCTTACTTTTTTCTTTCTTTCTTTCTTTCTTTCTTTCTTTCTTTCTTTCTTTCTTTCTTTCTTTCTTTCTTTCTTTCTTTCTTTCTTTCTTTCTTCTCAGAGTACTGGAGGTACTGGGGATTAAACCCGGGCCCTTCTCACTGAGCTACATCCCTAGTCCTTTTTTATTTTTATAGAAACTATTAAGTTACTAAGTTGCCAACCTGGGCTCAAACCTTTGATCCTCCTACCTCAGCTTCCAGAGTTCTGGGATTACAGGTTTGGGCCACCATGCCCAGCTAATAGCATTTGTATGGGCTGAAGTTATTCTCTTGCCCAACTCTTCCACTGGATTATTAGATTTTTAAATAATAAAAGCAGTGTGTATCTTCAACTATTATATAATACATAGCACCGTAGAAATGCTAACATATAAATTCTTATTTTAAATTAATTCTTAATAACACGGTATCCTTTCAGTAAAGTTATAATACAACAGTTATAGCACCATCTTCATCCTAGAGTTAGTCTGCAGGTTGAGTTCCACACACCTGCCCTCATCCTCACTGGTTCTTTGGCAACTCAGCTTTATTTCATCTACAAGTCACCTTCAGCAGCCTGAGAGGAGTTGACAGAACAAGGCTTGCAGAAAAAAGCATCTTAATGCTGGACAGAAGTTTTTCAATTTGGGGACCTACGGCTAATAAGGTTCAATAGCTAAGAGTGTGGACAAAAATAGAAAGATCCAACTTTTTAATCATTCCTTTCCTCCTGCCTGTTTGGCCCCAGAGAAACTTGAGTGAGCCCTCTGTAGAACCAGAAGTCTCCTCCCTTTGTTGCTATAGTTTTCACTGTCTGGGGAAACAAATGCAAGGGAGATTTATAAATGGCCTTGTGCCAGTGGAAGTCAGCAGGCTATGCCAGCAAACAGCAAGCTGGAAACTCTGCTAGGTCTGGTTTTGAACTTACTCTTCGGTTGTGATGTAAGCATGGCCGTGCCCCTTCCTGGGATAACCATGGCTGAAGTGACCCTCTTCTTGTGGCATCTTATGGGGTCAGATCACAGCACACCTGAGAGGACACATGAGCATCATTTAGGGAATTCAGCGCATCCTTCCCACCATTTCATAAAGACCCACGAAGACACTGCTGCCAGTTAACCAATATTGAAAGGACCCCCTGGTTTCTCTCTGCAAGAATTTGTACTGACTTCCTCACTGATATCAAGGGCTTCAGAAATACTCATAGCTTAGGCCTCAACTCCTTCTACTAATGGAAAAGTAAGTTTGAAGAAAATACAAATGAAAACACAACAAAACTTTCGAACTGGGTTATTATTTGGCAGAAAAATGTTCTTCATTTGCCTTTAATTTGAGCCTATCCTACAAACTTTCAGAGAAAAAGAGGATTTTTATTCATTCTCAACTTTGCCTGGCCCAGGGCAATGGTTAATAGGAGAAGTCATTTCTCTCCAAGGTTACTATTTGGTACTAATACCTGGACAAACGGAAGGCTATGATGAGATAAATGTGTTTCCGAGAGCCTGATAAGGGGACATGAGGCAGAGAGCACAGCATCCTCTAGGGAAAGGAAAATAAAAGTATGAAGATGCAATATGTACATGTACCCACTGCCCACAATGGATGCATTCGATATATATTGCAAACATATGCTTTAAAAAATAACCAAGTCCACTTTCCGACAAAGGAAACCGCCCTGTGCGTGTGCCTTGGTTTCCCATGTGCACATCACCCAGAATTAGCTGAGGAAGCTCAGGACCTGATATTGTCTAACAGTTTGTTTTCCTTCCCACCTAAATCAACTTCTGCTTCTCTCTAGTTCAAGTCTTATGGCTAGGAGTTTTTTTAAAAAGTAACTATAATACATGCAAGTGAACAATAACAATAACAACAACAAAATCATGAACTGCAGTGGTTGTGATTAAAGTGAGATCATTAAAAGTCAATAATGGAAGCCTCGCTCCTTGCTATTTTGTGTTTTTCTTCCCTCTTAACTATTCTTGTGAATATTAAAGGTCTGATCCCCATAGAGTTATATTAATGAGGTCCAATTTGAACAACGGAATATGGGAGAACAAAGGGGAATTTCACCACATGACTCCTTTGCAGTGGGACCATTTTATCTGTAATTGTCCTTCCCAATTGTAAAAAAAAAAAAACACAGTTGAACTCACTGATCATCTCAAGTGGATAATAGGGAGGAATAAGCCCTCTGTTCAAATTATAGACAGGTAACTCAATTCTGCATTAAATTGTTTTTGTTTTTGTCAAGCTCAGAGCCTTAGGAAACAGTGTGGGGAATTCACATGTCCTCTCAGCCCCCTCAAACCAAGAGAAGCACTCCTTCTAGTGACAGAACACTTCCAGCACAGGGAGGCTGCTTGTCACCAGCAGACAGTCTCCGGAATAATCGCTGCTCTTGTTGGTAGTCACAGAGGACTGCAAGGGGTGAGGGGAGCCTTGTGGACCCTCAGAAATTGGGGGCTTATAATGCCAAGGAGAAATCCTGCTAGAGTCTGGAGAGTAGGAATGTTCTTACCTTCCTTGATGAGGTCGCCCTTGCCCTGCTGACTGGTCGTGTGTGTATGTGTGTGTGTGTGAGACAGAGAAGATTGCTTCTCTGGCTCTTAATCTTAAAAAAAATTTTTTTTTCTTGATCTTGAGTCCCATGATAGTCACGAGTTTGGATTCCTGACGAGGTCGTCAGTGATTGCTTATTTGGCATGAAAGAAACCAACATCATTCCACCCTTCAAAAAAAAATCACAGCTCACTGTGGCCTTTGTCTTCCCCAATCCAAAGGCTTCGTCCTAAGGGAAGCCGTTTGTTAAGTGCTGCTCCTCCTCTATAGGGTGGCCAGATGAAATATATACAATTCCTGGTGAAATTGTAATTTCAGACAGATAATGAGTAGTTTTTTAGTGTACCTACATCCCATGAAATGTTTTTTAGTATAAATGTCTCCCATACTGCATCAAGACATAGTTTTTTAAAAGTTATGTTTTTCTTTTTCTGATATTCAGATTTAACCAGGAGTCCTATAGCCTCTCTCATCTCTACCTCAGAGAGTTTGAGAGCCCGTAGGCTCAGATCTGGAGATATCTACTCCCACACTCATCTTCAAGAAGAGAAATTAGAGGATCCCTGAAGCCTTCTAGGCTGGGCTCCCTGAGTTCTTTGTGACCATCCTGGAGTTGGCTATCTACTGGGAATAGTGAGTTTCCAGGCGTTTGCAAGGGCCATATGAAATTTTGTTTCCCAAGGTGGAATATGACCTAGTTAAAAATCTAACAAACCAGGGCTGCGTCTATACATCATAATCTACCTAGGAGTCAAATGTATATAGCCCCAAGCATTTCAATATGACACAACAGTCACCTGTTGCTGTGTATCCATTACCATCATGGCAAAAAAAAAAAAGCAGCAACCTGCAGTAAAATGAAGGAATATGAGAATTAGCTGAGGACTTGGATTAAAGGACCACATAATATCTGAGGGCCCCATTCCTTTCTGATCCCGTGACTTTCCACTTCCCACACTGGGCTATGGACAAGCGCTGTCCTGTGAGAGCAGTGTCAACCTACTGAAAACTGGACACCGGGACAGTCATCACTGGAACTGGAAAGTGACAAAGGAAATAAGAGTTGATCTTTTTTTAGGAGAGACAAGGAAAATCCTTCTGAAAAGGAGAGAGATTTTGAACTGAGATTGAAATGAGAAAGAGCAGGCATAAAAAGGTGGAGGAAGAAGAGCTAGGGGTTTAGCCCAGTAGAGTGGTTGCCTAACATACACCAGGTCCTGGGTTCAACCCCCAGTGCTAAATAGGTGGAAGAAGAGCATTTCAGACAAAACAACTAGTTCAAAGCCCTGATGTGGAACAATAAACCATAATGTGATCTGGGCTTCCAGACTGAGGCTAGCTCAGGAGACTTTTGTATAGAAATTGGAAGAAAACAGCCTTTAGTGTCAATGGACTTGGGGAGAGTAATTTTAACCTGAAACAAAAGGTTATGCCTGGTGACTCCCAGAAAGCCCTAGTGGTGACTGTGTCTGGAAAGGTCACAATTCTGAACTGAGAAGCCCAGGGCTTGCACTAGGCTGGACTCTCCAACTAACTTGGGCCCCTGTATGACTGGTGTCAAGAGAGGAAGACATTGATCTGGCTGTCAGGGCAAGGTCTCACTCAAGTCCTCTGGTGATGTGAGTTGATTCAGGGAACTTGAGTGTGCCCTGCCTTCTTTCATGGCAGAGACAGCAAGGGAGCTGCCATCACCCTGTTCCCCAGAAGGGGCTCCATGTCCAGAGTCAGCATGCTGGCGACACTACAACCTGTCAGGGCACCAGCTCTCCAGCTAGTTTGCCTCTTGAAACTCAAGCAGGGAACCCTGGTCAGATTTTTCACATGCACCTCCTTGGATTTTTGGGTTGCAGCATTTGAGGTGCCCAGTCCTTCAGGGTTACACGACCAAGATAAACTGTACGGATCTTTTTCAAGTAAGGGTTCATAGAAACTTCAGCCTGAAAATCCTACAACCCTCTGTCTCCTCAGGCCCCAGAAGTGCCCCCTGCCTAGGCTCCTAGTATCTGTCCTTGGACTGACCTCAGCCTTGGGCCCCATTCCCAGCCAACCTAAGTCAGGTCCTACCTGCTCCCAACCTCAGCACCTCCATGTGAATGCTGATTTTTAACAGCAGAGGCTCGAGTCCAAACTGCCTGAATTTCACCTCATCAGTCCTTGTGCCCTTGAGCAAAACAAACCTCTGAAAGCCTCATGTGGGCATCTACTAAGAGGGCTAGTATTGTCTGTTCCAGGTTCATTGTGAGAACTGGATGCTTCCTTCTTGGTACAGTATCTGGCACAGAATATGCTTAGCAATAATAAAGTAAACTGTTGCTATGCGAGTGTTCACCTCTTACTCCTTGGCCCCAGGTCAAACAGCTTTGCTACTTCTACCCTGGGTTAGAACTTGCACTCTTAGGACCTTGCTTGTCGCTGGCTGGTTCTCTGCTGCCACCTAGTGGGCCTTGATCCCCTGGCACCCAAAGAGACCTGAGATGGTTCTTTAATTTTTTCAAAACCCTCCTGCTTTCAATGCTCAAGGCCAGAATCCTCCACACTCATCCTCTTTGGGGTTTAGAACCTTCCTTAATGCTCCCCACAAGAGTGTGAGCTTTTCCTCTCTCTCACACACATCCCAAAGCTATTACTACCAATGGGACTTGATGCAGCTGCCCTTTGTAGAGTGGTACTCAAAAGGCAAGGAAAGTACAGTGGACTCTCAAATTATGACTGGCCTGACATACGAACAACTTGGGTTATGACTGGAATTTAACTTATGACCAAAGTCTTGAGTTATGACCTGAATGCTGGCTGCTTGTTTTTCCAGATGGTCTCTGATACAGATTTAATCCTTAAAGAGTTCTGGAAGAAACATGACAACATCCTTTCCTGTGTGGAGTTAAATGAGAAATCCTGAACCAGTGTCTCTCTAAGGACACTGAGATCTGCCTGTATACAGGAGAGAGACTTGGAAGGCTGTGTAGAGGAGCCTGAGCCTTCATTGAGAAACTTGGGTTACAACCAGCTGTCAGGAATGAATTGAGTTCGTAAGTCAAGGGTCCACTGTACATTAGCTCTATAGTGACTGAGGCAGACTGAAAACAGCACTTCCTTCCTGTGCCACATGGGAGCCTTTAATCCCAGCTCTCATTTTTTCTTGTGTGACCTTGGCAAGTTACTCCACCCCTTCAAGCTTCAGTATCTTCATCTGCAAAATGGGAATAAAGAATAATTACAAGGTGGCCATGGTAGTAGCTGCCTACGATCCCAGCACTTGGGAGGCTGAGGCAGGAGGGCTGTGAGTTTGAGACCAGTCTGGACTACATGGTGAGATCCTATCTCAAAAAAAAATACAAAATGCCATGAGAATTAAATAGGATCATTGCTGTGGCTTGAATCTAGATGCCCCCAAAGCCTCATGGAGTCTTTGGTAGGGCTTTTCAGAGGTGGCTGGATCTAGAGTGTGTGGTGCTGAGATTAAAGTTGTGTGATTACAAAATTAGTCCACTGATTGGTTTGGCATGGTTCTGGGTGTGGATAATGGGAAGGCCCACCTGTGTGTGAGTGCTACCTACCTTTACTAAGGAGTGAGTGCTACCTGCCCTCACTAAAGACAGCTGTTGACGCTTGCTGCTTTGGCCACCTGCCATGAACTGTTTATCTTCTGTGATGCCCCTCTGTCTTGGACAAGCTCATTATGGACTGAAACCTTTGCAAACTGCAAGCTGAAACAAACCTTTCCTCCTTTAACTTTGGGTGTCAGTATTTTCGTCTCAGCAACAACCAAAAAAAAGTAACTAAGACAGTCATGTATGTAAAATCATCTGGTGCAATGCAGTGCCTGGAAAGTGACTAAAGCTTGAGAAAGGCTAGTGCTTCTGTGAATTTCCTGTAAACACGCATACAGGTGGAGAGAGCTAGCAGGTAAGCAAGGAGCACAGGCCCACTGCTGAGAGTTAATCAGCTAAAAAGTTACTGCCTGTGGAGGAAAAAGAAGTGGGCCAGAGAGGTTCTGATGGTTGAGGGGCAGTGATGAGGTGGAGAAGGAACAGAATAAAGGCTGTCTAGGTGGAGCCCAATGGGGAAGCCCTGCCAGCCTGGCGGCAGCTGAAACTAACAAAGCCTCCCACCCTAGATGCTCTCATGCAAGAGCCGGCTCCTGTGGGATGCCATGTGGCCCCCTCTCAGAAGGAGGTGGCCGGGGCCTCACCAGTTCCTGACTCAGTAGGCAAGTAACAGCTTCAACCTGTTGTGTGTGCAGAAGCTGGCTCACGTATGAGCACGTGGCCAATTCCCAAGGCTACTCAGGTGAGCAGAGAAGATTGTGGTAAGGTGGAAATGTGTTAAATCTCATGACCACTTATAAGCAGTCACTATCAAGACAAACTATTTTTAATTAACTTTTGGGTGGAAAGATATTGAGGAGTCAGTCCCAGTGTTCACTGAGATATCAGATATCACTACAGCTACCCTAGATTCTCATCAGGGCGTAATGTAGGGATAGCTTCTATGTAATGGGCATGGAAAAGTTTGAAAGGAAGTCTGGAAAAAGGGGTTCAGCAGACATGAGATGGGGAGTAAGTGGGTATTCTACAGTCACAGCTTGGAGTGAGAGCAGGAAGGTGGAGGGCGGGTGCAGAGGGATGGAATGGCTAGTGGGTCTGGGATACTGCAAGGAATTCTCCATGGCTGGAGCTCCAAGTGCAAGAAAGACAGTGGAAAACTGAGGCTAAGAACACCATGCTGAGGCTTTTGCAGGCTGACTTTACAGGCTGTTTTGAGTCACAGAAAGACTTGTGGTTGGTTTTTTGTTTGTTTTGTTTTGGTTTAGTTTCTTTGAGAGAGGGTCTCACTGTGTAGTTCAGGCCACCTTTGAACTTGTTATGTAGCCCAAGCTGGCCTTCAGCTTGTGATCCTTCTGCCTCAGTCTCCAGAGTGCTAGGATTACACAGCAAGGTTTCAAGCAGGGGAAAAAATGGGTTGACCAGACTCAGGCTCAGGTTACTTCCCAATGTCATGAAGGTACCTGCCTCCCAAGTGGCCACAGTGATCACCTGCATTGTTGTGTGTAAAAATATTTTGTAAACTAAATTATTTTGATGCTAGACCTAAAAGCAGCAACTTGATTGGTGAGATGAAGGATGGCTAGGAGAGAGCTAGAGTTTTGGGGTTTGATTCTTATCCTAATCCAAATTTTTGCTTCACTGTAGACTGGCTGTGTGTCTTTGGGCATGCACGACCATCAGCATCAGTCTCATCTTCAAACAGCAACATGGTCTCTCTTGGGGAGGCTGATAATGAGGTCTTTTGTGCCTTCCATGGAGTAAGCTCTTGTATCCATCCACATTCTTTGGTTACAAGCAACAAAAACTCAAATCTGGTTACTTAATAATGAAAGTAAAGGCATGTTGTGAAGGTGTTCCACAGAAGTAAAGGCAAGCCCCACCAAATCAGACCTTAATAAGGAATAGAATAAAGTGCTCCTGTGGATGCAGGTAATAAGGATTAATGAATGACCCTTCAGGTGGCTGCCATTGGCATGAAATCAGCTTCAACCATGTTCATCTGTACATACAAGACTTAGGTTCCTTGGAGGATCTTGTTTGGCTAGCTTGGGTCTCAGGGCAAATTCTTGCCCAGGCAGGAAGTGGCTGGGGGTGGGAGAGGGGGTTAATACCCCGTCGAGGCAACAGGAAAGGAGAAATTCTTCAGAAGGAATCTAAGTTGCTGTTACCAAAATAAGAAAGAAGGGATATAAGAGATTAAGACAGAGCTGCCCCCTACAGCATCTGGCAAGTAGTGGCCATCACAGTTATGCTGGGTTCACAGAGCTAGAATTTGTCCCTGAAAAGTCTTCTTAAGCCTTTGCTGTTTCTTAAAAAGCAATGTGAGAGGAGCTGAATTGTGTATCTGGAATTCTGCAGGAGACTTAGGCAGGCTGTCAGGAGTTCTCATGCTCTCACCCTGCTACTCACTGCATGACTTTGGCATTATCTGTCCATGTCTGGCCCTGACTCCTCAGTTCTGGGGGAAGGTAGGGATTATATAGGTGATCTTCCAGAGCCTGGGCCAGAGCCTGCCACAGTGTGGATGCCTCAGTGGACTAAACTTGCTCAGCTCCATCTCCAGTGACTTTTAAGAAGTAGCACCATCAGAGAAAACAAGACAGTATTTCAACACTAAGGAAAGCAATTGTCTGCTTCCGTGTATTTTTCCATCTTTGATTTTGAAAACCAATCCCCCTTTCCCTACCCAATCATTACCATCCATAATATGATACCATTCTTGACAGGTATTGCCCTGTGCACTTGGTGGAAGTTTAATATTGGGAAAATGTTACTCATGGTCATAGTCCTTGAAGAACTCCTACTGAGCCCAGTATTCAGAGGAGGAAGGCTCCTGAGTGCCACTTGGGTCCTGGTATAGCCACAGCCTCCAAGCCTCCCTCTTAAAGTTTGGGTAATAAACATTTTAAGTATTAGGCTATTGACCTCTGTGTCTGTAGAGGCACTTCCTCCAGCCTTTCTTGCCTAGTGACCAACTCTACAATCATGCAAGGCCTGTTTTTTTTGTTTTGTTTTTGTTTTTGGTACCGTGGATCAAACTCGGGATCTTGCGCTTTCGAGGCAGGCGGCAGAACCACTGAGTTAAATCCCCGGCCCAAGGCCTGGTTTTTAAGGATATTTTGACATTTCTGTATTTTTTGTATTTAGGGACAATGGTCTTTGGCTCTGTTTCAGTAAAATAGGGGCATTTGAGTCTCCATAAACCCTGCCAGTTCTACCTTCCTGCTGATACCCTAAAATACCTGGAAATGTCCCCTACACGTTAAAAAAATGAAAACGTTAGTCATCTCTAGATTCTTTTCCATGTGAAAAGAACAAATCAACCTTTGACAGAACTCCTTGTCCCTCCTCCATCTAAGGGGAGACCTTGTGATTTCAAGGATAATTTCGAGGAAAGGGGAAGAGGTAGACACTGAAATTGCCCAAGGTCAGAGTTATAACTTATAATCTCTTCCTATGTCTATAGAGGAAATGTGTGTTTGGCTGTAGGACTTTTTAAGAGTTAAAAACTCAATCCTAGTGTTTCATTTTTATTTTGATATAGCATTTTAATTTTGTTTTTAAAAATCTGCTTGACCTGGTTATCATCTGCCAGAGATCCCAGTTATGGGCTTTTTCAACTTAGAGTCATGAGTTGGATAAATCCATCACTCCTGATATTCTGTTAGCAAACAAGCTGAAACTAGAGAAGCTGACCATGTGAGTCAGATTATCTGGTTGCTTTATCTCTGTGCTTCCTTCCTGTGAATTATTCCTCAGCTTAATTGGTCTCACCATTGTCTGTGGATCAGTTAATTAAGGGAAGCTTCATGGGCCCACAGCTGATGTCCAATCTCAAACAGGCAGTAATGACCCCCAGGACCAGTGTGGTTGGCCCCAACAGAAAGGTGCATTTGGGGAACCAATGTCAGCACTGCTGTCTTTCAGGATCAGGGTTGGGTTTGATTGAGAAAATTAGCGGATTTTCTTTTGCCAGTTACTGTGCTTACAGATTTGTGTCAGCCCTTTGGGGGTCAAAAAGAGGCAGCTTAGAGGCCAGGGATTTAGCTCAGTGGTTCCACTGCCTGCCCCTGAAGCACAAGGGCCCGAGTTCAATCCCTAGTACCAAAAAACCCCCAAAAAACAGGCAGCTCAGTCTGAGTCAAAAGGGAACTATGTCTCAAAGCACCCAGCTGTGGTGGGAACAGGGACCCACATGAGGCTGATGTGTTTCTTTTTTTTTTTTGTATTAAATTCTTTTATTGGTACATTGTAGGTATACAACACAATTACATTTCTCATTGGGAATTGTACCTTTACATAATGCATCTTGGTTCTTATTTTTTCCCCATTCCTAGCCCTCCCTTCATGCCCTCTACCCTTCCCTATTTACAAAGACTTTATTTCCATTTTTTCCATTTCTCATCATTTTTCCTTTCCCTTCTTTCCTTTCCCCTGCCCCTCCCACTACGCCTACCCCTTTGGACATTTTTTTCCTATTTTACATTATCAATTATTCATTCTAATCATTGGTACATTTTAGGTATACAATATAATGACATTCATCATTGGAAATTTGTACCTTTACGTAGTCTCTCTTGGTTCTTATTTTTCACCCTTGCCCAGCCCTCCCTTCAACCCCTCCAGTCCTCCCTATTTACAAAGATTTTGTTCCTATTTTTCCATTTTCTCATATTAATCCCATTCCCTTCTATCCTTTCCCCTAGCCCTCCCACTTCCTTCCCCTTTGCCCCTCTTCTTCCTATTTCACATTACCTATTATACATTTAGTCCTTATTTACACTTTCAGTTTCTCACACCAGAGAAACTATTTGGTATTTACACATGTGTGTCCTATTTATTTCACTTAAGAGTATCGCCTCAATGTGCATCCACTTAGCTATAAATGTCTCTAATTTCTCGTTTTTGATGGCTGAGTAGTACTCCATTTTATTTAAAAAAACCACATTTTCTTTATCCAGTCTCCAGTTGATGGGCATTGGGGCTGTTTCCAAGTTTTAGCTGTTACAAACTGTGCTGCTATGAACATGGGTGCACATATATCACTGTGGTATGATTCTTTTAATTCTTTGGGGAAGATCTCCAGCAGGGGAATAGCAGGGTCAAATGGGACTTCCAGTCCTAGTTCTTTGAGGTATCTCCATACTGATTTCCACAGTGCTTGCACCAGTCTACACTCCCACCAGCAGTGGACCAGGGTTCCTCTTTCCCCACAGCCCCACCAGCATTTGTTATTGGTTGATTTCATGATAGCAGCCATTCTTTCTGGAGTGAAGTGGAATCTCAGAGTTGTTTCCCTTTGCATCTGTCGAATGACCAGTGATGTTGAACATTTTTTCCTGTATTTATTTGCTATTTCTACTTCTTTGTCTGAGAAATGTCTGTTCATTTCAGATGCCCATTTTTCAATTGGGTCTTTAAATTTGGGAGATCTGATCTTTTTAAGTTCTTTATAGATTCGAGATAGTAGACCTTTGTCTGAGGAAAAGAAGGTGAAGATTTTTTCCCACATTGTGGGTTGTCTTTTCAAACTGCTGGTGGTTTCTCTTGCTGTGCAGAAGCCTTTTAATAAGAAGAGATCCCACTTGTTGATTGTTTGTGCTAGTTCATGGGCTACTGAGGTTTTGTTCATAAAACTTTTTCCTACACCGATGTCTTCAAGGGTTCTACCTAACCTCTGTTCCAACTGGTTCAGAGTTTCTATTTGAATATTTAGATCTTTAATCCATTTCAATTTTAGTTTAGTGCATGTTGAGAGATACAGGTCTAGTTTTAATCTTTGGCAAGTTGAAGCCCAATTTTTCCAGCACCATTTATTAAAGAGGCTATCTTTCTTCCAGTGAGGGTGTTTGGCTACTTTGTCAAAGATGAGATGGCTGAGTGTGTCTAGCGTTGTTTCTGCATCTTCTAATCTGTTCCACTGGTCCTCAGGGCTGTTTCTTTGCCAGTACCATGCTGTTTTTATCACAGGAGCTTTGTAGTATAGTTGCAGGTTGGGGATTGTGATACCCCCTGCCAAGTCTCTGTTACCTAGAATTGCTTTTGCTATTCTGGGTCTCTTCTTGTTCCAAATGAATTTTTGGCTTGTTTTCTCGAGGTCTATGAAGTATGCTGCTGGGATCTCAATTGGAATTGCATTAAATCTATATAGCAGTTTTGGAAGTATGGCCATTTTCACTCTATTAATCCTTCCTACCCAGGAGCAGGAGATGTCTCTCCATTTTCTGATATCATCTTCAATGTCTTTTTTCAGAGTGCTATAGTTTTCAGAGAAGAGGTCTTTGATTTCTTTCATTAGGATGATTCCTAGGTATTTCAGTTTTTTGGATGCTATTGTGAAAGGAATTATTTGCCCTATTTCTCTCTCAGTGAGTCTGTCATTGGTGTAGAGGAAAGCTATTGATTTTTGTGTGTTGACCTTGTAACCAGCTACTTGACTAAATTTGGTTATTAAGTCTAGAAGACTTTTGGTGAAGTTCTTGGGGTGTTCTATATAGAGTATCATGTCATCTGCAAATAATGACAATTTGACTTCTTCATTACCTATCTTTATTCCTTTTATTTCTTTCTCTTGTCTAATTGCTGTGGTTAATGTTTCCAGAACTATATTGAACAAGAGTGGTGATAGTGGACATCTTTGTCTTGTTCCTGATTTGAGTGTGAAGGATTTCAGTTTTTGACCATTTAGTATGATATTGGCTGTTGGTTTTTCATAGATGGTTTCTATCAGTTTGAGGTAGAGATCATCTATTCCAATTTTTTGTAGGGTTTTTATCCTAAATGCATGTTGGATTTTGTCAAATGGTTTTTCTGCATCTATGAAGATAATCCTATGGTTTTTGTCCTTGGCTCTATTGATATAGTGTATTACATTGATTGATTTGTGTATGTTAAACCATCCCTGCATCCCTGGGATGAATCCCGCTTGGTCAGGGTGTATGATCTTCTTGATGATCTTCTGCATTCTATTTGCCAGTATCTTTGTAAGGATTTTTGCATCTATGTTCATTAGTGCAATTGGTCTGTAGTTCTCTTTTTCAGTTGGGTCTTTCTCTGCTTTGGGGATCAAGGTGATGCTTGCTTCCAGGAATGAATTCGGGAGTATTGCTTCTCTTTCAATTTCATTGAAGAGTTTAAAGAGTAGTGGCAGCAGTTCCTCTCTAAATGTCTTGTAGAATTCAGCAGTGAAGCCATCAGGGCCCAGGCTTTTCTTAGCTGATAAGTTTTTAATTACATTTTCAATTTCATTGGTTGATATTGGGTTGTTCAGAATTTTTAGGTCTTCTTCCTTCAACTTTGGTAATTCATATGTATCTAGGAATCTGTCCATTTCTTCTGTGTTGTCCATCTTATTGGCGTATAGGTTCTGAAAGTAGGTATTGATGATCCTCTGGATTTCTGCTGGGTCTGTTGTCATTTTACCCTTTTCATTCCTAATTGCATGGATTTGGGCCTTTTCTTTCCTTTTTCTGACAAGGTTGGCTAAAGGTTTGTCAATTTTGTTGATTCTTTTGAAGAACCAACTCTTGGCTTCATTGATTTTTTGTATCATTCTCTTAGTCTCCATTGCATTGATTTCTCCTCTGATCTTTATAATTTCCTCCCTTGTGTGAGCTTTGGGGTTGTCCTGCTCTTCTTTTTCTAGAAGCTTGAGGTTCAGCATCAGGTTGTTTAATTGGGCTAGTTCTGTTTTCCTAATATGCATATTCACTGCTATGAATTTCCCTCATAAGACTGCTTTCATTGTGTCCCATAGATTCTGGTATGTTGTATTGTCATTGTCATTTAATTGAAGGAACTGTCTGATTTCTTCTTTAATTTCCTCTGTGACCCATTGGTTATTCAGGAGTGTGTTGTTCAGTTTCCATGTGTTTATGAAATTTTTTGAGTTTCTTCTGCTATGGATCTCCAATTTCATCACACTATGGTCTGATAATACACAGGGAATAACTTTAATTCCTTTGCACTTCCTTAAACATGTTCTATGTGTGAGTATGTGGTCAATTTTGGAGAATGACCCATGTGCAGCTGAAAAGAATGTGTATTCTGATTTTGTAGGGTGGAAGACTCTGTAACCATCTGTTAAGTTCATTTGTTCAAGAGTTCGATTGAGTTCTAGTATTTCATTACTTATTTTTAGTCTAGTTGATCTATCTATTTGTGACAGTGGGGTGTTGAGGTCCCCCACTACAATTGTACTAGTGCATACATGACTTTTCATGTCCGTTAGTATTTGTTTTATATAGTTGGGCGCACTAGTGTTTGGTGCATAGATATTTATGATTGTCATCTCTTCCTCTTGGATTCTTCCCTTTACAAGGATATAGTGTCCTTCTTCATCTCTCTTAATCAGTGTTGGTTTGAAATCTACTTGATCTGCAAAGAGGATAGCTACTCCTGCTTTTTTTTGGTTTCCTGTCACATGGAGTATTGTTTTCCACCCTTTAACTTTCAGTCTATGAGTTTCCTTTTGAATGAAGTGTGTTTCTTGTATGCAGCATATTGTTGGATTTTGCTTCTTGACCCATTCTGCCAGTCTATTTCTTTTGATTGGTGAATTGAGACCATTAATGTTGATGGTTATAACTGAAATGTATTGACTTGTCATTGCCATGACTTTTTCTTTCTGTTGGGTTCTCCCCCTTTCCATTTAATTTCTTGTCATGCCAGACGGGTTCATTCTGCTTTGCTTCCTGGGATCCTCAATATCTGTTCCTAGGATATTGTGTAAAATTCTTTGGAATGCTGGTTTGGTATTCACGAAGTTCCTAAGGTGCTCTTTGTCATGAAAGTATCTTATTTGTCCATCAGTTTTGAAAGATACTTTTGCAGGGTACATCAATCTGGGTTGGAGGCTGTTTTCTTTTAGGGCTTGGAATATGTCTCTCCAAGCTCTTCTTGCCTTGATGGTTTGTGTTGAGAAGTCTTCTGTCATTCTGATGGGCTTTCCTTTGTATATGATTTGTTTCTTTTCTCTGCTTGTAGAACTTTGTTCTTCTGTTGAGTTTCTGGAATCTTAACAATTATATGCCTATGTGTAGATTTTTTTTGATCAAGGCTATTTGGAGTCCTATATGCCTCACTTATCTGTATGTCAAGCTCTTTTCCCCTGCTTGGGAAGTTTTCTGCCATTATTTCTGTGAAGAGATTTTTTATGTCATCTGCACTCTCTCCTGTTTCTTCATTGAGCCCAATCAGTCTTACGTTACTCTTCTTTGCATCATCTAGCAGCTGCTGGATTGATTTCTCATGTTCCCTTATAATTTTGAAGCAATTTTTCTTTTCCTGGTCACTAATTGCAATCTTATCTTCTATATCTGAAATTCTGTCCTCACATTGGCTCATTCTGCTGTGTAGACTTTCAATGGAGTTTTTCATGTCCTGGAAATCTATTTGCATCTGTTTTATGGATTCCATTTGTTTCTTATGTTAGGATTCCATCATGTTCCTGAGCTCCTCTCTAGATTTATTAATCATATCTTGCAGTAGGGGCACAGTTTCTCCTGTTATCTGAGAAATTATTTCTGATTTCATTTTTTCCAGATCCCCTTTTGTTGCCAGTTCAGTGGGTCCAGGGGGTTGAGTATCAGAGTGTTCCATCTCATTTCCCTTTGTGATTGCTGTAGGTGATCTGAAAGTCTGGTTTTGAGACTTACTTATGTGTTTTCTCATTTCGACTGGGGTGGGGGGCTGTTAGCACCTGCACGGATTACCTCCTCTGAGCTGGGTGAGGTGGGAGACGGGCCGGGAGCAGCGGTAGGGATGGTGACCCAAAAGCCCTTTCCTGTGGGCTGGGAGCAGCGAGAGGGATGGTGGCCAGGAAGTCCCTTCCTCTGGACCAGGAGCAGTGGGATGGTGCCTCAGAAGCCCCTCCCTTTGGGCTGGGAGCAGTGGGAGGGATGGTGGCCTGGAAGCCCCTTCCTCTGGGCCAGGAGCAGCGGGACAGAAGGTGGCCCAAAAGCCCTTTCCTGTGGGCTGGGAGCAGCGGGAGGGATGGTGACCAGGAAGTCCCTTCCTCTGGACCAGGAGCAGTGGGACAGCGGCTCAGAAGCCCCTACCTCTGGGCCAGGAACAGCGGGACTCGGTACCTTGGTCTGGTGGTCTGGTGTCCTCTGCATCTTTGTAGTGTGGAACCAGGTGGCTGCCTGTCTGCAGCGGGGTGATTTAGTGTCTTCCACGTGACTCAGGACCTCAGTAGGGCATGCACAGACCTTCCTGTGTTCAGCGGGCTGATTCGGCGTATTCCGTGAGACTGGGGACCTTGGTAGGGTGTGGGCAGACCTGCCTGTCTGCAGCGGGCTGATTCGGCGTGTTCTGTGCAACTCAGGACCTCGGTAGGGGATCGGCTGATGTGTTTCTTGATGTGTCTTTGCATTGTTCTAGGCTGCTTGTTCAGTACAGTCTTTGCAATATTTCCACAAGTATCATCTTTACTGTGAGAAACCAGAGTCTTAACGAGGCGGCAGAAAAGCCCTAGGAGTCCCTGAATGGCAATGGCAGAGAGTAAAGTGAGGAAACAACAGACGAAGGAAAAACCCAGGGGAGAGGCAGGAACTCTGGAATCAACCACCTCTCTCGGCTCAGAGTTTCCTTCTGAGTCTAACCTTTTTGGAGTTTAGAAATTTTCCAGAGTATATTATTGGTTTAAAGAGATTGGAAGACATTAAACTAACAAAGTTAACCAGATTTCATTATTGCAACTATTCTAACATCCTAAATATACCAATGTTCATTGGAATCTTCAAGAGAAGGCAATTTCCAGTAGAGTTTCTCAGCCAATTTTACAGTGAAGGAAAATATTTCTGGGCTTGGTGCTCTGAAGTGTACCCATTGGTCTGTATGAAGAGTCAGAATAGGTTCTATTTCTTATAGGGTTGGCCTATTCAAGTATTTAACAAAAAGCTTAAAAGGAAGTCCCTTTCCATAAGGAATTCAGTCCATAAATATATAGTATACTAAATGTATGTATTCTTACTGAGTGCCAGGAACTAAGCAAAGTGATGGTTAACATGGAGTTTTTCATTTTCTCCTTGAATCCCCACTGCAGCTCTGGCAAGCAGATGTTATTATTACCCTCACTTTTCAGAAGAGGAGCCTGAGGTTCATGAAAGTTAGACAACTTACTTTAGGTCACATAAATAGTAACTGACAAAAAGTCAAATTCCATTCCTTAAATATAGTGCCTTTCCTAGGAAGACACTTCTCAGGAACTAAGCACATACAGCAGGGTAAGCCTAGTTTCTCGTCTGCAGGTCAGTTATGTATTTAGCAAAATTGTGTTGCAGGGACCTTCCACATCCATTATTCCTTGACCTTCTCAAGGGCAAGGGCTGTGTGTCATTCGCCTTTGCATTACCAGTTGCTGGCACATGCTAAAGGCTCAACAGATATTTATTGAATGAATGGGCAAAATAATACATGGAAAAGAGATGGATTTACAACTGGTCCTGATAATAATTCCTAACAGAGACATTGCCCAAATTCTTTCACCTAGTCCATAAACATTTGTTCAGAACCCTCCATAACTGAAGGACTGAATTCAGCAGTCATTAAAACATTTTGAATTGCTTTTGCTCTTTGTGCATCTCTAATGCTCTGTGTCATGTGACATATTTTGTCCCCAGATTATACATGGACAACCTTAGTCAGAACTCCCATTCTTATATGGATTTCTCTGTAGTAAATATCATACTGGTTGCTTAGGAAAGAGGAAAGTGGGTGGGTAGATAAGGGTTGGAAGAACAACCTGTCAAATTAAAGAACTGCATGAATCTGGACTGGCTGTGTAGCTTAGTGATAGAACACTTGCCTAGCATGTGCATGACCCTGGATTCTATCCCCAGCACCACAGGAAGGAAGGAAAAAAGGAAGGAAAGAAGGAAGGAAGGAGGGAGGGAGGGAAGTGCATGGGATAAATGCAAGCAGACATGTTAGAATGAAACCAGTGCTGGGACTCAGAGACAGAGAGGGAGCATTCACCTGCTCGGTGGCTTATAAGGGTCACTACCTGCCAGACACCCAGCCCAGTCCCTTCAAGTGACCATTTTTTACTCTTTAGTGAGCATGTACTGAAATGTGGGTTGTTAACAGTGGAACTCACCTCACCCAAAGGGTCTCTGCTTTGGCTTTCGTCCAAAAGAAAGACTATGAATACAGTGGCAAAATAGAAGCCATGAGTTCAAGACCACTTTCTGTAATTTATTATCCATGTGAATCTGGTTAAATTACCTAAGTTTTCTTAGCTTCAGTTGACTTATAAAGTTATAAAGCAGAGATAGTAATGTTTTACTTAGGATTATTCTTGCTTACTTAGGTTCTTCCAGGTTGCAAAGGAGAGAAGCACACAAGTAATCTCAGATGAGTAGAGAGGTCTATTGTCAGGAGGAACAGGACATTTCTAAAGCTGCTTGAGTGGAAACCTCGGACAAGTTTCCATCTTCATTAAGGAGATAGCTTTAGCTGTGATGAAAGAATATTCTGCTCCTTCTGATGCTTCCTGCTACCTTCATGTAACTCTTACACATGTAAATGATCTGATTGGGCTGGTTTGTCACTATCTAGAATGAAATATTCCCAAAGCAAAATTCTATTGTTGTTTACAGTGTAGGGGTTGAACCCAAGACTTTCGTGCTGAGCTACATTCCCGGCCCTTTTTATTTTTTATTTTGAGACAGTGTCTCACTAACTTCTCCAGGAAGTACTAGAGCTTATGATCCTCCTGCCTCAGTTTTCCAGAGTAGCTGGGACTACAGGTTTGTGTACTTTCTAGAGCAACATTTTTGCACCAGGCCATCCTTTGTCCATATTTGACTCAGGGAGGGTTCTCTGGTCCTGCTAGTTGGTGTCATGGTTCTTGAAGAAGAGCAATGTCATCTACAGAGAATCATCCAGGATGGTTTGGCTTTGAGGTATATTGGTTTGCTAGGGCTGCTGTAAAAATATCACAAACTGAGGGTCTTAAAACAACAAAAATTTAACCAGATGTGGCAGCACACACCTCTAATTCCAGCACTTGGGATCAGGGCCAACCTGGGCTATATATTGAGCTCAAAACTAGCTCAATACTACACAGAGGCCTTGTCTCAAAAATCAAACAAACCCACAACAAAAATATATTGTTTCAAAGTTTTGGAGGCCAAAAGTCCAAGACCAAGGTATGCCAGGGCTTGCTCCCCCTGAAACCTGGAGGGGAAAATCCTCGGCTTGGTGAGCACCTGGCAACTGCTGGAAATCCTTGGCATTCCTTGGTTTGCAGGTGTGTCACTCACCATCATCACCTGAATATGCTCTGCTCTGTCTCTGTCTTCTCATCCTCTCTGTGTTTAAAAGGACACCAATCATGTCAGATCAAAGGCCCTCCCACTAATAACACCTCATGTAACAGGGGCTGCGTGACCCCCTGACCATATGATTGAAGGTATGGCAAAGGATAAAAGACAAAGACAGACAAAGAGAAAGGATTGTTTTAACAGGGGTCCTAAGCTCTTATCCAGCTAAGACCATGTGCTCTGGACTTGTTAGTATTTATTGATTACACAACATAGCCAGGAGTGTAAAGGCAAACGTAGGGAATAGCCTGGGCCTAAGGTGCTGAAGAGAGCCAGGCTTGTACAAAGGCAGGAACAATGCAGTCCTGTGAAAGATGCAGATCGTGATTAACAAGTGACCTGTGTTTTCTTCAGCTAATGTTTGTTCTGGGAGAATGACTGCAAGAGTCAGAAATCCTCAGCTGCAGTGTCGTCTTGCTATCAGAGACGCCACAATATCACTGACTATTGAAATCTCCATTGTGACTGTTGGCTTAGGGTGTTCTGTTTCCACATGCCAGCTGAAGGCTCTTCTAGCAAGTCATATAGACCTAGGACAGACTCATAATTGAATCCGCAGCTAATTCATAAGCCAATTCAATCATATTTTATAGCCTGCCCAGTACTGTTTCAAGCTGGTCTCCTGCACTCATCTTAATTATATCTACAACTACCCTATTTCAAATAAGGTCATATTCTCAAGTACTGGGGGTTAAAATGTCAACCTATTGGGAGGCATAATTCATCCCATAACAGAGTTTCACATTCTGTCCAGCACTGGGGTGAATGCTACATGAGATGATGCACATACAGCGGTGTTCCATGGTGTTCTCCACACATGGGATGGGTTAGGAAAACACCTTCTCGGGCCTCATACCAGACCCACTGGATCAGAAGCCCTGGGGTGGAGTGAGGCCATCTGTGGTTGAGCAACCCCTGCTGGTGTTCAAACACCAGCCAAAAGTCAGAACTACTGACTCTATCAGTCTCTGGCCTGGACAACTTGCAAGCTGACAGAGTTGAGCCCCACAGCTGGGAGCCCATCCACAGCTTCCCAGCAAGGTCATCAGGAAGATCTCACGCCCAGGCCTCTGTTCTCCTGTCCCCACTGGCTCACATTCTCTGTGTAGGTGGGTGCCTCCTATGGCCCAATCCTCCTGTGTGGGGCCTCTCTTGTTTTATCTTTCCTCTCCTCGAGACTGAGATGGCTCACTGTGGTCTGTACTTGGCTTCTGACTCCATGAGAAGATATTTCATGGCTTTTCCTCATTGCAGACCTCTGCAAGCAGGTTTGGCCAGGACCCCCACCCCAGGCAGCTCCCCTTCATCCAGACTCAGCCAAGTCACTGTGCCCTGCTCTGGCCCAAGGATGCACCTTCTTTCTCTTTTTCTTTGGGGAGCAATGTCTTGCCCCCCCAAAAGACTTACTTTTTCTTTCCCTCTTTCAGCTGCATACATTCAGTATCAGAGCAAATGACTTGTGTGTGTGTGTGTGTGTGTGTGTATGTATGCTTTGCTGTAGGAATATTAAATCTTTCCTTATCCCTTCTCTATCTACTTCTCTAATTAGTCTTCCTTTCTTTGTGTAGACCTGCCTACCTTATATCTTTTTCCTTCTTTCTGAAAAACTTTTTAAAATATTTCTTTAAAGGCAGTTCTAGTGGTAACAAATTCCCTCAATTGTTACCAAAAGTTTTTATTTCTCCTTCACTTTTGAAGAATAATTTCACAAGTTACAGAATTCTAGAATTCTTCTATGTGGTAAGCTGGTTCTCTCCTCCTCCCCAACCCGTTCTTTCATGATTTTTTTCTTTATCTTTGATTTTCCACACTATCTTTTAAAAAATTTTTATTAGCACATGTTTGCAGTACATAATGATTACATTTATTGTGGGGAATTGGTACATGGACATAACACATCTCAATTCATTTTCCCCCTTCCCCTCCACTCCTTTTTTTTGCCAGCATCAGATTCAGTAATAATGTAAGTCTTTTAAAAAGTTAATTAGAGGCGCAGGAGCTGAGAGGTCGCTGGCTGTCTGGAGCCCCGCTCTGTCCGGCTTGCCATGCCCATCTGCCACCAGTGAGACGAGGCACGGGGGTGCATAAAGGCCATTGTCCTGAGCTGCAGAAGTGAACAACAGAGAGAGGGCCTCTCTCAGGCTCCCTGATGAAAACTGAAGCCCACTGGAAAAAGGAAGAGACTCTCTGCAATAAAGGCACACCAGACCACCATACTTGGAAGTTGTAGGGATCATCACCGCTCATCAGAACCTGCACTATCTTCAGGGGAAGGGCAGCTGGAACCTGCAGTAGAACCTTGCAGAGTTCAACCCTGGAGGAGGACAGGGAGTTCAGCTTGAGACTTGCAGCCAGAAATCTGCCTGAATTTCACAGGTCTGCGACTGGCTTGCTGAGATTCATTGACCTATATCTGCACACTGCTGCCCACATTGTCTATTGTGACAGCAGAGACATACCCTAAAGGACGCCCTTCATTTTTATCTTGTATGTGTTATTTTAAAAATTATTATTAGTATTTTTTGCTCTTATTTTTAATTTTTATTTTCTACTCTTTTCAAATTTTTATTTTTCTCTTTTTTTTCTTTCTTTTCTCTTTTCTTTCTCTCTCTCTCTCCCTCTCACTTGCTCCCTTGCTGTCCCACATTGTTCTTCATCTCCCTTTGTGTTCCTGTTCTGGCCCTAATTCATATTTCTTATTTATTTTTTCTTCTCTTGCCTGTGTCCTCTGGTCTCACTGCTAACCTTCCCCTGTTCTACTACCTACCTATCCCTCCCTCCCCAATTCCTCTTAAATCCCCATCCCAAAGGGTAAAGTTGCTATGTTGAAGAGATTATTCACTATAAATGTGTTGGATTGGTCCTCGATTTTGATTTAATTCACACAGTTAAAGGTGATAGATTAATAAATACCATAAATTGTCATTTTCTAAGATATACTTGATGCTATGGTGTTGCTGATTGTATCACTTGGGCTAAGGTGTTGTGATTGATCTAATCAGTTGTCCTTCCTGGTATAATGAAAATGAGATAGCCTTGGAGCCATTAGAGACTCAAAATCTAAAGACCAGCTATATCTGGAAGACACCTCTGGGAAGCAATCATTCCATGAGGGTTCTAACTACAAGCAACACAGATACTTACAATAAGCAACTTTGAAGTATCAACCCAGGAATTAAACTGAGGACAATACCAAAAACAAAAATGAGAAGACATTTAAGCAAGGCACAAACTCAGACTTCCACCCTACAAAAGGCAAATTCTGGGGGAAATGAGGAGGAAAACTGATTATCAACCACCTGGACACCCTGAACTGATAGCACAGGAAGTAACAAAACAGATGCATGAGGCTCTAGAAAAATTCAAAGCAGAAATAATCTCCCAGATAACTACAGAGATGGTGAGCAGAGTGAAAGACATGATTAGAGGCTCTAGAACACAAACAGATTAAAAAAAAAAAAAAAGATGAGCTCAGAAACATGCTGGAAGCCACTAATACCCAGCATAAGAAAGAAATGAAAACCATGATCGCCCAACATAAGAAAGAAATGGAATCCATGAAACAGATTCAAACAGATATCCAGGAGATTAAAAACTCCATTGAAAGTATGCACAGCAGATTAAGGGAATGTGAAGATAGAATATCAGATATAGAAGACAGGGTTGTGGATAATAACCATGAAAAAAGAGACTTCTTAAAAATAGTAAGGGACCACAAGAAATCAATCCAGCAGCTGCTAGATGATGCAAAGAAAAACATAAGACTGACAGGAGTCCATGAAAAAACAGGAGAAAGTACAATTGACATTAAAAAAAATGTTCACAAATAATAGCAGAAAACTTCCCAGACAGAGGTAGAGAATTGGACATACAGCTAAGTGAGGCATATAGAACTCCAACTAGAAATGATCAAAAAGAAATCTACACCGAGACATATAATAGTCAAGATCCCAGAAACCCAACAGAAGAACAAAATCCTACAAGCAGTTAGAGAAAACAAAGAAATAATCTACCAAAAAAAGCCCATCAGAATCACAGCAGACTTCTCAACACAAACCCTCAAGTCAAGGAGAGCCTGGAGTGAAGTATTTCTACCCCTAAAAGAAAATAACTTCCAACCTAGACTGTGGTATCCTGCAAAATTATCTTTCAAAATCGATGGGGAAATTAGATACTTCCATGACAAAGAACACCTGAGAAATTTCATGAACACCAAACCACCACTCCAAACAATTCTAAACAATATCATAGAAAAAGAGAGTGAAGGTCACAATTACATGAGGCCCAACAGAGGGAAGCCACCCAGCAAGGTAAGACACTAAAGAGAAAGGGAGAAAAATAAGAAATAAAAGAGCCCACAACAGTAAAACAAGGATGAGTCAATATCTATCAATTATAAACATCAATGTTAATGGCCTTAATTTACCAATCAAAAGAAATAGACTGACAGAATGCATTAAGAAGCAAAATCCAGCAATATGCTGTATACAAGAAACACACCTAACTCAAGAAGAAATTCAAAGACTGAAAGTAAAAGGGTGGAAAATGGCTCTCCATGCAACAGGAACCCAGAAAAAATCAGGGGTAGCAATCTTATTTGCAGACAAAGTAGATTTCAAACCAAAACTAATTAAGAGAGACAAAGATGGTCACTACATCCTTGGGAAGGGAACAATCAAAGAGGAAGAGATGACAATCCTAAAGATAGATGCACCAAATACGAATGCCCCCAACTATGCAAAACAAATATTAATGGACATGAAAAACCAAATAAGCACTAATACAATTGTAGTGGGGGACCTCAATACCCTACTATCACAAATAGACAGATCATCTAGACAAAAAATTAATGAAATTCTAGAACTGAAGCAAGCTATTGAACAAATGGACTTAATAGATGTTTACAGAGTGTTCCATGCCCACAAAATCAGAATACACATTCTTTTCAGCTGCACATGGGTCATTCTCCAAAACAGACCACATGCTAGCTCACAGAACATGTCTAAGTCAATGTAAAAGAACTGAAGTTATCCCCTGTATATTATCAGACCATAGTGCAATAAAATTGGAGATCAATAACATAAACCGCAAAACCCCAACAAACACAGGGAAATTGAATAAAACCCTCCTGAACAACCAATGGGTGACAGAGGAAATTAAAGAAGAAATTAGACAGTTTCTACAAGTAAATGATAATGCCAGTACAACATACAGGAATCTATGGGACACAACGAAAGCAGTTCTAAATGGGAAATTCTTAGCAGTGAATGCCCATATTAGGAAAAGAGAGAGAACTCAAATAACCTAATGCAGAACCTCAACCTCCTAGAAAAAGAAGAGCATAACAACCCAAAGCTCATACAAGAGAAGAAATTATAAAGATCAGAGCAGAAAGCAATGCAATGGAGACTAAGAGAAAGATACAAAAAATCAATGAATCAAAGAGTTGTTTTTTTAAAGAATTAATAAAATCGATAAACTTTTAGCCAAACTTGTCAAAAAAAGGAAAGAAAAGGCTCTCAAATCCATGCAATTAAGTATGAAACAGGTGAAGTCACAACAGACCCAGCAGAAGTCCAGAGCATCTTCAATACCTAATTTGATAAACTGTACGCTAATAAAATGGGAAACAGAATAAATGGACAGATTCCTAGATACATATGAATTGCCAAAGTTAAATGAAGATTCAGAAATTCTAAACACCCCAATTACAATGAGTGAAATTGAAAATGTAATAAAAAATTTACCAACAAAGAAAAGCCCAGGTCCTGATGGGTTCACTGCTGAATTCTACAAGACATTTAAAGAAGAACTATCGCCATTGCTCTTTAAACTCATCAAGGAAATTGAAAGGGAAGTAATACTTCCAAATTCATTCCTGGAAGCAGGTGTTACTTTGAATCCAAAACCAGGGAAAGCCCCAACTCAAAAAGAGAACTACAGGTCAATCTCCCTAATGAACATAGATGCAAAAATCCTCAACGAGATACTTGCAAACAGAATACAGAGGGTCATCAAGAAGATCATACACCCTGACCAAGTCAGATTTATACAAGGCATGCAAGGATGGTTCAACATTCATAAATCAATAAGTGTAATACACCATATTAACAGTCAAGGACAAAAACCATATGATCATCTCAATAGATGCATAAAAAGCATTCCACAAAATCCAACACCCATTCATGATAAAAACCCTACAGAAAATTGGAATAGAAGGTCTTTATCTCAACCTGATTAAGGCTATCTATGAAAAACCAACAGCCAACATCATACTAAATGGTCAAAAACTGAAAACTTTCATGCTAAAATCAGGACCAAAACAAGGATGTCCACTATCACCACTCCTGTTCAATATAGTTCTGGAAACATTAGCCACGGCAATTAGACAAGAGAAAGAAATAAAAGAAATAAAGATAGGAAAGGAAGAAGTGAAACTGTCATTATTTGCTGACCATATGATATTTTACATAGAAGACCCAAAAAACTCCTCCAAAAGACTTCTAGACTTAAATGACAGATTCAGTAGAGTAGCTGGATCCAAGGTCAACACTCAAAAAACAATAGCCTTCTTATACACAAATATCGGGAAACAATTCCTTTTACCATAGCATCCAAGAAAATGAAATATCTAGGAATCAATCCAACAAAGGAAGCAAAAGACCTCTACACTGAAAACTACAGCACAGTGAAAAAAAGAGATCAAAGAGGATGTAAGAAAATGGAAAGACGTCCCTTGCTCCTGGGTAGGAAGAACCAATATAGTGAAAACGGCCATACTTCCAAAACTACTATATAGATTTAATGCAATGCTGATTGAAATTCCAATAATATGCTTCACAGAACTAGAGAAAATAATCCAAAAATTCATTTGAAACCAGAAGAGACCTAGAATAACAAAAGCAACTCTAAGCAACAGAGACATTGCAGGGGGTATCACAATACCCAACTTGAAACTATACTACAAAGCTACTGTGATAAAATCAGCATGTATTGGCAAAGGAACACACCTGAGGATCAGTGGAATAGATTAGAAGATGCAGAAACAATTCCAGACATACTCAGCCACCCTCATTGGAGGAAAGATAGCCTATTTAATAAATGGTTTTGGAAAAACTGGATTTCAACCTGTGAAAGATTAAAACTAGACCTGTATCTATCACCATCCACTAAACTAAGATCAAAGTGGATTAAAGATCTAAATATTAAAACAGAAACACTAAACTTGCTGGAAGATAACTTAGGTAGAACTCTTGAAGACATTGGCATAGGAAAACACTTTATGAACAAAACCTCAGTAGCACAGGAACTAGCCCAAAGAATCAACAACTGGGATCTCATCTTATTAAAAAATTTCTGCACCACAAGAGAAACCACTACCAGAGCTAAGAGACAACCTACAATTTGGGAAAAAATTTTTAGCAGCTGTACCTCAGACAAAGGACTACTCTCTAGAATATATAAAGAACTGAGAAAAATCAGCCCCCCTCAATTCAAAGGCCCAATTAAAAAATGAAATGAACAGACATTTCTCAGGCAAAGTAAAAGCAGCAAATAAACATATGAAAAAATGTTCAACATCACTGGTCATTCAAGAGATGTGGATGAAAACAGCTCTGAAATTCCACCTCACCACAGAAAGAATGTTTGCTATCATGAAATCAACCAATAACAAATGCTGGTGGGGGTACGGGGAGAAAGGAACCCTTCTTCATTGTTGGTGGAAGTGCAGACTGGTGCAATCAGTGTGGAGATACCTCAAAGAACTAGGACTACAGGTCCCATTTGACCCAGCTATCTCCCTGCTGGGTATCTTCCCAAAAGAATTAAAAGAATCATACCACAGCAATATATGTGCACCCATGTTTATAGTGGCACAGTTTGTAATAGCAAAAGCTTGGAAACAGCCCAAGTGCCCATCAACTGGAAACTGGATAAAGAAGACGTGTTTTCTTTTCTTTTTTGGGGGGGGGGGGTTTACCAGGGATCGAACTTGGGTCCTTGCGCTTGTGCAGCAAGCAGAGAAACCACTGAGCTAAATCCCCAGCCCCCAAAACAGATGTGCCTTTTTTTTATAAAATGGAGTACTATTCAGCCATAAAGAATGAGAAGCTAGACATTTAGAGCTAAATGGATGCATATTGAGGCCATACTCTTAAGTGAAATAAATAGGACACACATGTAAATAGCAAATAGTTTCTCTAGTGTGAGAAGGTTAAAGTGTAAATAAGGATGAAAATTATTAAAATGAATAATTGATAATTTGAAATAGGAAGTAAAGATCCAAAGGGGTAGGGGAAGTAGGAAAGGGAAAGGGAAAGGAAAGAAGGGAAGGGAAAAGTTATGAGAGAAGGAAAAAACGGAAACAAAGTCTATGTAAATAGGGAAGGGTGGAGGGTGCATTGGTAATGGGGAAAAAATAAGAATAAATAACCAGGCACAAACACCCAATGATAAATGTACATGTATTGTATACCTAAAATGTACCAATAAAAGTATTTAAGCAAAAAAATTATCATACATACAGATTAACAACCAGAGTAGGCCAAAACACATACAAAACATGTATGACAATGATACTAAATCAAGATCTAGAAGATTTCAAAGGTTTATGATGTTTGTATCTTTTTAGGAAATGAATATACCATTCATCCAATTTAGTAAGGGTGAAAGTTTAAGATGCTTGTGGAAAGTTGGATAAAAGGAACTGAACAATTTAACATGATTTAAAAAGCCCCCAAGCCATGCACATTGGCTTGCACCTGTAATTCAGCTATTCAGGAGGCTGGGGGAGGAGAATCACTTGAACCCAGGAGTTCAAGGCCAGTCTGTGCAGCATAATGAGATCTGTCTCAAAAACAAAACAAAAGCTGCCAACAAAAAAAAAACCCACAAACAAAACTCTTCTATTTTGGGGCTGATTATCTTTTGATGGAAAAACTGCACCAGCATGGAAAGGATGAATCCTGTGTGATACAAATTATTTTCTAGAGTAGTCTGAGATAAACTTCAAACTCAGGAGCTGGCATCAAACCAGTTGTCTTTTAGTCAATGTGAATTGCACACCTTGTTAACTATGGGATGAAAAATGCTGCTGATTGTGCCTGAAGCCTCCCAAAGACCTCAGTGGGAATGTTGTGGTGGCCTGAATAAGGAATTGAGGTGAAAGTACGAACCTTAGATTTAACAGTAATGTTTTCATAAGCCCTGTTTTCTGTACTATAAATTGTGTTTTCCCATATACTGTACTAAAGTGGCCCAAGTATCATTTTTTTTTTGGTACTGGGGATCGAACTCAGGACCTTGCACTTGAGAGGCAGGTGCAGTGTCATTGAGCTAAATCCTTGGCCCCCCACCCAGTATCATATTTTATCGCAGTTCTATGTGCAGTGAAATAAGTGACAAGCACACATTTTTCTTGTTTTACTGATGTTCTGTATTCTACAGGTTTTTTGTTTTGTTTTGTCTTAAAGAAATTAAATGGTAGTCTTTAAAAATATAATGTTGGGTCAAGGAGTTAGCTCAGTGGTACCATGCCTGCCTTGCAAGCACAAGGTCCTGAGTTCAATCCCCCGTACCAAAAAAAAAAAACAACTTTCAGGCCAACACAGTGAATAAGTAGAAATGTAATCAAGGATTTTTTTTTTTTGTACCGGAGATCAAACTCGGGACCTTGAGCTTGCGAGGGAGGTGGCGGAACCACTGAGCTAAATCCTCGGCCCCTCAAGGATATTTTTTTAAAAACCTTATATAAAGTTTTCAAAGTTCATTGTTTCAAAATCGGTGTTTATTTAAAATAGCTGGTAATGTTCTTGAATGGACTTTTTATGACAATGATTCAGTGATGGCAATTTTACTTTTAAAGGAAGTGATAAGTTTAGTTTTATTAGCATAACTCAGCATGTAGCTGTGAGGTGTTTCTCACCCAATTGTAGTAGTTTTGCTGTATTTTTGCACATGTGCTAAGCAGACGGTTGAAGACGTAGGTAGTGAATGTATTTCCTCATTGTGGAGACAATTATCTTTCTATGTGTTCGTTATGCTTGACTGTTCCCATGTTTCTCCAGTGATGATTTACATTACCTATCAGTTTACTCATGGGAAATTAAACTGTAATGTTTTCTCATCTGTAAAACAAAACAAAGCACTGTTGGTCTGATATTGCAACATTCTTGCTATATCTGAACTTGGTTTGGATGCTTGTTCTGTCTGTTCTACACTTTCTGCCTGTTTGGTCTGCCTTTCTGTAGAAAGGCTGGCATGACTGATGAGGGAAAGGAACTGCAGTAACTTCTGTGGGCCTTCACTGGTGAGTAGATGAGGCACAGGCACAGGGGAAGCATTTGCCAGCAGCTGTGGTCCTATGATTATGCCTTGGTGTTTCTGTGAGCCAAGTACCTCTGTGTGTGACTTAACAAGGGCTTCCATTTCCCACCCACTTATGTGGCGAAGGATGATAAGAGGGGCTGGAGAATTTCCTGCCACAGGTCAGTTAGGCTCTGATAAAACCTCAGTAGGTCAGACTCTGGTAAAATAGTTTCTATTTAGGGTAGGCCTAAAGAATAGAAGAGGTAGGCCATGAAGAAAAGAATGCTCCAGCATATTTCAAAACGGTTTTCCCTTCCTCCTCCAGAAGCATATGTGATCCTCCCACCCACTGCCAAGTCTCCACTGTGAGAACTTGGTCCAAGTTCTGGAGGTAACACTCACAAAAGTGTGTGACCTTTCCTATGACTGGAGCCCCCTGATGTTTTTTACTCTCAGGCTATCAATGCAGAGCATCCAGGAGTTCATCAATTACAGTTCAGGTTTTCCCCATCCCAGCACTGGTTCCTGCTCATGGATGTCTGTTCCTGTGAGTTGTGATTATCTGTGTCTGCCTTTCTGGTTTTCCAGTTTTTGGGACAGCAGTTTGCCCTGTTGTTGCCAGGCAGTTGAGGGTTCTTTTGCTCAATTCACATAGAAATCATGAATTGGCAAAGTGGAGCTCTGCTAACAGCCCTGAAGCCACCAGATGATGACAGATACTGCTGGATGCCATGGGTTAATACAGCTGTTGTTGGCCACCACTGCTCGACTCTGGCTTGTGCTAGATGGCATCAGGAAACTAGCAAGGTACTGGCTGCTGTCACTTGGTGCCAGCTTGTGCCAGACAGTGCAGGTCAACCCTGCCAGGTGCTGGTCTCTATTGCTGATCGTTGGCCGCTGTTCTCTGGATCTCTTCTGGGCTAACATAACAGCCCCTAGTGTTTATTGCTCTTTCTTTTGAAATGGCCACTCTGGGCACACTACTCAGGGTAAAAATCCCGAGTAGATTTACAGGACCTTTTGAGCCCTGAGAAATAAATCAGGAAAGGATTTACAGGACCACTAGAGTGAGTTTTAATTTAACAGAACCTGTGTAGCAGTACAGGGCGGGTGGGGGGGGCAGTCAGCACACCTTAAGGAACCCTCAGAGACTAATGTGGGTCAGGGTAGTCTACTTATATAGTAGATACAGACCTATGATTGGCCTATATGTCGGCCTGTGATTGGTTCAAATTCTAGCCTGACGAGTAATCCCAGGACTCAGGAGGCTGAGGCAGGAGGATCACCATGAGTTCAAGGCCAGCCTGGGCTACATGTGAGTTCAAGGCCAGCCTGAACTATATAGTGAGACCCTGTCTCAAAAAAAAAAAAAATCTACCCTGATGATTGGCCCAAATGGAGGCCTGTGATTGGTTCAAGTAGATGCAGGGCTCCAGGACAGTTACAGCATTCATGGCAATGATCCAGTGGGGGGTGGGCATCTCCTGTTTGATTGACAGCTGTGGCATCTCTAGCAAAAATGGTGGGTCTGATACCAGACTTTGGGAGGGCTAGCTGTGTTCATTGCAGCCTACTGGGGACTGGGGAGGCTGGGAGTGTTAATAACAGGGCCAGATTATCTCCTTTCCTGATCTTACCCTTGTTAGGGTTCCTCCCCTTCTTCAATGAAGCACAGCCGTGTCTGAAGTGGTGGGAGCAGGGGAGGGGCACTGCAGCTGACAGCCAAGCTGCACTTCTGCTGGAGCATCCTGGAGGAGAGCGGCCCTAAATAACCAGGGAGGGCACTAAGGCACACTGTCCCAGTCAATGGCGGGGGGCGGGGGGGCAGGGTTAGGGATAGGGAGAGCAGAGAGGAGTGAGTGGGAAGGGCGCCACAGCCATTTACCAAATCACACCCACTCTGGCCACACGGGAAAGGAGTCAGGTGCTTCTTGTCTGTCTCACTGTGACCTCACTTCTCTGAGGAATCTAGGAAAAACTGTTGAATTTTGCTTGTTATCGGGATAGAGTGAAAACTTCCAAACTTCTTACATGCCTGGCTAAAAGCTGGATGTCTGTCCTTCAGTTTTGAAGGATAATTTCACTAAGTACAAGATTCTAGGTTTATGGTTCTTGTTTTTAACTATTTCACCTGTTCTTGACACTGTTTCTGCGTGTGAACAACCTGTTTCCTCTCTCCCTTCTCAGTTCCTCTATCTGTGAGAATGGAGAGGGTTAGAACAGATGGTCTCTTAGGGTCTTTGTGGCTCTAACACTACTTGATTTGATCATGCAACTGCACAGAAAAAGGGCTGGATGTATCAGCTATTTCTGTCTGTGGTGACTAATATAAGCTCTTCAAGTGTTCTTGGGGGTCTTCTTCCATTCACACTGTATTTTTGCTTAGAGAAGTCATAGTAGGCAGCATTTGCAATAGATGTTTATCCACATTTGGATGGGCTTCAAATACTGCATGCCAAGCCCTGAAAAACAAAACCAGAAAGCCTACAATCCAAATGCTCATGTCTGTGTTCAAGAAGGAAAGTAGAAGTCGGAACAAAAGGCAGAGCAAAACAAAGTTTCCCAAGGAATTTCTTATGAATCCTATACCATTCCCTAGGAATTTCTTATATGTATGTATCAGTATACCAAAATGAATCTCCTCATTATGAATTACTAATATGAACCAAGTAAAAAAAAAAACAGACCATGAAGCCAGCATCCCATTCAAGGCCTCCACCTCTTGCCACCCTTTGTACTTCACCTTTCCAGCCAAGATTGCTCATACCCTTCCTTGGAGCTTTCAGACTTGATGCTTACTCTGTCTGGAGCACAAACTACTTTTCCTCTTTACTTGCTGCCTCCTGTCTCTCTTCAGTCTGAGCTTCTTAGAAAGAGAAACAGTGGTCCTGGTAAATGTTGATTTCCTACATAAAAAGGTAATCTGCACAAGGACAGAAAACATATACAAGATATAGAAACATATGCTATAGTTTGGGGTCCAGCTGTGGGGTTGTTTATATGTTTTGTTGTATTAAGAATATATATGTACATGCTTATACATGCATACACTATGACTGCAAGGATCTACAAGAACTGAAACAGTAGCTGTACTGGGAAGTGCTCACTTTTTAACATATACCCTTTTATACTGTTTGAGTCATATGTCATGTAAAATCAGTACTTAAGAGAAATATACATTTTTTAAAATTGAGCTTAAAAACTGATACTTAAAGAGGAAGGTATTAGCTTTAGAACAAAAAAAATCAATAAAGAACTGAACAAAGAGATTAGGAAAGAGAAAGTATAAAAGATATAAGAACTTTGCAGAAAAGGAAACAATACTTTGTCAAGTAGCATGATATGATTGTGACTGTCACATCTGAATGACTGATTCCAAGGAGAATTCTCACTTATGCAGAACATTGGCATGTTGTTTGTAGTTGATTGAGATGGTACCATGTTCAGAATTGGCAAGAGCTCCTGAGTTGGACTCTCTTGTTTGCTACCACAGTGAGAATTAGTCCAATTTTAGAGAGAAATGTGTCTTAAAGGCATTAGAAGTGGGGCTGAGAGTGTAGCTGAATGTAGAATTCTTGCCTACTGGGTTCAATCCCCAGTATCACCAAAACTAATTAACAAACAAAACAACAATTTGGGAGCCTGAGACAGGAGGATCACAAGTTTGAGCCTGGCCTGGGCAACTTGGCAACTTAAGCAAGTTAGCAAGACCCTGCCTCAAAATAAAAGACTTAAAGCTGGGTGTGGTGGTGCATGCCTATAATCCCAGCACTTGGGAGGCTGAGGCAGGAGGATTGCTTCGAGTTCGAGGCCAGCCTGGTCTACATAATGAGCTCAGGGCCAGCCTGAACTACAAAGGGAGACCCTGCCTCAAAAAAAAAAAATACTTAAAAGGGATGGGTGCTCACTGTGAAGGCCATGGGTTCAATTCCCAGTACTGAAAAAAGAAAGAAAGAAAAAAGAAAAGAAAACAAAAAGCCTGTAAAAATGTACTTCCTTTTTGTCAGTGATAAAGTGGTGGTCAGGGTTGCTAGTCTCCAAATCCCAGCTTTCCAGTGCAAGAGGGAGACATACTGGGGACTCACTAGGCAAATGCACAGCATTTGCTACTGACCAGTTTTTGGTACCATATTCCTGTGTGAATTGAGCTGGGGTGCACCTCATGGGAGTTTAGAGTGCTAATGTTATACCTTTGAATGAACTTAGCAGCCTCTCCTGGCTACCTTTACCCTTGTACCCACAGCCCACACCTTAATCTTTGTCCCAGAGGAGGACTCACTACCCTATAAGCAGAAAAAACCAGGAAAGACAACCCAAAAGAAAAAGAATGTTATTCCCTAAGGCCTCAAGCAAAACTGAAACTAAGCCCCTGACTCCTAGACATTTCCAGAGCATGGACAGGAAGTACCCTAGGTGGGAGGCAGCCCTGCCCCATCTTGCCACCAAGCTTTTTAGAAGAAAGACCAAGAGGCCATTACTTCTCCATTTTTCCAGGGAACAGCACCTCCTTTTCTGAGAAGTCCCAAGCCCTAAAGGTCAAGGTGGGAGTCTTCAAATTCATGCAGAACTTGCCTTCCTGGGTGGGTTAGTGGTTGGTTGGTCCAGAGGTGGGTACCTGGTGGAGGAAGTTCTGACATCACTTGCCTCCCTGGTCCTTATTTCCCTTCAGGGCCAGCTGTATCTCTGCCCTTCCCATGAGAATTTAAAACATCATACTACAGTGATACATGCATATCAATATTTATAGTAGTGCAACTTGTAATAGCCAAATCCTAGAAGCAGCCTGTGTACCCATCAACAGATGATTAGATAAAGAAAATGTGGTATCTATATTTAATGGACTACTACTCTGCTATAAAGAATGACAGATTTAAGATGTTTGTAGGAAAATGGATGCTCCTTGAGGCAATAGTGGACAACTTTGTCTTGCTTCTGATTTGGCAGACAATCCTTTTAGTTTTTCTCCTATGATGCTGACTATTGGTTTGTCATATATAGCTTTCATCATATTCAGGTATAGTCCTTCTATACCTGTTTTCCTCAGGGTTTTTATCATGAAGGTGTTGGATTTTGTGGAAAGCCTTTTCTGCATCTATTGATATGATCATAAAGATTTTTACTTTGCTTCTGTTTATGTGACATATTAATTTATTGACTTGAGTATGTTGAACCATTCTTGAATCTCTGGGATGAAACCTACTTGATTATGATGTGTGATTTTTTGATAATGTGCTGCATTCTACTTGCTAATATCTTGTTGAGGAGTATTGTACCTATGTTCATTAAGGAGATTGGCTTATAGTTTTCTTTTTTAGTTGGCTCTTAAAGCGATTTGGTCAGGGTGATAGTGGCTTCCATAAATGAGGTTGGGAGCACTTCATTCCTTTAAATTTCTTTGAAGAGCTTGAGGAGCATTGGTGATATAACATCCTTAAAGGTTTTGTAAATTCAGCAGTGACTCCATCAGGTCCTGGGCTTTTCTTAGTTGGTAGATTCTTTATTATTGTGTCAATTTCATTGCTTATTATTGGGTTGTTAAGCATATTTATGGCTTCTTTGGTTTTAGTTTTGGCAGGAATCTGTCCATTCCTTCAAAATTTACTAATTTGTTGGAATATACAGTGTCTATTGTGATTTCACTTTTTCATTTCTAACTGCATTGATGTGAGTCTTTTCTCACCTTCTCTTGGTAAATCTGGCTAGGTGCTTATCTATTTTATTTATTATTTCTTTTTTTAAAATTTATTCTTTATTGGTACATTTTAGGTATACAATACATTTACATTTATCATTGGGTGCTTGTACCTGAACATGCTGTATCTGAGTTCTTATTTTTTCCCCAATTACCTGTGCACCCTTCTTCAACCCCTCCACCCTTCCCTATTTACATAGACTTTGTTTCCATTTATTTTTCTTTCTCGTAATTTTTCCATTCCCTTCTTCCCTTTCCCCTTTCCCTCCTACCACCCCTACAGCTTTGGACCTTTTCCTATTTCAAATTATCAATTATTCATTTTAATCATTTTCATCCTTATTTACACTCTCAGTGTCTCACACTAGAGAAACTATTCAGTATTATACATGTGTGTCCTATTTATTTCACTTAAGAGTATGGCCTCGATATGCATCCATTTAGCTATAAATGTCTCTAGTTTCTTGTTCTTTATGGCTGAGTAGTACACCACTTTATTAAAAAACTACATTTTCTTTATCCAGTTTCCAGTTGATGGGCACTTGGACTGTCTCCAAGCATTAGCTATTACAAACTGTGCCACTATAAACATAGGTGTACATATATCACTGTGGAATGATTCTTTTAATTCTTTGGGGAAGATACCCAGCAGGGAAATAGCTGGGTCAAATGGGACCTGTAGTCCTAGTTCTTTGAGGTATCTCCATTCTGATTTCCACAGTGGTTGCACCAGTCTGCACTCCCACCAACAATGGAGAAGGGTTCCTTTCTCTCCACACCCCCGCCAGCATTTGTTATTGGTTGATTTCTTGATAGCAGCCATTCTTTGTGGAGTGAGGTAGAATCTCAGTGATGTTTTAATCTGCATCTCTCAAATGACCAGTGATGTTGAACATTTTTTCATATATTTATTTGCTGCTTTTACTTCTTTGTCTGAGAAATGTCTGTTCATTTCAGATGCCCATTTTTGAATTGGGTCTTTGAATTTGGGGGGGTTCTCATTTTTCTCGATAGTAAACCTTTGTCTAAGGTTCAGCTGCTAAAAATTTCTTCCCACATTGTAGGTTTTCTCTTAGCTCTATTGGTAGTTTCTCTTGCAGTGCAGAAGCTTTTTAATAGGATGAGATCCCAGTTGTTGATTCTTTGTACTAGCTCCCGTGCTACTGAAGATATGTTCATAAAGTCTTTTCCTATGCCAATGTCTTCAAGAGTTCTACCTAAGTTATCTTCCAGCAAGTTTAGTGTTTCTGTTTTAATATTTAGATCTTTAATCCACTTTGATCTTAGTTTAGTGGATGGTGATAGATACAGGTCTAGTTTTAATCTTTCACAGGTTGAAATCCAGTTTTTCCAAAACCATTTATTAAATAGGCTATCTTTCCTCCAATGAGGGTGGTTGATTTCAAAGTTGAGGTGGCTGAGTATGTCTGGAATTGTTTCTGCATCTTCTAATCTATTCCACTGATCCTCAGGTGTGTTCCTTTGCCAATACCATGCTGATTTTATCACAGTAGCTTTGTAGTATAGTTTCAAGTTGGGTATTGTGATATCCCCAGCCATGTCTCTGTTGCTTAGAATTACTTTAGCTATTCTAGGTCTCTTCTGGTTCCAAATGAATTTTTGGATTGTTTTCTCTAGTTCTGTGAAGTACATTGTTGGAATTTCAATTGGCATTGCATTGAATCTATATAGTAGTTTTGGAAGTATGGCCATTTTCACTATATTGGTTCTTCCTACCCAGGAGCAAGAGACGTCTTTCCATTTTCTTGTATCCTCTTTGATCTCTTTTTTCAGAGTGCTGTAGTTTTCAGTGCAGAGGTCCTTTGCTTCCTTTGTTAGATTGATTCCTAGATATTTCATTTTCTTGGACGCTATTGTAAAAGGAATTGTTTCCCTCATTTCTCTCTCAGTGAGTCTGTTATTTGTGTATAAGAAGGCTATTGTTTTTTTGAGTGTTGACTTTGTATCCAGCTACTTTACTGAATCTGTCAATTAGATCTAGAAGACTTTTGACAGAGTTTTTTGGGTCTTCTATGTAAATTATCATATCATCAGCAAATAATGACAGTTTAACTTCTTCTTTTCCTATCTTTATTCCTTTTATTTCTTTCTCTTTTCTAATTGCTGTGGCTAATGTTTCCAGAACAATATTGAACAGGAGTGGTGATAGTGGGCCTCCTTGTCTTGTTCCTGATTTTAGCATGAAAGTTTTCAGTTTTTGACCATTTAGTATGATGTTGGCTGTTGGTTTTTCTTTTTTTTTTCTTTTGAGTGATTTTTAGTTTTTACTTCCATATGTTGTTGAATTTTCAGAATGATGAACATGTATAGTTTTTATAATCAGAAGAATATTAAACAGTTAGCACTGTTAGTCATTTACCATTTGTAAACACTTTATATTTAATCCTGTACAGGACTTTTATTAGATACATGCTATTACTATCCTCATTTTACTAATGACAAACTGAGGCAGAGAGACAGGTAATTTTCTGAGGCTATACAGCAGGGAAATGGTAGAGTCAGGATAGAATCTGGGCAGTCTATTTTACCTACTATGTATATTGCATAAGAATAGTTTATATGAGACAAAGGGAAGTAAATCAGTAAGAACCCAAAGATGAAAATAAATGATGTATATTAATATATTAATATTAAATTTGGTAGGAGTTACTAAAAGTTGTATATTCTGTGTGGGCCAAACAATGTATCTTGAGCCGGGGATTTAGCTCAGTGGTTTCACCACCTGCTGTGCAAGTGCAAGGACCCAAGTTCGATCCCCGGTACCAAAAAAACCCAAAAAACAATGTATCTTGGGATCTTGTCACCTTCTCACTTATAAAAATTTACAAAGTATGCAAGTGGCTGTTGGTTTTTCATAGATAGCCTTAATCAGGTTGAGATAACGACCTTCTATTCCAATTTTTCTGTAGCATTTTTATCATGAATGGGTGATGGATTTTGTCAAATGCCTTTCCTGCATCTCTTGAGATGATCATATGGTTTTTGTCCTTGACTCTGTTAATATAGTGTATTATATTTATTGATTTACATATGTTGAACCATCCTTGCATCCCTGGGATAAATCCAACTTGGTCAGGGTGTATGATCTTCTTGATGACACTCTATTCTGTTTGCAAGTATCTTGTTGAGGATTTTTGCATCTACGTTCATTAGGGGGGTTGGTCTGTAGTTCTCTTTTTGCATTGGGACTTTCCCTGGTTTTGGAAGCAAAATAACACTTGCTTCCAGGAATGAATTTGGAAGCCTTGCTTCCCTTTCAATTTCCTTGATGAGTTTAAAGAGCAATGGCAATAGTTCTTCTTTAAATGTCTTGTAGAATTCAGCAGTGAATCCATCAGGACCTGGGCTTTTCTTTGTTGGTAAATTTTTTATTACATTTTCAATTTCACTCATTGTTATTGGGGTGTTTAGAATTTCTATATCTTCTTCATTTAACTTTGGGAATTCATATGTTTCTAGGAATCTGTCCATTTCTTCTGTGTTTTCCATTTTATTAGAGTACAGATTCTCAAAGTAGGTATTGATGATTCTCCGGATTTCTGTTGGATCTGTTGTGGCTTCACTGTTTTCATTCTTAATTGCATGGATTAGAGCCTTTTCTTTCCTTTTTTTGATAGGTTGGCTAAAGGTTTATCGATTTCATTTATCCTTTCAAAAAACCAACTCGTTGATTCATTGATTTTTTTGTATCATTCTCTTAGTCTCCATTCCATTGATTTCTGCTTGGATCTTTATAATTTCCTTTCTTGTACGAGCTTTGGGTTTGTTATGCTCTTTTCTAGGAGCTTGAGGTTCTGCATTAGGTTATTTCATTGAGTTCTCTCTGTTTTCCTAATATGGGCATTCACTGCTAAGAATTTCCCATGTAGAACTGCATTCATTGTGTCCCACAGATTCCTATATGTTGTAGTGGCATTATCACTTACTTGTAGAAACTGTCTAATTTCTTCTTTAATTTCCTCTGTCACCCATTGGTTGTTCAGGAGGTTTTTATTCAATTTCCCTGTGTTTGTGGGGGTTCTGCAGTTTCTTATGTTATTGATCTCCAATTTTATTGGCCTATGATCTGAGAATATTCCGGAGGTAACTTCAATTCTTTTACATTTACTTAGACATGTCCTATGAGCTAGCATGTGATCTATTTTGGAGAATGACCCATGTGCAGTCGAAAAGAATGTGTATTCTAATTTTGTGGGGTGGAACACTCTGTAAACATCTATTAAGTCCATTTGTTCAATAGCTTGGTTCAGTTGTAGAATTTCATTGTTAACTTTTTGTCTAGATGATCTGTCTATTTGTGATAGTGGGGTATTGAGGTCCCCCACTACAATTGTGTTACTGTTTATTTGGCTTTTCATGTCTATTAATATTTGTTTTGTATAGTTGGGGACATTTGTATTTGGTGCATATATATTTAGGATTGTCATCTCTTCCTCTTGGATTGTTCCCTTCACAAGGATGTAGTGACCATCTTTGTCTCTCTTAATTAGTTTTGGTTTGAAATCTACTTTGTCTGCAAATAAGATTGCTACCCCTGCTTTTTTCTGGGTTCCTGTCATGTGGAGAACTGTTTTCCATCCTTTTACTTTCAGTCTGTGAATTTCTTTTTGAGTTAGGTGTGTTTCTTGTATACAGCATATTGCTGGGTTTTGCTTCTTAATCCATTCTGTCAGTCTATTTCTTTTGATTGATGAGTTGAGGCCATTGATATTGATAGTTGTAATTGAGAGATATTGACTCATCCTTGTCATGATGTTTTATTGTTGTTGGCTCTTTTATTCCTTATTTTACCCCTTTTCTCTTTAGTGTCTTACCTCGCGTGGTGTCTTCTCTCTGTTGGGCCTCATGTAATTGTGACCTTCATTGTTTTTTCTAGGATATTGCCTAAAATTGTTTGGAGTGCTGGTTTGGTGTTCTTTGTCATGAAAGTATCTAATTTCCCCATCGATTTTGAAAGATAATTTTGCAGGATACAACAGTCTAGGTTGGAAGTTATTTTCTTTTAGGGCTTGAAATACTTTACTCCAGGCTCTCCTTGATTTGAGGGTTTGTGTTGAGAAGTCTGCCATGATTCTTATGGGCTTTCCTTTGAAGATTATTTGTTTCTTTTCTCTCACTGCCTGTAGAATTTTCTTCTTCTATTGGGTTTCTGGTATCTTGACTATTATATGTCTAGATGTAGATTTTTTTTGATCATGGCTAGTTGGAGTTCTATATGCCTCACTTAGCTGTATGTCCAATTCTCTACCTCTGTCTGGGAAGTTTTCTGCTATTACTTCTGTGAACAGTTTTTTTTTTATGTCAATTGTACTTTCTCCTGTTTTTTCATGGACTCCTCTCAGTCTTAATGTTATTCTTCTTTGTGTCATCTAGCAGCTGTTGGATTCATTTCTCATGGTCCCTCACTATCTTTAAGAAATCTCTGTTTTCATGGTCCTTAACCACAATCCTGTCTTCTATATCAGATATTCTGTCTTCAGATTCTCTTATTTTGCTCTGTATGCTTTCAATGATGTTTTTAATCTCCTGAATATCTGTGTGAATCTGTTTCATGGATTCCGTTTCTTTCTTATGTTGGGCAATCATGGTTTCCATTTCTTTCTTATGCTGGGTATTCATGGCTTCCAGCATGTTTCTGAGCTCATCTGTTTTTTTAATCTGTTTCTGTTCTAGATCCTCGAATCATGTCTTTCACTCTCCTCACCATCTCTGCGGATATCTGGGAGATTATTTCTGCTTTGAATTTTTCTAGAGCCTCATTCATCTGTTTTGTTACTTCCTGTGCTATCAGTTCAGGGTATCCAGGTGGTTGGTTATGGGACTTTTCCATCTCATTTCCCCTAGGATTTACCCTTGGTGGGGTGGAAGTCTGAGTTTGTGCCTTGCTTAAATGTCATCTCATTTTTGTTTTTGGTACTGTCCTTGGTTTAAGTCCTGGGTTGATAGTTTGAAATTGCTTATTGTAGGTATCTTTGTTGCTTGTAATTAGAACCCTTATGGAATGATTGCTTCTCAGAGGTGTCTTCCACATATAGCTGGTCTTTAAGTTTTGAGTCTCTAATGACTCTAAGGCTATCTTATTTTCCTTATACTAGGAAGGTTCATTGACTAGATCAACAACAACACCTGAGCCCAAGTGATACAATCAGCAACACCATTGCATCAAGTACATCTTTGAAAATGACATTTTGTGGTAGTTATTAATCTATCACCTTTAGCTGTGTGAATTAAATCAAGATCAAGGACCAACCCAACATATAGTGAATAAACTCTTCAATATAACAACTTTTCCTTTGGGATGGGGAGTTAGAAGGGGTTGGGGAGGGAGTGAAAGATGAGAAGAAGGATAGGGGAATGTTAGCAGTGTGGTCAGAGGACACAGGTGAGAAGGAAAAAGAATAATAGGAAAATAAAGAAGAACTCCAACTGAGGACCAAAACAGGGACAAAAAGGGAAGAGGAACAATGTGGGAGAGCAAGAGAGTGTAAGAGAGAGAGAGAGAAAGGAAAGAGAAAAGAAAGAAGAAAAGAAAAAGAAAAAAAGGAGAGAAAAACAAATATTTGCAAAGAGTAGGAAAAAATTAAAGATAAGAGGAGCAAAAGAAAAGAAAAGAGAAAAAAACCTATTAATACTAATTTTGGGAATAAAAAATAACAATGAAGATGAAGGGCCTCTTTCAGGGTATGTCTCTGCTGTCACAATAGACAACGTGGGTAGCAGTGTGCAGATATAAGTCAATGCGTCTCAGTAAGCTAGTCGCAGACCCATGAGATTCAGGTAGATTTCTGGCTGCAAGTCCCAAGTTGAGCTCCCTGTCCTCCTGTAGGGTTGAACTCTGCAGAGTTGTATTGCAGGTTCCAGCTGCCCTTCCCCTGAAGATAGTCCCGGTCCTGATGGGAGGTGAAGATGACTCCAACTTACCCAGTACAGTGGTCTGGTCGTCCGGTGTCCTCTGCATTTTTGTAGTGTGGAACCAGGTGCCTGTACAGAGAAGAGGCCAGAGGAGCGGGCGGGGGCTGTCCAGGGCGCAGGCTGATTTGGCATGTTCCACGCAACTCGCCACCTTCATAAGGCATCCACAGACCTTCCTGTCTGCAGCGGGCTCTGAATATCTTTTTAGATTAGGTGAATTTCTTGACTGCAACAGATTGTTAGATTCTGTTTTTTGATCCAGTATTCCAGTCTATATCTTTAATTGGAGCATTCAGGCCATTAACATTGAGAGATGTTACTGGGGTGTGTTGGTTATTTACTACCATTGTCTTTGCCTGTTGGTGTATCCTTTAGTTTTCTTTTCCTGAATTTTTTGTTCCTGTTTATCCATTGACCTCATTTGTTTCCTATGTGGTTTTTTAAAATTTGTTTGTTTCCTGTGTGGTTTTAGCTATTGTTTCTGTCCAGAATATTTTAAAGTATTTTCTCTAGAGCTGGCTTAGCACTCATATAAATAGCTTCTGAGCTGGTCTTCTTCATGGAAATACTTTATTTCTCCAACTATTTTGAAAGATAGCTTTGCTGGGTAAATTAATCTGGTTTAGAAGTTACTTGCTCTTAGAGTTTGAAATACTTAAGTCCAAGCTCTTCTGGCCTTCAGGGTTTGTGCTGAGAAGTCTGCTGTGATTCTAATTGGTTTATTTTTATGTATGATTTTTTGTTTTTCTCTGGCTGCCTTTAAAATTCTGTTTTATTGCAGGGTAAGTGGGAATTTATTGGGGATATGCCTTGGTGGACTTCTCCTTTATCATAATTGTTTGGTGTTCTATAAACATTGCTTACTTATATTTTAAGCTCTTCATATATTTGAGAAATTTCTTACATAATTTCTGTGAGCATGTTAGTGAATCCATCTGTGCTATATTCTAGTTTTTCTATAATTCCTTTTAGCTTTATATTGGTTTTGTTGTCTGCTGGATAGTCTTCTCTTATTCTCTTGTTTTCTTTTTGGCATCTTTTAGCTTTTTGTTGTAATTCACTATTTTTTCCTCAATATCAGATACTCTGTCTTCATATTGGTCATTTCTACAATATATGCATTCTATGCAGTTTTTTAATTTTAGGTATTTCTATCTGACACCTTTTTGAGGATTCCTTATCTGTCATTCAAACTTTGAACTGTTTTGGTCAACTCATCTAGTTTTATACCTATTTCCCTGAAACTCACCATGGGCACATTGAGTGAAATTGCTGTGAACTTTTGGTTCATTTCCTCTTTAAACTCATCTATTTTCTTCATCTCTTCTATGAACTTTTCATAGATTTCTGCTACCTGTGTTTCTTCTCCCTTTGTTATCCAGTAGGATGCTTTATTATATTGAATACAATATTCTGAAGAATAATTGAGGACATGATACAATATGAGAAAATCAGGATATGTAATTTAAAACTTTAATTTTGTCAAGTTATACAATATATGTACATAATCAGATGATGACCAAAAACAATCACACAAAAATGATAATTTTATTTTCTTCATTATGTTTTCTGAATTTTCTAAATTGCTTATAAACATTGTCCCCCAGTGCTGGAGATACAACCTATGGCCTTATGCATGTTAGAAAAAGGATCTACCACTGAGCTACATCCCCAGCTTCTAAAAAAGCATTTTATTTTTAATTTTGATATTTTGATTGGACATACTATTTTATATTTGTAATATGAAAGATCTAGCTTCTATAAGAGCATTTTTTTTTGCTATAGGAAATTCAGGTTTCTTTCTCAGCTGTCTGCTCTCAGCATTTATCAGACAGGTGCATGGCCAGCAGGAATCTAAAGGCCTCGTTCTCTACCAGTTTTCTCTCTCTCAAGCACATGCTCTCGTCTCTGGATGCTGGGCCAGATGGGCCAAGGTTGGAGGGGTGCTATTGCAAACCCCAGAGCAGGTTGTTTCTCCAGTTGACTGCTGGCTTTGGCACACAGTTAGTAAGTCTTTCACAAGAGCTTATCTGCAATCCCGAAACTACTTGAGATAACTCTGCTAATCCTGTAACTTGATTTCAGCTTCTGTTCTAGCCATCCTGGAAGCCTATGAATTCATGGAGTCCCACAGACGTAATGCAGTGATTAGGGAGCTGATGGCTGAGATCTAGGACCTTTCCCTGAATTCACAAGTGTAGCCACCGAAGGAGCACAAAGTACCCAGGGTGGAGCAGCCAGGTTCTCGGCTCCCTGCTGAGCCTGACAAGCCTCTCTTCCACCTGCTCTCTGCCACCTGTGCAGTTTAAACTGTGCTGTGAGAAATGTGCAATCCAGACACTTTCTCTGACCAAAACTTCCTGTTGGTTCATTCCATAGATTATAACTAATAGTAAAAGCAACCTCTTGCCACTTGCAAAACAATTCTAAATGCATCCTATATGTTAGTTCATTTAACCTTAAGAACAACCCTGAGAGGTAGTTATTATTGCCATCATCATCACTTTCTGGCAGATGAGGAAACTGAGGCAGCGGGAGGCTAATATGTCCAAGTACACACAGTGGGATGCAGGGCAACAGAGATTCAAACCCAGTTGAAGTGACTGTCAAATTGAAGGCACTGACCACTCTGCTCCCCTGCTTCTCAGTGAGGTGGGTTTCAACTTACTCTGTCTTTATCCCAAACTTAGCCAGAGGTGGTTAGTTGACCATAGTGACTTACTGGCAAAATGCCCTGTCCTTCTCCGGGCCCCTGCTGTGTAACGCTCCTTCCATCCCACCCACATGAGTGACAGACATGGGCCCCTCTGCCAGTCAGACTCTGGGGGATAAGTCAGTGTGGAATGTGGGGTCCTTACCCTGTCAGTTCCATACTCTCAAGTGACAAAACAGGTTTTGTGGACTTTGAGAATGTGAGAACTATAACAGCCATCAGTTAAAGAACTCACTGTGCATATATACACATATAAAAGTCATCTCATTTGATGTACAAACAACCCATCCTCTCATTTTTCTTACCAGCCCCATTTTACAAATGAGGCCAATGAAGCCTGGGGGCTCATGGTAACTTGCCTGAGACCCACAGCAGAAATTAGGAAGCAAGGCAGGAACAAGCCCACCTTGTCTTCTCCAGTCTCCACTCTTTCTTCTCACATGCGAGCATCTCATTCCTAGAGCCCTTCAGTGCCAGGCACATTTGTGGGAAAAACTTTAATGTCATTCATTCAAATCAAGTGTTGTATTTTAATACCTTCTTTTCAAATTTGACTATACACTTTCTTTATTTCCCATACTCCCATCCTGTGAAATCTCAAGTCCACCACCCCTGACCTAAATCAAGTTGAGAAAGAGTGGTGAAATAATTTTTATATAAAAGATTTTAAAAGCAACAAGTAATCTATGATTTGTAGGCTGATATTTTGTTGTCACCTCTATTGACAGTGCTCTTGTGTAGCCTCCTAGCTATGTGTAGGAATCCTAGGGCAGAACTATATCATCCAAACCTAACATGTTCTACTTAGTCCAAAACTAAAAGATACTAACAAACAACACAAGCAAAATAGTCCCAAAACTGATACCAATTGATGTTAAAGAAAAAGAAAGGCTCACCCAAAATCAATCTCCAAAAACTGAAGGGCTTTAATTTCCACGAACTCCCTCAGCATTTTTTCCATGTCATGAAAATGTGTACGTGTAATAGCATGGCTACATTTTCAAATCCTAAGTTTCTTCTTTTATATTTCACTATACAACAATCACATTATGGTTAAAAACATTTACAATTGTTTGAATAAAAATTATCCTTAAAAATTTATGCATATCACCAAAAACTTGGAAAATGAAAAAAAATGAATAAGAAAATTTAAATCATGGTTAATATCAGGACCCAGAGATAACCTCCATTATATCTTTCTGCTGACTGTTGCTGAATTTCTTTCTAAGATAATTTGCATATATAATTTAAAGTAAATGGGAGATAACTCTGATAAGGTAACACTGTTGATCCTGTACCTTGATTTCAGCTTTTGTTCTAGCCATTGTATGGAGCCTATGAATTTCTGAAGTCCCATAGATGTAAATTTTACATAACATTTTATATGTACATATATACAAACTATTTTACATACACATATAGCATTTTACATATACATATATACATAATATTTTCACTTACTTTTATATAAAAACATGTTCCTAGCCAAGTGTGGTGATGCACATCTGTAATTCTAGCACTCAGGAGGCTGAAGCACAAGTATCCAAGAGTTCAGCCCATAGCAAGACTCTGTCTCAAAAGAAAAACAGAACAAAATATAAAATACTTTCCTACATTGTAATGATCTTTTTTTTTTTTTTTTGGTACCGGGGATCAAATCAGGACCTTGTGCTTGGGAGGCAGGCCGTGGAACCACTGAGCTAAATCCACGGCCCCTGTAATGATCATTTTTATTGATTGCATACTTTCTAATCTTGCAAATGTACTAAAATTGACTATCCCATTCGAAATGGTTGCCCAGTTGCATTGCCACAAATATTTGGAGGGTTTTCACATAGTAATTTTCTCCTTGAAACAACTCTCAGGAAAAATAGTATTGGGTCAGAGATTAGAACCTCATATTCAGTTTGGCCTGATATCTTGCTGAAAGGGGACCAGCTTATTCATTTTGGTAAATTTGCCTGAAATCATAACACACACACACACACATTAGTATCAATAGTTGCAAGGAACTCTACAGGAAACCTCCAACTGAACCAAAGATTAGGGTTCAGGGGTCAGTACTGAAACACAACCTTCCACCGAGTGATGACCTTCTACAGGCCTCCAAGAAAGGAGAATACATACAATTCTCAAAGGTTGGCCACCCCAATCAGCTCTAACTTTCCTTGGTGATGGCCTATCATTCTGACACCTTTGTTTCTTTACCTCAAGGCTTTTAGACATGACAAAGACACCCCCTGGCAAGGGTTGCTCAGCAAAACTGCTGTCAGTCATGTGTACCCTAGTATGAATGAGTTTCAATTCTTTCTTGTCGGTGAGTTCTAGTGGGTGAGTGAGGAGACACTAGACTCCGGGGTGGGAAGACAGCATTCAAAGTGAGGAGCTTCGTCTCCTCTGCAGTGTTTCCCCAGGCTGGCCCAATCTCCTGTACTGAGTGAACAGTGGTATCCCCTGACAATGAGTAAATGTTAGCAGAGTCTGCAAGAACACAGCAATGCTCACCTGGATGGTGTTTCCTTTTCAAAGTGGCCTCAGGAAACAAATCCTAGAGGAAAATATCCAACTTCATTGGTTAATGAAATATAAATTAAAACCACAATTGGTTACCAATTTCCAATAATCAGATTGGCATAACACTTGCTACAAGTGAAAATGTATAATTCTTCAGTGCAGCTTGACAATATCTCTCAAAACAATTTGTTTGAAAAATGAATGTAGACTTAAGAGATGTATTTGACAAGGATGTCCACTACGGTGTTGTTTATAGAATCAAAAATGTGAGGGACTGGGGTGTAGCTCAGTGGTAGAGCACTTGCCTAATACACATGAGGCCCTGGGTTTGATACCTGACATTAATGGGAACTGGGCACTTGAAAGAGAAATTGAATGGAGAAGCTGGAAGTTGGTATTTGTAGCTTCTTGAGACTGTGCCTGACACTCTTCTTTTCATGGACAGCCTTGGAAGCTGAAGAATGTGTGATAGCCAAATGAAGAACAAATTCAGTGTTGTGCAGCCTGCCTGGAGCAGTTTGGAGGTATTCCCTTTGGACTGCTCATGTCAAGCAAAACGCACACTTTAGAATCTATCTTAGCCAAGCTGGATCTTGACTCCCCTTGCCTAATCTGTGGCCTGACTTATGGCTCCACACTTTCCCTCTCCTAGGGCAGAGGTAGTATTCCACATGGAGCCACAAGGAGTCTGAACATGAAGAACCCTTTGACTTTTTGACCTTGCTTGTGGCTATTTGCTCAGTATTTGTGACTGTGTTTACATATCCCCACATACAGAAAGCAGTCGCCACTGATATCTTAGAACTCAACAAGTGTCTATATTCAGAACTTTATAAAGAGAAATTGTGATGCAAAACTTGTCCTTGCAACCTTCATGGCCACTAGGAGGAGGACATATTGTATGTCACTGGTTAAATAATCAGCAAATTGCTCTCCACTTCATTCACTCACTGATGGACTCATTTTATGTTAATGCACAGCTGGCCAGATGTTGGAGACAACAATGAATGGAACAGGGCTCCTGTCCACTGGCAATAAACATCATCCTAACATACTGACAGTACAATTTATCCTATATATGTTTGCTTTATTCATAAACTTATTTGAGCTTATTTGGCATCTAAAGAATCTTTTTAGGATTTAAAAAATTCTAATATTGAGACCTATGTACAAAAGAGATGTGTTTTTCCAAAAGTATATCTCAGGCCATGTTTAAGTTTAGGTGTCTCTGAATGTTCACTTATGATAAACTCAAATGGTTATAAATGCAGCTGTGTAGTTGAATGCAGTGCCTGATAAATAGTATTGACTCAACAAAGTATAGGCCTGCTCTGTCTGTGCTGAGCATCAACTATGTGCCAGGCCTTGCTTATCAAAGACTTAACAGAATTCTTCATTAAGATAAGAGACAACATAAATAGGTCTGGCAAGTTGGCATAGCAAATACCATGCCCATGCACTTCTTTCTTTGCCCATGCCATGCATTGCTAACTCATTACAGATCTTTCGCATCAAGCCCGAACTTAGCCTCAGAATTCTCTCAGTAAAAAATGTAGCCCTCAGTAAAAAATGCAGCAAAAAGATTTGCCATTTCTAGGCCGGGAGAAAGACTAGGAGTCTAGACATTCTTTCTTATTTTGTCTCAAGGTAAGGCTGCATGACTTTCAGTTGTCATTAAATTCCTTTGAGCCTGTGTTTACTCATCTGTAAAATAGAGACTGTAATTTTGCCCAACAGTTCTATACAGCTCTTGTGAGGTTTAAATGTAAAGAAGGGTGGTGGGGTGCTTTGAGAGATTAAGAGGAAGGCACTCTCGGGAAAGGAGCAAGAGCTCCCAGAGTTCACAAAAGGCATTTTTAAGACAGAGAAGATCCTGTTTCAAAAGGACTTGGTTCTTACTAACAAGGAAAATGAAAAGTAAAGGCGAAGCCAAATAGGAATGGAACAACAAAAGAGGGAGAATATGGCCAGGAGTCGGAGGTAGTCGGTTCAAGTTTCAGTTCTGCCCTTGCCAGCCACAGAGTTTGAAATGTGTCACTAGGCTTCTCTGGGCATCACATTCCTTACTCACCAAATGGGGCAATTAATACCTACTTTTCAGGGTTACTGGAAGTATGAAAGGAGTTCAGGTCTACAACAGGGCCTCTTGCAGAGCTATGTCCCTAGTAGTGATTTGGTAAACTCCACAGCTTGGAGCCAGCCCAGCCTCACACAGTGGAATTGGGTTTCTTGTCTGTCATCCATTCATAATTCTACTGAGCATCTGTTTGGTGCTGAGTGGGGAGAATATGAGTATTGACAGTGAATGTTGCTCTGACCACAAAAGCACGATCCGAGCAGCTCCCCAGCATCTATCTTGCCCCATAATTTCACCAATTTAAACTTTTTAGTCTCTTTAGGTAAAGTCTGCTTACAACTCTGACTCTTGTGCTACAGAAGAGATAGCCTCCATCAGTAGAGGCAACTGTATGCTAAAAGAATTAATGCCACTGAATGGAGGGGTACCAGGCCCTTTGTGGCAGGCCTAGAGTCTGAGGAGGGAAAAATAGAGCCCCTTTTCCCAGTCATGGTGGTGCACACCTATAATCCCAGCAATTGGGAGGCTGAGGCAGGGGATTGCTGCAAGTTTAAGGCCAGCCTGGGCTATATAGTGAGGTTAAGGTCAGCCTGAACTACATAGTGAGATCCTATCTCAAAAAACAAAACAAAACAAAAACCCTAAAACAAAGAGCCCCTTTTAGGATGTTGGTCCAGGAGCCAGGAGCCTTGGACTATCTTGTTTCATTCCTCTCTGCATGGCCAAGTCCTGCTTGTCCATGTAGGGTCAGTTCAGCATGATCTCGCCCTCTTGTGAGGTCCTTTGCTGCTCTGCCTATTCATTGATTTGCCACTTGTCAGCATTGGAACTTGTTATATAATCATATTTCTGTGAGGGTGTGCCTTCATCTCTCACTGATCTAACTTCTCCCAATCTGGGCTCCAGGCAGACTCAACAGCCTTCAGACACTTGAGGCCTTCCTGCCTCCAGAACACTCTCACTGGCCACCCCATGGTTGTCCTCCCTGCCCTAATTTCTCTGCTTGTGAGTGAAGGTAACTGTGAAAGCAGGTGCCATTCCATGGAGAAATCTTTCACTTGCTTCACTGCTCTGGTCTGTAAATTCTGCCAGGGCAACAATTTGCCTTGAATCCTGCTATATCCCAAGCATCTAAAACAGTCTGAAATGTAGGAGATGCTGAGATATCTGTCAGTTGACTATCAGCTCTTTTTTCTGGACCATAAGTTCCTAGAGAATGAGGACATGGATGATGTTTCCGAGCCTTCTTAAGCTTCTACTACTGCGCAGACCAGCTGCAGTCGATGCAAGGTAGGAAGGGGAGAGGTCTCGGGCCGGTGAGTGAGAAAAGAACCTTCGCAAGCAATGTGCAGGTTCCCTCTGAGAAGTCTCAGGGTCTGATTTATTTTTATATCTTTAAGCAATAGCTAAGAGGCATTGGGCAGAATATGTTTACAATTTAGGTTGCCTTAGCAACATCTAGTGAGGTAAGGTTATTTTTACTAAACAATATATTTTTCTAAGCTGATTCATATCATTGAACATCATGAATACATTTCTTAAAAATCACAATTGTCCCCTTATTTTCCCATACCTAGGTAGAACAAAATGTAACTTAATCAAAATCTCCAGAAGGTAACTTAATTAGAATCTCTATAGCAGCGGGGGTACAAGCAAGATTTAATTAATTAAATGTCAAACTTGTGGTCACCAGCTAGCCCTTGAGAAACTGCACAATGGTTAATATAGTTTGCTATTAGCTCTCTACTTTCCTATACCTCTATTTATCTTACCTAAGTGTCATTCGGGTTCATAGTTCATGAGCAGGAGATATTTTCAGCACTGTGAGAAATATTGAATAACTTGCCTCCTTAATGCATTTACCTGTCCCAACTTTCTCTCTATTTCTTATTTCCCACTATTTCTTACATCTAAAGTCTGTCCTATCAACCTCTTCATAAGACCCCTTTAGTAATAAGAAGGTCAGCAATAAGAGGGGGGAGTTATAGTAGTGGGGAAACAGAGGGAGTTTCAGGAGAGGTTTCTTTAGAAGTGGATGTGGCAATAGAACTAAGAGAAACTGGAATTCTGGGACTTTTGAGCCAGATCAGATTTCAATACATCATTGCCAATTTGCCTTATGGAGAGTTTGTTGTTAGTCACAAACACAATGATTCCTGTGACCAGAGTAACAATTTTAAACATTATGGCATGAAAAAAATAAAACATGAGGGTACGATGTGTTCCACCCTTCTTTTCCCCAAGCTGGAACTTTGTCAAGCAGCCTTGGAGGTCGGTTGGGCTTCGCCATACTACACAACATCACAGTGCATGGCCTTGTGCTAAGTGCTTAGTAGATGTGGGTGAGTGGGTGAATGAGCATCTCATAAAATGAGCAGATCCCTTAGGGATCTGAGTCAAATAACTAGGGATGGTGTGCTAAATATTTCCTACATCCCCTTCAGATCTCTCCACCTTTGCCCATGCTGCTCAGTACTCAGGAAGCTCAGGAAATTGACCTTTGTGAGTCTGTATCCATGGGTTCCTTTGTTCTCTACTTGATTTCAATCCACAGGAGACACCAGTAGATTATAGGAAGGGAGAAGAGTGAATCTAGGTACAGCCGATCCTCACTATCTGTAGATTCTGTGTTTGTGAATTTGCCCTCTTGCTAAAATCTATTTGTAATTCTCAAATCAGTGCTGCTCTGGGGGCTTTTGTGATGTTTGTAAACATGCATGGCATGCTGAAATATCTGTCACCCGATGTGCAGGTCATTCCCACAGACATATTCCCAGCTGATGCCAAAAAGGCAATAATACTTTGCCTTCTTGTTTCAGCTCCCCCCAAAATTGCCAAAAATTTATTATTTTCAGGGTATATTTAATGTCACATTTTCACCTGCTGTGCTTTTTTACTGGTGATTATTTTTTTCTGGCAACAGGCCTCCAGGTAGAAGTATTGACAGAGTTACAATTAAAATACTGCATCCCCACCCCACCCCCCCCCCATGAGCACAGAGGAGGTGAGCCGCTCCTAGCGCACAAGAGGAGGCTTCTGGGCCATCATACCATCCCAATGAGCACGGAGGAGATGAGCCACGTGGGCGCCAGCAGCAGCCCCAGGCTCCCCCCCATTGAAATGAGAAGACATGTAAACAGATTTCAAAACCAGACTGTCAGATCACCTAAAACAACCCCAAAGGGAAATGAGATGGAACACTGTGATACTCAACCACCTGGACTCCCTGAACAGGCAAAAAAAGAGGATCTGGAAAAAATGAAATCAGAAATAATTTCTCAGATAACAAGAGAGATTGTGCCCATAGTGTAAGATATGATTAATAAATCTAGAGAGGATGCATATAAAAAAATAGAGGAGCTGAGGAACATGATGGAATCCCAACATAGGAAACAAATGGATCACTTCTCAGCCTTTTGGCTAAGATCAAGTGTAGGAAACAAATTGAATCCATAAAACAGATGCAAACAGATTTCCAGGAGATTAAAAACTTCATTGAAAGTCTATGTAGCAGAATGAACCAATGTGAGAACAGAATTTCAGATATAGAAGATAAGATTGTAATTAGTGACCAGGAAAAGAAAAATTGCTTTTAAATTGCAAGGGACCAAGAGAAATCAATCCAGCAGCTGCTAGATGAAGCAAAGAAGAATAACATAAGACTGATTGGAGTCAATGAAGAAACAGGAGAGAGTACAGATGACATAAAAAAACTGTTCACAGAAGTGATGACAGAAAACTTCCCGAGCAGGGGAAAAGAACTTGACATACCGATAAGTGAGGCATATAGGACTCCAACTAGCCTTGATCAAAAAAAATCTACACATAGGCATATAATTGTTAACATTCCAGAAACCCAACAGAAGAACAACGTTCTACAAGCAGTTAGAGAAAAGAAACAAATCACATACAAAGGAAAGCCCATCAGAATCACAGCAGACTTCTCAATGCAAACCCTCAAGGCAAGAGGAGCTTGGAGTGAGGTATTGCAAGCCCTAAAAGAAAATAGCCTCCAACCCAGATTGATGTATCCTGCAAAATTATCTTTGAAAATTGATGGTGAAATAAGATACTTTCATGGCAAGGAGCACCTTAGGAACTTCATGAATACCAAACCAGCACTCCAAAACATTTTAGACAATATCCTAGGAAAAGATAATGAGGATCACAACCCCAGGAAGGCCAGCAGAATGAATCCATTGGGCATGACAAGAAATTAAAAGCAAAGGGGGAGAATCCAACAAACAGAAAAAGTCATGACAGTGATAAATCAATATGTATGAGTTATAATCATCAATGTTAATGGTCTCAATTCATCAATCAAGAGAAATAGACTGGCAGAATGGGTCAAGAAGCAAGGTCTAACAATAGGCTGCATACAAGAAACACATTTAATTCAAAAAGAAACTCAGTCTGAAAGTTAAAGGGTGGAAAACAATACTCCATGTGACAGAACCCCCACCCCCCAAAAAAGCAGGAGTACCTACCCTCTTTGCAGATCAAGTGGATTTCAAATGAAAATCTGAAACACTCTGGTCCCAAGAATTTCAGACAAGGGATAGTCAACTTGTTTGTACAAATCTATTGTGAACATGTGTTTTCATTCCTCTCAAGTAAAAACCTAAGAACAGGACTGTTGGTTCTTAACAGTAATACAAGAAATTTCTATATTGTTTTCCAAAATGGTTTTGTCATTTTACATTCACATTAGCAGTATTAGAAAATTCTAACTGGTTCACACCTAAGCTGACATCTGTTCTTTTAAAACTTTTAACTTCATCTCCCTAATGAGTGTATAATTCAATCTTGTTATTGTACTGATTAGTATTTTTCTGATTTTAGTGTTGCACACTTTTCCTGTTGCTGCATTGACTATCATCTTCTTGTGTCTACTTTTTAATTGGGTTGTGTATTAATGAGCTGTAAGAGTTCCTTATATATTCTGGTCATAGGTTATATGCATTATAAATATGGTCTGCTTAAGGACTACTTTTCATTTTAGTAACAAGGTCATTTAAAGTTCCAAATTTTGATGGAATCTCATTTTTCATTTTTTTTCTTTTATACATCATGTTTTTTATATCCTAGGAAATTCTTGCCTACCCTAAATTCATGAACATTTTCCATTATAATTTTTTCTTACAGTTTTATAGTTTTAGTCTTTCATATTTAGGTTCATAGATCCTTTCAAGTTATTTTTATATATGGAAATAAAGGGTTGAGGTTAATTTTTTACATATGGATACCAGGTGTTCTAGTGCCATTTGCTGAAAACACTGTCTTTTGCTCTGCTCTTGAGTTGAATTTATGTTCTATAAAATGTTACTGTTAAATAATCTTTCAAAACTCAGTGGACCATATATGTGTGGTTCTATTTCTAGATTCTCTGTTTTATTCCAATGATCTATATGTCTTTCCTTACACCAACACTGCCTTGATTACTGTAGCTTTAGAGGAAGTCTTAAAATTAGGTAATAAATGTCTTCTAACACTGTTTTTTCTTTTTTACTTTTCTAGGTCCTTTGTACTCCTACATAACTTTTAAATTTCAATATCCAATTCTTCATTTATAGCAAGTATACATAGACCTCAATTTTTATATATACCTTGTGTTTTCTAATCCTGCTAAATTCAAATACAAGTTCTAGGGGCTCCTAGAGATTTCTTAGTATTTTCTCTGTAGATGATCATTTCATCTATATATAAAGATTTTACTTCTACCTTGCCAATCCTATCCTAATTGTGTCATTTTATTGCCAGACTATTTTGGTTTGGGCCTGTGTTTCAAAGTTTAATGGACAGATGAAGAATAGGCATGTCTGCCCTTGTTCCCCACCTTAGGGAGAAAGGATTGTATCTTCTCCATTCATAAAAGGCGTACATGTCTTTGATCTGTTGAGAAGGTTCTGTTCTACTTCTAGAATCCTGATAGCTTTTACCATGAACAGCTGTAGAATTTAGTCCAATACTTTTTCTCCAAGTACTGACAGGATCACATGACTTTTTTCTTTCCTCTGTTAAAATGATGACTTACGGGGTGGATCTTCTAATGCTGAACCAACACTGCCACCCCTATAATAAACCACTTTCTACATACTGCCAGATCTGACTTCTAATAGTTTGTTTTGTTAAACACATTTCTATCTATGTTCATACTTTTTATTCTATTATCTTTATCCAGTTTTAGTATTAGCATAATGTTGATTTCCTAAAATGAGGGGAGAAGTGTTCCTTCTTTTTTCTACTTTAAATGTTTGATATAATTTATCAGTTAAAATGTACACAAGCCTGCTGTTGTCATGTAGGTAGGTTTTCAAGCTAGGAGTATACTTTCTTTAATAGGTGCTATTCAAATTTTATATTTCCTCCAGAGTAAGTTTCATTAATTTGTCTTCCAAGGTACTTCTTAGAAGTTGTCAAATTTATTTCAAAAAAGATTTTTGTAATATGCTTTCTATATCCTTTTAAATTCTGTAAAATCTGTGGTAATGTCTTCCAGATCTTGATATTGTAATTTAAAAATGTATAATTGATATTTTGTAAAGAAAGAAAAGGTCTAAAGGAGTAGGGGAAGTGGGAGGATAGGGAAAAGGAAAGAAGGGGAAAGAAAAATATGAGAAAAGGAAAAAAATGGAAACAAAGTCTTTGCAAATAGGGAAGGGTGGGCAGGAGAAGGGGAAAAACTAAGAACCAAGATACATCTTGTAAAGGTACAAGATCCTAATGATGAATGTAACTGTATTTTATCTCTAAAATGTACCAATAAACTTAATGGAAAAAAAAAGAAAAAAAATACTACATTTCCTTAATGCTCAATGTGAAAGAAGACATAAAGCAACAGGGTACACCAAGCATATGTCTAAGAGTTATCAAATCTCTACTATTAAGATATTAGGGAGAAGGCATGTTCCCACTGACTTTTTAGCGTATTCCAATAGTATAGCTGGAAGGTGCACATACATTGATGCCTCTCGCCAAATGTAATACTGAGCACACTGCACACACCTCTCCTTGTATGCTCATTTCTGCCTCTCTCCTGCCAGCCTAATATCAAATCCTGATACACACTGTCTAGAGATGCCGTAACAATTCCAAGTCCAAGGTATATCTTTTCTGTGAATTATAACAAAAAATATATTTACATGTTAGCTAACTTATTACCTCTAGTTTTTATCATATATTCTCACCTCAGGACATCTATTTTTTTTGTATATCATTTTATTGATACATTTTAGGTGTACAACATAATGACATTCATCATTGGAGATATGCACCTTTACATACTCTCTTGGTTCTTATTTTCCCCCCTTCCCCTGCCCTCCCTTCAACCCCTCCATCCCTCCTTATTTACAAAGACTTTGTTTCCATTTTTTTATTTTCTCATTAATTCCATTCCCCTCTTTCCTTTCCCCTACCCCTCCCACTTCCCCCTCCCCTTTGCCCCTTTTCTTCCTATTTCACATTATCTATTATACTTTTTAGTCCTTATTTACACTTTCAGTTTCTCACACTAGAGAAACTATTCGGTATTTACACATGTGTGTCCTGCTTATTTCACTTAAGAGTATCACCTCAATGTGGATCCATTTAGCAATAAATGTCTCTAATTTCTCATTTTTGATGGCTGCATAGTGCTCCATTTTCTTTAAAAAACTACATTTTCTTGATCTAGTCTCCAGTTGATGAGCATTTGGGCTGTTTCCAAGTTTTAGCTATTATAATCTGTGCTGCTATGAACATAGGTGCACATATATCACTGTGGCATGATTCTTTTAATTCTTTGGGGAAGATACCCAGCAGGGGAATAGCTGAGTCAAATGGGACTTCCTAGTTCTTTGAGGTATCTCCATACTGATTTCCAAAGTGGTTGCACCAATCTACACTTCCACCAGGAGTGGAGCAGTGTTCCTCTTTCCCCACAGCCCCACCAGCATTAGTTGTTGGTTGATTTTATGATAGCAGCCATTCTTTTTGGAATGAGGTGGAATCTCAGCATTGTTTTCATTTGCATCTCTCGAATGACCAGTGATGTTCAACATTTTTTCATGTGTTTATTTGCCATGTCTACTTCTTTGTGTGAGAAATGTCTGTTCAATTCAGATGTTCGTTTTTGGATTGGGTCTTTAAATTTGGGAGGTCTGATTTTTTTAAGTTCTTTATAGATTTGAGATAGTAGACCTTTGTCTGAGGGACCACTTGTGCAAATTTTTCCCCACATTGTGGGTTGTCTCTTCACACTGCTGGTGGTTTCTCTTGCTGTACAGAAGTTTTTTAGTAAAAAGAGATCCCACTTGTTGATTATTTGTGCTAGTTCATGGGCAACTGAGGTTTTGTTCATAAAATCTTTTCCTATACTGATGTCTTCAAGAGTTCTACCTAACCTCTGTTCCAGTTGGTTCAGTGTTTCTGTTTTTATATTTACATCTTTAATCCATTTCAATTTTAGATTAGTGCATGGTGAGAGATATAGGTCTAGTTTTAGTCTTTGGCAAGTTGAAACCTAATTTCTCCAGAACCATTTATTAAAGAGGCTATCTTTCCTCCAGAGAGGGTGTTTGGCTCCTTTGTCAAAGATGAGGTGGCTGAGTGTGTCTGGAGTTGTTTCGGCATCTTCTAATCTGTTCCACTGGTCTTCAGGTCTGTTTCTTTGCCAGTACCATGCTGTTTTTATCACAGTAGCTTTCTAGCATGCTTTCAAGTTGGGTGTTGTGATACCCCCTGCCATGTCTCTGTTACCTAGAATTGCTTTTGCTATTCTGGGTCTCTTCTTGTTCCAAATGAATTTTTGGATTGTTTTCTCAAGGACTATGAAGTATGCTGCTGGGATTTCAATTGGGATTGCATTGAATCTATATAGAAATTTTGGAAGTATAGCCATTTTCACTATGTTGATCCTTCCTACCCAGGAGCAAGGGATGTCTTTCCATTTTCTGATATTCCCTCTATATCTTTTTCAAAGTGCTATAATTTTCAGAGAAGAGTTCTTTGATTTCTTTTGTTAGGTTGATTCCTAGGTATTTCAGTTTTTTGGATGCTATTGTGAAAGGAATTGTTTGCCCTATTTCTCAGTGACTCTGTTGTTCGTGTAGAGGAAAGCTATTGATTTTTGTGTGTTGACCTTGTATCCAGCTACTTTACTGAATTTGGTTATTAAGTCTAGAAGACTTTTGGTGGAGTTCTTGTGGTCTTCTATGCAAAGTATCATGTCATCTGCAAATAATGACAATTTGACTACTGCATTTCCTATCTTTATTCCTTTTATTTCTTTCTCTTGTCTAATTGCTGTGGCTAATGTTTCTGAAACTGTATTGAACAGGAGTGGTGATAGTGGACATCCTTGTCTTGTTCCTGATTTTAGTGTGAAGGATTTCAGTTTTTGACAATTTAGTATGATATTGGCTCTTGGATTTTCATAGATGGCTTTTATCAGATTGAGATAGAGACCATCTATTCTGATTTTTTGTAGGGCTTTTATCATAAATGTGTGTTGGATTTTGTCGAACGCTTTTTCTTCATCTATTGAGATGATCATGTGGTTTTTGTCCATGGCTCTATTGATACAGTGTATTACATTGATTGATTTGCATATGTTGAACCATCCTTGCATGCCTGGAATGAACCCCACTTGGTCAGGGTGAATGATCTTCTTGATGATCTTCTGCATTCTATTTGCCAGTATCTTATTAAGAATTTTTGCATCTATGTTCATTAGTGAGATTGGCCTATAGTTCTCTTTTTCATTGGGTCTTCCTCTGCTTTGGGGATGAAGGTGCTGCTTGCTTCCAGGAATGAGTTCAGGAGAATTGCTTCTCTTTCAATTTCATCGAAGAGTTTAAAGAGTAGTGGCAGTAGTTCCTCTCTAAATGTCCTATAAAATTCAGCAGTGAAGCCATCAGGACCAGGGCTTTTCTTGGTTGGTAAGTTCTTAATTACATTATCAATTTCATTGATTGATATTGGGTTGTTTAGAATTTTTAGGTCTTCTTCATTCAACTTTGATAATTCATATATGTCTAGGAATCTGTCCATTTCTTCTTTGTTTTCCATCTTATTGGCATATAGGTTCTGGAAGTAGGTATTGATGATTCTCTGGATTTCTGCTGGGTCTGTTGTCATTTCACCCTTTTCATTCCTAATTGCATGGATTGGGGCCTTTTCTTTCCTGTTTCTGATAAGGTTGGCTCAGGGTTTGTCAATTTTGTTGATTCTTTTGAAGAACCAACTCTTGGCTTCATCTATTTTTTGTATTTTCTTAGTCTCCATTGCATTGATTTCTGCCCTGATCTTTATAATTTCCTCCTTTGTATGAGCTTTGGCGTTGTCCTGCTCTACTTTTTCTAGAAGCTTGAGGTTCAGCATCAGGTTGTTTAATTGGGCTCGTTCTGTTTTCCTAATATGCGTATTCACTGCTATGAATTTCCCTCGTAAGACCGCTTTCATTGTGTCCCATAGATTCCAATATGTTGTATTGTCATTGTCATTTATTTGAAGGAACTGTCTGATTTCTTCTTTAATTTCCTCTGTGACCCATTGCTTATTCAGAAGTGTGTTGTTCAATTTCCATGTGTTTATGAAGTTTTTGCAGTTTCTTTTGCTGTTGATCTCCAATTTCATTGCACTATGGTCTGATAATATACAGGGGATAACTTCAATTCCTTTGCACTTACCTAAATATGTTTCTTGAGCAAGTATGTGGTCTATTTTGGAGAATGACCCGTGTGTAGCTGAAAAGAATGTGTATTCTGGTTTTGTGGGGTGGAACACTCTGTAAACATTTGTTAGGTTCATATCTTCAATAGTTTGATGGAGTTCTAGTATTTCATTGCTTGTTTTTTGTCTAGTTTATCTATTTGTGACAATGGGGTATTGAGGTCCCCCACTACTATTGTATTAGTGCTTATATGGTTTTTCATGTCCATTAGTATTTGTTATATATAGTTGGGTACACTAGTGTTTGGTGCATAGATATTTATGATTGTCATCTCTTCCTCTTGGATTGTTCCCTTTACAAGGATATAGTGTCCTTCTTCATCTCTCTTAATCAGTGTGGGTTTGAAATCCACTTGGTCTGCAAAGAGGATAGCTATTCTTGCTTTTTTGGGGGTTCCCGATGCATGGAGTATTGTTTTCCACCCTTTAACTTTCAGTCTATGAGTTTCTTTTTTAATTAAGTGTGTTTCTTGTATGGAGGATATTGTTGGATCTTGCTTCTTGACCCATTCTGCCAGTCTGTTTCTTTTGATTGGTGAATTGAGACCATTAACATTGATGGTTATAACTGATATGTATTGAGTTATCATTGTCATGACTTTTTCTTTTTGTTTGATCCTCCCCCTTTGCCTTTAATTTCTTGTTGTGCCTGGCAGATTCATTCTGCTGGGCTTCCTGTGTTGTGTTCCTCATTGTCTTTTCCTAGGATTTTGTCTAAAATTTTTTGAAGTGCTGGTTTGGTATTCACAAAGTTCCTAAGGTGCTCTTTGTCATGAAAGTATCTTATTTCTCCATCAATTTTGAAAGATAGTTTTGCAGGGTACATCAATCTGGGTTGAAGGTTGTTTTCCTTTAGGGCTTGAAACACATCACTCCAAGCTTTTCTTGGCTTGAGGGTTTGCACTGAGAAGTCTGCTGTGATTCTGATGGGCTTTCCTTTGTATATGATTTGTTTCTTTTCTCTACTTGTAGAATTTTGTTCTTCTGTTGGGTTTCTGGAATCTTAACTATTATATGCCTATGTGTAGATCTTTTTTGATCAAGGCTAGTTGGAGTCCTATATGCCTCGCTTATCTGTATGTCAAATTCTTTTCCCTTGTTTTGAAAGTTTTCTGCCATTACTTCTGTGAACAGTTTTTTTATGTCATCTGTACTCTATCCTGTTTCTTCATTGACTCCAATCAGTCTTATGTTATTTTTCTTTGCATCATCTAGCAGCTGCTGGATTGACTTCTCATGGTCCCTTAAAATTTTAAAGAATTTTTTCTTTTCCTGGTCCCTAATTGCAATCTTATCTTCTATATCTGAAATTCTGTCTTCACATTGGCTCATTCTGCTGCATAGACATTCAATGGAGTTTTTAATCTACTGGAAATCTATTTGCATCTGTTTTATGGATTCCATTTGTTTCCTATGTTGGGATTCCATCATGTTCCTTAGCTCCTCTATTTTTTTTTAATCTGTGTCCTCTCTAGATTTATTATTCATATCTTGCACTATGGGCATGATCTTTGCTGTTATGTGAGAAATTATTTCTGATTTCATTTTTTCCAGATCTTCTTTCTTTGCTAGTTCAGGGAGTCCAGGTGATTGAATATCAGATTGTTCCATCTCGTTTCCCTTTGGGGTTGCTGTAGGTGATCTGGAAGTCTGGTTCTGTGGCTTGTTTACCTGTCTTCTTATTTTGATTCACAGGGAGGGGGGAGGTGTAAGGTGGGTCTGTGTTCTTGCTGCCCACGTGGCTTACCTCTTCTGGGCTCGGAGCCATGGCATGCCTACCTGGAAGCTTCCTCTATGCTGTGAGATGAAGCATACCTACCTGGAAGCCTTCTGCTGCCTGGGAGCCATGGTGCACCAATCTGACCTCAGGACATCTATAAAACTTAGATGCTGTATAATAGAGTATGAACTTTTTGCACAATAAGCTCAAATAGTTTACCAAAAATGCAGATACAAGCCTGTGGTTATAATCTAAAATCATCTTCGAGATATGGAGATTCTAGCAAAGAGTCCTTTCCCTTACCCTTCCTTTTCCACTTGGTTCAAGGACCACATCTAGCCCCAAGAGGAGACTTTAACCAAGGTCCCTTCCAGAAGACAGTTCTTCCTAAAAGCTAACATATATTTACAGGGATTATTTTGCTACTTCTAATGTAATTTGGGTATTAGAACTTATCCTTTAATACCCAGCAATATTAACTAAAATGTACATATAGAACAATGGCAAAACAATCTGAACTCACTTAACTTGTCTTCCTGAATACTTCCCTCTTGCACCTCATGAATAGTCAGCATACTCTCTACGTCTAACTCTAAGTCATACTCTCAAGTCTAACAATTCTATTCCCAAAATGCCACCATTCCTGTGAAGTAACAAAAAAAATACTTAAAGTGCATTACATTAGCCCTTGATTTCTACATATGTGAACTTTAAACATCTAGAAAGACTAAGTATTTCCAATAAGAACTTAAATATCCTATAGGTATAATGGCATTGAGTTAATTGCCTACTATATTTAATAAAGGCTATAATTTTAAAGTGCCATATAACTAGGAACACTCTGCTCTAGGACTCTTCCTCCTTTCCATTTTTTTAACCCAGGGGACAGATATATGCATATGTAATAACTTAGAGGGGACTTTAACACTTTCCCCTCCTAAGTGGTTTTAAGAATAGTCTTTCTAATAAATTTTAACACCAAGTGTATTCAACATGTTAGTTTACTAACTCTACTTCTGATATAAACTGGCAATTCTTAAACATCTAAAAAGCTAGATATAAATGAGGACTCCTTTGTCCTTTATACACAACTATACACACAGAAAAGTAAAAAAAAATGCACAGACATAAGGAACAGTGGTCAATCTGGCTTCACAAAAACCACATTGATTTAGAGCATTTTTTACTCCTTTCCTCCTCCCTCTCTGAACTAGCACAAATATGTCTACTGCTCAGATCAGCTGTCTGATCATTTCATTTCCTAAAGACAGTATTTTGTTATTAATTTTAACAAAAGAATATGTACAAAATGTGTTGTTTACTACCTCTGCTTTTAACATACTTTGTACACTTCTAAACATCTAGAAAGACTAGATGTTTCAAATATGGACTCAAATTTGTCCACTATATACACAGTAGTGTTGAATAAATTACATACATGTAACAAAGGTTTTATCTGCAAGTGTCTTCTAAGTAGGAGCATTCGGCCTATAACCTTTCATTTCTTCCAATTTCTTCTCTCCTTGTCACATGCAATATAGGCACATGTGACACTCAAATGTGATTTTATAATTGCACTTCCAAAAGTCCTTTTCAGAAGACAACTTTTTATGAATTTTAACACAAAATTATACAAAATGTATTAGTTTACTAACTCTACTTTTGTCATACACTGGCAGCCTCTTAATATCTACAGACTTGATATTATAAAATTAGGCCTCATGTATATTGTGTATACATTGTATAAACAGTATAGCAAAGTTAAATACAATGGATGTAACATGAAAGCATTGCTTAATGGATAAACTGAAATTTTCTACCATACACTTAACAAGACACCTTTTGCAATTTCTTTCCTCAAGCCAATAAACAAGTACAGATGGTATACTGTTCAGAGGTGATTTAACCATTCTATTTCCAAACATAGTATTTCCCAACAGTTTTTAAAAGCTATTTACAAAAAGTTTTATTCTACTACTTCCACTTTTAAATATATCAAGCACTTCTACATATGTAGAACTAGATTTTTCATATAAGAACTTGTCTGCTATCATATAGCACTGGTAAATAAAATCGCACATATAGCAATGGTTGTAATTTGATGTATCTTCTAAAATATCCATTTTGTCCTTGAACCATTCCCTCCTGACTTCCTTCTCTCCACCTTTAACCCAGTAGTCAAGTATAGGCATATGTATCATTAGAGATGGTTGAGTCCAAAATTGATTTACATATGACAAGCTTTTCTATGTATTTCAACACAAAGTGTACAAAATGTGCTAATTTTACTACTTTGTCATACACTGGTAACCTCTTCAATATCTAGGGACTAAACGTTGTAAAGTGTGGACTTATCTGCCTGTTATGCCCACTATGTGTGCAGCACACAAAACATACAGAAAAATGATGTCTGAAAATGTGCAAGTACAAATGCGCCAACATAATACCTTTTGCAATTGCTTTTCTCCCACCTCCTCCAAGCCACTGAATAAGTACAGACTACCATTTTGTTCACAAAGGTGGTTTAACCATTGCATTCTCAAAAGATAATGTTTTACATGAATTGTAGTAAAAAGATATTTACAACACAATATTTTACTAGCTCTACATTTAAAAATATGTTGAGGACTTCTAAACATCTAGATAAGACTAGATGTTTTAAGTAAGCGCACAATTTGTCCATTATATACACTCAGCCATCTTGATTAAACTGCATGTATGTAAACAATAGTTATAAATGGAAAGTATCTTGAAAATATGAGCATTCTAGACTAGAACCCTTCCTTTCTCCACTAATCTAGTGGGCTAAAATGCTCAAATTTTCAGAAGACAATCTTTCCTAAGAATATTAACACAAAATGTACAAGATTTGTTAGTTTACTAACTCTACTTTTGTCAAAACTCCAACCTCTTTAACATCCCAGAAGACTAGATGTGGTAAAAGGACTCATTTGTCCTTTACATATCCTACATACAGAGCAATGTAAAACAAAAGGCAGAGACATAAGGGACAATGGTAACTTGCCTCATAGCACTGCATTTCCTCCTCTTCCAAGAACTAGTGCATAAACACAATGTGTGCTACTCAAGAAGGAGCTTCCATATTCCCCCACAAAATAACACTTTGCTTGAGTTTTAACAAAAAGAAATTTACAAAATGTGTTATTTTACTACTTCTACTTTTAACATGTATCAGGCACTTGAGACTATTTTTAAAAAAAAGATAGTTCAATAAAGTTCTTAGATTGTCAAATTATATATAAATGAGGACTAAAATGCACACACAAAACAATGGTTACAATACAAACAATGTCTCCTACATGTAACCAGTCGGGTATTAGACCTTCTTTTCTTCTTCTGGCTCCTGCTCCATGTCCTGTAACCCACAGAACAAACATGGACAAGTATCACTCCTAGTGTCACTTCTCCAGATGGTCAAATGGACTTAATTTCAAAAAGTAACTTCCAGAAGATGTTTCTTTTTCAGATTTTTAGAAAAACAAATGGGTGTTTACAAGATATAATGTCCAGATGCAGCAAATTTTCTTTTAAAAGTTTGTGGGAAATGTTGAGAGCAGCTTTTTCATGTATACACAAGCCTTCTAAAAACGGTCAGTAAATCTTCCCAAAGGGCGGTGGGCATTTTCAATTAGACCACTGGAATATAACCGCCCATGGCCCACTAACCCTCCCACCAGCTCTTGGCCTGGTCTCTTCATTTGTCCTCCTCAGAAGGAAGTGCATCTCCTCCAACTGGACACAGCAGTCACCCCAGGACAGAGATCTGTGCAGTTCCTTCGGCTGAAGTGCCCAAGCTTTCAGACCCACTTCTTGGCCTGGGGGTAATGGCCCTCTGCAGGCCAAGGCTGCTGTTCTTCTCACTCTTGGAGTTGGTGCCTCTACAAGGGGGCTGGCAGGGGCTTCACATAGGCCCTGTGTCAGACCAGAAGGCCCAGGGGTCCTGGCTGGAAGGCTGCCACCGCCCATCAGGTCACAGAGGTGGGGCAGAGTGGCAATTCACTTGTGCTTCAAAGCCTGGGCCCACCCAGTGGATAAACACAGTGCGGGATCTGGCCCATCCTGGGCCTCCAGGTCACCAGCCAGCATCTGTGAGGGTCTGGAGGACCAGGCCCTACTCCTCTTCTCACTGCACTCTCCACCAAAACTCTTGTTTTATATCTTGCCTTATTGTTATGTATCAGAAAATTCCTGAAGATGATAAAAAAGCATCCATATAATCTTAGGTTAGATACCTGATCTGCCAATGGGAAGTACTATACTGCTATTCACTGAGTTCACACCAGCCCATGATACAAATTCACAACTCAACAAAAGAGGATAGATTGACTGACTCTTTTCTAACATTTGAAATGAACATGGCACAAATACTTTATTTTGGTATCAGGAATCGAACTCAGGACCTTGTGCTTGCAAGGCAGGCGGCAGAACCACTGAGCTAAATCCCCAGTCCTACAAATACTTTTTTAATTTGCAACTTTTTTTTTACTTTACTATAGAAAGAGGGCAAGTTTCTAACTGCATGGTTGATTATAACATGATAGACGTTTCACTTGTATAACTAATAATCCAAGGACTTATATTTTGAAAATGAAATGATGGGAAATATTTTTAAGACTTTAACTGAGAAAGGTGCAGTGGCTTTTCTAATTAGTTATATCACAGAAGCACAACATAGGCTATGCTACAAAACTAGTTATGCTTCAAGCCAACATCCTATTGATATAGGGCATATGATATAGAACCTCCAAATAATCTAAATAATGTACGGGATATATTATAACTTCCAACCTGCTAGATATCCAAAACACTGAGTTTGGGTTCTCTAAAATTGAAGAATGAATTCTAGGAAAAACTGAGGTTAAGAGTAGGAAAAATTTATTGAGAGAAAGATAGCTTCTGTCTGAGACAGAAGGGGGACTGAAAAAATGGGTTGCCCATCCACTCCACTTCTCAAAAGTGTTTTATTGAGCAGAGCCATGAGCTGAGACAGGTTCAAGTGGGTCAAAACTATAGTCAGTTAATAAGATCCAATTGGGAAATCACAAGGTGGGTATGAGGTGGGACAAAACTATGACAAACCAATAAGATATTACATAGGTAATATTGATTAAATGGGGATCAAATGGGGGAAGCAAGTCACATAGCAAGAATGCATGGAATGAATCAGGACTTTTCAGAAAAGAAATGGGCTAGGGGGTTTTTGTCCCCAATTAAGGTGGTTGATCTCATTTAGAATATCAACAGTTTGTAATAGCTAAAACTTGGAAACAGCCCAATTGCCCATCAACTGGAGACTGTATATAGATTATCAACCACTGCTATTCATCCGTAGGGGAAGCATATGGATGTAGTAGTTCTTCCTTTTTGAACCCTGACCTTTTAGTAAATGTGCCTCAATTGTTTTCTGTGCTGAGGGCCTGGCCTTGCCTACCTGCCTTATAATATTTTCTAACTAGCTTAGCTGTCTACAATACTATATCTTTGGAAATCACAGCACAGGGCTTATACTTAAACCTATAGAGCTTAACCTAAAGAGCTGCTTTCAATTAAAAAATAATTAAGTCCTAGTTAGTAATATATACATCCTGACATAATCTCATCCTTTATTAAACAAATAAACTCTGATGTGCTCAAAACAGACTGTTGGGGCGACCCACTTGGGACTTTTGCTGTCTCTCAGGAACTATTCCTATTCTCCAAATGACCTTTCCTACTCTTAACCCCCTTTGTCCTTTGGAATTCATTCTTTAATTTCAGCGGATGTGAACTCAGCACATGTGACATCCAGCAGGTTGGGAGATGCCAGGGATGATCAGCTCCTTGGATACCTGTAGGGAGGGATGATGGGAAATAAAAGAAGACAGAGACAAAATTCAAGGTATAAGGGAACCAGGAGAAATCTGCCTCTAGTGGACAGGCTTGACAATCTCCATGGTTGACTCACTTTTATTAGCCAGCAAGAAGCATGGGGGAGGGGTAGTGTACTTTTCTTGGAACAGTGACTGCAGTAAGAATGGGGCAATAAAAAATGAGAAAGAAGCCTCACAAAGGGAACAAGTTAATTGGGCATAAGTTCTTCCCCATATCTGGATTCCTGCATTTTTTGCATTGTCATTAGCAAATGTTTTCTTGCCTTAGGAGTGCTGTGATTATGAGCTTTCCCCACACACCAGGAAGCATGCAGCCTTCCACATACTTCCTTATTCCTAAAGCAGGTTCCAACAGCCTTGAGACTGTGGGAACTAAGTCACATAGCCTGGTCCCTAATATTTTCCTCATATAGCTTGGTCCCAAATAGGTAGTTATGTTTCTTATATCCTTTTGGAGGCCCCAGCAAGATAATTGGAAGGAGATAAGGGTTTGCTTTTGTTTCTTGGCATCTCTAAATATTTGAATAGATTCTGAATTGCCCAATCATACTTTTTTTTTTTTTGGTACTGGCTCGAACTTGGGACCTTGCACTTGTGAGGCAGGTGGCGGAACCACTGAGCTAAATCCCCGGCCCCCTATCATACTTTTATCTGGATATCGGGTATATTTGAAACATACAGTATGACCAGAGAATTGTTACTTCTTTACCAATCATGGTTGTCTTAGAAGTCAAATTCCTATAGAATGTTAATAGATAACAATTACAAAGTTTTACAGGGAAAATTTGAGGTCAAGGACAACATAGCATTTTAGCATGACAATCATGATAACATTATTATATGAGAATAATTAGCTTTTATATTTCCATTTTAAAATAAAATAACTTTTTAGTCAGTTACCTTTATCTGATATTAAATAACATAAGGAAGTTTTTACCTGAATTTGTTCTTTTAATAGAGTGACATTTAAGTAGAATATACTTGTTTATAGATGTACTTATAGGTTATTGATACCTAATCATTAAACATTACAGTGACATTGGCGGTACTGCACAGTGTTTAGGTACCTATAACTGTTACAAAACAATTATGTAACGATCACACAAGCTTAAGCTTGTAAATATATCCATGGCATCTGGCTGGCTTCTCATATTGGAAAGGCATGCACATTTCATCACAATGAGAAGGAACACAACTAAGGAAAAGTTTAGATCCTTAAGCCTGAAAAAGTTTACATCATAAACAACTTTAGCCTGTAAGTCACCAGTATGATAAGATTTTTTTCAATTTTATATCTTTAAAGGCCTGTACACTTGGTAAACACAAATATATTTAACATGGGCCAGGGAATCTAGCTCAGTGGTGCCAACACCTGCCTCACAAATGAGGGTCCTGAGTTTGATCCCCAGGACAATATATATATATATATATATATATATATATACACATACATATTATACATTATGTCATGAGGTTAACAAAAGTTAGTGTTACAGTTTATATAGAAATCTTTGTAAGGCGCCAGGGATTTAGCTCAGTGGCACTGTACCTGCCTCCAAAGCACAAAGTCCTGAGTTCAATCCCCAGTACCGAGAAAAAAAATCTTTGTACACATTTACTTAGTTATTTTTTAAGGCAAAATTTAGACTCCTTTAACAGGTTTTATAAGATGTAACTATAGTGACAAAATTAAGGACATCTTTTTTTTTTAATTTTTAGAATTATGAGTACATATTTGCTGTACTTAATGATCATGTTAATCATAGGGAATTTGTACCTGTACATAACATATCTTAATTATTCATTTTTCCCATTGCCCTCCCCTCTCTTCAACCAACCCTTCTTTCCCTCCCTGTTTACAGAAGCTTTGTTTCATTTTTCCTTTTATTCTTTGTTTTTAATCACTTTTCCCTTCATTCCCTCCTCCTTGTTCCCCATCCCATTTGAAAATGTTCTTTCAACTTCCCATGTCTATCCAATGTTTTGCTACTTGTTTACCCTTAGAGTTTCTTGCACAAGAGAAACAATGTGATATTTAAACATATGTTAAATGGTCTCAATGTGCATCCATTTTCCTACAAATGACTCAAGTTTATCCTTCTTTATGGCAGAGTAGTATTCCATTGTTTATATATACACCACATCTTCTTTATCCATTCATCTGTTGATGGGCATATGGGCTGTTTCCAAGATTTAGCTATTAAAAATTGTGCTGCTATAAATATGGGTATGCAAATGTCACTGTGGTATGATGATTTTAACTCTCTTGGGAAGATGCCTAGAAGGAGAATAGCTAGATCAAATAGAACTTCTAGTTTTGGTTCTTTAGGGAATCTCCATACTGATTTCCATAGTGGTTGCACCAATTTACATTCCTGTGAAAAATGGAGAAGGGTTCTTTTTTCCACACAACCTTGCCAGCATTTGTTATTGGTTAATTTCTTGATGATAGCCATTCTTTCTGGGGTGAGATGGAATCTCAATGTTGTTTTAACTGGCATTTCTCAAATGACCAGAGATGTTGAACATTCTTTCATATATTTATTTGCTATTTGTACTTCTTTATATAGAAATGTCTATTCATTTCAGGTATGCATTTTTAATTGGGTCTTTGAATTTAGGGGATCTAATTTTTTTTTTTAGTTCTTTATATATTTTAGATATTAGTCCTTTGTCTGAGGAGTAGCTGGCAGAAATTTTTTCCCATTCTGTGGGTTGTCTCTTCACTCTACTGGTGTTTTCTTTTGCTGTGCAAAAGCATTTTAATTTGATGTGATCCCAGTTGATTTTTTTTGGTATTATTTCCTGTACAATCAAGGTTTTGTTCATAAAGACTCCTACATCTATGTTTTCAAGAGTTTTACCTATGTTGTCTTCTAGCAGATTAAGTATTTCTGATTTTATATTTAGATATTTGATCCATTTTGATTTTAGTTTAGTGCATGGTGAGAGATATGGGTCTAGGTTCAATCTTTGGTATGTGAAAAGCCAGTTTTTCCAAAACCATTTATTAAAGAGGCTATCTTTCTTGCAGTGAAGGTGTTTGGCCCCTTTGTGAAAGATAAGGTAGCTGAGGGTTCTTGGAGTGTTTCTGCAGCTCCTATTCTGTTCCACTGATCCTTGGGTCAGTTTTATTTTTGCTAGTACCATGCTGTTTTTATCATGGAAACTTTGTAGTATAACTTCAAGTCAGGGATTGTAATAGAGTGTACTCTTACCAACTGACTTAAATTAACCTACTCTTAAAGCTATGTGAACCACAAGTATTTGAGCTAATATCTTAAGTGTCTATTGTATCTATAAGCCAACTTAAGTACAACTTTTGAAGGATAATACGTAACTGAAAGTTAACACAGAAACATACATATTGATCTAATCATGTATAACCTTTTTGTTATCAAACTTAAAGGCTTTTATATGTAAATCTTATGTAAGTCTCAAGCCTAATAGACCTCATCTGGTAATGTTTTGAGTTTGGCTATCCTGAAAACCAATACAAGCAGTTTTCCATGGAAATTTTTTTTAAAAAGCCAACAGTTTATAAGGGCAAAAATAAAAAAATAAAATTGATATGAGCTAAAAAAACTCTTTAATGAAGCAGTTGTAGGTATTTTAACTGGTTATTAACACATATTAAACAAGCAGGCAAACATATAGGACACACAAAACAATTACTTTTAAATCAGAGTACACACTTGGATGTATTGTCCAAGTTGAACTATAATAATCCTTTCACAGTTTTAGTTAGTAACTATGAATATAATAGTCAGAAGTTTTCCCACAGGTCATCAATTTGCAGAGATATCTTGTAATAAGACTTAGAAGAGAAAAAAACACACTTGTGAAAGCAGGCTGTTTTTAAGAAGGGACCTAGGCCGATGGTTTATCTTAATCCTATAACATGTGTACAGTCTTCTCATACAGGCTTATTGGGGCTCTCTGTTCTTTGATAGCCACAGTCTTTTGATAGCCACAGCTGATAGCCAAAACTGCTGTTGTGATAGCCATATGTAACTGTCCCCTGTAAAGGGACAGACTGTTAAAAGGATAGTGTTGTCAACTACAGTAAGTTTCCAACTTATGAACGAGTTCAATTCTGAGAGCCGTTCATAAGTTGGATCATTCATAATCCAACAAAGTGAGTCTTATACAGTACACCTGTGAATCTTATACAGTACTCCTGTGAAAGTTCACAACTTGAATGTTTATAAGTCAGAGACTTATTGTATTTTATTTTTCAGCAGGGCTCAGGGCAGGGATCCTACCAAGCACGTATTCCAAAGGGTAGGGGAAGTCAAAGGTCTGCCAAGGGCCCTATCTGCCCTGCTGCATACGTCTGCTTATGACAGTTTCTTCCCTGTCTTGAAAAGGAACCAGGGGAGGAAATGTGACTCTGTCTATCCCTGTTTGTTTTGTTTTGTAACCATTCACCTAATTTGTCCCTTGCATTTGATTCCCATCCAGCACCAGCAGCAGTGAGCTGCAGGTGCTCAAGGAAGTAGCCAGAACTGAACTGTCCACTCCCACTGGTGCATACACCCCCTTCCTCATAATCCTGTGACCCTGTGGCTCATAATTAGCTATAGGTTTTTCATTTTTGAGGCCTTAGCATATTTCTGAGTATAGAACTTGGTTTCAGACCTGGTGACATGTTCTGGAGAGAAACCATAGCAAGAGAGAAGAACTCCTCTGGGGACTAGGGACTGTGACTATCAGCTCCTTTAATACCTGTTTTGTTTAAGACTGTTATCAAACTCATAAGGGTCCTTAGGAATGTTTTCTCTTCTATCAATGAAATCATCAATGCTGTAATGACCTCATCTTAAGCAGGGAATCACTGTGAAGTGGAAAATTAAATCAATGATCAAGTGACCTGAATAACTGTTTTCTAACTTTTCTAGAGAAAGCAAGAGAGAGTAAGAAGATCAAAGGGTAGATTGGAGCTGCTCCTTTAAACTGTAATATTTAGACCTTGTAAAATATGTGTGCTTTGGAGATAGCTTTCCTTGCTGTCACTCAGAGATCAATTCTCTCTACAGTGTCCCAGGATGAAGGCTTTTCCTGCCAGTTGCATGAAAGACCCTTACTGTAGACAGAAGAGCATAATTTCTGAGTCCTTTCTAACTGAGGGATGGGGGTATGTGGTCTAAAAGGAATGCCTATTTTTAATTCCCTCATAGATTTTCTAAGAGTCCAGGGGTCTTCCATTGGAAAGGAAAAAAGATTCCTAGGATTGCAAAGACAAACATAAAACACCTGATACTGATCACAACTATCCCTACAGAGGTAAAATACCAAGACCTATCCTATAGCCACCAGCTGAATCTTCACACACATCTGACAGTGAGAGTACATGCTGCAAGCCAAAAAAACAAAAACAAAAACAAAAAACCCCAAAGAGATGTCTGTAATGACAGCAAGCCATCTTGTAACTTCCAAACATATCAGAAACTCAAATAAAAGGCATAATAATCTTTCCATGCTCCCAACTTAAGCTTACTATTATATTTATTTAAAAAAATAAGCAACCAACAAACAAAGGATGACAATCCTTGTTTACCTAAACAAATCACAATCTCACAATCTAGAATTAAGTCAAAATATTTTAGGGGTGCCATCAGAAAAAAAGAAAACTCTTACCTCCTTCCAATTATCTCTGTGGGACCTCCATTATGATATGGAAAAATATAACTCCTGATCTGTTAGATGTCAAATGTGTCAAGTTCGTGGTCTCACAACATTGAGCAATGAGGTTGTGAAGCAAAAGCAGTTAGGAGAGTTTAATTTGGAATAAGGAAAAGAAGAGCTCCTGTATTTCCAGGAGGGGTCCTGAGTTGGTGGCCACTGAGGTCCTTTGTCAGGGATAATTTTTACAGCAAAATCACAACATGGGTACAATATGGGTCAAACTACAATCAATCTATAGGATTACATGTATAGTTGCTTAGCTAATATTGATCCAATAGGGAAATATGTCACATAGCAAGGGTATGTGAAAAGATTAAAAGAATTATTGGAAAGGGTGGGGAGTATGGGTCCAGATGTTCTGGTCCAGAAGTGTCTGATGCCTATCTGGGCTCACTGGACTATTCAACGCTAATTACAGTATATACTCAATTTGCTGTTTATCTCACAGGTCTGGCTATTTCATCTCCATTCTGAGCCCTGGCTCTCTTCAGATTTGCCTCTAGCCACAATTCTGATGTCTGTGTCTGTGTCTGTGTGTGTGTGTGTGTGTGTGTATGTGTGTGTGTGCATGCGCACGCGCCTGCTGAGTTCCTGGACAGTTCAATGCCTCTCTGACTGCTTATTATTTTTTATCTAACTCAGCTATCTGTAAGATTATCACCAGAGCCTAAAGCTGTCCTTGAGATAAGACTACATAAACAGACCTACAAAATTTAAAAAAAAGAATGAGACACTTTCTAAATTGCTAAGTTGTCTGGGCTGCATTTGAACTTGCAGTCCTCCTGCCCCAGTCTCCCACAATGCTGAGATCACAGGCATACATCACCACACCCAATTTTCCTTTATTGATGACTCAGGAACAATATCCAGTATTACAATTGCCAGCTCTTAGTGTTGCAGAATCTAAGAGATTGGAGAGAATAATGGGTGAAATGGGAAGATTTGTTTTGTGGGGGTGCACCTGATTCAGAGAAGGATCATGGGCAGGACCTGATTCCACTTCAAGTGGACTTCTTGGCAATATTTTTTTTAACAATTATTTGAGTATCTGGTTTATGCATTTTACTTTCCCTGAGTCTGTTGTCAGTAGGCTGTGTGTAGTTTCCATTTTATTTTTAACATCTGTGTGAGTCCCTGGACTATCTCAGCTATGGATGCTGGTTCATTGTCTGAACCTAAGGTCAGGGGCAGTCTGAATCTTGGTATGATGTGCCTTAACAGTATCTTTGTCACTTCTTATGCCTTTTCTGTTCAGGTGGGGAAAGTCTCAACCCATCCTGAAAAGACACAGACAAGCACAAACATATACTGATAGCCTCCCACTCTAGTCAGTTTAGCAAAGTCCATAAGCAAGTTCTCACAAGGGGTAGCACTCATTTCTTGAATACCTAGGGGCAAGGTGGGGCCTTGCCTTGGATTGTTTTGAGCACAGGTTAAACATTGGTCACAAACAGCTCAGATGATGACAGTAAGCTATGACACATAGAAATGATGGCTCAGTAATGTCTCTAAGGTCATTTTTCCCATGTGAGACCCTTGGTGGAATTGTTTTATAAACCTGGGGGCCATCATTTCAGGAATGGCCAGTCTCCCATTGGAGAATTTCCACTATCCTCCCTTGATATAATTTCCAGTTTCTCAGGCAAACCAGGCTTTTTCATTTGAAGAATAATTTGGGGTCTCTGGGAGAGAAGGCTCCAGGTTGAAGGTTGTGGCCAAGGCCACTCTTTCAGGTTGTAAGGCTAGTATAGCAGCCCATTTTGCTTTCCTGTCTGCCTTTCAGTTTCCTCTGTTCCAGTCTGTTGGTGTCCTCTGCAGTATATAACAGTCACTTTTTTTGAGGCTCATACAGAGTCTAGGAGCTGTAAAATTTCTTTTTTGTACTTTATTCCTTTCTGTCTAGTAGTTAGGAGCATTTTCTCCTCATATATAGCTCCATGAACATGTAACATAGCAAAGGCATATTTGGAATCAGTACAGATGTTAGCCTTTTTGTCTTTTGCTAGCAAAAGGTCCCTTGTCAAGGCTTATCATCTCTGCCTCAGCTCTGGGTTGAGGTTCCAATAGGCAAAAGCTGAGCCTGTATCACAGTCCAGTGTCTGTCACCACTGCATATCTTGTCTGTTGGTCTCCTTTTAATATAAAATTGCTTTCATCTCTGAAGTATTCAACATCTGGGTTCCCAAGTGGGCAATCTGTGAGATCTCCTTCATTCAAGAATACTTTGTGGATAGTTTCCGCACAGTCATGAAGGGACATTCCTGGTTTTACTTGGTGCAAAGTAGCCAGGTTGAGTGTTCACTGTCTCTAGAGTTATGCAAGGAGTTTCACATAGGAGCCCCTGATACTGAGTCATCCTCAGATTTGATAACCAGTGGTACCCCCTCTGCTCCTTTAAGGTTATAACTGAGTGTGGTAGTAAAATAGTTGTTCCAAAGTCAGTTGGTCAGCCTCCTATGTCATCAGGGAAGTGGTGGCAAGTGCCCTAAAGCATGGACGCTATCCTAGGGCCACAGAGTCTAACTGTTTCAACAAGTATGCCACTGGGTAATACCAGGAACCTATGACCTGATTTAAGACTTCTATGGCCATCCCCTTCTGTTCATGGTCATATAGGAAGAAAGGCTTGATTATATCCTGCAGTCCTAAGGATGGGGCCTCTTTAATTTGTTTAAATGCTCTTTCCTAGTCAGCTTCCCAGAAGAGGGGCTCCTTTTCTCCCACTTTGTTGGCTTCATATAAGGGCTTAACCATAAGTGAGAAATTTGAGATCCAGATATGACAGAATCCCACTGCCCCCACAAAACTCTTATCTGGCATTGGGTGGTTGGGATTTGGAGAGCACAGACAACCTGTTTCTATTCAGTGCCCAGTTGGCACTTCCCTTGTGTCACTATGAAGCCTAAATACTTGACCTTTTGTCAGCAGATTTGTGCCTTTTTCTTGGACACCTTATATCCAGCCTTCCAAATGGACAGAAGAGGTCTTTAGTTCCATGGTAACAGTCCTCACAAGTTGGGACTGCCAGAAGGAGATCATGTACATACTGTAGCAAGGTGCAATTGTCCTCTGGTGTGATGAAGGCTTTGAGGTTGGTAACCAGCATCTCTCTAAAGATCATAGGAGAGTTCTTGACTCCTTGGGGAAGCCTAGTCCAGGTAAATTGTCCCTTTATACCCATGACAGGATCCTCTTATTGAAATGTTGAGATAGGCTGACTGACTGCTACAAATTGGAGACAGAAAAAGGCATCTTTCAAGTTCAAACAAGTAAACCAGGCGGCACTTGGTGAAATGAGTCCCATCAAGGTGTACAGATTTGGTACTGTTGGGTGAATGGTTTCAATGGCCTGATTCACAGCATGCAAATCCTGTACTAGTTTATATTCATTAGTTCCTGGTTTGTGTACCAGCAAAAGTGGGATGTTCCAAGATGACTGCCATAAAGCCAAGATTCCATGTTATAGGAGCTGTTTTAAATGTCCTTGAATGCCTTGGATGGCTTCTTGGGGTAGGGGGTATTGGCAGACTTAAGCTGAAATTACCTCTGGTTTTAGTCCCACTATCACTGGTGTTTGATTTACAGCTAGCCTAGGTAGGTTATCTTCAGCCCACACCCCAGGAGCCTTCTGTGTCAGCCCATGTGGCTCATGTACTCTCAGCTTTGCTGACCTTTCCCACTATAGTCTCCACTCTTCAGCTTGCAGAACAGCAAAGATTAACAACATGAACCCTGGATGAGTCAGACTTAAAGTCATATTTCCTAGTGGTCCAAAGGCAATTTGGGCCTGTAATTTTTGGAGCAGGACTCTTCCTAGCAGGGGAACTGGGCAGTTTGGAAGATACAGAAATTTATGTTGGCCCTCTCATCCCCCTATGACACACCTTTTAAGTCACCAAAATGGCCTCTTTTCTGGGACCCCAGTTGCTCCCACAATATTCACATCTTTTTTGGATAATGGCCCAATGGGTTGTGTCACTACTGAGTGTTCAGTCCCACTATTTACCATAAAGTCTATCAATTTGCCTTCTACTTTTATTGTGACCATGGGCTCTTGGGGCCCTAAGTAGATGGAGCTCAGTCTTGCCAAATCTTCATAACTTTCAGTTCCTGTGAATCCAATGAGGTCGATGTCTGGCTCCTTCTAGGGATAGTAGCCTTTAGCAGGCAGTTTCTTGATTTTATAATTCTTGTCCTCTCCTCTATCATTTTCTGGCCATTTATTTTTCCAGTGTCCCCTCTTTTGTATCACACACATTGGTCCCTATCTAGCCTTGGCCAATTCTCGGGTCCTTGCCCAGTTTGGCCCCTTCCTTTGTCCATCCCCCTGACCTTTTGTGGCTTCCATTCTCCTCTCTGTGAGTGCCACCATCAACAGATTCACTTCTTTTTAAGGCTTTGACTGGCTTCTCATTTGGCCTCCTGGTCATGGTTAATGTACACTTTTGTGGCCACATCTAAAAGCTGGGTCACATTCATGTCAACAAAACCCTTCACCTTCTGTAGTTTTCACCTGATGTTTCCCTAATCCTGTCCCACATAAACTGCATTTAGCATGTGTTGATTCTCATCAGCCTTGGGAATAAATGGAGTATAGAGCTGAAATGCCTCACAGATCCTCTCATAAAACTGGTTGGAACTTTCATCAGTTCCCTAGAGTATTTCTGAGATCTTTCACATATTGATCATTCTCTTTAAACCTTGCTCACCTTCCTTTAAACTCTCTTTGCAAGAGAGCCTCTCAGTACCTCTGCAAGCATTTGGGTTTCAATGGGGGTCTGCCTCAGGGAATTGGTCCTGAGCAAACATTTGAACATTCATCACACTACTGGGGCATTGTTTTCTAACTAGTGGAGGGTTGTCTAGGTCACTCTCCTGGGGCTCTTCAGTGTTAAATATCATCAGTAGAAGCTGTTTGCAATCTGGCCAGGTTGGATTATATGTCTGAAAAATGGATTGCATTAAATCTATCAGGATCTGGGGCCTCTCCATATAGGAGGGAGTATGATGTTTCCAGTTAAGAAGGTCAGTGGTTGATAAGGGCTGGTAGATAAAGCTCCATTGTCCTCTTTGGATTTGGGCATCTGTATCATAATAAATGGGCCTACTAGTTTCCTGAAGGGGGATCTGTAGAGCCCTTGTTCAGTCTGATTGGAGATAACTTGTTTGATTATTTGGACCTTCCTCATTTCCTTCCTGGGGCAATGGTTCCAACTTTTCCCTCTGGGTTGATGTCTGGGGCTCATTATCATCCCACACTGCTTCCCCAGGGTCTGCCATTGGTAAGAGAGGATAGACTGGGATGTAAGGGTTGAATCTCTGCCTCCTCTGGTGGTTCTTGTAGAACAAGTTGTTCCTGTTCTTTTTGCTTGCCTTTCCTTTATTCCAAAGGCTCCCAGCAGATCTGATACCTTCCTCCCTTTCACTTTAGACTCAGCTTGGGCCACGACTATTTTGCAATATGCCAACAGACAGAGCTGTAGCCATGCAGGTCACGTCTAGACTATATTCAGCCAGGAGTCAATGTAAGGAAATTGGACTGCATGCCCTGGCTGTCCTGTCCCCAGTCATCACCCAATATACATGTCTAATTTTTCCCCTATCTATTGTTCCTTTGGCTGGACATCCAACATCAAGGGAAGGGCAATCAATATCACAAAGAGTTCTCAACTTCTGGGGCATCAGCTTTACTCCATGGTTCCCCACATAGTCTTTCATAAAGATTTTTAGCTTACATTCTAATGGGATGGGCTTTGATATCTTTCCATAAAATGGAAACAGCAGAATAACCTATTTTTAATAACATATGTGGCTCTGAAATAAACTTGTTATAACAGTGTGAGGTTTACTAATCAAGAATAACAGGACAATTTATTAAAGCATTGATATATTTGGTGTTATGAAAAATTATCTATCAATACCACTTTCTGAAGAGCAACCAAAACTTCTTTATGGAAAATGTCCAATTAATATACATAAATCCACACCAAATGCTGAAACAAGGGAGGTGGGCAGAGTGAGGACTGGGCCAGGGCCTTGGCTGGGCCCTCATGCTAGCCCAGGAGTCAATGTGTGCCTTGGCTAAGTCCATTCTCTTCTGCAGGGCCAGTCTCATCATTTGTAAAACAAGGGATGAATATTTCTGAGGCCCTTCTCACTCCCTGTGTGTGTCTGTTTGTAAAACTGGTTTTTTTCAAAGACAAAAAAAAAGGGAAAAATAAATTAGAGGTTGCCTAGGATTGGGAGACAGAGGTATTTGGGTGATGAAAATATTCTAAAATTAATTGTAATGGTAGTTGCACAACTCAATAAATGTATTTAAAAAGAGAATTCTGCCTATAAATGACAACCTTCAATCACCAAGAGACATTTTAAGGGGGTGGAAATGGAGAGAAGTCATTCAGCTCAGTGGTTAAGAGTTCAGGCTCTGAAGATGAAAATAATGATAATAATGATAATCACAGTTCCCTAATTCCACATGGGAAATGTCTAACAGCAATTTATAAATGACTCACTGACAAAACCACTGCCCCTTTTTCTTTCCACTGCTTCTTATATCAGATGTATTAGTTTCCTGTGGCTGCCCTAAGAAATGACCACAAATTCAGTGGCTTTGAACAATATAAATGTATAATCTTATGATTTTTGAGGTCAAAAGTCTAAAATGGCGGGGCTATAGCTCAGTGACAGGGTACTTGCCTACCATATGTAAGGCCCTGGGTTTGATCATCCCCAGCACTAAAAAACAACAACTCCACACGCACATACACCCTCTAGAAGTCTAAAATGCCTTGGCAGAGCCAAATTCTTTCTGGTGGTTCTAGGAGAGAATCCTTTTGATTCATTTTTCCAGTTCCAAGAGGATGTCTCCAAGTGGCCACAGCTTCTGTCATCTACCACTCTCCTACCTCCTGTTTTTCCTTATAAGGACACTTGTGTTCATATTAAGCCCATCCAAATAATCCAGGGTAATTTCTCCATTGCAAAGTCCTTAACATAATCACATTTGAATGTCACTTTTGCCAAATAATGTACCATGTTTATAGATTCCAAGGATTGGGATGTGCACCATCTGATTATTCTGCCAATCACATAGATCTACCTTCAAATCTCACCTCAGCCATTTATTCTCAGTGTGACCTTTGTTATACGATATTCTTTCTCTGAGCCTCAGTTTATTCATTAATTAAACTAGGATAATACAATCTACAGGCTATTGTTCTGTTTGATGTAAGGATTAAATAAGGCAATGCTTGTTACCACTTTCCAGCTAGTACACACTCAATATTTCCTATTCCTAAAAGTAGGAAAAAATTTAGGGTGTTAGTTAAAAGAAAAATCAACCTGGAACCTGTCTCAGTTATCCACATTTTAGTGTCACTGTGTAATCAGTGATAATATGAAGAATGGTAACTCAGATGTTGCAAAATCCTAATGTTCAAAAACGTTAAGTGGGCTGGGGTTGTAGCTCAGTCGTAGAGTGCTTGGTTTGCATGTGTGAAGCCCTGGGTTCAAACCCTAGCACTGCAAAAAACAAAGCAAAAACATATTTTCCAGATGTGATAGTGACTTAAACAGCAAATTCCATCTCCTGGAGTTCCTTCTCTCCATCTCCTGGGCTTTTTGGTAGTTGAGGGCAGCTGACGGGATGTCTGTGCATTGTGATAAGAAGATGCAGAAGAGAATGTGTGTACTGAGTCTGATATAAGAGCCATCACATCCTCTGTGGGAGACAAAGTGAAATGGACCCTGTTTTTAAGAGAATATATCTGTAGTGATCTCTGTAAGTGGTCCATTTGGAGCTTCCTAAATAAAGGGCCTCCCATTACATGACAAAAAGGAAAACCAACTATTATCTCTGAAAGAATATGTAAAATGTGAGATAGACCAAAATAGAAAAGAGGAGTTTCCATCAACAAAAACTAATCTTTTATCATTTTAGAGAAGAATAATTATGCCATAAAGCAAATAAAGTGATTGATATTCAACTAGAGAGATGCCAAAGCCTCAGGTACATGGACTAGTAGTGAAAGCTTTCAAAGGTAATTAAATAAATACCAGTTCTTCTTCCCCATACACTGGGGAGTAAATGCTAACCCAGGTGCCTTGGAAATGTAGTTACAAGTGGCTATTACTCATATGTGGGTGAAATTTTGCAGTATTAGCCAGAAGAATATATCTGACATAACCATAGGTTACATTACTCATATGTGGGTGAAATTTTGCAGTATTAGCCAGAAGAATATATCTGACATAACCATAGGTTACATTTGCAAAATTCTTTGGCAGCTTTAAAAAGCATCCCCATAAATATTTCATTTAATTCTCAGGAAATGGCCAAGGTAGGTTTTATTATCTGTTTTTACAGATGAAGAAACAGACTCAGAGGGATAAAATGCCATATTTCCCTGAAAACAAGACCTAACTAGAGATCTTTTTGAAATGCCAGCCACAATCAGCCTATCCTTGCCTTAGCTGCCATTACAGAGTGGCCACTGAGCAACAAAATAGTGAGGTATAATCTTTTGCATGACACTAGTCATCACCACAGTAACAACAATCTATTAAATATAGCTGAAGTTTATTTTCTGGTTAGGTCTTATTTTGGGGGAAATACAGGGACTTGTTTAAGATCACAAAAAAAATCAGCAACAAAGCCAAGATTTGAGTTCAGATCTGTCTGCCACAGAGGGAGTCACAAGGAGTGGGGTGTGTGGTCCTGTCTGCTGGATTGCCTCCCTGAAAGACTGTCCATCTATTATTTGAATGGCATTGTGGTCATAGGCTGCTGTTATCTACCCTCTCCTGCCCTCCTCCTCTTCGTCACCTTTAGCTGTTCTTAAAATACCCCCACCAAATACCTTATAATTTTGCTTTACAAAGTGTAACTCACCATGGCAAAGTTACAGCACAAATTCTATCTAGGAGTCTATTAGAAATGCAGCATTTCCCCCCATTTCCCAACCTGAGAACTCAAGCAGTTCCCATCCAAACCAGTTCAGGAAGCACTGTTTAACCACATTTTCCCAGCCAGGCCTGCCTGATATTCCTGTTTCCTTCCCTCCCCTTCTCTCTGCACATACAATGTGAGGGCCTGATCAACAGAGCTCAGCTCATTTCCTCTCTCCTTCTGGAACTTCCCCAACTTTTCAGTGGTTCTAGTGCAGTTAGAACAATAGAGCTGAGGAAATCAATTCCTTCCACCCATTTAATTTAAACATGTTGGGTGTGGTGGTATTATAGAGAGCCAAGTTAGATAGAAATATTATGAGCAAGGGGCCGGGGATTTAGCTCAGTGGTTTTGCCACCTGCTGCACAAGTGCAAGGACCCAAGTTCAATCCCTGGTACCCCCCCCAAAAAAAATAAAGAAAGAAAGAAATATTATGAGCAGTCAGATAGGGCTAGCCCTTCGAGAAAATCAGGACAAAGGTAAAACATCACAACTGTGGCCAGAGACCAGGCCTCAAGATAAAGACAAGATGACCAGGCCTGCATACTTCTTCAAAAGATAAAACACTGGTCCTAATGAGGCCTAGATAGAAATCAGTTACCCCAGTGAGTGATCAAGACCACTGGAACCATCATTGCCTAGAAAGTCTTTGTTCTTTCCACACACCCATGACTTGTTTCCCCATTGGATCACTATTACCTAAGTGACTTTATTTGTAACCTTATTGGTTAATCATAGCTGTAAGCCATGTTGTACCTATGTGGGTTTTGCTCTATAAAACTCCCCTGTGAAATGGGGTCCCTGGCTACCTATTTGGGTCCCCTCCTGCCTCTCAATGAATATCTTCCTGCTCTTAATCTCCATTGTTCCTAGAATTCATTCTTCAATTTTTAGAGAACACCAGCTTGGCATATCAGACATCTAAGAGGTTGGAAAGTTTACTCAAAATTTGTAACAGCCCATGCAATGCTCCAATCTTGGGAGTTCCAAAACCCAATAGGGAATGGAAATAGGTACAGGACCTTAGAAGGATAAATGAGGCAGTAGTGCCAACCCTGCTGGTGTATCTAACCTATACACTCTCCTTTCTCAGATCCCAGAAAATGCCAGTTAGTTTTCAGTGATAGATTTAAAAGACACCTTCTTTTGTACACACAGATTCCCAGTTTCTTTTTGCTTTTGAAAATCCTCATGACCAAGCTTCTCAATTTGCTTGAACTGTGCTTCTTCAAGGGTTCAGAGACAGTTCTCACCTTTTTGGACAAGTGTTTTCCCACAACCTGTGTTGGGAGCAATGCTACATAATTTTAGGGAAAAATCATTTGGTTAGCTTAGTTCTCCTGCCTACAGCCCAGCTATGGAATTCTGAGACATAATTCCATTTTGGCCTCCAGTCACAACTGAGACCTCAGTGATCCGGTGATGCTGTGATTCTCCAGGACAAGAAACATCCTGGGAGCTGAAAATGTCCTGGGAGGAACAAACATCTACTCAGTTCCTCACTGTTCTTGGATTGTTACATCTTGTTTACGCAGGATGTACTGAACTCTCTGCAAGTCATTTGTTACATTTGTTTCTCCCGATGTACTGAATAAAAAGTGTGGTAAGTTGAGGGCTTTCGTCTTTGCTGCCCAGAGCAGCACTGATCAGACCCAAAGCTCAGCTTCTTCTCAGTCTCATATTTATACCTTTCCTGTAATTTCCCTTGTGCTGCTGTGGCTCACAGGAGACTAGGACTTACTGCAGAGGTTCTAGTAATGTCCTCTTTTCCCTGTTCCGTACAAACCTGGAATGTTTAAAATTTTCCCAGGTCACAGTCTTACAATATGTAGATGATATACTGTTAGGTGTCCCCTTGGAAGAGCTACCTAGCTGAGGCACCTGTAGCTCTGCTAAATTTTCTAGCAGACAGTATTATAAGGATTCCAGATCTAAGCTTTGAGGTAAAAAATGTGGGCCTTATCATATTTAAGGGAAGCCAAAGGCTAGGAAAAGAGAGAATTAAACCAAAACTTTCCTTCCTGCAACCCAAGACCCTAAAACAGCTAAGGAAATTATTGGCTTTTGTTGCCTTTGGATAACAGGATATGGTGAGATTGCATGACCCTTCTATCAACTTATAAAGGAAGCCCAAAAGGCAGATACTCATATTTTAACCTGGGAACCTGATTCCCAAACTGCATTCCAGAAGCTTAAACAAATGCTTCTAAATGCCCCAGCACTGAGCCTACTGGCAGGACAGTGTTTCAATGTGCATGTTGATAAAAGGTAGGCATGGCTTTGGGAGTGCTTACATAGAGTTGGGGACCTGCTCAACAACCTGTAGGGTATCTGAGTCATAAATTAGACTTTGTAACAAAGGAATGGCCTGCATGACTTAGAGCTGTGGCTGCAGTAGCTCTCTTAGCACAGGAAGAATCTAAGCAGACTTTAGAACAAGATCTCACTGTATATACAACTCACAATATGATAAGATTTCTTTTTTTGGGGGGGGGGGTACTGGGGATTGAACTCAGGACCTTGTGCTTGTGAGGCAGGTGCCAGAACCACTGAGCTAAATCCCTGGCCCCATGACAAGTTTTCTTTCTTCCAAAGGGAGCCTATGGCTATCAGACAAAACCATCAGACTAGGGCCTATCTTAAAAAACTGTTTCATAAGAGTAAAAGGGTTTTTTTCCTTCTGATTGTTATTACAAGATACCTCTATTAACTGATCTATAAAAAGTTCAGACTAGTCTTATTTATAGTTACAAACTTAAAAACTAAGGGTTCTTATAATTCAATTTAGTCAAATACATCTGAGTGCACTCTGATTTATAAACAAATGATCTTATGTGTGTTTCTCCATCTATCTGTTCAATTTGTTAAAATATTTACAGCTGTTTAGTTTGAGCTTTTTCCTTTTAGATTTTTAAAATACTTGTCTGTAACTTACACTGGCTTGGGGTGGGGATTTAGCTCAGTGGTTCTGACACCTGCCTCACAAGCCCAAGGTTCCGAGTTCAATCCCCGGTACCAAAAAAAAAAACACCTTACACCGGCTTATAGATAAATGTCATTAGAGTTAAGGACATGCTTCCACCCAGGTTACCAGCTGATCAAAATGACACTGAAACTGGTTTTACAAATATGATACATATTGTCATCTGTGTACAATAACTTGAGAGTCTCTCATTGGTCAAAAATAATACGTTAATTGGATATAAGAAAATGGAAAGACATTCCTTGTTCCTGGATAGGAAGAACCAATATAGTGAAAATGGCCATGCTTCCAAAACTATTATATAGGTTTAATGCAATCCCGATTGAAATTCCAACAATACATTTCATGGAACTAGAGAAAACAATCCAAAAATTCATTTGGAACCAGAAGAGACCTAGAATAGCTAAAGCAATTCTAAGCAACAGAGACATGGCTAGGGGTATCACAATCCCCAACTTGAAACTACACTACAAAGCTACTGTGATAAAAACAGCATGGTATTGGCAAAGAAACAGACCTGAGGATGAGTGGAATAGATTAGAAGATGCAGAAACAGCTACAGATATGCTCAGCCACCTCATCTTTGACAAAAGAGCCAAACACCCTCATTGGAGGAAAGATAGCCTATTTAATAAATGGTGTTGGAAAAACTGGATTTCAACCTGCCAAAGATTAAAACTTGACTCATGCCTATCACCGGGCACTAAATTAAGATAGAAGTGGATTAAAGATTTAAATATTAAAACAGAAACACTAAACTTGCTGGAAGATAAGTTAGGTAGAACTCTTGAAGACACTGGTATAGGAAAAGACTTTATGAACAAAACCTCAGGGGCATGGAAACTTGCACAAAGAATCAACAACTGGGATCTCTTCTTATTAAAAAGCTTCTGCACTGCAAGAGAAACTACCAACAGAGCCAAGAGACAACCTACAAGGTGGGAAAAAATTTTCAGCAACTGTAGCTTAGACAAAGGACTACTATCTAGAATATATAAAGAACTGAGAAAAATCAGACCCCCCACATTCAAAGACCCAATTAAAAAATGGACATCTGAAATGAACAGACATTTTTCAGACAAAGAATTAAAAGCAGGAAATAAATATATGAAAAAAATGTTCAACATCACTGGTTATTCGAGACATGCACATGAAAACAACAATGAGATTCCACCTCACCCCACGAAGAATGTCTGCTATTAAGAAATCATCCAATAACAAATGCTGGCAGAGAAAGGAACCCCTCTCCATTTTTGGTGGGAGCGCAGACTGGTGCAACCACTGTGGAAATCAGTATGGAGATATCTCAAAGAACTGGGCTTAGAGGTCTCATTCAACCCAGCTATCCCCCTGCTGGGTATCTTCACAAAAGAATTAAAAGAATCTTACCACAGCAATATATATGCACTCATGTTTATAGCTGCACAGTTCATAATAGCAAAAGCTTGGAAACACCCCAAGTGCCCATCAACTGGAAACCGGATAAAGAAGATGTGTTGTTTTTTTTTATAAAACGGAGTACTACTCAGCCATAAAAAATGAGAAACTAGAGACATTTATAGCTAAATGGATGCATATTGAGGCCATCCTCTTAAGTGAAATAAATAGGACACATATGTGTAAATACCAAATAGTTTCTCTAGTGTGAGAAACTGAAAGTGTAATTAAGGATACACATGGATGAAATTCCCTAATAACATATTTCTCGGATTGTGTTTCTATCACGTGTCATATGACTGTATCGAAATTTGAATTAGGGAGAAATTTGGCTTATGTGGAGTCTGCTAATTAACTGGAGTTTTTTTCAGATCATTATTTGTTCAATGTTGGTTTTAGGGACCTTTCTGAAACTAATTACATCCTCTGGTGTCTTGTTGGTGCTTGAGATGCTTTTTCAAGTTATATGGAAAAATGTTTAAGTGCTTTTCAGTTTTGTTTTGGTTGAGTTCTACTGTATTTGAATATTAGTATAGTTTTTTTCCCCTTGCATTGTTCTTCTTTGAATGGTTTTAATTTTTTGTAGGTGTGTTTGATAATAAATTTATTTTTAAAAAATTTTAAAAATAATATGTTCATTGTTATGATCTGGTTCCCATAGGTCATTTATAATTTGTTAAGACAATTAAATAGAGCCCTCTTAGGCTTAGGAAAACTTCTGGACAGGACTCCTCTTGGCAAATAAAGGAGCAGCTGCCCAGAAACATCTTAATCCAGCCTTTGTTCACTTATGGGACCCCAGTAGTTTTCATGGCCCTTTGGGAGACACTTCCCAATAAACGTTGCTAAACATATTATTGTAAGATGTTTATATTGCTTATCACCAAAAGGTTAGGTTTTCTGTAGATAAAACAATAAGGTTTTCTTACTAAAAGGTATTCTTAGTATGAAACTAAATTAAGAGATAAAGGTTTCCATATAGCTGTGGCATTCATTATGGCTAATTTTATGATTCCTGAATATATTCATGCCTTCAAGATCTACAGGTCTTCCCTCGACATTCCTGAAGATAAACGTGTAATATTTTACCTTGTTCATTTCAATTGTTCAGAAGATCAAAGCGGTAAAGACAATGTAAAATTTCACATTTTAATACTGATATTGTACACTATTTTACTTAACACTTTGGGGGAGTAACTGCCTCTGACATCAACTCAAGACACTTTTGTTGCTAATGTAATCAATTTTTGTAATGGCAGTCAGCAAATAAAGGGATGCTTATTATTCAAACTTGAAAAAAAAATCTACAGGTCTTCTAATAAAACTAGGCTTGTTTATGATAACCTTTTTCTTAGACTCAGATATCTGCCTTTCTCTTGTGCTCCAGCTACTTGTGATAATAGGTATATGTCAAACTAGCATGAGACCACCAGTCAAATGATAGGTTTTTTTAAAAAAAAGCTTATGTGATATGTGTCATATGTATGCTACTACACTTGGAGATATTCAGACACTGAGCAGTCCAGACAATGTCACAGACTTCAATGACATCCTATTAAATGATACCAAATTAGGGAAGAGCTTCTTTGTGTATTAGATAGAAATGACTGACAAAAAGCTATTCTGTACTAAGACAGAAATTTAAATGTATTGCAAAGATACTATCATAATTATGCTAAAATGCTATATTTTCTCAATAAACTTTGTATTGTTATCTATTAATATTCTACAGAGATTCAACTTCTAGAACAACCATAATTGGTAAAAATAACAGTCTTCTGGCTATACTGTATATTTCAAAGTGCTTGATATTGAGATGAAATTATAATTCATCTCACTGCTCCCACTTCAATACTGATGTAAATGATCTTCTCTTCTGAGTGTTCAAAAAATAAAGTTTAGAGACCAGAGCTAAAAAGTTCACTGGGGATTTAGCTCAGTGGTTCTGCTGCCTGCCCTGCAAGTGCAAGGTCCTGAGTTTGATCCCTGGTGCCAAAAAAAAAAAAGTCACTGGGCGAAGAGAACAGCTAGTATTTTGGCCCTGGCCCTGCAAGGTCAGCAAGGACCCAGGACACAAGAGAACCTATACTACAGGGTTCTACAACTTTGGTCAGTCACCCAACCAGGGAGATTGTTGGACCCCAGAGGACAAGAATGCAGTGTGACAAAGCAGGGTCACCAGAGAGAGAAAATTCCCATTCTTTCACAGAAAGCAACATAGTCAAGCAAGACTGTGACGTATTTGATAGCTGACACTGACAGAGAGCTGAGAGGCTCTGTACATGGTTCCAAAAATAGTGCCTGAGGAGACTTAACTCACCTTGATAGACAGCAAGAGGTTAATTTTGATTAACACAGGTCTCATTTTAACTTGGCCTTAAACACCAAGCAGAAAAGTATAACCAAAATATATATAAAAACAATATCATACTACATAAGATTAGATATAAAAAGTGGCTCCAATCACTAGCACTTTCTGACAGTTTTCCATTTCACCAGTAACTGACTACTGTTCAATAAGGCTAAAGACTACATTTTTTAAAAACTATAAAAGCTCAATAACAGTCTTTAAGTTCTTTAACTAAAATTGTCTTTCAGAACCACCAACCTCTCTACCTTCTTATAGTCAAAACTAGAGATACTTATGTGGTTACAAGGCAGGAGTATAAAAAATATTGACAAACCTGCAAACTTAACACATCTACAAAATTGATGGTTTAAAAGTGTGTTTCACTGGTACGATCATTAAGCTTCTATTTTTGTCCCTTCCCTAGGATTAAAAGATGTCATACAATATATTGAGGCCTTAACCAAGTATACTCAACAGGCCTTAAAATAACACCTTGACTCGTCTCTCTCTCCTAAATAAAGAAGAAAAAGCCATCCTTCAAAATCAAGTGGCATTAGATATTCTGACAGAAGCACAAGGGGGTACTTGTACAATTGTAAAAGCTAAATGTTGTATATAAATCCCTGATAATTTTTTGAAGCAAAACATTTATTGGTATTATATATATATATATATATATATATATATATATATATATATATATCTTATTCATCTTAGGGAATTTGTACCTGTACATGCTATATCTTGCTTCTTCTTTTTTCACCATTCTCCCCTCCTCCAACCCCTCTTCCCCTCCTTATTTACAGCAGCTTTGTTTCCATTTTTTCCTTCTATTTTTTCTTGTCTCCTCCTTTCCTTTCCTCCTCCCCCTCCCTTCTTCCCCTTCTCATTTGAACATTTTATTCCCATTTCCCAATATCTATTATACATTTTACTCATTATTTGCACTTTCAGCTTCTCACATCAGAGAAATGATGTGGTATTTAAACATGTGTGCCTAATTTATTTCACTTAAAAGTATGATCTCATGGTGCATCCATTTAGCTAGAATTCCTTGAGCTTATCCTTTGTTATGGAAGAGTAGTACTCCATTGTATTAAAAAAATACATCTTCTTTATCCATTCATCTGTTGATGGACATTTAGGCTGTTTACAAGATTTAGCTATTACAAACTGTGCTGCTATAAGCATGGGTGTGGATATATTGCTGTGGTATGATGTTTTTAATTCTTTCAGGAAGATACCAAGAAGGAGAATATCTGGGTCAAATGAAACTGCTAGTTTTAATTTTTGAGGAATTTCCACACTGATTGTCACAGTGGTTGCACCAGTCTATACTCCCACCAGCAGTGGAGAAGGGTTCTTTTTTCCCCACAGCCATGCCAGCATTTGTTATTGGTTGATTTCTTTTTTTTTTTTATTGGTTGATTTCTTGATAGCAGCCATTCTTCCTGGAGTGAGATGAAATCTCAGGGTTTTTTTAATTTGCATCTTTCAAATGACCAGTGATGTAGAACATTTTTTCAAATACTTATTTTGTTTCTATTTCTTCAGTAGACAAGTGTCTATTCATTTTAGATGCTCATTTTTGGATTGGTTCTTTAAATTTGGGGAGGGGTCTGAGTTTTTAAAATTCTTTATATATACTAGATAGTAGTCCTTTGTCTGAGGAACAGCTGGCAAAATTTTTTTCCCACTGTGGATTGACAACTGGTATTCCCAACTGTGAGTTGTCTCTCCACTCTGTTGGTGGTTTCTCTTGTGCAAAAGCTTTTTAATAAGATGAGATCCCAGTGGTTGATTCTTTATGATAGTTCCTGTGTGATTAGAGTTTTGTTCATAAAAGTCTTTGCCTACACCAATGTCTTCAAGAGTTCTACCTATTCTATCTTCCAGTAGATTCAATGTTTCTGTTTTAATATTTAGAACTTTGATCCATTTTAATTTTAGTTTAGTGCATGATGAAAGATATGGGTCTAGTTTTAATCTTTGGCAAGTGGAAATCCAGCTTTTCCAGCACCATATAGTAAAGAGGGTGTCTTTCTTCCAGTGAAGGTATTTGGGTCTTTTGTCAAAGATAAGGTTGGTGAGTATGTCTGGAGTTGTTTCTGTGTCTTCTAATCTGTTACATTGGTTCTCAATTCTGTTTTGTTTTGGGTTTTTTGGCCAGTACCATGCTGTTTTTAATCACGGTAGCTTTGTAGAATAATTACAAGTCATGCATTGTGATGCCCCCTGCCTTGCCTTTGTTGCCCAGAATTACCCTTGCTATTGTAGATGTCTTCTCTTCCAAATGAATTTTAGGATTGTTTTATCTAATTCTGTGATATATGCTGTTGGAATTTTTGTACGGACTGCATTAAATCTGTATAACAACTTTGGAAGTATTACTTTTTTCACTATATTGATTCTTCCTACCCCCAAACAAGGAATTATCTCAATACATGCAGAAAAAGCATTGGACAAAGTCCAACATTCATTCATGATTAGAAAAAAAACCTACAGAAAATTGGAATAGATGGTCTTTATCTCAATCTAAAAAAAGCCATCAATTACAAATCAACAGCCAACGTCATACTAAATGGACAAAACTGAAAGCTTTCACTCTAAAATCAGGAACAAGACAAGGACGTCCACTATCACCACTCTTATTCAATATAGTTCTGGAAACACCAGTCAGAGCAATTAGACAAGAGAAAGAAATAAAAAAGAATAAGCATAGTCTATGCTGGAGAAAGAAATCTGGCTTTCACCCAGCTCAGGTGCTGCTTTAGCTCACCTGAATAATTGAAAATCTTCATGTTAAAAGCAGATAAAAGATAATATGGTTCATCTAGCAGCAATACTTTGCTGAAAGATTCATTCCCCATATTCTTTTTTTTTTTTTGAACTGGGGATCAAACTCGGGTCCTTGCACTTGCACAGCACGTGGTGAAACCACTGAGCTAAATCCCCGGCCCTATTCCCCATATTCTTTATACTGAGAATGTCCCTTGTAATGTTGAAGTGATCTATAGAACCCAATTTACTCAAAATTTTTCTTGCGCTCAGATTTTGAGTAAAGTACTATTGATTGTTTTGAAATCCTTCATTGGCATGGTTGGAACACAGATCTTAGAAGAAAGAAAGAAAATCTTGTATCTATAATTTACATAGATGATGTTTTGGCCCTAGAGAGATTGCAAGTACATGGAAAGTTCAGGCTTGGGAAGGGATGCAGTCTTGTGGACCCAGATGTGCTTACCATGTTTCACTTCTGTGCACACTGATGTATTCTTGGTGTTATCTCCTGAGTCTACAGGTAACTTAAAGGCTTCACGCAGAATGCCAAATTGCAGACAAACTGATAGAACTGAGAGCTTTGTTGTTTTGCCTTGATACACAAAACCCTACTGATCTTCTATATTAACTGCAACAATTAGAAAATAGATTTTTTTTTAATTCCATTTTTTATGGCAAGAAATCACAAAATTTTTCTAATAAATGTAACAAAGGGTGTATAAAATCTGTACACTAAAACCTCAAAACCAAAGAAATGAAAGACTTAGTAAAAGCAACTACTTTATTCTTTCTTTTAAAGAGAAAAGAATAAGCACACAAAGGGAAGAAGTTATCATTATTTGCAGATGACATGATACTCTACATAGAAGACCCCAAAAACTCCACCAAAAGACTTTTGCATTTAATAACCAAACTCAGTAGCATAGCTAGATACAAAGTCAACACTAAAAAATCAATAGTATCCCTGTACATGAATAACAAACTCACTGAAAAAGAAATTAGGGAAACAACACCTTTTACAATAGCATCTAAAAAAATGAAATACCTAGGAATCAATCTAATGAATGAAGTGAAAGACCTTTATGTTAAAAGCAACAATACTCTGAAAAAGAAGATCAAAGAGGATATCAGAAAATGGAAAAAACATTCCTGATACTTCTGTTAATATCTCTATGGCTATTCTAAATATTCAACAACAGATTAAGGCCATATCAGATTCTGAAATTCCCTGGACCTTCTTATCCTCTTTGTGGATGGCTTTTACTGGCTCTTCTTGGTAGAAGCATTTGTTGGTTATATTCATAATAGTTTTGTTGATTTTGTTTGGCCCATGTATACTTAACTGTTTCTTTGGCCTTGTCTACTCCAGACTTAGTTATATGCCTACACAAATCAGGAATGCCTGACATCAATTGAGGGCCTTTAGATAGACCCTCTGGAGAGTATCTCTGCCTGCTGATCACAACTATGATCCCCTTCAGCCTGAGGTAGCCAGAACGATCATCGCCCCTCACCTCCTCATGGCAGTTCAGGACATCTCTTTAGAGTGGGGAATATTATAGACAGCCAAGTTAGATAGAAATCTTACAGGCAGTCAGATATGGCTAGGCCCTTGAGAGAGTCAGGACAAGGGTAAAACACATTGCAACTGTAGCCAGAAGCACATCTGTTGGAGACCAGGCCTCAAGATAAAGACAAGATGATCAGGCCTGCATACTTCCTCAAAAGACAAACACCAGAGCTGGGCATGGTGGCACGTGCCTGTAGTCCCAGCACTTGGGAGGCTGAGGCAGGAGGATCACCATGAGATCAAGGCCAGCCTGGGCTACATAGTGAGTTCAGGCCAGTTTGAACTGCATAGTGAGACCCTCTTTCAAAAAAAAGAGAGAGAGACAAACACCAGGCCTAATGAAGCCTAGATAGACATCAGCTACCCCAATAGATGGCCAAGACCTCCAAACCTGTCACTGCCTAGAAAATGTCTTTGTTCTTTCCATACAGCCTTGTTACGTGACTTGTTTCCCCATCAGATCACTATTACCTAAGTGACTATATTTGTAACCTTATTGGTTAATCATAGCTGTAACCCACGTTGTACCCACATGGTTTTGCTCTATAAAACTTCCCTGTAAAGTAGGATCCCTGGCTACCCATTTGGGTCCCCTCCTGCCTCTCAGAAGCTATCCTCTCTATAAATATCTTCCTACTCTTAACCTCCATTGTTCCTAGAATTCTTTCTTCAGTCTTTAAAGAGCACTAGCTCAGCATATCAGACATGTAACAGGTTGGGAGATATAATATTTTCTTATTTCATCTCCTGTATCAGTGGCACATGGCCTGTAATCCCAGCCCTTGGCAGGCTGAGGCTGAAGGATGGCCATGAGTTTGAAACCAGCCTGAACTACACACGGAGACTCTGTCTCAAAAAAAAAAAAAAATTTAAACAGCACCCTAGGGCCATTTCTTCTTCCACTGTCCTAAGAGAGGTAGACAATAACATAACAATAACCCAGGAGATCTTTGCTGCCCTAGGTGACAGCACATGCATATTGGATCTCCTGGCCTGATCCTCAGCCACCTTTACACTACTTAAACCTTATTAAGGGTTCATGAATATGCACTACGTCTCATAAATGTAATTAAGATCAGGGTGAATTCTGGGACAGACATGTATTGAGAGCCCCTAAAATGGCTCCGCACCTTGTCAATCATTCTGTCAATTGTACCCAGAGACTCAGTGGGTGACACTTGGGCTAAGGTGCATAATCCTTAAATTCCAAAAGCCTGATTTATCTGTGTTCTGTGTACAGTGTGGTGCTTTTTGTTTTTCCTGTCATCCCAGCACCACTTTTCTGTTTGTGCCATATTTTTGTCAGCATTGACTTGCCCCAAGCACATTTTCCCATGACCTTCAATAAATGTAGCTGCTTTTCAACTTGTCATCAGGTGTACACTTTCAATCCATTGCTCATTGTGCACAAGAGCCTGGGATTTATCTGCTGAATTCATCATGTGGTAACATTTGGTAAGCCAGCTGAAGACTTCTGATAAGACCAGACATCAACCAGCAGCCAAGCAGCCCAGTCAGGAAGGAAGGTAAATCTCTTTTTTGGGAGGGTAACCTCTTTCTCTTGTCACCTTTTTACAAGTGACCGATGGTGCTTCTTGGTTACATGGGACAGGTTCCCAGAATGAGCAGCTGATCTGATTCCTATTTGGAAATGATCAGATTATGGAGCAAAAGGCTTCCAACCTTGTAGAGAGTAGAAAGGCCCCTGTAGGTTGGGTATGTTTATATTTTCTGATGTTCTTCTTAGCACACAGATCTGCTTTCAGTGGCTATGACTCCCCATGCCTCTGGGGGAATAGACCTGACCTAAGCTGAAAGCCAGCAAGTGAATGTTATAGCTTTGACGTAGCTACCAACAATGGGTGGTCAGGCCAGCCCACACTAGGATTAGGATGCCTTGTCCTGGACAGAGTCCACTTATGGGCCCAGCCCAACTACTTTTGTTGCTTTTCTTTTTGGGGAGAAGTTGGCAGCATGCCCTGTACCATGTAGACTTGAGCAGCCACTTGCTTAGTGCCAAGGGTGTTTGAAAGGAGGCCATGAGCCAAAGGCTCACACTGAGTGAGTGCTCTTTATAGATTACTTTCGTTCCCTCTGTCTTTTGAGGAAATTCTGGTTCCCTTGTAGCCCCCACTCAGGTTTTGTCCATCAGAGAATTCAAATCATTAGGCTTTTTTGGTCCTGAGCAACTGAGGGAGACATAGAGTTAAAAAGTACAATAATTTCCTGTGGACAAGAAAAGAGACAGTAAAATCTGTGCATTTTAAAGTTTGTGCCAGCAGAGGTGACAAAAGCAGGAGCCACAGTGCCTATGCCAATGAGAATCAACAGAGCCAGCTGATGTGGCTGGTTTATTCCCAGGTACTAATGCCCATCAATAGCTGTCTCCTCCTGGGTTCATTTCTCTAATGCTAGGTCTTTCTCTCTGTTCTGTCAGTTTTGCTTTCATTGTGATAACTGTGGCCTCAAGTTTATGCCCCTGCTTTAAAAAAAATGTGCAATTTGCTGACTGAATTTACCTAGTGCCTGACTTTTATTTTTAGGTTTTGTCATCAGATGCTTATGTTTTGTGACTGACCTAGTGAGATTAGGTTTTATTCTGGAGGGATATTTTATTCCCTATTCTTAGACTGCCAGATAGTGGGATATAATTTGTTAAACTGCTTGTTTCTTGGCCAAAGACTGAGAGTCATATCTGCAGGAAACTGTCAGGGTTTGGGGATTGTGCTTGCTACCTCTCCCTAGACATTAGGTGGTTTTAAAAATAGCTAAAAGGTGGGCTGGGATGTAGCTCAGCAGCCACAATGCCTGCCTAAAAAGTGTGAGCTCCTGAATTCAGTCCCCAGTACCTGCCCCCCCCCAATAAATTAAAACAGCTAAAAGCCATCTGGGCAGTAAGACATCCTAGTTCTGGACTCTTTGTCTGGAAGATGAGTCATAGACACAGGAAAATCAAGATCCTAATGTTCAAAAAGGAAAGTTGCACATGTCAACACAAACCTGGAGATGTCCAGCCTCCAGGGAATTCAGCTTTATCAGAGGATGCCTTGATAAAAGCTGAAATTGGTTATAGACAATCTAGAGAATGACCTGTCAGGTTCTCATGTGGGAATTAATTCAGAGAAGGGCTCTATAAGGCTTCTATGACCTTATCCCAAGGAATTCAGCCTTAGCAGGTCACAGCCTTGGGGCTGAAAGGCTCAGGAACTATCAGGAGATGCCCTGTCAGATCCCTACTAATGGTTCAGATGGACTCAGGAACAGGACTATTAGAATCCCACAACCTAAATTTTGCTCCTCGTATCTACAGGCCCATCATGGGAACACACTCAGCCATTGCATCTATTTTCCCCATTAAATGTCCTCTCACTCTGGGAACAGTTCCATCTCAAGGTCCTGCAGAGAGATCATCTTGTATTCCTGTGTAATAAAATATGCCCTATGTATCCACTTAGGGAAAATGAGATGGTAGCCTGAAATGTAATGTCATATTTTAATTATATCTTTATTGTAAGCAACAGGAAAAATGGTTGGAGGTACCTTAAAGCTTCACCCTCTGATAATCAGCCAACTGCTGTTATTTGGACTCCAAGAGGGCCTGAGTGGGATTATAACACAGAAGGTGATAAGCCAAACAAAAGTTATACACTAAGGCAATTTTAGCAGGTATGCAACAAGGGATACCCAAACCTGTGAACTACTATAGTCTCAGATCAATTAGTCAAGGGTCTAATGAAAATCTAATTGTTTTTCATTTCTAGCTTAAAGAGGCACTGTATATGTACATTACTTTAGACTCCAAGTCTAGAGAAGGTCAGATTATCCTAAGGCAGTATTTAATAGTCAACTCCAGATATTAGGAAAAAGCTCCAGAAACTCCAACTGGGCCCACAAACCAAACTAAGCCAATTGGTCAATATAGCTTATTCTATCTTTAATAACTGTAATGATGTAGAGGACAAATGAGAGTTGAATAAGGAAAAGAGGGAAACTAAATCTATGCTTGCTCTAATTAATAAAGCTCAGGACAAAGCCCACAGTGTTAAGGGAAATTGAGGTAACCCAAAGAGTTATGAGAGCAAGTCAGTGTGTTTCAAGTGCAAGTGATAGGGGCGCTGGGTCTAGGAATGCCCTCAAAAGCCACCTAACCCTTATCAGGCCTGTCAGAACAAAAAAGACCCTTGGTATTGGAAGAGGGACTGACCTCATTTCCAGAGAGGGAGGAAGGCCCAAGGCAGTGAATGTTGGTGCCCAAGGTGGCCTGTGTGCACCTAAGAGTATTCCCATCATCTCACAGGACCCTTGGGTGACTCTAGAACAGAGATGATGAACCTTTTAGAGCTTTCAATGATAACAAACAGCCATCTGCATCACATGTACCATAGGTTCACCACCATTACTTAGAAGAGGCAAGCAAATAAATTATATCTCTCTGTGATTTTGGGTGACTTTTCCAATTCTAGTTTCTTACTGGGATGAACTTTCATCGTGTGCTAAAGTTGTTGTGGGCCTTGAAGGAGTTAAGCAGACAGCTTTCTTTACCCTTTATTTTGAACTGCCATTGGAAGATTTTCTTTTACCAAGAAACCTTTATGGTGATATCAGAGTGACCCATACCAGTACTTGGAAGAGATACACTCTTTCTACTCAGGACTTCTTTGACATTCAAACCTCTGGCAACCTGTGTCCTAGTTTCTAGGAACTCAGGGAGTCTGACCCCATGGGAACCCAATGTCTGCCAGGAGTTGATCTCTAAGCATGGTATGACAGCACCCTGGGGAAGGCTGTCAAAGCCACTCCAGTAGTCATTCAGGACCCTAATTTATATCTTCACAGAAGATAGGATTAGCTTAAGAAAGAAGCTAGACTAGGGCTAAAATTCATTAATGATGTTTTTTTCTACAGGGTTACTGGTGCCATGCCAGTCTCAGTGAAATACACCCATTTTACCAGTAGTCAAGCCATTGGGAGAATGTCCCTTAGTACCAGATCTCATAACCATCAGTGAGGCAGCAGTACCTATTCACCCATTAGTAGCAGACCTATATACCCTTTTATCACAGATCCCAGGAGACACTAAATGGCTCTATGTCCTTGATCTCAAAGATGCTTTTTTTTCAATCCCTGTGGATCCTAACTACCAATATTTGTTTGTCTTTGAATGGGAAGATCCCCAAACAGGACTTCACCAACAGACATTTCAACTGTCTTGCCCCAGGGTTTTAGAGACACCCCCCACTTGTTTGCACAGGCCTTATCTCAAGAGAGATTCAAAAAGGGAGGCCTATTACAGTACCACAGATAACCTCATCATTTGTAGCCCTGCTAAAGAGTTATCTGATAAAAACATTGTTAAGACTCTCAATTTTCCAGCAAAAAAAGGAGTTACAAAGTGTCTCCATATAAGATCCAGATATTTTAACAAAAGTTCTCATATCTGGGACACATTTTAACCTTAGGGCAAAGACAACTGTCCCCAAGGAAAACAGAGACAATTTTCCATCTAGGCCCTCCAGAGTCTAAACAGCAGCTTAGGACTTTCTTTGGAATGGCAAGCCTCTGTTACATTTGGACAACCCATTTTGGAGTAATAGCCAAACCCCTGTACTATATGAGGCAACTTGAGGATCAGAAACTGAACCCTTGAAATGGACAGCAGCCACTCAAGAAGATTTTAAAGCCTAAAACAGGCCCTGATGCAGGCCCCGGTATTAGGAATCCAGACCTAACTAAGCCTTTTTCTCTCTTTGTGGCTGAGAAACAGGGAGTAACCACAAGAGTGCTAACTCAGTGTCTGGGCCAGGAAAACTGACCAGTTGCCTACTTTTCCAAGTGACTAGATAGAGTGGCACAGGGCTAGCCTGTGAGCAGTAGCTACTAGAGCACTCTTTATCCAAGAAGCTTCTAAGATAAACAGGGGACAAAAGCTCTTAGTTCTAATCCCACACCAGGTTAAGGCTCTGTTAGAACTAAAGGAGATTTGTGGATGACTAGAGCTCACTATTTTTATATAAAACCCAGAGGACACTGTTCAGTCTTGTAGCATTTAAAATCTAGCCACCTTCCTCCCAATTAACCAACAGATAAAATATGAGTATGAACAAACCATCACTCAAAATTATGCCAGCTGCCTGATCTGAGGGACAAGCCATTGAGGGGATGACTAGCACATGGGTCCAGTTTCATAAAAGATGGCATTAGGAGGGCAGGGTATGCCATAGTCAGCCCTACCCAGGTAATTGAAGCAAGAGGACTCCCTGCCTGGGACTTCTGCCCAAATAGCAGAATTTATTGCCCTCACTTGGGCTCTTAACTTGCCCAAGGCACGAGGGTCAATATATATTCTGACTCCAAATATGTTTTTCTGGTCTTACATGCACATCCAGCCACCTGGAAAGAAAGATTTGACTAGCTGTCAGTCTCCAATAAAACATGGACCAGAGATCCTTAACATTCCCAATGTAAATCTAGGGCCTGGGATTTAGCTCAGTGGTTCTGCCACCTGCTGTGCAAGCGAAAGGACCGGAGTTCAATCCCTGGTACCAGAAAAACAAACAAACAAACAAACAAAAAACCAAGTCAGTAAATCTCCAAAGTGAGGTAGCAGTTGTCCTTTGCTAGGAATATCAAGTCTCCTTGAACTCTGTCTCCCAGGGTAATTCTAAGGCAGATTGCACTGTCAAATAGACTGCTCTCCAAAATAATTCTAGCCCATCAATAACTCAACCAATTCATTGGTTTTACACAAGAGCCTGGAGTTTACCTGCTGAATTTATCACCCAGTAACAGTTCTACAGTTTCAGAAGAATTCCTCAGGCCTACCCCTCCCATTTTTCCCTTGAGAGCTGCCACTTTGGGGTCTGCTGTCTCTAGCAGAGAGGCCACCTTAGGATGTTGCCTCACAAAATTGCCCAAAGGGCCTCAGAAAGGTGTTCTTTCCTAAAAGGTCATTTAAACCCCTCTTTGAAATAAACAGAACTAATTTGAGTTTTTCCTTCTTTTTATGAAGAGAATCTGTGGCAGAAATAACAAAAGAAACTGGCACCAAAAGGAGGGAAGAGAGATGAGAAAGAGTGTGATTAACTTACAGTGGAAAGAATCTGGATAATCAACCAACCAATCAATTATCAATCCAATGGGATTTAGTTTTATGAGAGAAAAGAGAAACAGTACTGGAAAAGATACTGTCTCACTTTCTTGCTTTCTCCCATCCTTATCCTTCAAACTTGAAGAGACTTCCTTTTAATACCACAGATAATTATCAGGTCCTCTCAAGGTCACAGGTATTAAAAGTATAAAAAAGTGACTAAAAAAATATTTTAAAGCACCACCACCACCATAAAACATTGTAATTATCTGATGAAAACAAAATCAAGGAAAACACTGTGATAGAGGTTTCAGGCACAGCAAGTCCAAGTTTAAATTTCAAAGGCTTTCCACTCTTACAAAGGAGAGGCTGGCAAAGGGGAGGACTTTCCTCCAGTTCCTGTTGCAGGAAACCCACCTTAACCACCAACGGGGCCAGGATGCATCTTGTAGTCTGGCAAAACCCAAAAGACCAATGTGCTTGAATCAGCCATAACTTACGGAAGGCCAGTTGGGAAGAATGTGGTATTTGTTGATTGCTATCTCTGTTAGTCTGGATAGTATTTCTGGAAAAGTCAGAGTTGATGCAGCCAGAAAATACGAGTGTCAATGGGAAATACATTTATCATTTACTACCAGGCTGATAAATTTGAAAAATCAGCCATATATAGATAAAAGAGGAGGAGGGAGTACAGTTTCTAGGCCCAGGTTTCCTTTAGGAAAGTCGTTCCTGACTGATCCAAGTGACTCTGTGACAAGCCTGGACAGGAGTTCTCTGTTTAGCTCTCACAGTGATTGAATTTAACCTCTTTCCTGGGAAACCTGAAGCTGCCTGGGAACTTAAAGTATGAGCTGGGTGGAAAGAGCTGAAAGACTGTATGAAGGAAGCCTCAGGGTTTAGAGTGTCAAGTGTTTTCCAGGACAACATTTAATTTTGTGAGACCGACGTGCTGCCTGATGTGCTAAGAAGGCACCAGAGCATCTAATTTTAAAAAGAAAAGTATTTGTTTAATGTCAGAACTGCTATGGAGATTTGACTGAATCTCACCTATTGGCAATGCATTGAAGTTTACTGATTACCCCTCAAATTAAGGGTCTGTGCTACCAGGATTTGCCCTGGCATGAAGGAACACCCTTTGTTTTGGGTAGCAGTAGAGGCCTTTACATGCTCCTCTCTTCCCTTCTTTTCTTTCCAAGGACATGCAAGAAGAGTAAAAACAGCTGCTTATCCAAAGTATAGACCAAAGCATAGCTAGTGTGTGGGAAGGGGGTATGTCTGCCCTTCAAGTTCAAGGACCCAGTGTTCCCAGCCCTGTACAAATTAAGGGATGAGACTGAGAGGGAAGAATCCATTTCAGAATATTTTCACAGCTACAGATCTTCAGCTCTGCATCTGCACAAATGTCAGAAAGGGTCCTCCTACTCATTAATTGTTTGTGCAAAATAAAAACAGCAGTGCTAAGGATGACGGAGGGGGAGGGAGGCATTTGATCAAGGCTGACCTTACACTTACCTTAGAGGAAGGGGAGAAAGAGACCTGCCTAACTAGGTCTGATTAACTCTAGCACTGTCGACTTTCCTTCAAACCTAGAGGTAATCCAACCTAACTTGATTTTTATGCTGGGGAATATTTTATCTTTAGAAAGTGTGTCCTTGAGGGCTTAACAGTGAGGGCTCGGTGGTTTCAAACTGGTAGCAGGTGGATGAAAATCCAGTTTGCAGGCCTGTTTTGTTCACCACAGCCATGGTCTTCTCTTATTAAATTAGTTTCCAACATTAAGAGATCAGGTTTCACAGGCATATCTGAATAAGCCCCAAAGTCCACAGAGATATGGTGAGGTTCAAGGTTGCAGTTCACCTTTCCTTACCACTCCTTACAACCCTGAGATTTTCTCCACCTTCTCTGCACACATCAGAAAATGGTTTGTAAATGCTGTATTCTGTTTCCTAAATAAGTCACACCTACTTTGTTGACATAATAGCACTTTTGAATAGCCAGAAAAAAATAGACAAAAGTCTGATTGTTACTGGGTGTTTGTTTCTAAACCTCTTAATTTGGGTTCCCAGTCTTTCAGGTGTCCCTCAAAGATTAACCTTATCTCTAGTTAGGATATTAGAGTCGTTGAAAAGTCTGGGCAGAAAATGGTTTTAAAAACTTTGGGCTATAAAGAAGTAAGCCATTTTCTTTGCCTTTTCTAAAGCATCAGCATCTCTGCCACAGATATTTTATTCATTTTCTTTTTAAAAGAACAGAGGGCAGAATTCCTAATTTAGTACTTTGAATTGCTTAACAGTAACAGGCTATGGAAATCTAAGCCATTTATTGTTATCATAGTATTGTTCGGTAGTTTCTTTAGAATGGCTTGCCAATTAAATGTATTCCTGCGCGGCTCACCTCCTCTGGGCTGGGAGTGGTGGAACAGTGGCCCGGAAGACCCTTCCTCTGGGCTGGGAGCAGTGGAATGGCGGCCCAGAATATATATTATTTTCCAAAATGGTTTTACCATTTTACATTCACATTAGCAGTATTAGAAAATTCTAACTGGTTCACACCTAAGCTGACATTTGTTCTTTTAAAACTTTTAACTTCATCTCCCTAATGAGTGTATTATTCAATCTTGTTACTGTGCTGATTAGTATTTTTCTGATTCTAGTGTTGCACACTTTTCCTTGTGCTGTACTCACTATCAGCTTCTTGTGTCTACTTTTTAATTGGGTTGTCTATTAATGAGCTGTAAGAGCTCTTTATATATTCTGGTCATAGGTTATATGCATTATAAATATGGTCTGTTTAAGGACTACTTTTCATTCTCTTGACAATGTCATTTAAAGTTCCAAATTTTGATGGAATCTCATTTATCAAATTTTTTCTTTTATATATCATGTTTTTTATATCCTAGGAAATTCTTGCCTACCTTAAATTCATAAACATTTTCCCTTATAATTTCTTCTTAAAGTTTTATAGGTTTAGTCTTTCATGTTTAGGTTCATAGGTCCTTTCAAGTTATTTTTATGTATGGAAATAAAGGGTTGAGGTTAATGTTTTATATACGGATACCAGGTGTTCTAGTGCCATTTGCTGAAAGCACTATCTTTTCCTCTGCTCTTGAATTGAGTTTATTTTCTATAAAATGTTACTGTTAAATAATCTTTCAAAACTCAGAGGACCATATATATGTGGTTCTATTTCTAGATTCTCTGTTTTATCCCAACAATCTATATGTCTTTCCTTACACCAACACTGCCTCGATTACTATAGTTTTAGAGAAGTCTTAAAATTAGGTACTAAATGTCTTCCAACACTGTTTTCTCTTTATTTTTACTTTACCATGTCCTTTGTACTCCTATGTAACTTTTAAATTTTAATATCCAAGTTTTCATTTATAGCAAGTATACATAGACCTCAATTTTTATATATACCTTGTGTTTTCTAATCCTCCTAAATTCAGATACAAGTTCTAGGGGCTCCTCAAGATTTCTTATTATTTTCTCTGTAGATGATCATTTCATCTACATATAAAGATTTTACTTCTACCTTGCCAATCCTATCCTAATGTGTCATTTTATTGCCAGACTATTTTGGTTTGGACCTATGTTTCAAAGTTTAATGGACAGACGAAGAGTAGGCACATCTGCCCTTGTTCCCCACCTTAGGGAGAAAGCATTGTATCTTCTCCATTCATATATGGCATTTTCCCTGGAAGTATGGAGTACATGTCTTTTATCTGTTGAGAAGTTTCTGTTCTACTTCTAGTCTCCTGATAGCTTTGACCATGAACAGCTGTAGAATTTAGTCCAATAATTTTTTTCCAACTACTGACAGGATCATATGGCTTTTTATTTCTGCTTTAAACATTTGATATAATTTATCAGTTAAAATGTATATGATCCTGTTGTTGTCATATAGGTAGGTTTTTCAAGCTAGGAATATACTTTCTTTAATAGGTGCTATTCAAATTTTATATTTCCTCCAGAGTCAGTTTCATTAATTTGTCTTCCAAAGTACTTCTTAGAAGTTGTCCAATTTAATTCAAAAAAGACTTTTGTAATATGCTTTCTATATCCTTTTAAATTCTGTAAGATCTGTGGTAATGTCTTCTAGATCTTGATATTGTAATTAAAAAAATGTATAGTTGATATTGTGTAATAGGAAGAAAAGGTCTAAAGGAGTAGGGGAAGTGGGAGGGGTAGGGGAAAGGAAAGAAGGGAAAAGAAAAATTATGAGAAAAGGAACAAATGGAAACAAAGTCTTTATAAATAGGGAAGGGTGGAGGGGTTGAAGGGAGGGCAGGGGAAGGGAAAAAAAATAAGAACCAAGATACTCATGTAAAGGTACAAGCTCCCAATTATGAATATAACTATATTTTATACCTAAAATGTACCAATAAACTTAATGGAAAAAAATTCGTGTTAAAAATTGCTAAAAAGTGAACAATGTAGTAGCATTTAGCACATGACAATACTGTACAAACCATTACCTCTGTCTAGTTTCAATTTATTTTCATCACCCCAAAAGGAAACCTCATATCTATGAAAGAGTTGATTCTATTCTTCCTTCCTCCCTGTCCCTGGTAACCACAAACCTGTGTTCTGTCTGTATAGATTTATTTAATTTAGATATTTCATATGAGCAGTCAGCAAATAGATGAACTTTTGCTGGCTTTTTATATGTATTTAGCATGTTTTTAGGCTCATCCCCCTTATGCAGTGTCAATACTTCATTCCTTTTAAAGGCTGAATCCTATTGTGAATACTTCTTCATTTTAAAAAAACCAAGAAAACCCAAATCTATTTTTTGGTACTTCTGGCTCTTTGCTCATTGATTGCTAAAGGAAACTATGACACGAGATGAGAAAAACAGGTTTTTTATTTACAAGGCCTCTCACCAAGAGGGTAGTAATAAACAGATATGTTCTTATAAGGATTTGAATGTATTTCCAGGAGAAGAGAAAATGAAGTAGCAAGAAAGATTTGACAATTAAATAATTACTGCAATGATATAAGTTGTTTCCCTCAGGCTTTTGTTGTAAGTTGCCTTTCAATAATTTTAAATTAAGTTGCTACTGAAGAACTTAGCCCCCCACCCCACCCCACCCCCACCAAAGGAACTTAGGCAAGCGTTATCTATCTCTTTTTAACTACCTAGCCAAATTCAGAGGGCTGGAGAATTTGGAAGATGTTATCTTCCCAGTTTCCTAATACATGCAGATGAAGATGATACAGGAGATGAAATATGAAAATATAATATCTCCCACCCTGTTAGATGTCTGATACACTGAGTTTATGTTCTCTAAAAATAGAAGAATGAGTTCTACAAACAACAGAAGTTAAGAGTAGGAAGATATTTATTGAGAAGATAGCTCTTGAGAGACAGAAGGGAACCCCACTTTATAGGGAAGTTTTATAGAGCAAAACCCACATGGGTACGACATGGGTTACAGCTATGATTAACTAATAAAGTTACAACTGGAGTCCCTTAGGTAATAGCAATCCAATGGGGAAACAAGTCATGTAACAAGGGTGCATGGAAAGAACAAAGACCGTTTTTTAGGAAACGATGGGTCAGAGGTCTTGGTCACCCCCTGGGGTGACTGATGTCTATCTAGGCTTCATTAGGCCCAGAGTTTGTCTTTTGAGGAAGTATGGAGGCCTGGTCACTTCATCTTTATCTTGAGGTCTGGTCTCTGGCCATAGCTGAGATGTGTTTCTTTCACCTTTGTCCTGACTCTTTCAAGGACATAGCCCTATCTGACTACCTACAATATTTCTATCTAACTTAGCTATCTGTAATAAAGGTATCAACCTCAAAAGAGATACATCTTGAGAGTTCACCAGGTCTTTTGGTCTGGGGTCTTACAACAACCACACTGGCCCTACTTCTTAGATGGTGAGACTGAGGCATACCAGAAGTCATACAACAGGTTAGTGATAGAGCAAAACAGACCAAAGCAGTTTGTGTATAGAGCCTACACTAGCTACTATTGCTTTAAATAGTTCTCCGAGGGGTGGGGGAAGATGGGCAGGAAGGAAGAAGATGGTAATACAGAGCTGCCATTCATAAAGCTGAAGGAGGGCACATTTGGCCCAGGAACCATAACAGTTGGTCTCTGTGTCTTCTTGGACATGTGTGATATACGATGTATGATACATGGACCTCTAAATAATATAAAGGAAATATTATCTCTCCCAACCTGCTAGATGTCCAACACACTGCGTTTGCATTTTTTAAAATCAAAGAATGAATGCTAGGAACAGTGGAGGTTAAGAGTAGGAAGAATTTATTGAAAGATGGCCTTTGTCTAAAAGAGACAGAAGCGGGCCTGGAAAGTGGGTTGCCTGTCAACCTGGATTCTGAAGGGAGTCTTATAGAGCGAAACCACAAGGTAAGACAGGTATAAGATAGGAAAAAACCGTAGTCAACTAATAAGATTACAAGTATGGTTGCTTAGGTAATATTGATCCAATGGAAAAATCACAAGGGGGTATAAAGTGGGACAAAACTATGGTTAACCAATAAGATTATAATAGTATAGTTGTTTAGATAATATTGATTAAATGGAGATCAAATGCAGAAGCAAGTCATGTAGCAAGCATACGTGGAAGGAACAAGGATTTTCTGGAAAGGAATGGGCTAAGGATGTTTTGGTTTCTCACCCACAGTGACTGATGTCTATCTAGAATATTAATCGTGGCTGTTCATCCCTAGGGAAAGCATGTAGGTGTAGTCAATTCTCCTTGAAGCCTGGCCTTCAATGAGCGCACCTCCAGATGAGATGTGTTCTTATCATCTGTACTGACTTCTTCCAAGGGCCCAGCCCCACCTGACTGCCTATAATATTTTTAACTAACTGTCTACAGGCCTTTTATGACACCATGGCTTACTATTTTAGCCTACGTAGAATTCACAGGTTATAGGGCACTACCTGCAGAAAGTCTGATGCAATAAGAGGTTGGGACATAGGAAGGTGATTTTTAGCACGTTGCCAGGTGATTCTCTTGTTATGTGGTCCTCAGATCATATTTTGAGACTTATCAATTTCATATAAGATCCACTGTTGTCTCTTTTCTCCTTTAAGTATCTTGCAAAAGCAGCAGCTGCAGAGGCTATTTTGGGCTAGCAAGGACCTTAAGAAGGTCACAGCTCACATGCCTGTCCATGACAGGGCTGACCAGTGGGGTTCATGGTGCTCATTACAGTGGGGTGGGGAAGATATGAGTCTCTCATCAGGGCACTGAGTTCTCTCTGCCCATGAACAGGTTCAGGAATGTTTTAGTAGACAGCATGGGGCAAACTCACTGGAGTCAGCTTCCCCAGCCCCCACACTGCTGAGTCACACCCTTTGTCCTAAGTCACCTGCCCCAGCAGCCCAGTGGAGAAATGTAAACAAAGCTCTGGGTGTGTGACCCTGAAGTAAAGTCCTAGAAACTTCCAGGTTTCCAGAAGGGAAAGAAAAATTCAGAATTCAGAATGCAAAGCCATTTAAAAGTATATGCACCAATTCTTCCCTCATGTTGCAGGCTAAATTTATAGAATAATAAAGTGAAAAATTTCCCAGTTCTTTTTAAAATCGGTTTAACAATTGATAAATTATTTAATCTTCACTTTTAGTCTAGGCATGTGCTCAGGGCTGAGGTTGTAGCTCAGTGATAGAATGCTTGCCTAGCATGTGTGAAGCCCTGGGTTTGATCCCCAACACCACACACACAAAAAAGTGCTTGAGAAATATAGCTCTGGGATAAGCTTTTTGACATTGTATTCCTCTGTTGGATCATATCCACGTTGGATTTAATTTATAAACTGTCTTCCTAAGGACTAAAATGACAGTGCTCCACAGGCAAGAGCATTGTAGGCTCCTGGAGCCTGACCACAAGCCCATGGGTTGTAAGAGAATGCTAAACTCATGGTAAAAAAACAAAAACAAAAACGTGGAAAATAGAGAAATGAATAGAAAGGGGAAAAAATCACCCAGAGATAATCACCGTTACTGTTCTGTGTATTTCCTTTCACTGATTTATGATTCATAAAGTAGACTCTCATGGATTTAATTTGATACATTTATTCTTTCCCTTAGTATTTGTAATGTGAACACTTCCCCTACAGTATTAGATAGACTTTGGTAAAGTTGTATTTAATACTATATGTTCCAAATTCTGAATGTACTATAATTCACTTTCATTTTTCCTTCTATGTCAAAATTGTTTGCACTTTTTTTTTGTACTGGTTATTGAACCCAAAGACTTCACACTGAGCTATATCCCTAGCTTTTTTAAAAAATTAAAATTTAATATTAATTTATTTATTTGCAGTACTGGGGATTTGCGCTAAGCTACATCCATCTGTTATTTTAAATTCTGAGATAGGGTCTCACTAAGTTGCTAATTGTCCAGGCTAAGCTTGAACTTCTGATTCCCCTGCCTCAGCCTCCCAGAGTGCTAGGATTATAGGCTTGTACTACCACACTGGCTTTATTTTTTAATTTTTGAGACAGAGTCTCTCTACGTTGCCCAGACTGGGCTCAAAATTGCAGACTGATGTCCCCATTGACAGTGTATTCAGTGATCTGAATAAACTCTTGTCTTTCCTGGATCCCTTGTCTATCAGTAAACTCTTTCACCACCTGTGTCACCTGCTTTCTATATGCTGTATGGCACAGCCTTTTACAGATGAGCATCCTTTTGCATTTTTCTTTTTAAATCACATCTTTGATAAATTCTTATATATGAAATTACATCAAAAATTGTGAATTCTTTTAAGGCTCTTGGTACATCTTACATAATTGCTTTCCAGGAAAGTCATTCCAGCATCATACAAAAGTGCCTATTAATTAAACTCTTCCTAACCATTGTTTATTATAATTAAAAAATAACTTTTTCAGTGTGACAAGTTAAAATGGTTCATATTCTCATATATATTCTTTTGATACTAAGAATGAATGGTTCTTACCTTTTTATATTAAGGCATTTGTAGATTTCTTCCTGATTTTTACACATACAAACACACCCATACACACATACACACACACACACACAGAAAATACATTATCCTCTTGTTTTTTAATTTTAAAATTATAACCCTAGTGTTTCACTTGATTTTGTGTCTGTGTGTGACTGTTTAGAAGTATAGATAGGAATTTTCCCTTTTTGACAGCTTTTACTTCTTTTTTGATTAGAGTCCTTGCCATTTAAAAAAATTTAAATATTTTTGCTGGACTGGTGATTAAATTCCACAGCTTGTGCTTGCTAGGCAAGGGTCTTACCACTGAGCTACATCTCCATTTCATTTTGAGTCTTAATTGTTATAATTATTTAATTATCATTACTTTATTTTTGTATCAGTTAAAAAGTTGATTATATTCGATTCTCAATTCTACTTGAATGTTTTTGTTTGTTGAAGGTCTGTAGTACTGGGGATTGAACCTAAGGCCTTCGCATAGAGATACATCCTCAGACCATTTTTAATTTTGAGACAGGGTCTTGCTAAGTTGCTAAATTGCCTAGGATGGACTTGAACTTGCAATCCTCCTGCCTTAGTCTCCTGGAATCCTGGATGGGGCCTCTCTGTGCCTGTTGGTTAGTGTAGCTCTCACTTTGTCTTGAGGGAACATGCAAAAAACAGCGGTCTGACAAGTCAGATGATGAACCTGAGTGATCAATAGCTCACCAGATGGGGCAGTCAAAGCCCTCACAGCCATTTCATCTCCTCAGAAATTTGGAAAGTGGGAGCTAGAGTCCGCAATTCAAATCTCTGCAGTCTTTCTTTCTTATCTACTTATTTAAAGACAGGTTTGGCTATGTAGCTGTCTTACTTTTCTTTCATTGCTGAGACAAAATAGCCAACACCCAAAGTTAAAGGAGGAAAGTTATTTAGCTCACAGTTTGTAGAAGTTTCAGTCCATAATTGGCTGGTTCCAAGGCAGCGTGGCACAAGGCAGAGGAGAAACAGTCCATGGCAGCAGAAGACAGCAAAAGCAACAAGGGACTGTAACAGCATCCCCCTGCTCCTTTTATCTTATCCAGACTACTTAGGGCGGGCAGCACTCACACTCTTAATCCTAGTGCCCTTGAGCCTAGCACCATGAATCAATTCCAGAGTCACACACTCTAGATCCAGCCACCTTCATTCACATGAGGCTTTTGGTGGGGGCGGGGGGGGGGGCATCTAAACACAAGCCATATCAGTAGCCCAGGCTCACAATCCTCCTCTCTCAGCCTCTGGAGTGCTGAGATTACAGGCGTGCACTACCATGCCTGGCTTGTGGGCTTCTTCCCAAATAAAACTACAGATCAAAGTGGCTTCACCATATTTCATAAGGCAAATATTAGCAAAGTTTATGAGCTTACATGATTCAAGTATGGTCTCTGAGCTGCTCTGGCTGGGATTGAGACTCTGAGTGATCTTACGAAACATTATTTAGAACATGACCTTTCACTGCTCAAAACCACTCTGAAGTTCTTGGTATGACTGGAAGGCCCTCCCTGTGCTGCCCCTGCCTCCTACTATCATTGACCTCTCCCACTGCCCCCTGGCTCAGTCTATTTTAGCCACAGGCCTTACTCAATGCTGCTTCTGGAGATCTCTGTTTCCCTATTTCTGGGACACCCTCTTATGTTCCTCACTTCATTCAAATGACCTCAAATGTCATCTCCTCAAACCTTCCCTCGATCACTCTAATAAAACAGCAGTTTCTGTCCCTCTCGATTCCCTACTTTAATTTTCTCATAGCACTTAACTCTGTCATTTTATTCACAAACATGTTTATTTTTTCCTTGTTAGAATGTAAGCTCTGTGATGGCAGAAACGGGACACGGGACTTTCAGAGAGGTTCACTGTACCAGCAAGTAGGAAGATTAACAGCTAGGATCACACTAAAACCAAGGCTCAGCTTCTTACCACTCAGGGTGACTTAGAAGGAAGAATAGTTTTTCTAAACTTTCTTTTCCAGAGTGCCATATGTAGTAGTGGATCAAAATGCTATTTTGGAGGCCCATGAAATTAACTTCCATTCTTCATCTGTTACCTCTAAGTTCTCAGATAATAAATAGAAATAAAATATTCTTTTCAGGGTTCTTAGGAGAGTTAAACGAGACAGTTGTTAATGCACCTAGCATAATGATAGACTCGTATCTGTATTCACTAAAAAGCTTTTATTATTCCTTATCCGTTATTTTTTGTGTTGTGCTAGGAACTGAACCCAGGCTCTCTCTCAGGCTAGGCAAGCACTCTTACCACTGAACTATATCCCAGCCCTATTCTTTATCTGTTAAATGGAGATGGTGCCTAATTACCACCCCAGGTTAAAAAGTTATTAATTATGTGAAAGCTATAGGTTGGGGCTCTTCTGTTAAGTCCTATTTTTCATGTTAGGAGCCAGGAAAGAGCGTGTTCTAATGTTCCTTATGAAAGCGGGGCCATAGCCTCCTTCATCCAACTGATGCATTTTAAGAACCACAGGCATTCTTTGAAAAGCGTTCTCTGACTTTTGTCTGGGGCTGCACGTTTCAAGGGTTACGGGTGTTTTCTTCATTCGGAAACCTCTGTCCGACACCTGGTTGGGAAGCCCTGCAGAAGGCATTACACAACCATCACGCCCAGCCTGCAGCCCTGCTGCAGTGCCCACCCATGATCTTTATCTAAAGAAACTGCGTGACTGGCCATTCAGAAGTTTGACCCTTTACAGTTTCCGTCCGCTCACTAGGAGGCGCTGCGGCGGCGGCGCCCGGGGTTGTAGTGGGCCGGGGAGTTGGGCTGTCAGCAGAGGCTCGTGACCATGGAGCGGGGCTCTGAGTCTGGGGCCGTGAGGCGGCACCGCGTCGGAACCGAGCGCCGGGAAGGACTGGCAGCCATGCTGCAACCGGAGAGGGAGGCGCCGGCGCAGGAGCCCCCGGTAGACACCTGCGGCGGTGTCTCCAGGACTCGGAAGAGGAGCCCGGCGGGCGGCGGCGGCGGCGAGAGCCAGGGCGCAGGCGCTGGGCTGTCCGAGGCGCGCGCCGCGCTGGGGCTCGCGCTGTATCTGCTCGTGCTCTGGGCGCTCGTGCAGCTTTCCCTGCAGCGGCTCGTGCTGCGCCGGCCCTCTGGGCACCACGGCGAGTTCGACGCGCGCCAGGCAAGGTAGGCACAGCTCGCGCGTCCCTCCGCGGCCCCGGGGCGCCAGGCCCCGCGCTCCCGAGTGCAGTGGGGTGGCCTTGCGCCTCCTTCTGGGGTGCGAACTGCAGAGATGGAGGGCGGGGTGCCCAGTTTAGCTCGTGGGGCATATTGGGGGTGGCCAGGTGAATTGAGCCTGTTTGTTTCTCTCTTCTGCCTGGCGGTCAGATGCCTTGGTTATTAGCCCCCCCCCCCCAGCAGTTTCCAATTTGTTACCTTGATTAGCGCTTCTACCTTTCAGTTGAAATGTATGTGCCTGTCGTTTGGTGGGGAGTATTAGAAGAAGTTGTTGGAAGGGGCCACTGTACTGTGCAGACCTTCGGAGGGTTATAGTTCCCAAATCCTGAAAGCTGTGATGTCTGCCAGTGGGAGACCATTCGTTCAAATTTTGCAGTTTCGCTTATCAGATTGTCCTTGGGCCCCCTGGATTAGTGATTGTGCAAGGTTTGACTTTTTAAAAGAGACATTCTGCTAGGAAAGGTGATTAAGTAAAAGATACTGTAAATTTGTGAAATCATAGGGTAGCACAAAGAGTTTCAACAACCATTGTGTTTTAACTTCTTCTTTCAGTACTAAGTGCTGAAAGCTTATTTTCCTAAGGACTTTCTGGATCCTGTCCTCTCTTTTCTTCACTTGCAGTGAAAAGACCAAAAAAATTTTTTTTTTGTTTTTGTTTTCATTAGAGGTACAGTGGGTTTTGGCCTGAATTGAAGTTATTAGGTCCTGCTTGCACAGCAGAAAGATTCAATTCTTCACTGTCAAAAGTTTTTCTTTCCTTAACCTCTTGATTGTCCTTGGTTATAGTTTTCTGCTACTTAGAGTTGTTAACCCAGAGGCCCACTAAAGCTGTATTCTGACCTATCTAGTCTTCAGGAGCCACACATTTTGAATATAATTCCTAGTCTTTATATTGTTATGATAAGGGTTATTAGAAGTGGGGAGTGAGGTGGGTGGAGAAAATTTTGAAGATCTTAACTCCTGGGAGGCAAAATGATGTAACTACAAATGCTTTTCTCAGGGTATCTGAAATAACTAAGGGCATTCATTTTTATGTGAGAAATCGAAGAACTAAGTTTTGGAAGAGGAAAAAGCAGGAAACATGCTTCATGCTAAGTTTTAGTTTTAAATCCACAAGTGTTTGTCATCATCATTCTTTTGGTTGCTTCCAGGGATTATCTTGAACATATAACAGCCATTGGCCCCAGGACTACAGGAAGTCCAGAAAATGAAATTCTGACGGTGCAGTACCTTTTGGAACAGATTAAACTCATTGAAGTTCAAAGCAGCAGGCTTCACAAGATTTCAGTAGATGTACAGCGCCCCACAGGCTCCTTTAGCATTGACTTCTTAGGAGGTTTTACAAGCTACTATGATAATATCACCAATGTTGTGGTAAAGCTGGAACCTAGAGATGGAGCCCAGCATGCTGTCCTGGCTAACTGCCATTTTGACTCAGTTCCAAGTTCACCAGGTGTGTATCTGTTTTGCAAACATTTTAAGTCATTGAAATGCAGAAAGTTTTTAAGATAACCCCAAGCTCCTTGTGGGGACCATTTTTGTGGTTAAATGTTTTTTGTGGTTAAATTTTTTTTTCATTCTGTTAGAAGACAGGATAATTAGTATCAGTATTGAACCTAATCATTCATTATTCTCTTAAATGCTTTGTTATCATTATTATTATTTTTAACATAATAGCAGCCAGATGACAATACTTGACATGTTTCTGACCTAGCCTTATCAGTGTTACCAACAGTGTGTATGGCCTGTGTCTTAGAATCTGATTCTGCTGCTTCAAATGTTTATGCAGCTAATTCTTGTAGTATTAGGCTTTGGGAACACTGGGTAAAGGATAGTCTGTGACTTTAAGGAATGCAGAGTTTGGTGGACATCACTGCTAGTATATTCTGTTGAACTGTGGAGTGAGAATTTTGGTCCACTGGGAGTGTGGCATATTGTTAGAGATGAGTTTAAATTCTTGCTCTGAAAAAATATAGGCAAAATAGAATATAGTACTTGATGTTTAGGACAGTGCCTAATAACCATAATTGTCAAATGAATGAGAATTCCCAGAACTATTTCCACTTATAAAAACAAGATTCCTCAGGAAAATGTTTTCAGTAGTTAAGGTAGTTAAGGTAGGTAGGTGACAAGGTCTGAGGTGGGTTAAGGTAGGTAGTCAAGGGAGGTAAGGTAGGTAGGTGATAAGATCTGAGGTGGCATCTGGCTCAGCTTCCTTATTTGACACTGGAGTAAATTTAGCTGATCACTATTGATGAGAGGTGGAATTGGGATCAAATGCTGGGTTTCCTGCCTTGTTAGTTCTTGCAGCTGCATTTGGAAGGAAGGAAAAGTTGTTGAGTCTAACTAATGACCCTTTTGGCAGAATTCGTAACTGAGGGATCCCTCAGTTTCTCATCTATTAAATGGAAATATAATAGTAATTTCCTAATAGTGTTGTTCAAAGGATTAAAATATCCTAGAACAGCACCTCTAGGGAAAAATCTACCATTTTTTCTTTTGGTGTTGATTTTAAAATTAATGCTTTTAGATTACTTGAATTTATAGTAGCTCCAGTATAGTTACATAAAATATTGCTTGATAAAACAATTCAGATCAGAATACTTTAATTGGAAAGCTAGACAATTACATTTAGACTGTACTTTGCTTTTTCAGAAGTTAGTATGCCCACATTTGCTGTATAAAGGCAGAAGTATCTTTGTGTGTTCTGAGGAAACGCTTTTCAAAGAAATAATAAAACAAATGTCACCCCACTTAAATAGTATCATTATTATGATGCTCAAATTCTGGGAGGGCACAGATAAACACCATGGTTGCTGAAGAACAATCATGTAAGATGTGTATACAAATATCAAATCGGTGTAGAGGCAGAAAAAAATAATTTTCCCTATACCCTTCATAATTTTTAGATAGCATAGACCCCTAAATTATGAAAAGATAGACAAGAAAAAGTTAATTGCTGTATATATCTCATGTATACATGGGTGATATCCAGAGAAACTGAGTCAGACTCAGAGATGTATAGCATCTAGTTTGTATACCATCTTCGACAAGGAGCCAAGAGAGAGAAAAAGGACTTTTAGTCTCTGTGGGCAGTACAGCGTGACAAGGAGGACACAGTACATAGTAAATAAAGGCTAGTTAGTAAAGTTTGTCGTCTAGAGAATAGACTTCCTCTGGGGCTGTCTGTAGGCTAAGAAGGGTCGACAGTTGTCTTTGGTGATCAACCCTTGCCCCTCCTTGTCTTGAGGGAGCAGGGCAGACAGTTTTTCTTGAACTATCTACTTCTCAGTTGCCTTTAGCTCAAAATAATCTGTGTTTTGGGATGACATATATGGCCACCTTTTGTAAACACAGTGCCAAATTGGAGTCCATTAATTAAAAGATGGCATTCTTGTGAACCATTAGAACCTGTTTTTACATAAAATTTTATAGGAACACCCATATCAACAAATCTCAAGGAAATGTTTGTAAATAGTAAATTAAGATATATCATGCACAGGTACAAATTCTCTATGATGAATGTTATCATTATATATATATCTAAAATGTGCCAATAAAATAAAAAGAAAAAATTATCTATTACATGTTCGTCAGACAGGCTATCACCCAAATCTTTTAGTGGATGATCTAATTGAAGCATGAGTTTTCTCTCCTTTCCTTTTTCTCTTTCTTTCTGTGATCTAGGGTTTGTTTGTTTTGGGGTTTTTTTGAGTTCAGGATGACCTTAAACTCACTATGTAGTCCAGGCTGGCCTCAAACTCACAGAGATCCTCCTGCCTCAGCCTCCTAAGTGCTGAGATTACAGGTATGCATGCGCCACAGCACCTGGCTTGATGCTGGAGTTTGAACCAGGGTCTTGTGCATGTTAGCTAACTCTGCGATTGAGCTACTCCTCCACTCCCATAACTATTGTTTTAAAAGTTCTTCTCAGCACTGTACCTGGAACTCAGGAATTGATAGCAATTTGGAGTAATATTACCCACAGAAAGGCCTTAATTTGTCTTCTTGGGTCTGTTATATAGTTCTCCAGGTCACTGATAGAAGAGACATTGAGTTATTTTGGGGGTGGCTTCAATTTTAGTGTTAATTCTAAATGGAAAATGTGGTTGGTTAATGACCCAACCTGTTTAGGTACTGTACTGTTTGATACTGTCCTCTTTCTTTCACTTTGTTAAAGGTATTTCACCTTTCTGTAGTTCTCTTCTAAAACAGCAGAAGTATTAGTATAAGGGAAAATAAGTGGACAGTTTTAACTTATTAAAATTAATCCTATAAAGATAGATGCCTTTAAATATCTTTTTTTACTTTGAATAAAGAAAAATTTTGTTTGCTTTTTACTTTCAAGTAACTCACAAAATAAAATGTTTGTATCATTTGGTTTCTGGAAAGTGGCACTATTTACTGTGTATGTCTCACTTGATAGTAGATAATTCTTATATGTTTCACTTTGACTAAAATTCAATCCAGTAATCACCGCTAAGACAGTGTGTGTTCTTGAGTAGGAATAGCGCCTGGAATTTAATGTAGCCTAAACAAGCATTTTATTTAGCTGGCTACGGGGCCTTTTTTTCAGCTTATAAAGAGAAGGAAAAATAAACATTGATTGCCTTCCAGGTGCTGGGCATTGGGTGTTATTTTGTGTAATCCTTGCAACAAACCTGTGAGGTGGATGTCATTAGCTTGCTTTATAGTTGAAATAGTGGAGTAAAGCAGCAGAGCTAAAGTTTACTTCTAAGTTTTTCCTGCTCTACAATACCCATAGTACCCTGCCTCCTGGAACATAGGTCCAGAAATGCTGTTGCCTGAGTTATGATAGTATTTATTTTGAATCCTCTTTAAATTTATTGTGGAGAATTATAGACATAGAGAAAAACAGTTTAAATGCATCCATCACTGAGGTGCAACAGTCCAGTCCTCTTTTCTACCTCAACCCCCCACTCCTTGATGATGATGATGACTTTTTTTTTGGTACTGGGGTCGGACTCAGGACCTTGCACTTGTGAGGCAGGTGGCAGAACCACTGAGCTAAATCCCCAGCCCTCCTTGATTATTTTGAAGCAGATCTTAGCTGTATTGGTTCCTGGGTAACTGTTTCAGTCTACACTGCTGAAAGAGAAGCATCCTTTTTGACAATGTTAGCAATACCTTGAGTTATCGCCACCTGTGAAACCAAACATTAAAGTTGGAGATGAAGCTCAGTTGTAGAGTGTTTGCCTAGCATGCAGTGGGCCCTGGGTTTGATCTCCAGCACTGTAAAACATCCTCCCCTCCTCCTGAAAAACTTAATTCCTGAGTATCATTGAATAGCTAGTCAATTCCTTTTCCTCCTGCAGTGCTTTTAAAAAAATCAAGGTACTAGAGTCGTCTATCTGTTAATTAGCATACAGAATTTCTTTTTCTGTTTTTTTTTTTTTCTTCAGAATTTCTAAATTAAGAAGAGGGTAGGAGATATGACTAAGTTCTCTACTTCAGTACAGGACTTAGGGATACAACTTAGGTCATTATTCTCCTTTCCTGTGTCTTACTAAATAGTTGTATTTGTACTTTTTCATCACATGCTTCCCTTGGAAAAACATTTAAAAATTCTATACTGTCCAAACTGACCTCTGCAATGTGGAATTATCTACAGCTTTTATGATTTTTATAAGAAAACAAAAGTGGGTGGGTTGGGAGATGGAGGAAGCCATGTGTTTAGAAGTGAGTTTAATACAGAGGATGTTAATAAGGATAAAGGGTGACACAAATGGCCTTGGGTTGCTGAGAATGCCAGTTTTTAGTATGACTGTGTGTCTGTCTCACTTAGTTGATTTGTTCAGCAGATACTGTGTGTCTTCATTGAGCCAGGCACTGTTCTAGGTACTGGTTATAAGTCAGTGAGCAAACCAGACAAAGAACGTTGTGAGGCTTATCCCCAGCGGATGTAATCATCACCCGATGATGACAGAGCTGTGCTTCTGGTCATGTTGCTATTGTGATGCTTCTCTGAGGAGACACCACCATTCTTAGCCATAATGGTTCATAATGTAAAGGCTTTGGAGTCTGAGAAGCAAATATGTTTTCTCTGATTTTAAGGTGCCAGTGATGATGCAGTTAGTTGTTCAGTGATGCTGGAAGTCCTTCGAGTCTTGTCAACATCTTCAGAAGCTTTACAGCATGCTGTGGTGTTTCTCTTCAATGGTGCTGAGGAAAATGTCTTGCAAGTGAGATTTTACTATTCTGAGTAATAATAATAATAGCTAACATGCATTTTTATTCATATGAGTAGTATCAAAATGATATCCAAAGAAATATTTTATCTTGGAGTATTAAAAAGTCCATTTAAGGGCCGGGGATTTAGCTCAGTGGTTTCGTCGCCTGCTGTGCAAGTGCAAGGACCCGAGTTCAATCCCTGGTACCAAAAAAAAAAAAAGTCCATTTAAGGGGTGGGGATTTAGCTCAGTGATGCCGCCACCTGCCTTGCAAGTGCAAGGTCCTGAGTTTGATCCTTGGTACCAAAAAAAAAAAATTCATTTATGTAGTAGACATGTTCAGTATTTGAAAAACTCAGTTTAGAGTAGGTCATCCTGGCAGTGGCAGTATTTGATTCTTCTTTATTTTTCTTTTTTGTGGTACTAGAAATTGAACCTATGGCCATTGCGCTGAGTTATATCCCAGCTCTTTTTAAAAATTTTTAAATTTTGAGATAGGGCCTCACTAAGTTGCTGAATTGTCCAGGCTAGGCTTGACCTGGCAGTCCTCCTGCTTGCCCTGCCTGAGTGCTGGGATTATAGGCATGCACCACACCTGACTTCTGCTGATTTTTTACTCTGTTGTTGCAGAGATGTTTTTAGGCAGGCCCACAGCGTGCATGCTCACCCGTATGGGCTTTGTCTTCTCTGCTTCTATTCTCTTTGCTCTTTCATACAGCCTCACACTTACCAAGAATGTTGTTTAGCACCGCTCATAGTAATCAGGCTGCCTCTGTGATAGATGACTTTTCACTGAGTAACCTGCACATGGTTATTATGCATAGAAATACAAATATCTTTAAGAAATGATTATTTTGTTTTCATATTCTTTTTATTATATCAAAAACTTTAAGATGGTTTCTCTCTTTCTTCTTAAGGCCAGTCATGGTTTCATTACTCAGCATCCATGGGCCAGCTTGATTCGTGCATTTATTAACCTGGAGGCAGCAGGTGTAGGAGGGAAAGAACTTGTGTTCCAAACAGGTATGTGAGACTGTGCCCTGTATATTTTAATGCAATTCTGGTTTTTATGAAAGTAGAAAGTGGGAACTTTAATCCCTGTAACCTGTAATCTCTTGAGTGAACATTCTTTTTAAGGTATGAAGTGGTTTCAATTTGTCTTTGTTAAAATTTTGTAGCTAATAATATTAGTAGCACATAACACTTATATGGTGCTTATTATGTGTAATTCAAAACATCTTCTGTAAGAATCAAGGTATAGTATGTGCAGTACAAATTCCCTATGATGAATATGATCATTATGTATATCTAAAATTTACCAATAAACTTAATTTTTAAAAAAGGTGTGTGTGTGTAGTATCATGTTCCCCCTACACGCCCGCCCCCACATTGGGAATTGAGCTGAGGGCCTTTGCCCTGAGCTATATCCCCACCCCTTTATTTTTACTTTGAGATAGGGTCTCACTAAGTTGCCCACGATGGGCTGGATCTTGTAATCTTCTGCCTCAGTTTTCCACGGTGCTGGGATAACAGGCCCGCACCATGATGCTCAGCTCATATGTTTAAAGTCTTTTAATCCTCAAAACAACATGAGGAGTAAGTACTGTTATTACTCCAGTTTTATAGAAGAGGAAACAGGCCAGAGAAAATAACTTGCTGAAGTGTCACAATTGGTAAATGACAGAATAGGATTTGAAGGTAGGCATCCAGGTTCAGAGAGTTTACCCTTAACCACTAGCCAGCCTAGATGGTGAACATAGAACTTTTCTAAGGATAATAAGATATACAATTGATTAATATTAACTTGTCATCTTTCTTAGAATTCAAAGCTCATAGATTTGTTAAGTCAGGACTACCAATATCTGACATTAGAAGTTTCATGCCATTTCCCTGCTCAGTTAGAAATTTGGGTATGTAATTTATCCATTTATATAACATTTGCCAGGAGTTTTAATATTGACTAGTGTGTTGACTGAGGTGGGGTATGGGAAGTAAGTAATGTGACATGGGAATTTGTAGCACCCTTGAAAGACATGTATTTAAGTTATTAAGTTATGCTAAATATGTTTTTATAACCTAAAGAGTGCCATAATTAAAGGTTCTCTGTCCAACTTACTTTAAATAATTTTTACTCTTCAAATAGATGTATATTTTACTTCCACTAAACCCTTTGAGAATCTCAAGGTCATAAGGTCAGAAGCAGCAAGGCTCTGCTTTCTATTAAATCTTTCTACTTCCTTTTCATCTGATGAAGCTGGATCCTGATATCTACAGGAGCAAGTAGCTGCTACATTTTTGTCCATTCCCTCTATTTCTTGGACATCACTGAGGATGAGAACATGTGCAGCAACCACCAAATCAAAAAGCAGTAGCACAAAATTCTGTAAGAGAAGACAGTGAGTCTTTCTCCTTGTGAAAATCTCAGGGGTCCATGTGGGCAACAGTGTGTCTGTATATTTTCTCTGTCAGAAATGTTCATTGCCTTTATATTCAGATTCTTAGTTTATTGTTACAACAACCCGTCTTCGTACTTCTCCCCAGAGGTAACCCAGTTTGATGGGCTAGTCTGTACCTTTCTTGATTTTTTTCCCCGTGTGTATGTATTAATATATTCTACACATGAATACTCCAGAGAGGTGAAAACACATGTACCTAGGGTTAGTTAGCTCCAGGCCCAAGTCAGTTCCTTTACTTATTTACATTTATTGAGTACTCACTTGTGCTAGGTCTGCCAAAGTCTTTACTCTTCACTAGATGTATGTAGTTTTAGATAAAAATTCTATAGCTACATAAATTTTAGAAGTAGTTGTATTATCTGGAAGGATACAAACAAATTTAATAACAGTCACAGCTAGATGGTATGTGTTGGTGGAACTGAGGTGACTATTCCTGGAGTGAAAGTGGGTGAAATGTAAAATACCAGTTTGAACTGTCTGTTGTTTCATGAAGTTAAGATTAGAATTGGCGTTACTGCTTTACTTATACTCTCTATAGTTTTCTGTATTGTTTAAAGTTTTACAGTACATGTTGTACTTTAATAATAAAGCAAAAACCATACTTGGGAGTCATTAGCAGTATATATACAATTTAAATGTTACTCATTTAAAAATCTCCATATTTCAAAAATTAATTTTTTTTTTGTAGATCATCCTACAGAAGATTTGTAGAGAAGGTCTGTCCCTTTTCTCTCAGTTTTTGTATTTTTTCCTATTTTTGGAGCTAGTTCTTGTGGTTAAACTGCATACCTGAGAGCTGGATGCTTTTTAACATCCCAGTACCTTTCCTGTATCCCTTTCACTTCTGATACCCCTCCCCACAAAAGACTAGCTTTTTTGTGAATATGTCTTTCAGAAAGCTAGCTAGTGTTTCCTTGTTTGACTAAAAGAGGATAACGGCCTTTCTTCCCTGCCTCTAGACTTAGAATTGTGCTAGGGAGCATATACCAGATGGCTCTGTCCTCGGCTCCCCGCCCCCCCCCCTTTCCCTCTGTGTGGCAATACTTGTCCTGTTATGGAAACTTTGCAGATAAAACACTTTGTATTGGACAGAGGATTTAGCTCAGTGGTTCTGCCGCTTGCCTCACAACCCCAGGACCCAAGTTCAATCCTCATTACCAAATAAAACCCAAAAAACAAAAAAACGCTTTGTACTCCCAACTGTGCTCATTGTCACCTCCAAGAAAGATGTTCATTTAGGGAATTTTTAGTTACTAGAATAATTTTTTAAAAGACTGCCTAATTTTTTAAAAGAAGAACTAGAAAGACTAGTTTATCAGATCAGTGACTTAGGAAGGCTTGATTCAGTAATTGGGAAGGTATTATAAAATTCAAGCTTTTAAAATTTAAACAGATTGGGCTGGGGATTTAGCTCAGTGGTTCCACTGCCTGCCTCGCAAGCGTAAGGTCCTGAGTTCCATCCCCGGTACCAAAAAAAAAGGGTAAAATTTAAACAGATTAAAACAGTAACATATGTTCCTTTTAAAAAAAATTTATGTATTAGCCAGGCATGGTGGTGGTTACCTGTAATCCCAGCTACTCAGAAAGCTGATGCAGAAGGATTACAAGTTCAAGGCCACCTTGGGCAACTTAGTCCGTGATTGCAAATAAAATAAAAAGGGCTAAGGATATAGTTTGATGGTAGAGCATGGGTCTAGCATGTGAGCATGTGTAAATCTCCAGGGTGAGCAGCAAAATGGTCATAGAATCTTTTATTTTCCCTTATGAAAATACCAATATCCCTGTATTTTTGCCAACCAAAGCAAACTATTGTTACAGTTTAGTCTTCACTTTTCTGGAATTTTTGTGTGTACATATTTGTTTGTGTTTGAGTGTGTGTGTGTTTGTAGAGAGTAGAAAAGAAATTTACAAAAAATGGGATCATATTCTCTCTACTTTAAACCTTAAGGATGTATTGTTTTTTAAATTATAGCTTTATTGAGATATAACTCATAACCTATAATTTGCTAATTTAAAATGTAAAATTCAGCATTGTAAATGTATATTTAGTTATGCAGTCATCATTATCATAATCTTAGAACATATTTTATCACATCTGAAAGGAATTTTTACTTATTAGCAGTCACTTGCCCAGGCAAGCACCTGTCAACTTTCTCTCTTTACAGATTTGCCTGTTCTAGATATTTCCTTTAAATGTGGTCTTCTGTATATGGTGTCTTTTCCTCTGTATGATTTGAGGTTCACTGTGTTATATGATGCATCAGTACTTTGTCTTTTTTTAATGGCTGAATAACCCATTATCTGTATGTACCACAGTTTGTTTACTCGTCAGCTCATGGACATTTGGAGTATTTTCATCCTTAGGCTATTATGAATAATGCTGCTGTGAGCTTTCATTTGGAAGTCTTTGCATGAGCACGTTATTTCCATTTTTGGAGGAGTAGATACTTAAGGAGTATAAATTTATGTTTAAATTCCTAAAAAATTATGAAACTAAACAATTGTGTGTTTGTTTGTTTATTTATTTATTGTGCTACTGGGGCTTGAACCCAAGGCCTTGCACATGCTAGGCAAGTATTCCAAGTTTTATTTGGAAAGAAATACAAATTTTTTTGTTGGGTACTGGGGATTGAACTTAGGACCTTGCACTTGCAAGGCAAGTGTGGTGCCACTGAGTTAAATCCCTGGCCCAAGAAATACAAATTTAAACAGCAATAATTTTTAAAAATAATTATATTGGCAAAAAAATGAGTGTGATGGTAAGACTGGTGCTGGCGAGTATAGAGAAATAGGCATTTTCATATAATATTGGTAGAAATGTAGGTTGCCTTTTGGCAATATGTATTATCATTTGAAATGTGCAGACTCTTCCAGCAACTTCAGCTTCTGGGAGTTTATCCTACAGACATGACATGGATACATAATCTAAATATTACATAGTCATCTTGACTTTTTTGAGTGAAAAATTTAGAATACCTGTAAGGTCAGTAAGTAGCAGATTGGCCATATAGATGGTGACTTAAATTCTATTTTGTTGTCCATCATTAATTTTTCCTTCTCTATAGAAAAACCATTTCTCTCATCTTAAAGAAAATTACTTTTCCCCTAACCCCAACTACTATCTCATTTCTCTTGATTCTTCACTGCAAAATTCCTCAAAAGAATAGCCTATGACATAACAGTCTCTAGTGCCTTTGCTTCTATTTTTTTTTTCTTTTGAGACAGTGTCTTGCTTTGCAGTTAAGGCTGGCCTTGAATTTACTATGTAGCACAGGCAGGCCTCGAACTTACTGTGATCCTCCTGCCTCAGCCTTCCGAGTGCTGGGATTATAGGCATGCACCATTATGCCTGGTTTTGCATCTGTTCTTGCAGTTTGCCTCCCTACTTTACCAAAACTGCTCTCAGAAAAGTTGCATTCGCAAATTCAGTGATCAATTTTCAAGTCTCGTCTTATTTGGCTTCAATAATAATATTTGCCACTCTTTGTCTGCCTTCTTTGTTAATTCCTCCTTTTTTGTTTCTTCTGTGTGTTAATGCCACCTTCCAAAGATAGGAGTAAGTAGAGCAGTGGAGATGATGCTGTGGGTCTACTTTACTGAATTTCATTCTAGCACCAACTTCAGCCTCCCCTCAGTATCACACATGGCCCATGAACTTTGTATGAAGAAAGTTGGGGTTCATTCTTTAAGAAGAAATTAAAAAACAACACACCTGTGTAAGCATCATAGCGTTTAGATATTGGCAGGAGAAAGAATGCAAATTGAAAATATATCTATGTGTGCCTGCCATCTTTTTCTCTAGGATAATTAAGATAAAAGCTTTCTGGAGGAGGCAGGTTAGGGAAGCAAGTAAGCACTAATTTTGTAATTAAATGACATAAGCTCAAACCTCAAGACCATAGTGGTTGAATGCTCTAAGTGTGGAACCTTGGACAAGTCACATAACCCTTCCAAATATCAAGTTTCTCATTTGTACAAGTGATACTGTTGGTACCTACCTCTTATGATTAATAATCTCATAATAAAACTTCAGGGCTTAATTTCTCATTTAAGGGGCTCCCTTTTGCTTTGTTTGTATCATGGGGATTGTCTCACTCAGGAACTGATCTGTCTCCTGAGACCCCTCCCCTGTTTACACTCAAACTTGACCTATCCACAACCTGTAGACCTCAGAGGGTGATCCATAAGAGGCTAGAATAGGGCTAGAGCACTTCCATGCTGCAGTAGACTCTATAAGGGGGTTAAAGGCCAGGTAGCAGACTTTTAAAACTAAATCCCTTTCTTGCTAATGGATCTTATATTTTCTAAAATAATTTTTGTACTTTTTTTGGTACAGTGCATAAAATGAACTTTATTATTGTTAGGTGTCTTTTATTTCATTACAAGAAGAGCTCACTGCTTGTGTTTGGCTTAATAAATTTTTACAAATGCAATATAATACTGTAGCCACTACCTAGATCAAGAGAGAGAATATGATGGGTAAGAAGCCTTTGTAGCCCTTCTCAGTCATTCCTACCCCAAATGGTTACCATGATACTGACATATCTTGATAGATTTAATTTTGCATGTGCTAAATAAAATATAAGCAAACTGAGTCTAGCAAGTTAAATATACAAATCAAGTAATACTTTCCAACCAAATTGAGCAATAATATGGTTTAATATTTGAAAATCAGTCAGTATAATTCACTGTGAGTAAAGGAGAAAAATTATGTCAGTTGATAATCTCAGTAAAATTAGTAAATAAAGGACAGGAATATACTCCTCTATAGCAGCATATTTATCACACTCAAGAAATACTATGATATAAAGCTGCTCAATAAAAATGCACATTCAGATTTCTCCAGTTGTTCCAATACTATTCTAGTTGTTTTTTAGACTTTTTTTTAGGGGGGAATCAAATTCGGGTCCTTGCATTTGCAAGGCAGGCGGTGCAACCACTGAGCTAAATCCCCGGCCCTTTTAGACTTTTAAAAAACTTTCATAGTACATATTTGCAGTAGATAATTATTATATTCACTGTAGGGAATTGGTATATGTACCTAACACATTTCAATTCTTTTCTTAAACCCTTTCCCCTAACCCTTTTCATTTTTCTAGCATCAGATTCATTTATTTGTCTTATAAGACCTTATACAGTTAATTAACATATATATAGATTAAAAACCAGACTAATCTGCCAAAGAACATAAAAACCATGTAAGATAGGGCTAGGGATTTAGCTCAGTGGTTCTCCTGCCTGCCTTGCAAGCACAAGGTCCCGAGTTTGATCCCCGGTACCAAAAAAAAAACCCCAAAAAACAAAAACAACCATGTAAGATAGTTGTACTGAGTCATGGTACACTTTTAGATACATTGTCCACATTGGATTACAATGTCTTTTTTTCCTATTATCTGTCTTTTATCTCATACTTTATGTATATTGAGTTTTTCATATAAACCGTGCAATATTTGAGCTTGTATGTCTGAGTTAGTTTGCTTAACATTATAGTGTCAAGGTGCATCCATTTTCCTACAAATGATTCAAGGTTATCCTTCTTTATGGGAGAATCGTACTTCATTGTATATAAATACCACATTTTCTTTATTCATCTGTTGATGGACATATAGCCTATTTCCAAGATTTAGCTGTTATGAATTGTGCTGCTATAAACATGGGTATGCATACATCACTGGTATGATGTCTAGATACCTTGAAGGGGAATAGCTGGATCAAATGGAATTTTTAGTTTTAGTTTTTTGAGGAATCTCCATACTGATTTCCATAGTGGTTGTAATAAGATTGATTCAGTTCTGATATTTATTGATTTTTTTTGTCTATTTGATCTATTTGTGACAGTGGGGTATTGAGGTCCCCCATTACAATTGTATCAGTACTTATTTGACTTTTCATGTCTGTTAATATTTCATATAATTGGGTGCACAAATCCACTTTGTCTGCAAATAGAATAGTAATCCCTGCTCTTTTCAACAACAGGAAAATACCATGACAGGGATAAATCAATACATATCACTTATAACCATCAAGGTAAATGGGCTCAATTCACCATTCAAAAGAAACAGACTGGCCGAATGGATCAAGAAGCAAGATCCAACAATATATTATATACAATAAACACATTTAATTAAAAAAGAAATTCATAGACTGAAAATCAAAAGATGGAAAACAATATGTGACAGAAACCCAGTAAGAAGAAAAGAAGAAAAAAAAGTCCGCTTCAGGGCATGTCTTCACTGTAACTGGTAGACAGAGTGAGTGGACAGAGCCCGGATCCATGTTGATTAATGCCAGCAAGCCAGCTGTAGTTTTACAGCAGGGTAGTGGATAATCCCAGCAACCCTGCACCTTTACTTCCACTGAAGTTTAGGTTGGATTCTGCCTCTGAGGCTGGAACCTGGTTTATTCAGCCTGGAACACTCCATGTTGGCTTGAACTCAGCTTCTTCACCTTCTGCTGACTTGAACTCCATTCTGTCTGACCGTGATACTGGGAGTGACCAGATGGAGATAGCCAGCAGTTGCTCTGAGTTCTTAGCTCAGTTGGCCTCTCTTCAAGATGGCTACCAGCCAATTACCTTCTCCTGGGGGACATCTGAACCCAAATAACTCATCAGCCATTGTGGTCCACTGAGTCCACGACTCCGTTCCACTGGTGTGTTTCTCTGTGGAAGCCCCTGGGTTGCCACTAGTCACTGCCCATCTGCAGATTTGAGCCACCCCTTCCACACAGTGAGTCAGGGCTGAGGAGAAAGTGCCACCTGCCACCTCCTTCTGCTTTGAGGTCTCTTTGCTCTCCCCATGGGCTTCAATTCTTGCTTCAGATCCTTATTAGGTCCTGCAGACCCACTTCCCTACTTCTCTTTCTCACGTTCCTATATTCTGGCATCTGGACACCAAATCTCGGAGAGGCTGTTTCTCTGATGTTCACCAATCCTCCTTTTTTTTTTTCCCATAGTGGTTGTATCAGTTTGTACTCCCACCAACAAAGTACTTGTAATAAGTACTTTGAAATTATGTAGTTATCCTGTTCCCACCAAAGTTTGATCTTAGTTTTAGCAATCATTGATAATTCTTGCCTCAGACCATTTTTACTGTTTGCCACATACTGCGTTTGCTAGCTTCATCATTCCGTCATCTTAATCATTGGAATTGTAGTGCAAGGGAAGCTTTCATTTTTCCTCTTTTTTTGTGTGTAATTATAGTATTTCAGTATTTTTTTTTTTTTTTTGGTACCAGGGATTGAGCTCATGACCTTGTGCTTGCAAGGCAGGTGCGATGCTACTGAGCTAAATCCCTGGCCCCAATTATTTCAGTATTTCATTCTGTATGTACATTCTGTCTCCTGTTCTTAGGGCACTGCAGTTAATCTTATGCTAGACTTTTTCATTGTATCCCATGTACATTTCTGAATATCCTATCCTTTTTTCTTTCTGTTTTAAAATATATTAATCATAATATTTTAAATCTGCGCCTAGGGGCTGGGGATGTAACTTAGTGGTAAGGCACTTGTCCATCATGTGTGAGGCCTTGGGCTCATTCTCTAGCACTGGGGGAAAAAAAAGTCTATGGCTCTTAACTCCAGTATTTGAATCTCCTGTGTGTTTATTGCTGTAATGTCCCTTCATCCTTTGTTGATTTCTTTTAATGTAGGAAAGCAATTTGATAATTTGTTTACAAAGTTATAAAAATCCTAGATTCTCTGAAATGCAGTTACTTGATCTGTTACTTTGTCAATTTATTGCTAATTTTTGCTATAACGTACGATCCTAGAATCTCAGCCTTATTTCTTGCTTATGTCACATTTTGGTTCCTGAATAACTGCAGTCATACTCCATGATCATGTTCCAGATGTCTAATTCATTCTGAAATCTGGGATGAAGGGTAAGCCCTTATTAGGGATTATTGACCTCAAAGCCAAAGTTAAAGAGGAGTAAGGAATGACTTTTAAAAGTCTGCTGGGTTGAAGGTCATGTTATCCTGCTCACAGTCCAGTGGCCCAAGCACGTCTTGTGGCCAAGCCTGTTGTTAATTGTTTTTGGAAGAGAATTTACTGATTCTACAGGGAGGTATAACAAGTGATGTGGCAAGAGTAGGAATGGGATAATCCTTTTAAAAAATAATTTGATACAGTAATGTAATTTATCCTATGATCCTAAAGAAGAAACTTTCGATTTTGAAGAAAAACTATGTATAAAGATATGAATACAAAATATTAATTATCATAAATTATAAGCCATAGGAATTTAATGGCATAGTCAACAAAGTGTTACTAAAATTATCATTGTCTCTAGCAACATAGGAAAATACATTTAATATGTTTGTTTGGTTTGTTTTGGGTACTGGGGATCAAACTCAGGACCTTGTGCTTGCGAGGCAGGCGGCGGAACTACTGAGCTAAATCCCTGGCCCAATTTAGTGTAATGTTAAGTGAGAGAGCAGTGTGCAAAGTGTACCTTTTGTTTATAGCTATGTACACGTGATTGTACATTTATAAAAAAAGGTATGAAATTGATAGTAATAATTTTAGGATGATAGACTCACAAATTTTTTTTGTTTTCAGATTTAAACTTGTTATAGATGCCATAATTTAATTATTTTTATAATGTTATTTTTCATTCTACAAGTCATATACATATATGAAAGAAGTGTTGAAAATTACAGAAAAAAGGATTAAATTAATTTTGACTACATCTCCAAAAACCATCTTGTCAGTACTTTTGGTATGTTTAAAAAAAAAAATTAGTACTGGGGATGGGGCTGTAGCTCAGTGGTAAAGTGCCTGTTTACCATGTGTTGGGCCCTGGGTTCCAGCACATCCACAAAAAGAAAAACATTAGTGGTATATGTTAAGAAGTTTATGAGGTTAACCTTGTATTTTGTTGTCATGTTTCATTTCAGGTCCTGAAAATCCTTGGTTGATTCAAGCTTATGTTTCAGCAGCTAAACACCCTTTTGCTTCTGTGGTGGCTCAGGAGGTTTTTCAGAGTGGAATCATTCCTTCAGAAACTGACTTCCGTATCTACAGAGATTTTGGGAACATTCCAGGTATTTTATCAGTGGTTATAGGCTGTCGCACAATATTGATTTATCAAAAGTGGGCTTCACGACTGGAAAGTTTGTGAGTAAACAGGATTTTCTGAGAACACATTCTTTTTGTGAAAACTATCCTTTCTGGCACTCTATAGATTTCTTAGTATTTTCCTTTTTTAAACTTCATGCTAATTTAAATGTTTGCCTCCTCTGTATCTTCTGTGACAGAAGAACAGTTTAATACTTTATTCCCAAAAAGTGATAACAGAATCTGCTTTGACTTGCGCTATGGTTTTTACCTATTCATTTGGTGATTTCTATAGCTTAGGTCAGGGATGGTGAACCTTTCAGTTTGCCAAGTGCCAAACTGCAACCCAAAACCCACTTATTTTATCACAGAGTGCCAACGCTGCAATTAAACCTGAATACCAAGGTTTTAGTTTAGAAAAAACAACTCTACATTAACATCTTTTGTCTTAAGATAAAAACACAATAACGTGTGTCATAGGTTCGCCACCACTAGCTTAGGTGAAGCTAAAATTTGGCGCTGGTCTGACAAAGATATAGATAGTGGAGGTTTTTTCTTTTTGTGTCACTGGGGAACCTGGGACATTATGTATGCTAGGCCAAGGCTACTACTGAGCTACATCCCCCAGCCTTAGATGGCAAAGTTTTGATGACCACAAACTCATTTGTGTGATATCTGATGCCTCCCTGTGGAATAGTATACTTCCTCAATCATTATGTATTGAATTATGTACCATAACTATAGATTTTATAAGAATGTAGAAGAGAATTTGTCATTCATTCATAAATATGACAAAGCAACCATCCTACTTCTTTGACATTTTATCTTTTTAGGAATTTAATACCTTGTTTCATAAACTTATTTCTTTCCACAATTCTGGTCAAAAACCAAACTGGACGAGAAGCAAATCAAATTTCCCCATAAGTTCAATGTTGAACCTAACCAGTGAATTTGATTCAGTTCTCATCCAGCTTGATTTGCAACCAGAATCATGGAAAGAATCAAGTTTATGAACCAAGGCCTAAAGCAAGGTTGATCTTCAAAGCAAAGTGACTTTTTTTTCCTTTATTTTAGGAATAGACTTAGCTTTTATTGAGAATGGATACATTTATCACACCAAGTATGACACAGCAGACAGAATTTTAACAGATTCCATTCAGAGAGCAGGTTGGTATTTCAAGTTTGACTTTTATACTATAAAATGAAATTTTAGGTATGACTTATAAATGTATAAATATTCTGCTGCCAGTGCATTAGAGAAGCGCTGTGTGGTGGAATGAGTTAGGGATTTGGAGTCTAAGAGATGAAGGCTTAAATTTTAGTTCTCTCTATTGTAACAGTTCAGAACATGGAAATATTTATTGTGAGGATTTAGAAAGGGAGTTATTGAGGTTTATAGTAATATTGCTGAACAATAAGAATATAGCCAACACTGTAAATCAGAGGTAGTAGGACACAGGTGTGAGTAGTTTTGCATGGTGTGGAAAACAGTTACATGGATACATGGTTGGGTGCTGTTCTGGGGAGCAAGTGAGAACTTATAGGACAGGGAGTTAAAGTGCTTTCCAGAGAGTTCCAGAAAGCTCAGAGGAGGCCAATCTGATACTCAGCCTTAACAATTTAGTAGAATTTGGCCTGTGGAAGAAATAAGACATTTCAAGTTAGAACACAGTGTGAGGAATGTATTTGTAGGAAGCTGTTTGTGAGTAGGCTGTTGGGACTAGAATGAAGATTCAGAAATAGAGGGAAGTAAGGTAGAAGGGTATGAGGGAGAAAAAATTATAGAAGGTTTTAAAAATCAGCAAGAAGATGCTAAAGAAATAAAGAATCTTTGAAGGTCTGGCTGAATCCACGAATGACTGCGTGAAATGGTTTTAAATGTTGGGCTGGTGATGCAGTGTGGAGTGGGTAATATGGAGAAGAGAGTCAGGAGTCAGGTCCATTGTGATAGCAATTTATATGTGGAATAAAGAGAACCTAGATTGGTGTTGAGAGGAGATAGAAACAAAAGGGAGTCTGGATGTGGTGGCACACACCTGTAATCCCAGCACTCCAAAGGCTGAGGCAGGAGGCTGACTTCAAGTTCAAGACCAGCCTGGACTACATAGTGAATTCAAAGCCAGCCTGAACTGCATGGCAAGACCCTGTCTCAAAAAAAAAAAAGGGAGGAAAGGAAAATTAGATGCATTTTGAATGTAAATTCAGGAAGAGTTGACAGGTTGGACAAATCAAAAGGCTATCAGCAAAGATGAAAATATGAAGTCTCTGACTGGGGCAAAGGGATGCCGTTGAGCATGGCTAGGCAGTGGGATGAGGTGACCCTCATTCAGGCTGGCAGTGGTGAAGGAAGCAGACTGGTGTTCTGTCAGACATGGAAGATGCCAGCCTGAAGAAAAGAGTGTGGGGCTGGAGCTCTTGGCAAAACTGGGCATGTGGTTTTTGCAATGAAGGGTGTAGAGAAAATGGTACCAGACTACAGGATGGACAAGTTTTCTGGATGAGTGAAGCAAAGGTAAAGGATTAAGACTGAGCTTTGAAGAAAATACATTTTAAGCAGACAGAAGCCAGTGAAAGAAATCTGGTGGTAAGAATGTGCTGTCTTAAGTTAATAAAAAGAGACAGTCAAGGATGGGATGAGCAACAGAAAGAAGTGCAAATCATTCAAGTCTTGTTAGTGTTCTTGAATTCAAGTTTAAATGAAGCCAAGTGTGGGTGCATGCCTATAGTCCTAGCTACTCTGGAAGGTGAGGCAGGAGAATCATGTTAACATGGGAGTTTGAGGGCAGCCTGGGCAGTATAGTGAATCCTGTCTCTAAAACAAAACAAAACAAAAAACTTTACATATAATCATTGATTGATCGATATAACAAATATTTATTATGGACCTTTGATGGGCCAGGTTTTGCCTATGACTCCTTGCTTCTCCAGCTTCATTGCTGAGTACGTTCTCTTCCTTCAGGACTTTTCTCTGTATCTGGAACTTTTCCTCCTCAAGGCCTTCATCTGCACACTTCTGTCTGGACAGTCTCCCTTGCTGTATCTAGCTCCTAGTCATTGTTTGCCTATAAATGTCATTTCCTCCAGGGTGTATCCCTCACTTCCCAAACTCCACTAGTCTTTCACAGCCAAACCTCTCCTTAATATTAACACACTGTAACAGCTTGTTCAGTGTCTCTGAACTTCATGAGTTTTCATCTCTTGGTTCACCACTGAATTTCTGGTATCTAGCATAGAGTTCACATAATGATACAGTTAATATAGATTAAATGAATGGAGACTTAAGATACAATCATTAAGTTGTACACTTAGTTGATCATAGAGAATGGTTCTAATGGAGAGGAAAGGTTGAGCTTTTAAATGAGGAAATGGAGTAGAGAGCATGGACTTTGAGAAATTTAGTAAGAAAAGTGGGGGACAGCAGAAGGATGGCTGGAAACTTTGCTTATTCATGCCCTTCTTGTCTGTTTACTTATTCAAATAGTAGATGGTTTGTTTTTGTTTTGTATACTTCTACATGTAAATCACATTTAATTATTCAGCTTTGTTATCTTCCTTTACTAATAGGTGACAACATTTTAGCAGTTCTTAAATATTTAGCTACATCTGATATGCTGGCTTTTTCTTCTGAGTATCGACATGGAAAAATGGTCTTCTTTGATGTGCTTGGCCTGTTTGTCATTGCTTACCCCTGTCGTGTTGGCTCAATAATAAACTACATGGTGGTGATGGCTGTTGTTTTGTACCTGGGCAAAAAACTGTTGCAGCCCAAACATAACAGTAAGTATTCTCCTCTAAAGTTGGAACTACTGGCACGGGTATAGGATTTGCTTGAAGTTTTTTTAATCATTGTGCTTATATCTTCCCAGGCAGTTAAAAATCTCAAGAAAACAATGCTTGATTTATATTGTGAAAATTCTCAAGTAAATATTAAATTGATGTGCTCTTATACTTTTAGGCTTTGTGAGTAGACAATTTTTATGAACTTTATAGAAATAACAGATAGGAAGCAATGAAAGATGGTTTGTATAGACTGAGTTTTAATGAAAAGACTCAAAAAATTCCTGCTGGTATGGTAGCACGGGCCTATAATCTCAGGACTTGGGAGGCTGAGGCAGGAGGATTGCTGTGAGTTCAAGGGCAGCCAGGGCTACATAATGAGTTCGAGACCAGTCTGAACTACATAGTGAGATCCTGTCTCAAAAAGCAAAAAAAAGGTCTTTTCACTTTATAGATCAATAGCACACTATTTTGAAGTATGAATGAACTGTTTTTGATTAAATTTGTCCCTCTTGATTGAAATGTTTCTGCTTGACGTTTTAGACTCTTTAAGTTGTCATGTGCTGTTACAAAATAAAATATTTAGCACTAACTTAAATAATTCATTATCACTAGTTATTTTCTCCATGTCTGTATTTTCCTATGCTAGCTTCTGTTAGCAAAATTTTATATGAAACTTTGCCTTCCATCCATGCTAATATTTTCATACGTTAATTATTCCAAAGTTGATGAAGATTAAAACTACCCACTTAATAAATGTTCTTTGATATTTTCCTTATGTTTAAAAATCTTCAACGCTAGGACATTCCAGTACTTTACAATTACAGTGGTGAATTTTTCAATGTTTTCCCCTTTAACTACTGTTTATGTAGTGGATTTGATGAATATGATGACTTCCAACTTTTTGCTTTCTCTTCACTAGCTCTTAACTACATGAAGGACTTCTTGTGTGGTCTTGGTATCACTTTCATTAGCTGGTTCACCAGCCTTGTTACGGTTCTCATCATAGCAGTGTTCGTCTCTCTTATCGGACAGTCTCTCTCATGGTACAACCACTTCTATGTCTCCGTGGGTCTATATGGAACTGCAGCTGCAGCTAAAATAATACTTATACATACCCTTGCAAAAAGATTTTATTACACGGTAAGTAATAGGCGCATTTGTTATTCTTTTTTTTTTGCTGCTTTCAAGGACTAAGGAAAAAAGTCAAGTGAGATTAATTGTATTTGGTCTTTTGAGCTATTAGAGATTGTTCTACATGGTTATAGAGAACACTCCCACAGCTATGTTAATTTGCTGGAAGGTTTCTTATTCTGAGAGTTGTGTTGGAGAATTCAAACGAGGTTCTAAAGCTGTGCTATAAATGGTGCTTCAGATGGTGGTGACAGCAAGTTTTCGTCTCTGCCATGCTTGCTGCACTTTTTTTGGTAACATGTTCTGGTGTCTACCAACTCACCCTGGACTCACCCAGTTGCTTATATTTGAATACTGATATTCTTCACTGGACTGTTAAGCTTCATGAGGGCAGGGATTGTTTTATTCATCATGTATTCCCTTGCTTAGGGAGTATCTGATACACAGCATTAACACACAGCAAATACTTGTTGCATAAAGGAATGTTGCACTTAGAAGCTTTAATATTTCTCTCATTGTTTTTCTTTTACTTATATGTTTGTTGATGCAGATTTTGATAGCATGCATGTTGTTAAAGACACATTGCTAGGGAAAAAGGTGGGAGGAGAAATGGGATTCTAAACGATTTATACTGTATGTTAGAGAATGCTGTCATAATTGTTATGGTTTCAGTGGTATAAATTTGGTAAATATAAAGAATTAAGGTTATGAAATAGCAACTAAAAATGAAATATACTAAGAGAGCAATAGTTCCTTGTTTTCTAAGAGAATTAAGGGGGAAACTCCCTTATTTTTAAGACAGTCAGTAGATATCTGCTTTTCAGTTTGTACTGGGAGGGATAAGATTGGGAACATGGAATAATGTAATCTAAACTTTTTCTACTAGGATGTCTTTGGTCTCAGTTTCAGTTAACGTTGTGAGGTGGTCTAAGGAACTTTTCCATGTTAGCAGACTCTATTGAAGAAAGATTTTTTGAGGGTAGCTAAAGGGATTAGTTTCACATGTTTATTCTCAGTGTAGGTATTATACCCAGAATATGATTGAATGTTGTTGATTGGGACAGATGTGGGATAGAAATGCCTAGAGAAGTTCAACTTCCACTAATTTGAGTGGTCTGATTATAAGACTTTGGGCGGAAAATACAATGGAAATAATAATGTTTCATTTTCAGTTCAGATATATTTTTTAAGCAGTTAGGCATTATGATGAGACCTGGTGATACAGAGATTCATAAGAATGTGATCTCTTTGAGAAGCTCATGGTTTCATTTGGGAAGAGATGCAAAACACATTGATTGTAGTACATTGTGGGGTGAAGTGAAATAGAGTGATATATAGGGAGTGCTATACACAGGGGCAGGAGAGATGAATTTTGCTTGTGGAAGTCAGGGAGGTGTCATGATGGAGATGGTGACATTTGGGGTTTTTGAAGCATGAATAGAAGTTTATTAGATAGAGTGGGTTTATGAACAGTCAAGATGGGAATACACGAGATACATTAAAACATCCAGTGGGGTGAAGAAAAAGTGTGGACAGCACAATAACTGAAAAGTAGGCTAGGATCATGACCCCAAAAATCACTGGGATCACCATTAAAAATTTTTAGCAGGATATAGATTTTGTGATTTAGTAGGAAAACTTGTAACACTATATAGAGTGTTTGGAATGGTGCAGGAATGGGAGGGATAAATGAAAGTAAGGATGAAAATGGATTTGAGAGATGTTTATTTTGTCTTTGATACAGTTTGGGTACTTTCTGTAAAACATATTTTCTTTCTTCTCTTTTCTTTTTTTTCTTTCAGGACTGGGGATTTACCCAGGGTGTCTTCACTGAGCTACAGTCCCAGCCCTAGCCTTTTTAAATTTCGAGACTGTCTCAGTCACTAAATTGCCCAGGCTGGGCTGTTTTGTTTTTGAAACAGGATCTCTCTATGTATGTAATTCAGGCTGACCTTGAACTCATTCTGTAACCCAGGCTGGCCTTGAACTCATGGTGGTCCTCCTGCCTCAGCCGTCTGAGTACTGGGATTATAGGTGTGCACCACCATGCCTGGAAAAAGACCAAGCCTCTTGATTAACACTGTGTTGAACATCTAAGTGTTAATAGTTATAACATGTCTTTTAGTATGCAAAGCGTTTGTCAAATGAACTTTAACTTGTTCTGAAATCATGAAGCAGAAACCTTTGAGCTCTTGGAATGAGGTGCCTTAAACACACGTTGGGATAAACAGAAATGAGAAGGCAGAGGAAAAAGAAATTTAAAGACATCTATTTACATGTTAGTATTTATGCACTGTAATTGTAACTCTCACATTTGCATTGAGAAACTCACTCCTGCTGATGTTAGGATGTATTATGCGCATAAGGCAGCATTTTCCTGAAGAGTGCAGGTTGGTGCCCAGGAGCCCTCTGACTTCAAGTCGCAGAAAAGGTAGCTCAAATTTTATATGAAAGTGCCAGGAATACAAGAAGAGGGCAAGGGTGACCAGTTGGAGATGGAAAAGAGGCAGGAAAATCAAACCACACCCATCATAGCCCTCAGGTACTCCATGTGGACCTGCAGCAGTTCCTTCACAGGCCGCTTGGTTTGCTTCTGTCTTTGGAAAAACTTACAGACACCTTTTATTTTGGAATATTTCCAACGATTACTTTTAGCCCTGTGAAAGAAAAGTACAGATTAGACAGTTTTCCTTCCATCTTGTGAAATTACCCTTCCTATGCAGTAATTTTGAATTTACTTTGTAGGACAGAAGTTTGTGTTTACTTCGTCTGTTTAAAGGGTAGACTCTGCTTAAAACAAAATATAGCTCATTTATGAACGACCTGTAATGAGACTGTTTATTTTCTTTCTTTCAGAATGCCAGTGACCAGTATCTGGGAGAAGTGTTTTTTGACATCTCACTGTTTGTGCATTGTAGTTTTCTTGTAATGTTCACTTACCAAGGACTTTGCTCGGCGTTCATTAGTGCTGTCTGGGTAGCGTTTCCTTTGCTCACAAAGCTTGCCATGCACAAGGAGTTTAAGCAGCATGGTAGGGGAATTAATTTTGATACAGATGAAAAATTCCTTAAAATATATAAAACTTTCAGGGACTTTGTTTTATTGAGTAGCCTTTCCAAATAATAATAGTAGTAATAATAATTGTTAATAATAATGTTATTATTTTGGTTTTTTGAGACAGGGTCTCACTATGTAGTTCAGGCTGGCCTTAAACTCAATATGTAGCCCAGGCTGGCCTCAAACTCATGGCAATCCTTCTGCCTCAGCCTCCCAAGTGCTTGTTATTTTTTTTTTGAGATGAGGTCTCACTATGTTTCCCAGGCTTGCCTTGAACTTAGAATCCTTCCAACTCAGCCTTCTGAGTACCTGGGATTACAAGAGTGTGCCACTGCACTCAACCCTTTAAATTTTTATAACATGTAAATTTTTATCTTACCCTATGTCCCATCTCATTCTTGTGTTTATGAGCACATACTAATATATTATTGGTATTTTAATTCTTGTTTGTATTTTATCCTCTCTGAATGCACTTGTGTTATTTCAGTAGATAACATGTATTGAAGTGCATCTAACCTAATTTCTCTTAGATGCCAAGACCCATCACCATAAAAGTCTGCACCTCAGGGTAGTATTTCATAGATGTTTTTTCTTTCTCTTTCTTCTAGGTGCCCAAGGAAAATTTATTGCCTTTTACCTTTTGGGGATGTTTATTCCTTATGTTTATGCAATGTACCTCATCTGGGCGGTATTTGAGATGTTTACTCCTATCCTTGGGAGAAGTGGTTCAGAAATCCCACCTGATATTGTGCTGGCATCCATTCTGGCTGGTTGTACGATGATTCTATCTTCCTATTTTGTAAGAAAAAAACCATTTTGCTCTTTTTTTAATATGATGAGTTTAGCCATCCCAGATTCTGTGAAATAATGTTGCTTATATTTTGAGAATGTCTTAAGTAAAAGAAATAGTGAATGGTTGTGCATCTTGTGGGCTCATTATGGTAAGAAAACGTAGAATGGGTTCTTTTGTTGTTGCTGTTTTTAATTTTTGCCTCCTCATCCTCCCAAATCCTTTTTTTTTTTTTTTTTGGTACCAGGGATTGAACTCGGGTCCTTGTGCTTCCGCAGCAGGCGGCAAAATCACTGAGCTAAATTCCTGGCCCCTCAAATCCTTTGATTATAGACCCCTTTTCAAATTGCCTTTCAGACTATCTGAATGTGAATCTGTGGAATGCATACCAAATGAGAATTGTTGGAGATTGCCTTTAGAATGGTTTGTTAGAATGGTTCCTGGACATGTTTGTTAGAGCCAAATATTAATAAATAACAGTAGTTTTATTAGTACCATTGGAAGTAGGGAAGGAAGACTAATTTTGATGAGGCTTTTACCTCATTGCTGGTATGTCAGTTCATTAATTGCATCTGTCTCCTTGGGTGATACACAATTAGGATACCCAACATGCCTTCATTTACCAAGTAATAAACCGTATCACTGGCCTTGTCAGTCTTCAATTTACTTTGGGAGTTTTCTACCCTAGTAGGGAAAAACTTTGCTATCCTTGCTCTCCCCTTGGGACTCCTTAGAGGGCAGAAAAGATAGTCACACTGAGTTTAAGACTGGAATCCCCAGGCAGGGTTCTACTCTTGGCATGGTGTCCATACCTCCAGGTCTCAGTCCAACCCTCTAGAGAAGGCAGGCCTTTGTTTTATGTCTGTTTTAATTGGAATTCCTAAGAGAAGGAGTGCTTACTGAATACCCATAGGTATTTCTTGAGCTTTAAGGCTAGAGGACCAAATAGAAAAAGTATTAAGTTTTTTTTTTTTGGCATTTTATTAAATTCTTTTATTGGTACGTTGTAGGTATACGACACAATTACATTTCTCATTGGGAATTGTACCTTTACATAATGCATCTTGGTTCGTATTTTTTCCCCATTCCTAGCCCTCCCTTCACCCCCTCCACCCTTCCCTATTTACAAAGACTTTATTTCCATTTATCAGCATTTTTCCTTTCCCTTCTTTCCTTCCCCCTGCCCCTCCCACTACCCCTACCTCTTTGGACCTTTTCTTCCTATTTTGCATTATCGATTATTCATTCCAATTATTGGTACATTTTAGTTATACAATATAATGACATTCATCATTGGAAATTTGCACCTTTACATAGTCTCTCTTGGTTCTTATTTTTCACCCTTGCCCAGCCCTCCCTTCAACCTCGCCAGTCCTCCCTATTTACAAAGATTTTGTTCCTATTTTTCCATTTTCTCATAGTAATCCCATTCCCTTCTATCCTTTCCCCTAGCCCTCCAACTTCCTTCCCCTTTGCCCCTGTTCTTCCTATTTCACATTACCTATTATACATTTAGTCCTTATTTACACTTTCAGTTTCTCACACCAGAGAAACTATTTGGTATTTACACATGTGTGTCCTATTTATTTCACCTAAGAGTATTGCCTCAATGTGCATCCACTTAGCTATAAATGTCTCTAATTTCTCACTTTTTATGGCTGAGTAGTACTCCATTTTATAAAAAAACCACATTTTCTTTATCCAGTCTCCAGTTGATGGGCATTTGGGCTGTTTCCAAGTTTTAGCTATTACAAACTGTGCTGCTATGAACATGGGCGCACATATATCACTGTGGTATGATTCTTTGAATTCTTTGGGTAAGATCCCCAGCAGTGGAATAGTGGGGTCAAATGGGACTTCCAGTCCTAGTTCTTTGAGGTATCTCCATACTGATTTCCACAGTGGTTGCACCAGTCTACACTCCCACCAGCAGTGGAGCAGGGTTCCTCTTTCCCCACAGCCCCGCCAGCATTTGTTATTGGTTGATTTCATGATAGCAGCCATTCTTTCTGGAGTGAAGTGGAATCTCAGAGTTGTTTTCATTTGCATCTGTCGAATGACCAGTGATGTTGAACATTTTTTCATGTATTTATTTGCTATTTCTACTTCTTTGTCTGAGAAATGTCTATTCATTTCAGATGCCCATTTTCGGATTGGGTCTTTAAATTTGGGAGGTCTGATCTTTTTAAGTTCTTTCTAGATTCAAGATAGTAGACCTTTGTCTGAGGAAGAGCAGGTGAAGATTTTTTCCCACATTGTGGGTTGTCTCTTCACACTGCTGGTGGCTTCTCTTGCTGTGCAGAAGCCTTTTAATAAGAAGAGATCCCATTTGTTGATTGTTTGTGCTAGTTCACGGGCAACTGAGGTTTTGTTCATAAAATCTTTTCCTACACTGATGTCTTCAAGGGTTCTACCTAACCTCTGTTCCAACTGGTTCAGAGTTTCTATTTGAATATTTAGATCTTTAATCCATTTTGATTTTAGTTTAGTGCATGGTGAGAGATACAGGTCTAGTTTTAATCTTTGGCAAGTTGAAGCCCAATTTTTCCAGCACCATTTATTAAAGAGGCTATCTTTCCTCCAGTGAGGGTGTTTGGCTCCTTTATCAAAGATGAGATAACTGAGTGTGTCTGTCGTTGTTTCTGGATCTTCTAATCTGTTCCACTGGTCCTCAGGTCTGTTTCTTTGCCAGCACCATGCTGTTTTTATCACAGTAGCTTTGTAGTATAGTTGCAGGTTGGGGATTGTGATACCCCCTGCCATGTCTCTGTTACCTAGAATTGCTTTTGCTATTCTGGGTCTCTTCTTGTTCCAAATGAATTTTTGGCTTGTTTTCTCGAGGTCTATGAAGTCTGCTGCTGGGATCTCAATTGGAATTGCATTAAATCTATATAGCAGTTTTGGAAGTATGGCCATTTTCACTCTATTAATCCTTCCTACCCAGGAGCAGGAGATGTCTGTCCATTTTCTGATATCATCTTCAATCTCTCTAGAAAAAGTATTAAGATTTTAATATAGCTCATTTCTTCATGGATATGGATGATAATGGAGCTTTTTCGTACTACTGTGGTATAGGGCATCTTTGTGGAAGTTAGGTTCTGAAGACCAAAAGAGTTAAGGGGAATACCACAACTGTAGTCAACATAATCCACCAAAACCCCTTAGTGGCTAGTAAAGCTCAGTGTATGTGGCTTTGCATATACACCCACATAGAGTAAGTTTTATGCACATTATTGTTTGAGCTGTAGTAGTTCTAAAAGAAACCTTAGCATTCTAGCCATTTCACTTTTAAGATAATGATTCATTCCTGTTTATAGGGATTGATGGAAAGTTTTAAATGTTCTTTGCCTTTGTGGTTTACTTCTTTTGGTTTTATTATTAACTCTTAGATCCTCTGTATTTGTTAATAGATAGATTTGCTATTGTGAAGATTAAGGGAGATAGTGAAGTTAGATGAAACTCTTGACTAATATTGGCTAAGTTCTAAACTGGACCCGCCTCAGAGTATTTATTACACCGAATAGGTGGACATTATTAGTGCCTATAAAATATGACCCAAGTGTGGAGCATTTAAATTCTGTTTCATTGAAGAAAGGAAGTGAACTTTCTCCCAGAAACTTTCACTGTGGAAACTGAAAGTTTTTGCCGAAGAATGGACAACTTTGAAACCAGAAGAAAGAAGATAAAAATATATTATTTCCTAAATTATTTTTCTTTTTTTTTAACTTTATAAAGATGTTTATTTGTTTCACTTAAACTGCTCACCTAGTCAGATAAAAAAATTAGAGGCAGACAGTGGTTTACATTTTTAAAATAGAGCAGTCCCCTAATTCCTTTAAAAACAATGCAAATACAGTCTATATCTTGCTGGTAAATTCACATAATACTTTAGTTCCCTGCTCCTTTGACCTCATCTCTCTCTCTCTTTTTTTTCCCATGTTTTGGCCACTGGCCACAGGAATGGAGGGGGTTTGGGGCTTAGAAGATAGTGATATGGCTATTTGGTATGATTTGTTTTATTGCTCGCCCTTGCAGTCCACTCCTAACACATGAAGATTGAGTTTTAAGCCCCTGAATTTTGGGGCTTTCAGCTTTTTTTGCATAGGCATTTTGCACTGGTATAAATGGGGGGATAGCCCAAAGTGAACAAGCCACTGTTTAAATACAAGATAAGATGGGAAGGTTTCTGTCCAGTCTCGTATAAAAAACTATCACTGGTGTTACCAGGCATAGGGAGCTGCTATAGAGATGCCGTGGGAATTAGATCCCAGAAAGGCAGTTCCAGCTTCAAATCCAGAAAAGCTGCAATATGCCAAGAGCTTTGAAAGAAAACGTTCCACTTTAATTTTGCGCCAGGGATGTAGCTCAGTCGCAAAGTGCCTGCCTGGCAAGCACAGAGTCCTTAGTTTGATCCCCAGTACTGAGAAAAAAAGAAAAGTAATTTTGCAAGTGGAGAATTTGTCCCACAAACATCCTTTTAAATGTTAATTGAGATAACTAATTGGCATAGGTAATAATGGTTTAACTAGGGAACTGTCCACAGCCAGAGCTCAGTAAAATCAATAGTTAATGGTTTCTTTAGTTTCCTAATTATCACAGAAATAACTTTTAAAGATGGAGTTGTGAGCCAGAAAGATAAATACAGCCCTCCTTTAACCATTCGGCAGGGCAGACTTAATAAATGAGTCCTGAGAGTGTAAAGGCCCAGAGAATAGTCTTACCCACTCCCGAGAGGAGGAAGCCATAAATTTGGGTCTCTGTGCTTGAATTCTAATCTCCCTAACACACTTTCCCTTTGTTGGGTACAACCAGCCTGGTAGACTAATTGTACCTGCCAGTCTCCTTTTCTTCCCAGCTTGTATAAATATTATTTCATGGTTGTCTTCCATTTATAACAAGTACTACTGACTTTTCTTTCTGGGAAGTAGTGCAAGTCTTTCATGTGTATAATTTTAGTTCAGTTAAAAATATATATGTAAGTAGTGACACATTGTAAACACTGTGACAATTCTGGAATGTCTGAAGTTTGAAATGAGAGAAATACTGTCCAGGAAGGGCTATGATGATCTTTTCATATCCAAAGTCTGAACGCAGACTTTGGAAGCACATGAGATACCATTACTAATGGGCAAGGTTTTCATATCTCACGTAAACAAAGACAAGGGACCCTGCCCCACTTTAATGAAATTTCAGAAAAACCATCTCAAACTCAGAGATGTCCAGATTTGAAGGTGTTTAGGAATCAATGAAACACACCAGAAATACTTGCCTTTCTTTCCCCAGAACGAGTGTAATGAATGTCAAAGGGCTGATGCTAATGTAGACTATGATCACATAAAATTGTGAACTTTTGCTTCATTAATTGTAGCCCTGGCAGCTGTTTTGCAGAATACTGCACATTAAACTGCAGGCTGCTGACAACAAATCAAAGGAAAGGGAATTTTAAGAGCCGACTAAATTAATCATTGCTTTTAAAGAACGTGAGCATGAGTAACCCCAGGGGCTTTTGCAGACAGACTCACCAAGGACCCAGAAGGAACATATAGGGGGCTGTTTGATTTTGAGATGTTAACTCATTTGTGATGCTGACATCTTAGATTATGTGCATAGCCCTGTGATGAATAGCGTTAGCAAAATGTCTAAAGCCTAAAATTATAATTATTCAAAAATCTGATTTTTGGTGGCAGTGGTAAACTTTATCCATGAGAACATAGCAATTAGCTCCCAGCTTCTCCCCAGAAAAACCCACAATCCTAAAATCAATCCAAATTGTATTATCTAGGTTTTCAGTGCCTGCATTTGAAGTGTTTATCAAGGTTTTGCAGTTGGAGGTTTAAAAAGACCCACTTTCCAAAAATATCTGTGAATGAAGAGCACGGAGACTAAGGTGATGCTGATTCTCACTGGTGTAAACAGTTTGTGGATTGCGTAGGCCACCACGATGGTACTTTGTGCCTGCTGCCATTTTTGACTGCACCAGCGACTCTTTAAATCCAAGTTTAAGCAGGATTGCAGACATGTCTACGCCGCTTGAAACAACCATGTAAAACAGGCCCAGGGAGATTAATGAGATTCCAAAGTGCAGTGACATACCGACGGCCCCATATTCCTGGAAAATCTTCAGCTGCTGTGACTTGCTCTGCTTGCTCTGTGTGCTGCCGGCATCGCTGCCTGTTGGCGATTCTGCTGGGGTCCTGGTGGCCAGAGAAGGCCCCGCGAGCAGCAGACGGGCATCTGGGCCCGGCCAGACCTGGGCCTGGGCCAGGGCCAGGGGTGGTGGGGCGCAGGGGGTGGCTGCGCCCACGAGCCAGGTGGCGCGAGGTCGGATCCGGATGCCCGGCTAGCGAGGCCCAGCAGCGCCAGCAGCCCGGCCATGGTGCGCGGTGAGACCTTGCTGCCCGCGAGCCCGAGCTCCTAAATTATATTTCAGTGGGAAAGTTTTTCAAGACAAGTGTATCTCTTAAAATACTTTTAAAACCCTGTTAATTTTTTATTATAATGTGAAATGGACCTGCTTTTTGATGCTTTGGGTTATCATTCTCTTCTTTTTCTTATTTATGTGTAGCAGTGTTAAAGATAGTGTCTTAACAGTGAAATTGTTCTCCTGAAGTAATGGAGAATTGAACTATAGTGCTTACTCGGAGAGCTTTTCTTTCAGTCATTGGGGATATATTAAATATATTTTGTAGAAAGCAGTTACATTTTTGTCAAGTTTCCAGTTAACAGGTTTCCTAGGTTACTTTTTGCTGGGCTGTCATGGTTATATTGATTTTTGACAGTGGCAAAATAGGACTGCTAATAGGAGTAGGATCAGAAGGAGGAGATTTCGCTTGGTGTGGTGGCATATTCCAGTAATCTCAGCTGCTTGGGAAGCTAAAATTGGAGGATTGCAAGTTAAAGCCCAGCCTGGGCAATTTAGTGAGACCTTGTCTTAAAAAAAATAAAAAATAAAAGGGCTGGGGATGTACCTCAGTGGCAGAGTGCTTGTCTGGTGTATGGCAGGTCAATCCTTAGTACTGCTCCCCACACCTCCCAAAAAAAGGAAACTCAGCAAGAAATAGCTCAGAGTCATTAGCACACTGGTGGATATTTCATTCCTTTCTGAGCTTCTCTTCATTTTATTTTTTCACTCATTATGAACCTAAAGTAGCTGAGTGTGGTGATGCATGCCTGTAATCCTAGCACCCTGGGAGGCTGAGGCAGGAGAATCATGAGTTTGAGTCCAACCTGGACAATTTAATAACTTTGTAAGACACTACCTCAAAATAAAAAAGGGCTGGTGATGTAGTTCAATACCTAGTACCAAAATACAAAACCAAAATAACTTAAAATGACAGGGTAAAGGGGTAGGGGTGGTGGGAGAGGAAGGGGAAAGGAAAGAAGGGAAAGGAAAAATTGTGAGAAAATAAAAAAAAATGGAAACAAAGTCTATGTAAATAGGGAAGGGTGGAGGAGGTGAAGGGTGCACAGGTAATGGGGTAAAAATAAGAACCAAGATACATGTACAGGCACAAGCACTCAATGATAAATGTAAACGTATTGTATACCTAAAATGTACCAATAAAAGAATTTAAGGAAAAAAAATGACATAGGGTAAACATTTAGAGCAGAAGTAGAATTGGAAAGGTGATTAACCTCTTCCTTCCCCTTTGTTCTCTGATTGCCATTCTTTTTAATCACTATTACCATGGTGGCTCTTCCAGGGAAAGAGGCAGAAGATGAGCCTCCTGTTTTAGAGAAGAGGAACCTTGAATATTGATAGCTTAAAGTGAGATTTTTATGACAGCTTTGGGAATACCTGGTTTGAGAATGATAGAAACCACAGGATTATGACAGGAAGGATTTTTCTTTTTAACCTAAAAGATTCTCTTTTCCTAAATTTACCAGCTTCCCAGTAGATGGGAAACTCATTCCCTTGGCAAGATATTTGATACTTTGTAAGAATTTTGTTTTGCTGACTTACTACTTTAAATCCTGGGTGCTTTGTCGTATTTCTTTAATTACAGTGTACAAACATAAGATCTTTCACCCAAGAATGCTACTCTTCTGTTGGAGATTATCCCTGATAGATTTTTGGAACATTTTAGATAGGAAAATCCTTTCACTTTGCATAGTAGAGTAGATTATGAATATTTGCTTAATTTTTCATTTTCTTACTAATGAAAATATTTTTGCATTCATGGTATTTTCTACCTACTGAACTTAGGTGGTGGGCTTTTAGGTAAAGAAGGCTGGATCTGGGTTTAGATCATTGTTTATCAAAATGGCTTTTTCAGACCATTTCAGACCATCAATGAGTCTTGTGAGTCCTCTCCAGTTTTCAGTTCAATGATTTGGTTACAGATTAAAAAGTTAAGTATATTTAGTGTTTTCTGGATGTCAGCTTGAGACAGAGCCATTAACTTTACTGCCCAAGCTCAGACTTGTTTTGATTGTGTTGACACTGGTTAACTTATGATCTAAAGGGACAGTATTACTTTGTAATAATTTTTCCTCAGTTGCAGGTTCACAGGCAGTCTTGAAGGCACATCTGACTGCTTAGTTTATATGCATCCAAGTCTTTGGCATAGTATAGAAATACTGAATGGAATTTGAGTTTTATTGAAATACTACAGATCTACTTAAGTTTAAAAAGCTTACATTTGGCAGTTTATTATTTATTTATTTTTATTTTTTGCTGTACTGGGGATTGAAGTCAGGGCCTTTGCTTTGAGCTACCTCCCCCTACTCCTGATTTTAAATTTCACCCCAGGCTCCATAAATACACCCAGTTCCTGATCACAATACCCCTTTTGTCTTGAGGGCCTGCACTATATTTCTGAGTGTGTGCTTTCAAACTTTTGCCTAATAAACCTCTAGATACCTCTTTAAAAAACTGTTATTACTGTGTTTGTTTTTGGTACTGGGGGTTGAACCCAGGGCCTTTATACTGAGCTATCTCCCTAACCCTTTTTTAAAATTTTTACTTTTGAGACAAGGTCTTGCTAAGATGCCCAGTCAGGGCTTGAACTTTCAGTCCTCCTGCCCCAGCCTGCCAAAGTGCAGGGATTATAGGCATGTGCGATTATGTGCAGCTATTTTTTTTTTTTTCTTTATTTTGAGGCAATGTCTCACTAAGTTGCCTAGGGTGGGCTTGAACTTGCTATTGTCCTGCCTTAGCCTCCCAGAATGTTAGAGTTATAGGTGTGTGCCACCATGCCTAGCATGTTTGGTAATTTAATGAAACCCTTGATATTCTAATTTTTGGTGCAGTTCAGTGGTGCACTATTGAAGAGCATTGATAAAATCAAATAAAATAAGGTGATGGCTTGGCTGATGATGGGTTTACATTCTTTGCTCTCTTTGCTGATTGAGCACAAGAACACGGTGCTCAGTTTCTTTTATTCCCCGTTGGTTTCTGGCTGCCTGTTGGAAGGCACCATTTTGGCCAGTTGGATGTATCTGTCATTTCCTAGGCTTTGACTTGTGTACCCTAAAATTAGTGCTTTATTTTCACATGGTGATAAATTTTCTTCATTATCTGCTGAATAATGCCTGTTACAAAATACAGTCAGTTAAAAATGTCTCTGAGCTGGGCATGATGGCACATGCCTGCAATCGCAGGACTCACTGAAGCTGAGGCAGGAGGATCATAAGTTCCAGTCCTGCCTGGGCAATGCAGTGAGACCCTGTTTCAAAATAAAAACATAAAAAGGGCTGGAGATGTAGTTCAGTGATAGAGCACCCCTGAGTTCAGTTCCTAGTAACATAAAAAAACCAAAACACCTTTCTGCCAGTGAATATAGTAATTTTTCTATTTTTGTGTTTTAGATGAACTTCATCTACCTTGCCAGAAGCACAAAAAAAACCCTCATATCTCTAACTTTGGTATGTACAGTTACATTCCTCCTTGTTTGCAGTGGAACCTTTTTTCCATACAGCTCCAATCCTGCTAATCCAAAGCCAAAGAGAATGATTCTTCAGGTAAGAGCAATTTTGTAGGAGTTATTTGAGATTCAGGAGGAGAAATTCTCCTTGTGTGTTTTGAGCTTTAGTAGTGAACAGGAAACTCAATTGACTTCCTGCTCTTGACCTGTTTAGTTCTCTACTCTTTTGTACTTTAAAGCAGTGACGAGAAAGACTATCAAGGGGCATTCTTATTAGATAGACATATTTCTCCTCAGAGATAGAATTGGAAATGTTTAACTACCACTAAAATTATAAAACTACTTGTTTGGAAAAACAAGAGCAAATACATAGCAGGGAATGATGAGCTTTTAGAAAAACAGATTGCATAAATGTCTACAGCCTGAGTAAAGATCTTTAACAATTAACTAGCAAAATAAAATAAGATATTTTAAAATGTTAAAATTGAGTTTAGATGGGTATAGTAATGCAAGCCTGTAGTCCCAATACCCTGGGAGGCTGAGGCAGGAGGATCACAAATTCAAGCCCAGTTGGGGCAATTTATCAACTTAGGGAGTCTCCAAATTAAAAAAAAGGCCAGGGATGTAGTTGAGTGCAAAGGCCCTGGGTTCTGTTCCCAGTACCTGAATAAACAAAAACTCAAGTAACATTCACAGTAATATATGATGGTGTGATGATGAAAATAGCCTAACTTAGGGATTATTAAAATGAGATATAGAACTTCCTGTAGCTTTTTCTTTTAGAGCTGGTATTAAGCCTCAGCTTCATTTTCAGTCATCTGTGTTACAGGTTGTGAATAGTCAAACAGAATGTCAAAGGAGCATAACCTGGGTACAGTGGACCCTTGACTTACGAACTAGATCAGTTCCTGAGGGCTGTTTGTAACTCAAGTTGGTTGTAAGTCAATACAGTTGAGATCTGGATGTTTATCTGTATACATGCTATAGATAACAATGCAGATGAATCTTCCATTAACCTAATTAACTGAACTTGTTCCCATGTCACACCGGTCATAACTTGAGGGTCCACTGTATTGTAGGACTAGAAAAATTAAAAATACTTAGATTTTGAAAATGGGCTAGATGTGCCTTGCTTTAAGTCCTGAAGAATACTGCTATATTTTATGTGACTTTTATAATTTGCAAAACCTTTAAGTGAAGAACAGAGTTTTTAGGAGGTTGTAGTTTATTTATTTATTTATTTATTTTTGGTACTGGGGATCGAACTCGGTCCTTGAATTTGCGAGATGGGCGGTGGAACCACTGAGCTAAATCTCCAGCCCTGGAGGTTGTAGTTTCTATTGGCATGCTAATTTTTATAATCATGCTAGTAAGATTTAGGAAAAGCTAGATTTCTATTTAAAATTAAAATCCTGCTGTCATTTGTTTTGAGGTTCTTCAGCTCTACAGAGCTGGTACACCAGAAGTTGACAAATTTACCTATGAAGGGGAAGATAATATAGTAGGCCATGTGAGCTACTAGTTTTTACTACAGCTAATCTGTTTTGTAGAGCAAAGTCAGCCGTAGATGACTTTATAGATGACCTTAGCCAATGAGTGTGGCTGTGTTCCAGTAAAACCTTATATAGTGAGTAATTTGGCCTAGCCCTTTTTCTTTTACTGTTTGATTTTTTTCAGGCTGGTTATCCTGAGCATCACTCAGGCAGTGCACATTTCTGTACTGACTCTCCCGAGCATCACTTGGGCAGGTGGCATTTCAATAAGTAGATTTTTTTTTTTTTTCGTCTTTTTGAGACAGGGTCTTGCTTTGTAGTTCAGGCTGGCCCTAAGCTCACTATGTAGCCCAGGCTGGCCGTGAACTGGAGGTGATCCTCCTGCATCTGCCTCCTGAGTACTGGGATTACAGGGATGTGCCACCATGCCTGGCCAGTGGATTCTTGTATTGAATAGATTTGATAAAATTGTAGTTTTTATATTTTCTATTATAAAAATTGATGAAAAATATGCAATTTTTGGTCATCCTGCGTTTAAATAATTGGACTGGTAAGTGGTTAATAAAACTATTCCTTATGAAGCTTGGCGCTTTTTCACAGAATTGGATTAGGCACAAGCCTGTTACCTCTTTCTCTGCAATATGAATTAGCTTCATGTAACACATTGAAGAGAAATGATTATGAATGTGTAATGTGTTTAGGATGTACTGTATTTTAAATCCTTTTCTAAAAGGTATAAAATTCATGTTTTTTAAGACCTATTGGTTTTAATTTTTTTGTTCTTTTTGAGATGAGGTTTTGCTGTGTTGCACAGGCTGGTCTTGAATTCCTGGGCTCAAGTGATTGTCTTGCCTTAGCTTCCTGAGTAGCTGGGACTACAGGTGCCTATCACTGTACCCAACCAAAATTTTTATATAAAATTAAAATATAAAAATATATTTGTAGATATAAGATGGTCACATATATATCCATCATTCAGTTTTAAAAAAATCTCTAACCATATCTTACTAAACCTAAGCATTCTTTTTTCATTGAGCATTCTTTTTTCATTTCTTGGTATGGTCATATTTTATTCAGTCTTTATTAATTTGGGTTGGGAATGTAGAAAGTAGTTGAAACGGTTTTTTCATTACTCTTGTTTTCAGCATATGACTAGAACATTTCATGACTTAGAAGGAAACATAGTTAAAAAGGACTCTGGAATATGGATCAATGGGTTTGATTATACTGGAATGTCTCATATAACACCTCACATTCCTGAGATCAATGATACCATTCGAGCTCACTGTGAGGAGAACGCACCCCTTTGTGGGTTCCCATGGTATCTTCCAGTGCACTTTCTGATCAGGTTCGTTCATTGCTTTTCTACATAAGTTGGGGTTTAGTTCGTTCTCAAGTCTTATCAGTACATTAGTACTCTTACTTTTAAGCTGTTATACCCTTAACCCTCCAGTGGTATTTATATTATTTTTCAATCACTACAAAACTACTTTAATGTACTGAAATTTAACTCAGAAGGATAGTTTTGTTTTTTCAAATTTAAAGTCTTGGGGCCAGGGATTTAGCTCAGTGGTGCTGCTGCCTGCCTTGCAAGTGCAAGGTCCTGAGTTCAATCCCCAGTACCCCAAAAAACAAAAAACAAACAAATTTAAAAAGTCTTCTAGAAACCTGAGCACTTGGAAAGGGAGACATTCCTTAAGAATATAATAGATAGCAGTTAAGCATCAGTCTCAAATGGTTTTATTTCTGGGAAGTTTTTATAATTTGGCAGTAAAGAATTGGATGAGAAGAGATAGGATATATAGTGGAAATCAAGATCACCTAGTGTCTTAGTCACTTTTCCTTGTTTCTAGGACAAAATACCCAGCAGCCATAATTTAAAGAAGGAGTCCTTTATTTTGGCTTACAGTTTTAGAGGATTCAGTTCAGGGTTGGCTGGCTTCAAGGCAAGAAGGGCATGGTGGAAGAGGCTGCCACAGAGGAAAGCTGCTTAGTCTTGACAGCCAGGAAGCCAGGAGGGAAGGGAGGAGCCAGGGAGGGAGATGCACCCTTGAAGATCACAACCTCAATTATCGCCTTCTTCTGACCAACAAAAACCTACTTAACAGCAAGTCTGTAGTGTCCCATAATCCAATTACTTTCCAAAGGCTTCACCTCAGAATATGTGATACTTTCGGGCAATATTTATAGTTAAACTAAGAACAAAGGAGTTACCTAGGTATTATAAAGTTGAGAACGTTTTATTAAGAGAAGTTAGTGTCCTTTATTATACCTGTCAGTTTGTTTCTTATTCAAAGATGTGTTCGTGTATTCTAAACACGAACTGTGAAATGGATAGCTATGAGCTAATAAGGCATCCTAAATATTGAAGCTACCTTTCCAAATAGGAAAAACTGGTATTTTCCTGCCCCAGAAGTTTCTCCAAGAAATCCTGCTCATTTCAGACTTATATCCAAAGAACAGACACCTTGGGATTCTGTAAAGTTGACCTTCGAAGCAACAGGTAAGTCAGATGCCAGTTTTCCCTTTCATCCCTCCCTGGCTTTATGCATGCTGAGGACTGAACCCAGCGCCTTGTGCATGCAGGATACACGGCTTCACCACAGAGCTACATTTGCAGCCTATTTTACTTTGGGAGGCAGGGTCTTGCTAAATTCTCCAAACTGGGCTGAAAGCTGCAGTCTTCCTACCTTAGCCTCGTGAGTTGCTAGGATTATGGGCATGTGTCACCACAGCCGTTTTATTCATTTTTTAACGTTATGTTTTATAATACTGAAATTTAAAAAAAAAATTTTTTTTCTTGTTCTGGGAGTCAAACTCAGGGACACATGCTTGCCAGGCAGAGGCTGCACTGCTGAGCTACATTCCTGGCCCTGAAATTTAAAAATTTAAGTCTCATTTATAGGATTTTCTTAGTATAAGTGCATTGTATATTAGCTCCAAAAAATACATGCCTACCCAGAGACTGCAAAAATACTCTTTATGTTTTCTCCTAAAAGCTTCATAGCTTTAGTTTTTATGTTTAGACTAATGATCCACTTTAATTTTTGGATGTGATGTGAGGTGTCAGTGTCAGGCCTTTTTTTCTTTATGGATATTCACTTGTCCTAGTACCACTGATTAAAAAGACCTTCCCTTTGACTTCTTTTGGTGCATTTGTCAAAAATCATTTAACTGTGTCGGCGTGGGTCTATTTGTGTACCACTTATCACACTTTTAATTACAGCTTTATAGTTTAATGATTATAGAGGCTAAATGATAGAAAAAATTAAGCTCTTTTTTAGCTTTAGATTTTCAGTATTTTCTTTGCTGTTTTTGCATGTTTGTTTCTTCACATGAATGTAGGTAATAACATCTAACTCTAATATAGAACATTGGTGTGGGGGCACATGCCTGTTATCCCAGCTACTCCAGGGGCTGAGGCAGGAAGGTTCCAAGTTTGAGGGTAGCCTGGACAATACAGTGAGACCTTGTCTCAAAATAAAAAGGGCTGTCGTATAACTCAGTGCTCTCTGGATTCAATCTCTAATACCATAAACCACCAGCCAAACAAAACTCCCCCCAAAAGCTTCTTATTTGTATTTTTTGAGTACCATAATAAATTTGAAGAAATGGTAAGTCATCCAATGCATAAACTGGGAGTGACTTACCTTTGTTCAAATGTTTTTATGTCTTTTAGGAATGTTGTACAATTTTCTTCATCTAGATTTTGTGGCTATAGCTTGGTTGTTTTATATCCTACTACCTCACTGACTCATTTTTTGAGCTAGTTTAATAATTCATACTCCAAGATTCTCAAGGTTTATCAGGGATGGTAAAACTTTATAAAGGGCTGGATAGTAAATATTTTGGGTTTTGCCACATAGATCTATGTAACAGATTCTTTTCTATTTTTGTTAATCACCCTTTGAAAAAATGTAAGAGGGTCGAGGATTTAGCTCAGTGGTTCTGCCGCCTGCCACACAGGCGCAAGGTCCCAAGTTCGATCCCCGGTACCAAAAAAAAAAAAGAAAAAAGGAAACCATTCCTACCCTGAGGGCCATATAAAGAATAGACCTCGGGTGGGGTTTATTGACTACTGTGCATCATCTACAAATATACTACTTCTATACCAATTCTTAGCCTCTAATTATTTGAGTTATCAATAATTCTAACGTAGTATAGAACTCATGGATATCGTGAGCATCCTTGTTTTGTTTCTCTTAGGGCAGAGGTCTGTGATGTTTTCCTACATGTAAAATACTGCTCTTAGGACTAAGGCACGTATTTTTATCATGCTCGGCAGGTATTCATCAATTGCCAGTTTCTTGAATTTTTAAAATCAGGAATGGATGTTTAATTTTGTGAAAGGCTTTTTAATTTTAAGCATCTATGAAGGTTATCATAGCATTTCTCTATCATGTATATTATCATGGTATATTCTACCAGTTCCTGACTTACAGTTTTAAGTGATGCTGGATTTTCTTTGCTAATGTTTCCTAGTGTTAGTTAGAAATTTTGCCTCACACATATGAATGATACATTTTTGTCTTTATTCTTTTTATCAGATTTATGTCATAAAAATGAATTAAGTGGGCCGGGGTTTAGCTCAGTGGTTTCACCGCCTGCTGTGTAAGCCCAAGGACCCGAGTTCGATCTCTGGTACCAAAAAAAAAAAAGAATTAGTTATCGTTCCCTTTACTTTCAACAATTTATGGCACATTGGAATTATCTGGTTGAAAGTTTAGCTTGAATTCAGTGAGAACATCTTAATAACCTTTTCTAGGAAAATCGGTCAGGTTAGACTGTATCATTTTTGGTAATCTGTATTTTCCTAGCAAAATGTTTGTTCAGTTTTGTTAATCTAGTTTCTTAGCAAAGTACAGTACTAGTTTCTTTTGGACTTTAAAATTTATAAGTGTGGAGGCCATAAAGTAGTGTGAATATGATTTTAAAAATTTGTGACATCTTTGTTACTTTTTGTGTATTTGTGATTTCTCTTCAAGTTAACAAGTGTTTCTTACTATTATTAATTAAAAACAATTGGGTATTTGACTATTAAAATTATGTTTTCGTTTTATTTCATTTCATTGATATCAGCTTTTCTTTTGTACTTCCTTGTACTTTCTTTTGGTTACTTCATCCCTTTACACCCCTCCCTCTACTTTTTTTTTGAGACAGGGTGTTAATTTGAAGTCCAGGTTGGCCTTGAATTCACAATCTTTCTGCCTCATCTTCCCAAGTGCTGGGACTATAGGTGTGCACCACCATGCCTGGCTGCTGAAGTCATTTTTAGTTTTACTACAAAAACTATTACTATGAATTTTATTTTTATCCCTGCTTTATTTGTATGCAAGATAGGTTTTGTTTTTCCAAGACAAAGTCTCATTATGTGGTTCAGATTGACCACAATAAACTCCCTACTATCCCAGGCTGGACTTGAACTCGCAGTGATCCTTCTGCCACAGCCTCTTAAGTGCTGGTATTACGGGTGTGTACCACCACACCTTGCTTAATTTATATTTTTGACTTACAGATTTACTAGGATGAATGAGATGAGATCAAAATGCATGGGAATCATTTGTATTTAAAACTTTATTGTAATAGACATATTTACATTAATTCCTCTCTAAATACCCCTCCTTGTTTTAAACAATTATCCTATCATTCATGTCATTCATTCTTCTTTTGTCATTGTGTTGTCAAGGCCACTTTGATGTCCTGAATTAATTCAAAACATTTACCTTTCATGGTCATTTTGAATTTGGGGAAGAGCTAGAAGCTGCAGTGTGAGATGAGGACACACTGTAAAGTGTTTATTTGACCACAAACAGTTGGTCAGCCCAGTGTGATTAAAAAATACAGTGACTATTTAAACTAAAAAAAGTATTACAGTAAAAGACACATTGCCATTAATTCCCCTCAAGTACTCCCTCATACTTCAAACACTTACCTCATCATTCTTGACAATTATCTTTTACTGTAATGTTAAACATTCACCATATTTTTGATCACCCCAACATGCTTATCCAGTCAGTATATACTGTTTCTTGCATCTCTAGTGGTCCCCCCTCCCCCATACTAGGGATTGAATTCGTGGCCTTTGCATTGATCTTAATCTCCAACTCTTTTTTAAATTTTTTATTTTGAGCCAAGTTCTTCCAAAGTTACCCAGGCTGGGCTTCAGCTGGCTATCTTCCTGCCTCAACCTCTCGAGTATAGTATTGGGATTACAGGTGTGTACCACCATGCCTGTCATCTCTTGTAGCTTTGCTTCATAAAGTATTTGCTATGTCACTTGATGAGTATTCACAGTTTTTGTATCTGCATTGTGAATTGTGACTTTTAGCAATAAAAGTGCTCTTATTTTTAAGCCTTTTTGTCTTCAATGCTATTCTTTCAGGCTATCAGATGGGCCCTTAAAAAAATTACTTCCAGCTGGGTATGGTGGCTAATGCCTATAATCCTAGCACTGGGGTGGCTGAGGCAGGATTGCTGCAAGTTTGAGGCCAACCTGGGCTATATAGTGACATCAAGGCCAGCATGAACTGTATAGGGAGATGCTGTCTCAAAGAAAATAAAATTACTTCCACTTGCCTCAAATACTTTCGTTCATACTTTTTTACCCTTTCTGAATCTGTTTCTTGAATAGAGTGTATGATTAGGCCTAGCTTTGTAAGCCAGGCTGAAAATTTTCTTTCAGTGAATGAGTTAGGTCTATTTACATTTATTTTTATGACTGATACGTTTGGTCTTGTCACAGTATTTTATGTGTTGCTTTATTTGCAATATTCCTAGTTCTATGAGATACATATTCTTGGCTTTCATTAAAATTGTTTTCTAAAGTTTGCAAAGGTTCATGGTTTATTTTAATCCTGTATTATTTGACCTTTTACTTTTTTGGGGGGATACTGGAGATTGAACCCAGAACCTTTCCACTGAGCTGTATCTCCAAGCTCCCTTTTTTGAGTCAGTGTCACTTGAGTTGCTCAGAGTAGGTTCAAACTTGGAATCTTTGTGTCTCAGCTTCCCACGGTTCTAGGATTACAGGTGTAGGCCACCAGTTTGTGTGTTGATTTTTACATGACATTCTTCAAACTGTCAACCAAGTTTGCCTACTATACTTTCCCTCTTCAGTTTTCTTCCAGTTTTTGTTACAGCATGTAATATTTCCCTTCCACTATTACCTCAGTATTTTAATAATGTATTTGGTACTAAAATCCTAATTATGAACAAACAAAAAACTGGTATTCTGTTACCCCGATAATGAAGGACAAGTGGTGGATATAAAAGTTTAGTTTGAACTTTCCAGTATTTGAAAAAATTTGTTCTCATTGTTGCCTTGTTTTGTGTACTGTTTTTGCCGTCTGATATTTTTACTTAAGATCTTAAAATCTTAAGATTTTTTTTTTTTTTTTGGTACCGGGGATCGAACCCAGGTCCTCAGCTTGCGAAGGCAGGCAGTGGAACCACTGAGCTAAATCCCCGGCTCGAAGATCTTATTTTTAGCTTAATAGTTTCACTTGAGTACATCTTTAAGTTTTTCATTCTGAGTTGATATTCTGTGGTTCCAGATAGGCTTTTTCAGTGTGTAGATTCTGGTCTATTTCTGGAAATTTTTCTTAGATTACAGTTTTTAAGTATGTTATGTTCCATTATAGTGTTTTACTTCTTTAGGGATACAAATTAAATGACTGTTGGTTCTTTTTGACCTGCCTTCTAACTTTATCTCCCACTGACCTTTTTTACTTGCCTTTTCTTTTTCTTAGTACCTTTTCATCCTTTCATGCTTGTCATTTGAGTTTATTCTGCCTTGGACATTATTTTCGTTACTTTCTCGTCACTGAGACGCAATAACTGACACCTACAACTTAAAGGAGAGGTTTATTTTAGCTCAGTTTGTAGAGGCTTCAGTTCAAAGCTGGTTCTAAGGCAGAGAAGCAGGCAACAGGAAGAAAGATGGAGGAGGGAGAGAGACTTCCAGGCCCCACCCCCCAGTGACCTGCCTCTGACTAGGCTTCGCCTCCCAACATCACAGTCAACTGTAAACTCATCTGCAGATTAGTCCACTCTTGAGTATCTCACCCCATGATCCAGTCACCTTCCCAGAGCCCCACCTATGAGTGCATGAAGTTTTGGGGGACATCTAGAAATGAACCATATAGAAATTTTGTAACTTAGTCTGTCTTTTCTTTCTTGATTTCAATTTCTCCTTTTAGTTTGTATACCAAACAAATTTGATTGGTTATAGGTTTTTTTGTATCCCCAAATATTTTTTGAGTGTATTTTGTCATAGCGTTTTCTTTTGCTTAATGGTTATTTTTTGAGATGTGTTGGTCCTGGTTTTTTTTGTAGTAACTATACACCTGTTTATCCTTTTCTTCATTATTTTTCTGGAACTTGTAAAATAGCCAGTGTGCCCCTCTTCTGTTAGTACAACAGACTTTAAGTTTTAAATTTTGTCTTGGTGTAGATGGCTTTTGTTTTCCAGGACAAATGTGCCCTTATTACCTTTCACCTTCACCAACCAAATGTAAAAGGATGCTACCATTCCTTTTATTTTTCCAGAAGCTTTGGATTTGAAAAATATTTCAATAGTGTGCACTGTAACTTCCTTTAAATCCTGCTCCAGCTGAACTGTAGCATGCTCAGATTTAGAGTGGACTTACTTGGTTTGCATTTTTCACAAAGCCTTGCTACAGGAATGGGTCCTGCATGAGTAGGTCACATCCATGCCTCAGATTTAAAAATTTATCCTTTCTTCACATTTGGGTATTCTCCATCTTAAGGTTATATGGAGGTTGTGGTTTTTTGTTTAGTTTTATTTTAGTTTGACAGCTTTTGTTGTTAGTTTCCTAGAAGTTCTTGATGCTTTAAAGGAAAAGTGTTATATATCAAGTCTGAAAATTGCAATTCTATTCATAATCATGCTATTCAGTACTTTTATAGCACTTTGCAGTCTTTTCAACACTTTCACATGCTTTCTAATATAATCATCTAAAAAAATCTGCTTCACAGATCAAAAAATTGTGACTTGAATTTATTACATGAATGGTTAGTGTCATGTAGCATTTGACAATACTAACATTTAACACAGCTTTCTCATTTAGATTCTGTGCCTTTTCTGCTGTACATCATTACTTTTTGATACACTCTGAATGTCCAAACTAGTAAACCTCTGTAGTGAGTACATTTAAAATAATACAAGGCATGAGCCTTCGTAATATGGTTTAGTTGTTAAGTGTTTTGATGCTTTTTAAAAAAGATTGATACAACTGTTCTTGCTCATCTTACAGGACCAAGCCATATGTCATTGTACGTTCGAGCCCACAAAGGATGGACAATTTCTCAGTGGTCTCTTGGCAATGGCACTCCAGTCACATGTAAAGGGGGAGACTATTTTGTATTTTATTCCCATGGACTCCAGGCCTCTGTGTGGCAGTTCTGGATAGAAGTGCAGGTAGGCATTTCCCAGCAATTCTTGTTTTATTGAACAGTCTCCTATGTGGTATTTAGCAAGAACATTAGTTCTTGTATCCTGAACATCAGTTCAGTATCCTGCCTTCAGAGAACTGGTTTTCTCCAGCAGGTCTTGGGAGAACAACCTGAAGGAGGAATGGTCACTGTGGCTATTGCTGCCCACTATCATTCTGGAGAAGACAACAGATCCTCTCAACTGACTGCCCTGAAGGAGAAGTTCCCAGAATGGGTATTTCCCTTTGCCTGGGTGTGCACTTACAGTCTCTTTGTGTTTTAATCTTGTGGATGAGCTCCAAGTACATGTCCAGTGGATACTCCACGTGACAGTTTCTCCCCACATTACATGGATATTTGTAATGTAAGTCAATGAATTTTAATGAGCATATGTTCAAAGAGCTTTTTAGGTTAATAGTCTTTAGAGTCAAGCACTCTGTGGGTTAAACTATGGAACAGTAGGGCATGGCCTTTTTGACACTTGAAAATGCCAGGTTTTTGGCACTTAAATACATGTGGTTGCTGCCACTGCATACTGTGGTATGTCATTTTATATGACCTTCAGGATAAGAGCCAGTAAACCACTTCAGTGGTTGTCCCTCTTAAAATCAAGAAAGGTGTAGACCAGTGATGGTGAACTTTTTAGAGCTTTCAGTGATAACAGGCAGTTGTGGCATGACTGATATAGAATGTCAGACCACTACTGAGACAAGTCATTTCCAATTAAGGCCCAAGACCATGTGTTGTGATGGTGGGTAAAAAATACCATTTGCTGGGGTTGGGACTCCCCTTGAGGTACAACTTTTAGTTCACTGGAAGGTGATTTCCCTGTGGACTATGGAAGCAGCATTGGACCTTTGAGGCCCTCACAGCCATACAATGCTTATGCTTTGCTAGGCATCCTCTAGAGCAGTGGTGTTGAACTTACGGCACATGTACTGTAACTGGCTGTTTATTATCATTGAAAGCTCTAAAACGTTTGCCATCACTGCTCTGGAGTATTCTTGAAACCTGGACCCCTGGTATAGAGCCAGGTCCTGAGCTTAGTGACTCACTGTCTGACAGTTTGTCACTGAGAGCCATTGGTGTGCTGCTCTCCTGAGGAGGTTTTCCTCTGACACATACTTGTTCTCCTTTCTCTATGTTACCAGTTTGAGAAAGGAAGTATGTGTTCAGTTACATTTCCCTCTGGGTTTTCAGAGGTTCTTTTGATTCAGAAAATTGTATAAGTATATGACTTGAAGTTTCTTCCTCAGAGCAGAGCTGCCAGCATGGCCATTCTGGGGTGGAAGGAGAGGAAGGTGAGGATCATGGGGATGGAGAGCTGTGGCATTTTAGGTATTTATTCTTTTTGTTTCATAGGAGTCTTCTGTTATACAAGGTTAATCCTTTAGGGCACACTTTTATTGATGCACCTGGTCCCTCTTTTTGTTTAGCCAGTTTTTTGGGGTTTTTTTTGGTAATTTACTATCCAGTGGGACCAGCCTTCCTGAGACTTGAGGTTGTGGCCTGTATGGGAATTAGATCATTGTACCTATAGCTGTTAGTGTGTATCAAAGTAGCACTTATCATTTTTAGGTTCCAGCAGTAATAGAGTTTGGTGAGATTAGTGGTGAATTAGGCTTAATGTTTTTCCCACTCTGAAATGTAAAAAGTTTGACAAATTTGTGCTTGTATTTGTTGAACACACCCTTTTTTTTTTTTTTTTTTTAAAGTAGACTTCTCAGGTCATGTGGGAACAAGAGGAATGCTTCTTGAAAAGAGGCCCTCAGATCTGCTTGAACACCGAGAGCATAGTAATTGTGTGTCAAAGGAGAAAACTTTCCTAAAACTGCTTGTGTGACTTATGTGGTACACTTTCTTAACCATGTTCCTTAACTAACGGGGCCTCTGCACATAGCAAGGCTGCAGCCAAAGCTGAATGTAACATTCTGCATTCTGGCTGTTACCTCCCAGAATTGATACTTTATAGAAACCAAATTTTTTCACTCTCATGTACTTCAAATTCAAGTTTGTGGCTATAAATAGGTAAGGTCTGCAGGGTTTATAGTTTATACAGAGTTGTAAAGAAAAGTAACAGTAGTAATATCTCAATTTCATAATATAGTTTATGTATTGTCCCTGTGGTTAATCTGAAAAAGATTATTAGACATTTATAGAAAAACAAATTGCTCCTTTGTTATTTTTCCTTTGGGAAGAAAGACATTTCAGTAATAATCATGGTTTTCCTTTTTGGTATTATTTCCCTATGCAAATAATTCTCGTTTTCTTTAGCATGATGAAGCTTTGTTATTTTGCAAAGTCAGTAACAAGATGTTCATGCTTAGTATCTGGGAGGTTGTTTTAATGCCAGAAATGGTCAAGTAATTACATGCAGTATTCATGACCCTGTAATAAGCACACAATGTCAGTCTCTGAGATTAAACCTGTTAGTTCCTACCCTTTTAACCACTTACCAAACCAATTATTTAAATATAAGGTGATCAAAAGTTGCATATTTTTAATTTTGTAACAGGAAATATAAAAATAATTTTATCAAATTTATTCAATACAAGAATTGAGTGAGGCTGGAGTTAGCTCAGAGGCGCCATGCCTGCCTGGCAGGTGCAAGGTTCTGAGTTCAATTCCTGATACCAAAAAAAAAAAAAATTTGGTGATTGGAATGACATTTGCCTAAGCGACCCTCGGGGTAAACTGTTTCTCAATCATTTAAAGCTCTAACATACATTTAAATTCTATAAAAAACAAGTAGCACAGTACCACCTATTTAGGGACAGTGTGAAGATCTGCCATTTCAAAATGATTTTTATGTTTGATCTAAGAATGATTGTTGCGTGGAGTGCTTAGCAGATATAATTAAACATGGGAGGATTCACTAAGATATTACCTGCTAAGGAAGCATGAATGTGTTTCATTAGTTTGCTGACTTGTTGAGAACTGTTACCTTATAATGTTACTGAAATAAACATACTGGTTGGTATCTGTTAAACAGAAAAACATCTTTAACTGCTTATGCTTTATCCCCATATTTCAAGTCTACACAGCCTTTTTAATTGCTGTTAAAAATATAGATGGCTCATGTGGGTATAAAGTGATAGGAAGAAAGAACCCAACGTTTCCATCAGTTGGAATCTTTTTTGATCTTGGAATGAAATGGTGCATCTCAGTTTCACAGAAATTAAAATGACTTAAATGGTGAACTTCGTCACATTTGGAAGTTTAAAGTCATCTCCCTTGGGGGATGAAATCACCAAAAGGCTAATTAAGTACTATGTTCCTTTATCGGGGATAGGACAGAGGGAAGAAATTACCTTTCAGCCAGAGTGACCCCCTTACTTATTCTAATCTCCATCCAAGGGAAGGGCAGAATAACCAAACAAAGCATATACTTTAGATCCAAAGTCTCTGTCCAAGTTTTTTAGTTTTCTGGATGAGTTCCCTCAGAACTTCAGTACAAAGTGAAACATAAAAAATATCCACTCTTTAATATACCTCTACTTCTTTTATTTCTAAACTTTTTTTTTTTTTTTTGGTACCGGGGATCAAACTCAGGACCTTGCGCTTGCAAGGCAGGCAGCGGAACCACTGAGCTAAATCCCCGGCCCAACGTCTACTTCTTTTAGGCCCAGTAAAGCCAAGATACAGTTATGCTTTGTTGTATCTGTTTTCACTTAACATACAGAAATTTGGGGCACATCATGTCAAAAATATAATGATTTAAAAAAACATGTTGACAACTTCTTTTATCCAGTTTGGCCCCACAGCATAACCACAATTCACCCTAGGAATGCAAGGTTGGTTCAACTTTGGAAAACCCACCAGTGTGACATGCCCATATTTGTAGAATTAAGGACAGGAACCTCAGTAGATGCAAAAAATTTTCTTCTACAAATCTTAAAACCTTTCCATGATAAAAATCTTCAACAGATTTAGAACTTAACTTGGTTAAGGTCATCTGTGAACATCATATACTGTCAGAAAAGACAAGATATCCATCATGCCAATTCTATTTCCTGGTGACTAGCCAGGGCAACTGTGCAAAAGAAAGAAAAAGCTAAAACCATCTCTAGTTGCAAATAACACGATTGTCTACATAGAAAATCCCGAAAACCTTGTTAGCTTCAGTGATGTTCATGACCCAGTATCAATATACAGAAATCAATTCTATTTCTATACACAGTCCAAAACTGAAATTAAAGAATTCCACAAACACAGATCATTGTAATTAAATCCAGTAATAAGGCCACACATTTATACAGTTTTTGATAATGGGGAAATATTTTTCCATAAATGGTGCTCAGACAACTGAATATCTATACGTAAATGATGTCAGACCACTACTTCATACCATATAAATTAACTGAAAATGGATCAGAGACCTAAATGTATGAGCTACAATCTATATAACTCATAGAGGAAAGAAGGCATAAAAATGTAACTTGGATTAGGCAATGTCTCCCTAGCCTATGACACCAAAAACAAAGGCAACCAGTGAAAAAAACTGGTCAGAAACAAGGCAAGTATGTTCACTCTCACAACTCAGTCAGGATAGTTCTTGAAATTTTAGCTGGTTAGGCAACAGAAAAGAAGTCAAATTATCTTTGTATATAATATGGTTCTGTATGAGGAAGACCCTACCAAATACTTTTAGAGCTGACAAAAGAATGCAGCAATATACCAGTATATAAAATCAACTTTAAAAGTCAAAAGCTTTAGCATACACCAGTAAAAGACTAGTCTTTACACTAAAAATAGATTAGCTGAGAAATCAGGAAAACAATTCCATTCCTAATGGCTTCAAATAAAATAATCAAGTAGGTGGATGACCTCTATAGTGAAAATTTCAAAAGTGAAGAAAGACCAGCCCCTCATGCTCTTGCACTGGCAGAATTAATACAGTCAAAATGGCCATATTACCAAAAGCAACCTACAGATTCAGTGCAATCTCAATCAATATACCAATGACATTCTTCACAGAATTAGTAAAAACAATCCTAAAATTCATATGAATAAGATCCAGAATAGCCAAAGCATCCTAAGCAAAAAGAGTAAGGCTGGAAGCATCACAATACCCTATTTCAAATTATACTACAAAACCACAGTAACAAAAACAGCATAATATTGGCATAAAAATAGAACACATAGAGGGCCGGGGATTTAGCTCAGTGGTTCCACTGCCTGCCTCAAAAGTGCAAGGTCCCGAGTTTGATCCCCAGTATAAAAAAAAAAAAATAGACATGTAGAGTAATAGAACAGAATAGAGGATGCAGAAACAAACTTACACAACAAAGAGTCAAAAATGTATGTTGGAGAGAAGGCAATCTCTTTAAACAAGTAGTGCTAGGAAAACTGGACATCACTTGTAGAAGACTGAAACTGATCATCTCATTCTGTTAATACATGGATCACAAACCTCTGAAACTTTCAAACTGCTAATAAAACACAGGAAACACTTGAAGCCACAGGCAAAGACTTCCTGAATAGGACTCCCAGTAGCACAGGAGATAATAGCAAGAATCAACAAATGGGACTACATCAAATTAAGCTTCTGCACAGCAATGGAAATAACTGAAAAACAGCCTATAGAATGGAAGAAAATCTTTACTAGTTATGAGGATTAATGTCAAATAATATTAATATTAATATCAAATTAATATATAATGAACTTGTAAAACAAAGTACATGTAATCAATAAGTATTTTTTAAATGTTTAACATCTTTAGGCATTTGATAAAATTCAAATCAAAACTATGTTGAGAGTCCACGTCACGCCAGTCAAAATGGCTAGTTAGTACAGTGGGCCCCCGAAATTCATGGGAGTTACATTCTTAGAGCATTTGCAAATTGTGAAAACTTGCAAATTTCAAATATGGTCAGAAAAATGCCTGCCTATAATGCCTATTTTTATAGTTTAAAACCTAAATATGCTATGTCTCCCACAGTTATGTAATTTAATAAAATACTGTATTAATAAAGGCTTAGAAGGCTCAGGGTGTTTTGGTGGCATCTTAGGGCTTTAAGACCAAAACTGAGAACACTGGAGACAGTTACATGTGGTACAGCAACCTGCAATGATGGAATGCTGGTGTCATCTGCCTGAGATGGGTTACAGGCCAGCAGCCAGCCAGCAGCAAGGGGAACTGAATAATGCTCTCGGATTGCCTACGTGCAAAGCTCCTGCCAAATAAACAATTGCAGAGGATATTCTGTGAAATTGCAGGGGTTTCCCCAAATTTTAGTTAGGTTCTAAGGAAAAATCTGAACGACTGAGGCCATAAACTCTGAACCACAACTTTATGGGGATATACTGTATAGAAGAAATGTTTAACATTTTAAATCATTTGGAAAATTCAAATCAGAACTACATTGAAATTCAATCTTATCTCAGAATGGCTATCATCAAGAAATTAATAAAGGCTAGTGAGGGTGCAAGGGTAGTTAATTAGTACAGCCCCTGTCAAAATCAGTCAAAAAACAAAAGTAGAACTACTGTACCTTTTGATGCAGCTATATCACTCCTTTGGTATATACCTGAAGGAATTAAAGTCAGCATACTATTAGGACACTGTATTTGCATAAGGAACCAGCCCTAAGTGCCCATCAACAGATGAATGGGTAAAGAAAATTATAGTATATACACACGCAATGGAATATTATTTAGGCATAGGGAAGAACAAGCATATTGAGTGAAATAAGCCGGACTCAGACAAATATCACATGTTCTCCCCAATATGTTGAATCTAAAAGAGAAGACAAGAAATTAGAAGGCAGCTTATTAGGATAGGGGGAAAAGGTGTAATGGTGGGTAATAGGGGGATAGATATGAGAAAAATATATGCATTGAAATCCCTATCCCATGTGAAACTAGGACGGCAAGGCAAAGGGATAACTGGGGAGGGTGGTGATCAATGTATGTGCATTTACTAATTTCCCAAAATGGAACCTATTAATCTGTATAACCAATAAGTGTGAAAAGTAAATTAGAATCAAAATGAAACATACGTGTTTGAAAGGATACTAGAAAAGATAGGATGAAATTTTTGCAAATCACATATCTGATATGGATTTAGTATCCAGAATATATAAAGAATCCATGCATACCAATGATAAAAGGAGATAAGTGATCTTTTCATTTTTTTCTTTGACGATCTATAATCGGCCAATAATTGTATGAATAGTTATATATTAGCTCTTAATAAGCACAACAGAAATTATAGTGACATGGATTTAGTATCCAGAATATATAAAGAATCCATGTACCAATGATAAAAGGAGATAAGTGATCTTTTCATTTTTTTCTTTGATGATCTACAATCGGCTAATAATTGTATGAATAGTTATACATTAGCTCTTAATAAGCACAACAGAAATTATAGTGACATCTCCATTTCATATACAACTTGAATGGCTTTGATCAAAAACAGGCAAGTTTTGGTAGTAGATAATGGGACCTCTGTAAACTGCTTTCTAAATGTTAGTGCAAGCAGTCTGAAATAGTTTGGCATCTCTGCAAGAAATTAACCAGTTACACCATTATAACCTAGCAGTTCTACTCAGAGAGAAATGAACACATGTCCATACAGAAACATATACAGTAATGCACCTATCCCATGGAGATGCACTCTAAAATTCCCCTATGCACTCCAAGATAACCCTAAAACTGGGTAGTACTATTGAAACTTTGTCCTATACATACATACCCAAGATGAAGTTTATGTTTTAGGCACAATGTGCTGTAATAAAAGTTATTTAAAACTATTTCTGCAATTTTTCATTTAATATTTTTGGACCTTGGTCAGGCTGACTGTAGGTAAATGAAACTTTAGAAAGTGAAAACTATAGATAAGGAGGAATTATTATATGTGAATGTTCATAGTAGTGTTACTTACAATGACCAAAAAGTGGGGGAAAAAACCGACTAAACCTTCAGCTGCTGAATGGGTAAACATCCACACAATATAACATCACATACACAACCTTAAGGAACAAAGTAGTGGCAAACGGGGATGCATATTGAAAATCTGATCCCTGACAGAAAAGTCTGGCTGTGATTCCACTAATGTCTTACAGATGACCAGATTTATGAATACAGGAAAATCATTTTTAGTCCTGTTGAAAGATGATGTCTAATCTCCTGTACACTTAAAATATAAAATTTTGTTTTCTTAATGGAGCCTATACAGTAAACAATTTTCTATATTTCATTATATTTCGACCATTTCTCATGCTATGAATACAACTATTCTTCCAATAGTCTGTTGTCAGGCTTCTAGGATGCTGCCAACTCTTGATGTTCCCAATTCTACATCTACACACAAATCTTTTAAATAAATGTCTGAATTTGTAGCCAGTTCATAAGGAGAACTCTAAAAGATAGAATTATAAAATGAAAAGTATAATGTGTATATATATATATATGAATGAATGAGAAGAGCAGGAAACCAACACAGGGTTGTGTCAACCATGTTGTCTTAGAATATTTGAGGCTTTTAATAAATACATACTTTTTGTTGTTAACCTAAGATGATAAACAAACAAGTTTGTAGAATGGTTTTATTGCTCTTTACCAAGTAAAAAATACATGTTACAGAGGCAGTAGCAATTTTAATTACAAGTGAATCTCGACTCTACCCCATGACTTATTTTGGTATCAGCAAATAATTTAAATGTATTTAGTAACCTTCAAATAGTTACACTGAATATTTAAGTGCATTGGTTAAATTATGGCTTAAACAGTTCGTATTTTAACCAAATAAGATAGCAAAATAAAGTGAGCTTTTAAAAATTAAAGTATATAACAAACTATCAGAGGGAAATTTTCTGTAACCTTGCCAAATTTCTTACCTTGAGACAGCTTATATCTGGTAATTAAAAAGTGATCATTTTATAGAAAAGTTTCACAGGCTAAATTACAGAAATAATGTTAACTTATTGGTGTCCTGCTTTCAAGGATGTGAGATGAATTCAGCAGTGTTTTATTTAGGATATCTGAAAAGATCACAACTGTTTAAATGGTAAGTCATTTTTATTGACTGAATATTCACATGACACACAAATGTAATGCTGTTTTTTCTCCCCCTAATGGATTAGGACAGGAGAAGATATTTCAGTTTAGTTTCTTTTTGCACTGGTTTATTTTTTTATCTTGAGATTTAGAGAAAGGTGGTTTGAACTGACGACTTAAAAAGGAGCACCAGAAGAACCAGGTACCAGTAGTCACATATTCCACCCATTCAGGAGTTTTATTATGTGAAGTTATTGCACTTGTAATGTAATAAGTAAATAATAGTAAATTACCAAACTCTTATTATTTTCAATAGTTGATAAATTTTGAAATAAGCAATTTCAAAATGATTGAGTTTCCCTTCAAAGGAAATCTGGCACAGACAACTAAATCTAGCTATGTACTTTAAAAAGCAAGGATAGAGGACCAGGTTTTAATTCTAAACTATAACTGCACTATGAAGAGAGGCTGTTTCACATAGTGGTATGGATTTGGTCCACATCTAATACACTTACAAAAATAAACACGTTTTTATAAAAAAAATTACATTGCATTCCTTGTTCAAATTGCACAGTACAAACAACCTATCTAAATTAATACTGTTTTTAGATAATCAGAATTACATATAGTGGACATGTGTTTAGTCAGAAGCAATTAAGGAATATGTGGTACTGTTTTCATAATGTATGAAAACTAAAATTTGTCATATCTAGAAATACATAAAATATTTTTAAAGTTTACAATAAAGAATGCATTCTTTACATATTTTTAGTAGCCATGATAATATAGGATTCAGCTGTGTATTTACATCAAAGTCCATTTTTATTCAATTTACAAAAGCAATAAATAAGAAACATTAATTTGAACAAAACCTGTTCCACTTCATGATCATTGGGACCATTTCTGTGACTTTATGACCAAGCCACTAAATGCATGTTCCATTTTGAAGGCTGCTCATTTCTGGAAAGAAGCGCAAGCCCTGTCTTTATTCTAAGAGTAGGTATCTTTACTCATGCAGAATCCAGTAAAACCTTACAAATTATAACACAGGCCTTAGAAATATGAACAGTGCCTTTGAGTATATTTTACACAAGAGCATTTACAAAAAGGTATAGTTTTTTGATACAAAATAGTTTAGCGGTATCAGCATGATTGATAACCCCTCATACCACTGCCTAGTGGATCTAGTAGGAATCAAGCTAGCTAAAAACAGGCACATTAACTGACAGGTAAATAAGCTTTCATCAATTCAGGTCTGAGATTTAAAGGCTAGTAAAGTCAAGGAGAATGTCTCCATTGCACTAGCATAAGTGCAAGGGTAGTCATCTTTTCAGAGAACCAAATAGAGAGTCCAGTGAGCTCTATCCAAGGAAGCAAACAGGTAGCTCAAGTGCTCAATGAGCTACAGCAAGCACCTTAGCATTTATTTTAAAAAAAGCAGTTTAGACCTGGTGCTGAACCATAAAACATATGAAACTAAGTTATGAAAAAGCTCATCCAGGACAAAATTATCCCTATGGTTTGCAAGCTACCAACCTTTGAATAAAACAAAAAAAATGTACACCTGTACAACAGCATTTCCACTGCAGCTTTAAAAAAAATTATGAAAGATGTTTTATTTCATATCACATTTTTAATGGAGTCCAAGAGATTTCTTAGAGAAAGAGTTCATTAAAATATATAATACTTTACCAAAGAGTCTCTGAGCTGAGTTCTCCTTTTAAATCATTCAACTAGGTCACCGTGCACTCAGCTGCACACCGGTGCTAATACTGCCTGTTGTGACATTACTTACTGTTGTTAGGACACAGAACAGTCATAAGTCCCATCCTGAAATGGTTCCTCCTCTTCTGCTTGGGCTGTGTCCTCTTCTTTCCGGGTAACTATACTGCTACCCCCAACCTCACATTGGGAGACACTTCCATGGCCAGAGGAGCCCCTGCTCTCCTCTGCCCTAGGGCTAGTCTGTTCAGGAGTCTTACTCACTGCTATTGGTTGGAAGGCATCAGGCTGGACTTGCTCTTCTGTTATCTCGCTGAGCTTCTGCAGTTGTGGCTTAATGATGTTTAAAAATGGCTTATATCCAGGGCTAAGTAGAGGGGAGAAAATTAGTTCTCATATGCTGTAATTCAAAAGACCTAACAAAATGTTATGGACACACTTCTAGTAAACATCGATACAGTGAAGGAAGCAATAGATTACGAGAGGAGGGAAGGCTTCTTAAATGCCCTGCCCAGCACAGAAGAAGCTGTACATAGATAGCATAGGCTCAAATCAAATTTTTGAGCTGTAGGAGCAAGGACTGATATTTTAAAACAAGTGTTGCTAGAGTCCAAGGCTCTGAACTTCCACCCATTACTTCCATTGAATGTTTTTTTTCCAAGCATTTTTATTGCAACCACAAAACTACAAATCTTAAATTGCAGATTAATTTGAAGATCATTTATACTGCATCATCTTAAGTCAGTGACACATTCACATTATAAACTGATCACCACTATAAACATTACTCATTCATATGGCTGGGTACAAAACAATTACTAAAGAAAGTATCCTTAAGAGTGAATGTATGAGCCAGGCATGGTGGCACATGCCTGTAATCCCAGGTACTAAAGAGATCCAGACAGGATGATTACAAGTCTGAGGCTAGCCTGGGCAATACAGTGAAACAATGTCTCAAAGTTTAAAAAATGCTCAGTGAAGCTTAGCATGTGTGAGGTCCTAGATTCAATTCTCAGTACCAAAAATATGTGTATGTATATATATATATATGTGCATTGTGTGTGTGTGTCTGAATATGAAACTTGATTTCTGCTAACCTAAAGAATACCCAAAATAAATAAATAGTAAGTCTTAATGTGAAAGAATATGATTCACCAAGGCTAACAAGCTTCTGGGAACCAGTACTTACCAATCTGTAGAGGCCCATCTGTCCACTGCATGAAGTCCTATCTTTATGTTTTGTAACATCTCTCCATCTACCTCTGAAGACTGTGCAATAACCAAAATCTGATTGATTACTGAAGATTCTCTAAGAATCAGGCCTATGACAATGCACCAATCCAGACACCCTGCCTCCATGAAAATATGTAGCAAGTACCTACATAAAAAAAGAAACAAAATGATTTATGCTAAAAAGCATCTATGATTATTAGGAAAGTGGCTCCAGCACCCCTTTTGCACAAATTCCGAGTAGCTTCCTGTGCTTTCGAATATGAGAAACTCACCGGAGCTGGACTTGGGATTTGTGAGGTCCTTTACTTGCCAGCTCCATGGAGATGTGTTCCAACTCTGACTGGGTCAAACTGAGTGTGGAGAAATTTTCATCCACCACGGTCCAGTCTCCATCTACCATGGAGCTACTTTCAGTCAGGTCTGTGGCTGAACCAATGCTGCATTCATCACCTGATGAAGAATTTCAAAAAGTTACAAACCAGCTTCTTGTTGAAAATATATTTCCTTTTAGTTTTATTAGCTATTCTTCAGATTGTGATTTCTCATCAGGATTTTGAAATCAGAACATTAATTCTGCTAAAATAGCCATGTTGTATGAATAGTACTTTTTAAAAAAATCAGTAGATCCATAAACAGACATCACATAACAATGGGATGGAAAACATACTACCATCAATATGCAGTCTTCCTTACCTTCCCCCCCAAAATCTAGTTACCATTTCACCAAGTTTTTAGATTTAGCTACCAATTTACAGGAAATACAGAGTATACTGTTCAAGCAAATCATGAAGATGCAATCAGCAAAATCCACATTTTGAATAAATCCACAGAATCATGTTTTCTCAATGAATAAATTGCAAGGGTGAAAGCGATATGGGGATAGGGAACAATCATTTAGAAAAAAACATACAATGTATAAAGTATGACATTTTAAAAAATGACATTCATGAAACAATAGGAAATCTAGATACTTGATGGTATTAAAGAATTATTACATTTTTAGCAGGATGATAATGGTATTATGTTTTTATGAGTCCTTGTAGGCTGATAAGCTGTCTTGGATGTGTGTCAATTAATACAGGAGAGGAGTAGTAAATAAAACGTGTATGGCCATGGTAATAATCAAAGCTAAATGATGGACATTGGGGAGAGTTGTCCACTATGTTATTTTCTCTAGTTTTTACATATGTTTAAAATTATCTCTTTAAGAAAAGTTCTATGAAAGAAGTAATGGCACCACCTCACATCCTTAGGATGGCTGCTATTAAAAAACAGAAAATAAGTGTTGGTGAGGATGTGGAGAAACCAGAACCCTTGATGGTACTTGTGGGAATGTAAAATGGTGCATTTGCTATGGGACACAGTATGACAATTTCTAAAAGAATTACAAGTAGATTACCTTATGATCCAGTAATCCAATTTCTGGGTATTTACCCAAAAGAACTGAAAGCAGAATCTCAGAGATACATCTCTCTAAATCTGTATTCATAAGCAGGATTATTCACAATAGTCAAAAGAGAAGCAACTTAAGTGTCCCTCCACAGAGAGAGAAACAAAATATATATAAACACAATGGAATAATCTGTGGACTTAAAGGGAAGGAAATTCTGATATTTACTACAACATGTATGAACCTGAGGACATTATGCTAAGTGAAATAAGCCAGGCTCCAAGAGACAAATACTACATGATTTTTTAATATGAAGTACTCAGAAAAGTCAAATTCATACAGACAGAAAACAGAATTTGGCTGCCAGCAGCTTAGCATGGGAGAGAATGGGAAGCTGTTACTAAATAACATATACACAGAGTTTTGTTTTTGTAAGGCAAAGTATTCTGGTTGATGGCAAAACAATGGGAATACAGTCAATGCTATTGATATTTATATTTAAAAATGCAAGAGGGTAAAAAGTATTTTACATTTAAAAAGTAATGGAAAAAGTAATGGCAGTTATAAGTCTCTGAGTTTATGAAACTCAGGTAATAGTGTAGATGAACTGATCAAACATTTAGTAAATGGGCATTAAAAAACTGCCAAAAAATCAAACCAATTACCATTTAAGCTCCTTTATTGTATAACCCTATGTCCACATAAACTGTCTCAAAACCTCTAATGTTAATTTACCCATTACTGTAGAACAGAGATTAGTGTACAATTTTTGGAAAGAGCCAGATAGTAAATCTTTTAGACTTTGAATGCCAAATGGTAAAATCAAAGATATTGTATAGGAACTTATTATATATATAACAAGAGAACAAGCAAATTTCCACAAAATTTTATTAAAATAAAAAAAATGGAATTTTTAATATAACGATACCATTTTGCTTAGAGTTTATTTTCTTAATTTTTTTAAACTTAAGAGCCTAAAGTTAGTGTTTTATTATGAAAATTGGTTGCAAAAGGAGTTGGGCATGATGGTGCATGCTTGTAGTCTCAGTTATGCAGGAGGCTGAAGTGGAAGAAGTATGAATTTGTATCCAGCCTAAACAATTTAGCTAAGATCTTGTCTCAAAACAAATTGAACTGCAAAGATCCATCTAATAATGCTTATCTGCATGAGACTTTACCAAAGCCATGTATCTAAAAAAGCATAGCAAAGTATAGTGAAGGCTGTTTTATTGTTCTTGTAACTGTTGACCTCCTAGCAGATATAGCTACTCCTTCAGGATGCTGAAAGAAGAGTGACACCTGAAATACTACAACACATAGACTTTTTCCTAAAGAAATGGAAGAGCTGGGATAAAAAGGCCCTTACCTTTAGTACATAAAGGTGACAAGAAGGCATCTTGCATTTGTGGTCCATGGGATGAGGCTGTGTCTATCTCATTATGGGTTGGGCTAACGTTGCTGAGCCAGCTCTGACTCCGTTGCATGTTAGAGACACCAGTGTCCATCTCAAGGTTTATAAAAGGGTCAGGTGATTGAGACTTTAAAAACTGCTCTCCCACTGTAGGTTAGGTTCAAGAATAAACAAAAAGTAGGAGAAATTCAAGATGCACTAAGTGCCATTTTCTATTCAGTTCTTTTATATTTCCCACCTGCCTAACCTATACTAGCAATTTAAAGCCTGCTATCCTACATTATATTATGTGCTCAAAAACTAGGGATGTGGAATTATAACATATATATTGATCACATGTCATGTACTGTATGTCTTAATGAAACTAGACAAGACTTCATTTTGTTATATGATTTGTCTTGGTTCTTAAGGGATGATACGAATTTTCCAAATATAATAAAAAGTTTTAAAGTTTTCATAGTTGGAAAACAATTTTTTTTTTTTTGATACCAGGGGTTGAACTTGGGTCCTTGCGCTTGCGAGGGAGGCGGCGGAACCACTGAGCTAAATCCCTGGCCCTGAGAAGATCTGAATTTTAAAAAAATCCTGTGTTTTAATTTTTCTTATACTTAAATATGCAGTTTCAGTTTGACTTCTCCTAGTTTAGAAGATGGGTTAAGCTGTCAAAGATAATTTTCACTATTTTCTCAGAATGAATTCTATCCAATAAATCACAATTTAGCTTAATTTGAAGTCCCTGACTAATGGGTTACGAAATCCTTTCCATAATAAGGTAAGCATGGTAGCTTTTAACTTCAGCTAGTTCTCAACTTCTTTATAACAATGATTAATTTATGAATGAGACTTTCAGGGTCAAAGGAGTAAGAGACATAAGTTCTAGTTTATTAAATCCTTGATCAAATGGTGGGTATTCCAACTATTATAAAAAAAAGCTGGCTTTAATTGGCTTGAATTTGGAAAGACTTCCTTGAATCTCAACTAATAGCAAAATGTCTAAATACTTGTAGTAAAACACAATTCTTCTTGTAAAAGTGAAAAGCCTACATTACCTGTTTGGTATTTTCCATTTTTGAAAGGAGAACTGATAGAAGATGCTGGGATGATGGGAAGTGGCCAAAGGAAATCTTTGTGGAGTCTTTTCAGGGCGATCACAAAATTGTCTACTCGGGCAGCGCGAGTACGTTCCTTGCATAGCCAACTAATTAGCTCAAAGCCTAGCTGGGCGGCAAAGCAGCCAAGGTCCTTTAATCGCACATCTTCTAAGAGACGCCGAGCATGTCTCCATAGCATCATGTCAATGTACATGTTCTCAGCACTGTCACTATCTTTGCTCCATCTGTAAGTGGAAACAAGAAAGCAAAATGGTCTTTAGTTTTATGCAGTGGCACTGATAAAGCTGATAAGGAGGTAGGAGATCCACTATCAAATATTGTCTGAAGGGAAGAAAAAGCCTCAGGGCTTCTCCATGAGACACTATGACCTGCTGAACATTTGAGGCATAGTAGGCTTTTAAGACTGATTTGGAGAATGGTTACCTGGAATAGGAAAAAAAGGGGACAAAAGAAGCTGTACCAGGAAGATGGTGGTGAATCGTTGACAGAAAGAAGGAAATAAATGCTGTAACTAAAGATCTATGAAGAGGACAGAGGTCATATGAAAGAAATTAAAGAGATGTAAAGTGAAATTAAATCTCTCAATATGAGTTAGGTAGACATATGGAAAAAATTTTAAAAATAACAATGACTAAACCCAGTCTCTTATCTCTTGCTTGTCTGAGCTGATGTGATTTAACTGGTTTGGTCCAGGCTATATGGCCCTTCCCTGAGAGCCAGTGCTGTGGAAAATAAAGATCTCAGTCTGTGGAGCAGAACCGCCTGGATTCAGATGTGACTACCATGAGTTCTGGGAACATAAACAAGTATATGTTTCTTTCTTTGCCCCCCCCCCATTAAGTTTATTGGTACATTTTAGGTATAAAATACATTTACATACATCATTGGGATCTTGTCCAGTTACATGAGTATCTTGGTTCTTTTTTTTTTCCCCTTCCCCTGCCCTCCCTTCACCCCCTCCACCCTTCCCTATTTGAAAAGATTTTGTTTCCACTTTTTTCCTTTTATCATATTTTTTCTTTTCCCTTTTTTCCTTTCCCCTACCCCTCCCACTTCCCCTGCTCCTTTAGACTTTTACTTCCTATTACAAATATCAATTATATATTTTTAAAATTACAATATCAAGACCTAGGAGACATTACCACAGATTTTACAGAACTTAAAAGGATATAGAAAGCATATTACAAAAATCTGTTTCAAAATAAATTTGACAACTTCTAAGAAGTACCTTGGAAGACAAATTAATGAAACTAACTCTGGAGGAAATATAAAATTTGAATAGCACCTATTAAAGAAAGTACATTCCTAGCTTGAAAACCTACCTATATAACAACAACAGGCTCATACATTTTAACTGATAAATTATATCAAACATTTAAAGCAGAAAAAAGAAGGAACACTTCTCCCCTCATTTTAGGAAATCAACACTGTGCTAATACTAAAACTGGATAAAGATAATAGAAGAAAAAAGTATAAACAGATAAAAATTTGTTTAACAAAACAAACTATTAGAAGTCAGATCTGGCAGTATGTAGAAAGTGGTTTTATTACAGGGCTGGCAGTGTTGGTTCAGCATTGGAAGATCCACCCCCAAAAAGTCAGAAGAAAGGAAAAAGCCATATGATCCTGTCACTAGTTGGAGAAAAAGCATTGGACTAAATTCCACAGCTGTTCATGGTAAAAGCTATCAGGAGACTAGAAGTAGAACAGAACCTTCTCAACAGATTAAAGATATGTACTCCATACTTCCAGCAAGAATGCCTTATATGAATGGAGATGATACAATGCTTTCTCCCTAAGGTGGGGAACAAGGGCAGATATGCTTACTCTTCGTCTGTCCATTAAACTTTGAAACATAGGTCCAAACCAAAATAGCCTGGCAATAAAATGACACATTAGGATAGGATTGGCAAGGTAGAAGTAAAATCTTTATATGTAGATGAAATGATCATCTGCAGAGAAAATACTAAGAAATCTCTAGGAGCCCCTAGAACTTGTATTTGAATTTAGCAGGATTAGAAAACACAAGGTATATATAAAAATTCAGGTCTGTGTATACTTGCTATAAATGAAGAATTGGATATTGAAATTTAAAAGTTATGTAGAAGTACAAAGGACCTAGAAAAGTAACAAAACCAAACCCAAAAACAGTGTTGGAAGACATTTACTACCTAATTTTAAGACTTCTTCTAAAGCTACAGTAATCAAGGCAGTGTTGGTGTAAGGAAAGACATACAGATCATTGGAATAAAACAGAGAATCTAGAAATAGAACCACACATATATGGTCCACTGAGTTTTGAAAGATTATTTAACATTAACATTTTATAGAATATAAACTCAATTCAAGAGCCGAGGAAAAGTGTTTTCAGCAAATGGCACTAGAACACCTGGTATCCGTATATAAAAGATTAACCTCGACCCTTTATTTCCATACATAAAAATAACTTGAAAAAATCTATGAACCTAAATATGAAAGCCTAAAAGTATAAAACTTTAAGAAATTATAAGGGAAAATGTTTATGAATTCAGGTAGGCAAGAACTACCTAGGATACAAAAAACATGATGTATAAAAGAAAAATGATAAATGAGATTCCATTGAAATTTAGAACTTTAAAGACATCGTTAAGAAAATGAAAAGTAGTCCTTAAACAGACCATATTTACAATGCATATAACCTATGACCAGAATATATAAAGAACTCTTACAGCTCATTAGTAGACAACCCAATTAAAAAGTAGACATAAGATGATAAATAGCCAGTATAGCACAAGGAAAGGTGTGCAACACTAGAATCAGAAAAATACTAATCAGTACAATAACAAGATTGAATTATACACTCATTAGGGAAATGAAGTTAAAAGTTTTAAAAGCCTTGTCCTGACGTTTTCTTTTTGTTGGATTCTCCTCCTTTGCATTTAATTTGTCATGCCCAATGGATTCATTCTGCTGGGCTTCCTGGGGTTGTGATCCTCATTGTCTTTTCCTAGGATATTGTCTAAAATTTTTTGGAGTGCTGGTTTGGTATTCATGAAGTTCCTGAGGTGCTCTTTATCATGAAAGTTATCTTATTTCTCCATCAATTTTGAAAGCTTTGCAGGGTACATCAATCTGGGTTGGAGGCTGTTTTCCTTTAGGGCTTCAAATACATCACTCCAAGCTCTTCTTGCCTTGAGAGTTTGCATTGAGAAGTTTGCTATGATTCTGATTGAGCTTTCCTGTGTATGTGATGTTTCTTTTCTCTAACTGCTTGTAGAATTTTGTTCTTCTGTTGGGTTTCTGGAATCCTAACTATTATATGCCTATGTGTAGATTTTTTTGATCAAGACTAGCTGGAGTCCTATATGCCTCACTTATCTGTATGTCAAGTTCTTTCCCCCTGCTTGGGAACTTTTCTGCCATTACTTCTGTGAACAGTTTTTTTATGCCATCTGCACTCTCTCCTGTTTCTTCATTGACTCTAATCAGTCTTATGTTATTCTTCTTTGCATTGTCTAGCAGCTGCTGGATTGATTTCTCATGTCCCCTTATAATTATAAAGCAATTTTTCTTTTCCTGGTCACTAATTGCAATCTTATCTTCTATATCTGAAATTCTGTCCTCATATTGGTTCATTCTGCTGTGTAGACTTTCAGTGGAGTTTTTAATCTCCTGGATATCTGTTTGCATCTGTTTTATGGATTCCATTTGTTTCCTATGTTGGGATTCCATCATGTTCCTCAGATCCTCTATTTTTTTATCTGTGGCCTCTCCAGATTTATTAATCATGTCTTACACTATGAGCACAATCTTTGCTGTTATCTGAGAAATTATTTCTGATTTCATTTTTCCAGATCCTCTTTTGTTGCCAGTTCAGAGAGTCCAGGTGGTTGAGTATCAGATTGTTCCATCTCATTTCCCTTTGGGGTTTCTGTAGGTGATCTGGAAGTCTGTTTTTGAGACTTGTTTACGTGTCTCCTCATTTCCACAGGGGAGAGGGGCTGCGTCTGGTGCCCGCACAGCTCACCTTCTCTGCCCTACGAGCGTGGAATGGTGGCGGGGGAGCCTCCTTCTGGGTGCTGGGACTGGCTCACCTTCTCTGCCCTAGGAGTGTGGAATGGCGGCCACAAGTTTATTTTTCTGAACCTGTTTCTTCACCCATACATTCATGGAGTTAATAAGGATTAAAAGATCTATACATGTAAATGCTTCTACGAGTACCTGGCACTTAACGAGCACCTAGTAAGTTATTAGCCTATACTTAAATTCAGGGTATGGCTGAGCAAATATTGTTTAATTGGCAACTGTTTATAGCCATCTATAGCTGCATTTTACTTATACACAGCCCAGGATTATTATGTGTGTTGTTTCATTGGTGAGTGTTAATGGGTAGTGATAAAGGAAAGCAGCAATATATCCCAATAAAAAATGTTCAGAGCCAGATGTGTAACACACTTGTAATTCCAGCACTCTGGGAGACTGAGGCAAGAGGATCAAGCCCAGCCTAGCCAACTTAGTGACTTAATAAAAATTTGTTTCAAAATATAAGGAAAGAAAGAAAGAAAGAAAGAAAGAAAGAAAGAAAGAAAGAAAGAAAGAAAGAAAAAGAAAGAAAAAGAGAAGGGAAGGAAGGAAGGAAAAGGGTTGAGGATGCAGTTCAATGTGAAAGCCCTGGGTTTAATCCCCAGTACTGCAAAACAATAAGTAGTACTTTAGTAAAAATACAAACAAAAGGAAAGGATTAAGGAAGAGAGAAAAAAACCCCAACCAAACAAACCACCACCAACAACAAAAAAGAGCCAAGGACATGTAACAACAAATGTAAGGACCTTACAAACCAGAGGAAATTCTAATTTTATAATGTCCACCTTCCCAGAGATAATAACAAATCTCTAGATGAGACTTTGCTTCAGAATACAATTCTTTTTTGTTGTTTTTTTGGTACCAGGGATTGAACTCAGGACCATGTGCCTGTGAGGTAAGCATGGTGCCACTGAGCTAAATCCCTGGCCCCTTGAATACAATTTTTTTGGCTTTCCCACTGTTAACTGACTTCTCTAATAAAAAAGTCACATGACAGTCAAATGCATACACACTAAATTTTTCCTTTTGGTCTTAAGGGCAAAACTTGACTGTCAGGAGCTTTTTGTATAATCTGCATATCTATCTTCCTTTTTAGTTTGATTCTCTGTCATCAGCAGTAGTTAGTTGCACTCAGAACAGGTTCATCAAGATGGACTCTAGTACAAAGGTGCAGAAACTTCACATAAGGGTACAGAGTGAACTTAGTGGAAAGGAAAAAGGAAGCCTTCTGCGGGATCCTATGTCTTTTGGGAATAAAGGATTTGCAATTTGATTAAATAGTTGTTTCCATAAGACTTTATTTTATAAATGCCTTGAAATGCAATGTATCATAGTTGCCCTAAAAGCAATAATGGTTTTTTATTTTCTTACCTTTTTCCAGAAGGACCAGATGGCATACTTAGTGTTTTCTGTAAGCTGAATTTACTAGGAGGAGCATTTTCAACTGATTGGGATAAACTGATGCTTCGATTCCTGAAGAACTCAAATCCACCACTTGAACTGGGTTCCTATGATAACACATAATGTGCAATACAGTTAGACAAAGATGCCTTACAGAAGTATGGCCTAAAGAAACTAAATAATCCTGCAACTAACCTGAGCTGTAGGTGTGGATGGAGGCGTCTCAGATTCTCCAGAGCCAATGGCTTTAAGAAATCGAATCATGTGTCGACATAGGTCCCACTTGCCCTGTTCCAGTGCTGTGTTGAACAGAAGGGTGGCATGTTGCCTGCTTACTGCTGGGACTTCCATATTCTATAGAAACAACCAAGGAAGACAGCATTCCTTTTAAAAACTACATGATTTTGAGAAGATATGAATAGTTCTTTTCTCCACACTTTCCTAAAGCCAAGGGATGCAGATATAATACTGTATGGGTTAGTTTAATAGTATGATTAGAAGCAGCATTAAAACGGCCAGGATTAGCTCAGTGGTCTCACTGCTTGCCTCATAAGTCCAAGGTCCTGAGTTTGATCCCTAGTACCAAAAAAAAAAAAAGCAGCAGCATTAAAAAGGAAAGTGAAGCAAGTACTCTGCTGGTATAATATGAACTATGACTTGTTGAATACCAGTACATGTCAGATACTTTACATACATTATTTACTACTTTCAGTCATTGTGTAAAATAGGTGTGTCATTCCTTTTTTTTTTTTTTTTACAGATGAGGAAACTGAGTTTTGTAAATTGCTGAAGATCAGCAGAAGAGCAAGAATACAAATCTGTCTTGCCTAACTCCAGAAAAACTTAGGTCTGCCTCCAAGGACCTAGTTTTCTGAGGATGTGACTACAAAATCTTTGCTTTGGGGCATACAAAATAGTACTGTTATCCATTTAGCATCCTCAGTATTTCTTTAATCAATTCAACCTTACTACCTGTGTTGGTTTTCATGGAAAGGTGCTTAATACATGAATTTAACTGTAATTATTATTTGCCAATCCAGAGGCATTTAGGAATTTTGCTGGAGAAAGTTTCCAATCCCATTAGCAGGGAGATCACTGAAGGTCTAAGGTGTGACCCAAACAAAAACAAAAATAAAAACAAAACAGGTGCTAGATGGGCACAGTACTGGACACCCATAGTCCCAACTACTCAAGAGGCTAAGAGCAGAGGACTGTTAAGTTCAGGGACAGCCTGGAAAACCTAGTTAAAAAAATGCCAGGACTGTACCTAAGATATCTCTGGGCTCAATCGCTAGTACTGCAAAAATGAACAGATTCTTACGCATTTCTTTTCCATTTTTATAATTTGGTGGACTTTTTTATTTGGGGCTAGCTAAGGAATCATAGATTCTCAAGGCTATTAGCCTCTGCTTGACTATCTCCTCTGGTTTCAATCACTTGTCATGAAGCAAATAAGCTGATAGGAAATTGCAGCAGGCTGAGATTTATGGTTAACTTCTTATGTATCAATGAAAACTTTACTGTAATTTGAAAGAGCTTTTATGCAGCATATCAAAATGCTGTCAGACTCATGGGAATAACAAACTATCAAGCCTTCTGTCAAAAACATAATTAAACAAATTTTCTGGAGCCTCAACCTATTATTTTGAGAAAAATGGGTTATGAGGGTCATTACTGTGGGAGCCTTTTCACTTTATTCTTGTGAGCCTAACCTAAGTTTGGTTATGACCCAAGTCTACTGAGCATCCCAACAATGCTACACAATAAGGAAATGAATTACTGTGTGACACTCAAATGCACTAATGTCCAAATATTTACTATTAATGTTTCTTATATTTTAGTAAATATTTCTTATGTAATATGTGCATAGTATATGGATTACAACACATATAATAAAGGTTTTTCAGTAGTGTTTAAAATACTCAGAAGCCAGTCAATTAGCCCTATTTATAGACAAAAATTAAAATACCCTTGCAATGCATCTCTGGTCATTTGACAAGACTGAGTTCTTCAAAATGAAAGATATAAACTAAAGAGAAAATCTGACTATTCCTTAAGCATAATCATAGTATCAACATAGGATTTTTTTTTTCCTAATTCTTGTTTCTAAGAAGAGAATTGTTACCTGTAAAATAATAAGGTAAGAGGCAGCTGTGTCCAAATCCTGAGCCATCAAACATTCTTCAAATAAGTCCTTAGGGTTTCCAACAGCTGCAAAAAGGTAATTCCACAGTGCATATTCGGTCTTCCTGGCACAGTGCACAACTGTCTGCAGGAAGAGGGGGAACTCAGTAATAAATTTTGCCACAGTGGGAAGCAGTGGGTCGGGAATGGGTTCCCGAGAGGTAGCTTCTTCTTCCAGCACTTCATGAAGCATGAGCTCCAGCACATGAGGGAAGTAAGGTAATGCAGCACAGGACTGAGCCAAGAGCAAGGCTTGCTCCCCAAGGTTCCTGACCAAAAGTTGACGTAGAATGTGGTGGAGGTAGATCTGAGAGGTTCTCTCCACAACACAGAAAGGGAAGAGCACCTCCAGCTGCTCCTTAGCACTGTTCCGAGTGTACAAAGAATCATATAGTAAAGTGTCATTGACAGCACCAAGGACCAATGCGTCTTCAAACAGAACCGCCAGGGGATATATATTGATATGGAAAGGTAGCATGATCCGCTGAGACAAAAAGGAGTGTGGCTTGCGGTTATCCCTAGGGAAGAGAGGGAGCCAGACTTTCATCCCCGCACCACCACAGCTGAGCCAGAGAGCTTCGAGAAGGTGACGTTTTTGTTTATTTGCTCGACATGTAGTCCAGACATTTTCAACAGACTGGGCTAGTACAACAGGAGGACAGAATGGCAGCTGGAGAAGAAGAGAGAAGAATCAGGGGTTTTTTTCTATTAAATGTATAGGTTCTTAAGTTCCTAAGTACTAGTTTACTGGGTTTTTCAAAATGACAGTACAACTTTTTGGGAAAAAACTCTAGAATTAGAGTTAATAACAGTATTCTGCCTTTCAAAGTATATACAGTTAAATCTAAAAACAAAGCAACAATAAAGAAATCCCTTGAGGGCTGGGGATTTAGCTCAGTGGCACTGCACCTGCCTGATATGCATAAGGTCCTGAGTTCGATTCCCATTACTGGAAAAAAAAAGAAAGCCCTTGAACTTCACCCATCCTTGTTTTTCCCATTACCATTTATAACTAGTAATACCTAAGCCATTAACATCTGTACTACAGGACTTTTTATTATTCTGGGACCTTATCCTTGACCCTTTAGCGTTATACCCAGAGGCTTAAAATGAATTTTATATGCTTTCTCAATTTCTAAATCGTAAGACATTACTCTCTCTTAAATTATTTTGTTATCCTAATCTTATACCTTCTTAATGTTTGAAATGGCTTGTACTTTACTCACAAGTTTCCTTTGGTTGGGGTTACTGGCCTTGTCCCGGATCTGAGGACCAGACCTGTCCCTCTGCATCATGATGAGCTGTCCAGCAAGGTTCAGCATAATGCTCTCTGCATCACGAACCTGAAATTTCAGAAAAAAAATTAGAGTCACACATTAACTTACAGATGTTTTCAACATTTCACCCTTCCTAATCAATAAGATTTATAAATTAAACAATCTACAATATTTATTGAGGTTGTACCATTTGCAGCCCTTTTAGGTTGTGCAGGAATACAGTTTTCTGGCTAGAGTAGAACAAGGCTTAAAACATAATGCAGTTTTAAACAAAACCAATGAACATAAAATTGAGGGTAGAGCTGAATTATCCTGGAAAAACTAAGAGAACGTCAGAAATGCATAAAAAGTGAGAGATCATTTCACTGATCTGGCTGGCATAGCTAAGAATAGGTTTAAACGTTTAAAGTAAGACTTGAGAGATTAGGAAAAGAGAACTACAATGCAATCTCCTTACTGAACATAGATGAAAAAATCCTAAACAAGATACAGTGGTACTTTGGTTCACAGATGCTTTTGTTTGCAAACAATTTGGTTTCCAAACAGAAGCATTTGGCAAGATTTTGTTTGCAAACTCTGTACTGGGTGACAAACACAATCACAGCCATTGTTTGCACAAACACAAATGTAGCCATCTTTTCCAAGTTTGTGAACCGAGGTACCACTGTACTGGCAAACAGAATGCTACAAATCATCAAAAAGATCATACATCATGACCAAGTAAGGTTCCTCCCAGGGATCCAACGATGGTTCAACAAATGGATAAATACAATACATCACATAAACAGTAGCAAGGACAAAAATCACATGACCACCTCAGTGGCTGCAGAAAAAGCCTGTAACAAAATCCAGCATCCCTTCATGATAAAAATTCTGAAGAAAACAGGTATAGATTGATCTTATCTCAATCCGATAAAAGCCATTTATGACCAACTTACTGCCACATCACATTAAATGGGGAAAATTTGAAAGCTTCTCCTCTAAAATCAGGAACAGAATAGAGGATGTAGAAATAACTCCATGGAATATTTAGATATCTGATCTTCACAAAAGGGCCCAAACACATAAACTAGAGGAAATATTGACTAGTGACATGCAGATGACTGAAGCTAGACCCGTATCTGTCAAGATGTACTATACTAAAATCAAAATGGATCAAAGGTATAAATATTGAAACAGAAACAATATCCTGGAAGGTAAAATAGGTAAAACCCTTGAAGATATAGGTGTAGGCAAAGACTTTCTGAACAGAACTTGGTTGCACAAGAAATATCAGGAATGAACAAATGGGATCAGACTCAACCCAATTAAAAAGCTTCTGCACAGCACAGGAAACAACCAACAGAGTGAAAAGACAATCTACAGAATGGGAAGAAAGTTGGGTTTTTTTTGGCACCAGGGATCAAACTTGGGTCCTTGTGCTTGTGGGGCAGGTGGCAGAACCACTGAGTTAAATCCCCAGCCCGGGAAGAAAGTTTTTGCTAGCTATTCCTCAGATAGAGAACTAATATCTAGAATACATAAAGTATGCAAAGAAATCAAACCCTCCAAAATAAAAGATTCAGTGAAATAAGGGGCAACTAAAGTGAATAGATACTTTTCAGAAGAAGTACAAACAGCCAATATATATGTGAAAAAATGTTCAACATCTCTGGCCATTAGAGAAATTCAAATTAAAACGACACTGAGATTCCATCTTACTGACAAAAGAATGACAGTCATCAATAAACCAAATAAATGCCGGCAAGGCTGCTGGGGAAAAGGAACCCTTCTACATTTTGTTAGGAATGCAAATCAGTACAACCACCAAGGATATCCATATGGAGAGTCCTTGAAAAACTAAATATAGAACTTCCATTTGACCCAATAGTCCCCTTCTAGGTATCTTCATAAGGTTAAATCATGTGATACATCATACCCATATTTGTAGCAGTACAATTCATAATAGCTAAATCTGGGAAGCAGCCCATATGTCCATCAACAGATGAAGGGATAAAGAAAATGAGGTATTTATACACAACGGAGTTCTAGTCTGCTATAAAGGATAATGCTGACTCATTTATAGGAAAATGGACATACCATGAGATCATAATGTTAAGTGAAAAAACACAGCTTAAATATCACAATTTCTCTTATATGAGAAGCCTAAAATATAAAATAGAGCAAAATAAGAAACTGACAATAGGAAACAAGGAGATAGATCTTTTGCAAAAGAGAAGGGGACAAAAAAAAGATATGTTATGTACATGTACCAACCTCACAGGAGGAAAGTAATCATTATGTACTGCAAACATGTAGTAATAAAAATAAAAGTTAAAAAAAAAACAAAAACACATCTACTGGCAAAGCAAGAACAATCTGGTTAGATACAATGATAACACAGCTGGATGGCAAGAGACCTTCCAGGAGGGTTGGAAAGTCAAGTAAAAGAGAACAAGAAATATCCAAGTATGTATGGTTTTTGAAAAAGGAAGTTATTACTTCAAAGTAGAGAGCCTGGTATAATGACTTCCTCTTGAACCCTATTACTCAAGCAATTATATACATTAAACTAAGAGAAGCACTGTTTTAAAGCAAATCTTAGGTATCAAGTCATTTTTACCTTCGAAGAGGAAGAGTATTTTGACTGATTTTGTGATACCAGAAATTGAACCCAGGGCCTTTCCCCAACGCGTCTTTATTTTTTATTTTGAGAGAGGGTCTTGCTAAGCCATTAAGTTGCCTAGGCTGAACTCAAACTTGCAGTCCTTACCTTGGTTTCCCAGAGTGCTGAGATTACAGGCATGCACCTTGCCCAGCTGAGCATTTTTTGGGGGGAGGGGTGGAGTTTATTGCTATGAAAGGTAGAAAACGAACAAAAGATGATTTCAAGGTACCAAATGAGGCATTAGAGAGGCTGAAGTTATCAACAAAAGAAGTTAGGAAGAGAAATCAGGGAAGCAAAAGAGTCTGTCCCGTTTCCAATTTAACTACAAAGAATCTTAAGAGTTTCAAATGGAAGCATTATGAGTTATGACTATATCAGAGATGAAATGCCATCATTATAAGGATAAGAGTGAGGTTGGTAAATGGAATAAAAGAGATGAGTTTTCTCGGTTTACCGGGTTGGACAACGCAGAAAGGGCAGAGGGCCAGTGAGCTTTTTTAGGGAAGAACAGACATAAGGAAACATAATGCCATATAAATCAAAGAAGGAAAGAATGAGTTTTCTGAAGATGTGGGATCATGCCTCAGGCTTTGAGGCTTGCTGGCTGGATGAATTTACGTTGCCAGTATCATTTAGCATTTAATTAGGGAAAAAAGCAGCCACCCTATGTAAACTAGTTGTAAAATACTCAGTTATATAATATATTTTTGCTAACAGTTTTTAGATTTTACAAGGGACTTCATATAAAGAAATGGTAAAACTAAAACTAAAACAAAAAAACTACCATAACTTGGAGGTCTGAGAAGGACAAACAATTTAAAAGATGCATAAGAACTATAAGAGTCAGGCACTCAACAGTAAAATGTAGCTAGATGACAGAGGAAAGATAAAAACAAACATGCAAACATCAATGAATATAGTATGGCTGTCTGAGAAGCAGCATATTAGATTAATTCCTCAAACACTTCAAAGACCTTGAAAGCATTTACTGAAATTCACTACAATGACTAACATTCCTAATGACCATTTTAAATTCTAAGACGGTGGATTACACCATTGTAATTCACACACTTTATTAAAACAAAGAATACACGCCTGTAATCCCAATACTCTGGGAGACTTGAGTCAGGAGGACCACAAGTTCGAGGCCAGCCTAGGCTACTTAGTAAACTCAGCGAGATCCTGTCTCAAAATAAAAAAATATAAAAAGAGCTCAGGGTGTAGCTTAGTGTGAAGGCCTTAGTTCAATCCTCAACACACACATCCCTCCCCCACCAAAGAAAAATGTTTTCTTTAAAGAATATTATTTATTCATTCAGTATTTTTATTAATATTACAAGTAATTAATAGTATTCTCAGGCAACTTTAGGTAAGTTTTTAGAAGAATGAGCTACCTGGATGCTCAGAACCCTAAAATATCATCTCTTAGTCTAAAAACTCCCTGGCAGATGATTCTCCATTCAGATACTCAACAAAGTTCTCACTCTTTCATGAGAAAAGCTATCAGATTCTTGAATAGTTCTCATTGATATTATTTTCTTAAATCTTTATTAAATCAAGACTTGGTTTTCCAATCCGTTTAACTTCCACTGTATTTGAACTTAATTCTTGATCTGATCTTCACTAAATTACTCTCCTCTGTGAAAGCCTCTCTTTAAATGGGGTGTCCAATGCTACCGACACCATTGACTACCTACTGTAGCTGGGATATAGAAAGTGCCTTTATGAAAATTTCAAAATATCAGGTCATTTAATCTTCATATATTTAATATTCATTCCTAAAATATGTGGATATTTCTTTCTATAATGCTAGTTAAACTATTTTTTGGTCATCTCTCATTTCACATTTAAAAATCCCTTATTAACAGTATCTTTTCTACAGGTGGTTTCAATGAAAACACAAATGAGCTTATTGATTTGTTCTGTAGTATAGCAGCCACCACATTTGCCTCACTAATTAGCTTACCCAATGCATTGGTTTTTATGGCTCTAAAGCTTATTTAATGTATAAGTATCTCCTTTTGTCTGTGTAATTAACTTATAGCTGTCTCATACAATGTCCTGCATTCTGCTTCTTTGTGGTGTACAAGTACTTAGACTAATGTTGTATTTCTATCTCTGTGAATAGCAGATGACTCAACGTATTTGATTTGATTTGGGTTTAATGTTTTTGACAATGATTTTTTCATGTGAACTTCATGTTACATCATTTCAAGAAGGATAGCACACGTGGCTTTTCCACTTTCAGTAATAATTAATAAGGCTTGAGTATAACAACCTGATCCTGTCACTGTAAAGTTCCACCTAGTAACGATCACTGCTGAATCAGTTATTTTAGGGTTTTAAAATGGTGACTCTTTAATTCTCAGATTCCTTCTATGTCTTTTATTTAGAATTCTAGTATAAAGTAGAACTTTCTCTTATCAACTAAGGACTGTCTGATTACCATGAAATACAGTTTCCAGAGGAAAGAAGAGGTATATGTTAAGGAAGAAAACAAAAGTCAATCTATAGAAAGGAGAACAAAAGAGTGAAGAGGTCTAGAACAAATACTACATGAGATAATTGAAGGTATGGGAATATTTGGCATGCAGAAAGGAAGACTCAGAGAAAGGTATGAGGAGAGAAAGGGAAGCCAAAGAATAATACCTGTCTGCAAATATTTTAAAGGTCATCTTATGGAAGAGAAAGAAACTTTATTATTATTTTTTTGGTACCGGGGATCAAACTAGGGACCTTGCGCTTGTGAGGCAGGCAGCGGAACCACTGAGCTAAATCCCTGGCCCTTTTTATTATTTCTTGATCCAAAGAACAAAGAAATGGGTTATGTTGTTGTAAATCGGATTTTAGGTCCTTATAGATAATTGCCTGTAACAGTTACAACTGTAATGGAAGAGACTCTTTTATGAAGTAGTTAAATTCTCCAAAATTATATGGAGTGCTGAAGTTTAATGGAAATACCTCAGTAAGAATGAAGAGACAGACGGGGCCAACGGGGAGAACAAATAAATCTACATATAATTTTCTTTTGACAACAGGCTCCCAGTTGACATGAAAATTGTAAACCACTGGTATAATAGAAGGAGCTCTGGCTTAGAAAGTTCTACAACCTGGATCTTGGTGGCACCATTACATACTTGGTTAGTTCATCTTGAAACTACGAGATTGTACTTTCTCTTTTCTCATAAATAATCATGGAGTCCTTGATATCTATATTCATTTATTCCATTTCCTTTTTCACTGATCAAGTTCAAGTCACTAACACCATTCACCTAGATCAGTACAGTGGCCTCCTACCTATTCTCCTTTCATGCAGTTTTGCCCTTCTGCAGTTTATCTTCATCTTAAATATTATAAAGCTTAGAGCTAATATCCACCTTAAAGCACTTTAGAAAGTTCGGACTACCATTCCCAATGTTCTAGTACTTTAAATAAAATTTTTCCAACTCCCCCAGTATGTCATGCTCTCTCTTGCCTTTGAGCCTTGGGATTACTCTTCTTTCTGCCTCAAATTCCCCATCTTTGCTTAATCTCCACTCATTCCAAGGCTTTCAGAATACACTAGGTTTTGGTATATGCTCTCATAGAAACCCTTCTACTTTCTCATATATGTATAACAAAAACTATTATGTATATAATTGTTTCAAGTTGAGCAGAAACCATGTTTGTTTAGTTTGCCACTGCAACCCAACATCCTCATACAAAGCATGTTCTAGATACTTAGTATTTATTTGGTAACCAAAAATTCCCGCCACTATCTTAAAATACTAAAGACTAAAATGTAAATTCCAAAGACCTTGATAAAGGTATGGTACCTGCTGTGGCATTTTCAAGGTGATTCCATTCTCTGTACTCACAGATGTCAGAGTGACAGATACTACCAGGAAAGGGTGAGGAATGTAGCGTGACATAGAGACCTCCTGAAGGACATGAATATCAGCAGCAGTATTTGAACTGTAAAAACAAAAGAAATCCTAATACCTCAAAAACAATTCTTATCAGTATTTTCCCCCTTTTCCTGTTATTAATGCGATAGATTTCATGCTTATGGAAGATCCAAATGCCTTCTACTTACTGTCCTCTCCTCTCTAAATATCCTTCAATCAGGACTACCTAGGTTAAGGGATCCAAAGAACACATATGGGGATAAGAGAAAGAAAAAGAATAAGATGTTGGAGAGAAGGGGGAAAAAATATAAACAAAAACAACTAAAGGGCCGGGGATTTAGCTCAGTGGCTTCGCTGCCTGCTGCGCAAGCACAAGGATCCGAGTTCAATCCCTGGTACCAAAACAAAACAAAACAAACCCCCGAAAAACCCAAAAAACCCAAAAAAACCCAAAAAAATCACTGTGCTCAACCATTGACTTACAGCCTCAATTCTTGGGGCCTGGGATTTAGCTCAGTGGTTTCACCACCTGCCCCGCAAGTACAAGGACCCGAGTTTGATACCTGGCATCAAAAAAACAAAAAACAAAAAACAGAAAAAAATACTAAGGAAGAAGAAAGAATAGAAATATTTAAAGGAAAAAATACCTAGTCAGCTAAAAATACTAAGGAAGAAGAAAGAATAGAAATATTTAAAGGAAAAGATACCTAGTCAGCTGAGGATGAAAATTTAGTTACTGAGGCTAGTAATATGTCTTAATTTTTATCTCTGCATTATTCCCCAATCACTGTGCTACTTCAGCAAATACATAGTTCATGGCTATTCAAACACCTGTGAGAACAAAATAAAACTCAAGAGGTGTGGTCTAAAAGCTTCGAGTCAACCAGATGCTAAGAAGAATGTTAAGGCCACATACAGCAGCTGCACGAGTTTTGCTTTGTCCTGCCCTAGACTACAACCATCTACTACAGTGGAAATACAAGAGTCTACAAAGGACATGCTTTCTAAGGCCTGAAAGCTATGGCACTCCTTCAAGTTTCTCTAAGTGTTTGGAAGACTAGGATAGTTATTAACCACTTATTTTCAAGATTGTGAAAAAATTTAGTATCTAAGGGTTTATACCTCAGACAAAACTATATTTTCTTTTCCAAATGAACCCAGGCAGATTAGCTAAAGAACTATGTGCAGGCTATTTTTCTTCTTTTTCTTTTTTCATGGCTATACATAGGCATCACTAATTAAAACTCCTTACATTTGACTTCTAAAGTGGAGAAAATTAAATATAAGGGTGAAAAAACTGTTTTGAGAAAATAAAAGCTATGGAGGAAACATGAACAGGATAAACAGGAGCAAAAAGTCACTTATATGCTACAACTTACCCATCAGATTTTCTTTCAATACTATAAAGACATATTGAACAGTCTGCTCTAAATACTATTACCATGTCCCGGAAGACACTAAGCAGTAATGTTTCCGCTTGTGCCTTGGTGACATGGGCAAAGGCATTGTCCAGATTTGATGTTCGCAAGTATACTCTGAGCTGAAAAAGAAAATAAAGAAAAGTCATTAAAAAAAGATGGTTATCAGGGATGACTAAATACTTTAGTCAAGCTGTTTTTACCTACTGAGCCCTTTCTCCCATATTAGGAATTAAAAGACCTATCTAATCTTTAGTAATAAGTGAATTATGTTTATATTTTTGGGAAGCTAGGCTCATTTTACAAATAACCCAAAGATTAAGTGCTCAAAATTGTGAATGTAATATGAAGAGACATTCTTTTTAAACTTGCATATTTAGACCTAATGAGATCAGCTGTTGCTGAAAATAAACATAAAAATCAAGTTAATAAATCTATCTTTAAGAACATTTTTTTTTTTTTTTTTTTTTGGAGACAGGGTCTCAATTTGTAGTTCAGCCTGGCCTTGAATTCCTATGTAGCCCAGCTTGGCCTTGAACTTGGAGCAATCCTCCTGCCTCATCCTCCCAAGTGCTGGGATTACAGGCATGCCCCGCTACATCTGGCTAAGAACAGCCATTCTTACAAACTTGTTTCTTTTTAACTTTTTGTTGTGCTTTGTTTTTTTGAGACAGGGTCTCACTATGTAGCTCAGGCTAGCCTTGAACTCGTGGTGATCCTCTTGCCTCAGCCTTCAGAGTGCTGGAATTACAGGTGAGTGACACCAAGCCCGGGGCTTTTTAACTATTTTTTTATTATCAAATTTTATAGAGAACATCTAACAGCTAAAAATCCTTAGAGAGGGCTATCTTAGAAGTCCCAAGCCACACAGAGTGGCACACACCTGTAATCCCAGCACTCAGGAGGCTGAGACAGGAGGATCACCGTGATTTGGAGGCCAGCCTGGGTTACATATTTAGTTCAAGGTCACCCTAAACCGCAGAGCAAGACACTGTCTTGAAAGAAGAAGGAAAAAAAAAAAAAAAAAAAAAAAATGGTCCCAACAGTCACTTTAAAAAAACAGTAAAAGTCCAAACAATTTTAAATAGCAGTTACCTGAAATAGTAGGCTTATTAGCAAAATATGCTATATAAAATGAAATAGTGCTTACTAACTCTAAAATATCAAACTCTATTCTTTCTGAGATGAAAAAGAAAAACTTACTTCTTCTTGACGGTCACTTATGTTATAACACGCAAGGACCACAAAATCATTCCACCAGGCTAAGCCACCAGTCACAATCATATTCTGTTCCTTAAAAAATTTAAAAATGTATGTACCTTAATTATGTTACCAGAAATTACAAGAAAGTACTATAAAATATTTAAGGCAGACAAAGAAAGCTCAAATTATTTCTGCTTTACTTTCTTCTCTCTTCTAAATTATTACTCTAAGACAATGGTGGTGAAGCTATGGCACCCACAGTGGGCTGTTTGTTATCACTGAAAACTCTAAAAGGTTTGCCATCACTGCTCTAGGGCATTTAATAATAATGGTTCATATCCTATATTAGAAATAAATATTTCATTAAGGAAGCAAACACATCATTCAAAGTAACTGAGTACCATATAGTGCCATTATTCCCACATCCAAAAGACTTTGGTTTAAATTCTGTTTTTTTTTTTCATCAGGTGAGCTCACATCCAATTGACTGCACCAAACAAGCTGAAACTTGTCACATACAGTTACCAAGATTCTAGGTCTGCTTCTTGTATTGAAGATCCCTCCTATCCATTAGATAGGCCTTTGGCAGTAGCATTCACATCCATGTATCAAACACAGACAAGCAGAGAATGACTCAAAATTTTGTGGAAATTTATTTTTATCACATGGCTAATGAACTCAACCTTGAAAGTAAGACTAAATCTTCAAGCTAAAGAACGTTATTAATCCTAACAAGAATTAAAACAAACCAACTATTTCAACATCAGACATTTTACCAAATTATCTAACTGGCTTCACAGATACTATCCAATAATATTTATTATATTTGATTTTCTTTTTTACAAGTAAATAATAGTTTAAGGTATAGTTACTTTATATTGTAGTTCTTTTATACTGAGAAATTGGCTTTTAAATATTTGAAAATGACTAACCTGAGTAATGTTTCCAAAAAGTTTCCATTTTTTGGTAAGTAAAGAGTAATGTGCAAAACCAAACTTGCCAACCACAGCAATATTCTGTCCAAGTTTATCAATAGCTGAAAACTGTTAAAAAAAAAAAAGAACTTGTCCTTGCAAACCTAAATACTTTATTATGTATAAAGTACTTAATCTGAATAAGGTGAACAGACTACTAAAAAATGCTAAGTGAATTAAACATAAAATGCAAGATTTTATAATGAGTATTTATAGTTAAAGAACTTGTCCTTGCAAACCTACATACTTTATTACGTATAAAGTACTTAATCTGAATAAGGTGAACAGACTACTAAAAAATGCTGGCTAAGTGAATTAAACATAAAATGCAAGATTTTATAATGAGTATTTATAGTTATATTTGACAAAATTATAGTTAATATTAGCAATATAAAACAAATCACATATTAAAATTTTACTTTTATCAATATACACATTAAAGGGCTCAATTCCCACAAATGCTTCATGCAGCATGTGCTATTCAATGAAGTTAACAGCAACAAAACGACTCACCCGTATAGGCCAATTGCTCTCTAGATAGGTGCTGGAAATCTACAAAAAATAACACATCAGCTTGATAGGATTTATGAAATATATCTAAACTTAAAAGTATTAACTTATTGTATGAAATTCAGCTTTCTGTACAATATTAAAGGTGACACAAATAGGGGCTAGTAGTAGCAAGGTTCTTGGAATTTACCATTTACATGAGTCAGTATTTCACATCTCATGTCTTAACCATTTCAAGTTTGTAGACATCAGGCTTTCCTGTTTTTTCCTCCACAATGTTTTGTTTCTATTATTAAACTCAATAAAGAGAGACTGACAAGAGATTTTTAGAGAAGCACACATGAAGGTAGCTATGAATTGTGCAGAGGAACAGTTTTGGTTTGCAGACGTGAACCATCCCCAAACAACCTTATGTAATAAAAAACTCCAGTCTCAGAAAGGGTTTCGGTTTTTAATGGAAATATTCTAATACTTGTATATTTTTCTGATTAATGAAGCAATGTTTATAAAATTAAATAATACAAAAATATACAAAATATAAAATGAAATACTGTTGCTCATGAGAAACCACTGGTTAGCTTTTATCTCTAAACATATAAGACTGTGTTTGTGCTCTTATTTTTCTATTGAAGTATTCAATTTATACATTTACAAGAAATTTTAATATAGCAAAGATGTTAACACTCTGGAATATCAGTGGTAAATATATTTTCACATGTTACCTGTCTTACATCTTTGTACATTATGTCATTGTATTACTCGACCAAAACTTTAAAATTTAATCCTGAGTGGGATTTCAACATGGATTAAGCAAATTCTAACTCTATTAAGACTCTGTTTTCTCTACCAGCCTACTAATAATTGGAGGGTTTTTTGGTGGTTTTTTTGGTGGCAGTGGGGATTGAATTTAAGAAACACTTGAGGTACATCTTCAGTCTTTTTTACTTCATTTCATTTTGGGACAGTCTTGCTGAATTGCCGAGGCTGGCCAAAAACTTCTGATCCTCCTGCCTCAACCTCCTGAGTAGTTGGGATTACAGGAGTGTGCCATTATGCCAAGCTATAATTAAATTTTTTTTCACGAGCCATTTGGTAGGAGTGTGATATGAATTAAGAAAACAACACAAAGGCTAGGGATTTAGCTCAGTGGCACCACACCTGCCTCACAAGTGCAAGATCCTGAGTTCGATCCCCAGTTGGGGGGGGGCGGGACACAAAACAAACAACATGTAATGTTTGAAGAGAACAAAACAAGAAGAATCTTCTGTCCCTAAAATAAGAAAAGCTTCAATTTAGTCGTTTACTAAAAAAATTGTCTTTTTTTTTCAAAAGCCATGCAGCTGGGTATGGTAGCACTTGCCTGTAATTCCCACACCCTAGAGTTTGCTGCAGGAGAATCATGATTTTGAGGCCAGGTAGGCTATATAGCAAGTTCAAGGCCAGCTAAGAACATAGCAAGACCCTATCTAAAAAAGCAAAACAAAAACAAGCCATGTAAAGTGCAATGACATTCAATAAAATTGTGTAGAAAAAATAAAAATCAAGTAAAAACAATATGCTGAAATTATCTGTATTACCTCTGCTTGATAAAATTTATTCATAAAACTTAGACTTCACATCTAACAAGTCAACTTAAAATCCAATTAAATTATAGATAGGTTTTAGTACACTAGAAGTTCTTAATTTCAGTGCTGAGTGCCTACCCCATAGAAATAATGGTGACAGTGTCATGATACATGCCTAAAGAATGCTTAATTTGAATCTTAACAGATATGCTATACTATTCAGACCAACTGATAACATTCACTATAATAGGAAAAGATAAGAATAATGGTGAGGGGCCAGGGATTTAGTTCAGTGGTTCCGTCACCTGCCTTGCAAGCACAAGGTCCTGAGTTTGGAAAAAAAAAAAAAAAAGAATGGTGAACTTGAAGTAGTAATTGGTTATATAAAAGTAAAAAGCAATTTTCTATCAGACTATAAGTGAAATTCCTCTTTTTTAAATTAAGAGAAAAACAACAGTCACTTTAAGAAGGATGTAACAGAAGTACCTGAATACGACTTCTCATTATGTATGGCACTAAAAAACCCCACTAACTTCCCCAAACTTGGGTATTTCATTAGTACTTATGATGTGTGAGTGGGTAATTTGGGAGCTGAAATCTTACTGCAAAAGTAGATTCTAATATAAAGAATTTCTGTGCATAGGAAAAGTTAAATCCTATCAAATGATCATACTCTAATGAATATTATAGGAGACAACAATTTATTCTTTTAACCTATAAGTCTGTGAAGCACCATAAATTATAAATGGTTAATTTTCAAAACCCAAGATGTAATTTTAAAAATGAAGCTTTACAATAAAGAAAAAAACAAACAGAAAAACAAAACAAAACAAAAAACCAAAAAACACGCATGGACACACACACACCCCTCATATGAAATGAAGCTTTGTCATGGAAATTTTTATTGGAAGATGTTATAAAATACAGAGTAGAATAAAAACTTGTAGTCTTCATAGTCAGTCATCTCTACTGATCTATGTCATCTGAACTCTAAACTATACACCTAGTACTAAGAACAGAAAATGGCAAAATGAGGGGGCCGGGGATTTAGCTCAGTGGTGCTGCCACCTGCCTTGCAAGCGGAAGGTCCTGAGTTTGATCCCTGGTACCAAAAAAAAGGAAAATGTCAGAATAAGGAGAGTCAGCTAATGAATAATGAAAAAACTCAGATCAAGAACGCATACTCAGGACACAAAAGTCATGCCACATCACTGGAAAACTAAGTGTCAGGGTATAGAAAGAATCTCTATATTTCTTATTATAGGTTTTTCCAGTCTCTCTTAATCTGAAACTGACTTTTTATTTACTTTTAAAAGTCATAGTGCTAAAATCCTGTCTCCTACCTAGACTAGTTTTGTCTGAAACTGGTGAAATGATGAGATCCACTTTCCTAGTGATTAAATCTGTGCCAAATATCACAACTGGTACACTTGATACATATTGTAGGATTAAAGGCAATTATTTATAAGTGAAAAAGCCCATTGTAAAACCCACTGTTAACATTCCTAACATAGTACCTGATACATGATAAGTACTTATTGTCCATATCACAAGGGTTATTTTTTTCCAAATACAGCCAGGTTACAAAGCCAATACAGAATACTGGATAATAACTAACTCATCTTTCAGAAATAAATGTTTACACTATATAAAATATGGAATCTTAAAAAAACAGCAGTCTGAGAAAAAATATATCCTAAAACTAAGTTTTTATTTTGTTTTTGAAAATTTCATAGTGTGCCATTGCTTTCTAACTTTACAACCACAAAAATAAAAATTTAAAAATAAAATAAACAAATAAAAACACTATCTTTACTACTAGCTTCTAACCCTGCTTCTGAAAGTACATAAATTTTTTGAATTAGCTAAAGGGAAAACACAGCATAAACTTTAATCTTTAGGTTAAGGAGTACAAAGCTTAGACAAACAAACATCCAGTACTCTAGACAAGGAACAGAAACAGTAGAAGAACTCATTAGATGAATTCTAAGCTACACAAGAAGTATACAAAATATAAATTAGCAAACAAATCAACTTTGATGGAAGATGTGGTCTTATCCTAGAAAAGAAGGTATGTTGAAGCAGGCACCCATGTTTCTTCAAGGACTCATCATTACTGGCTAAAAAGCCTAGAAGGGAAAGCTTTAGCATTATATAGATACTGTAATGCACCCTGCTGAAAGACCATTACCACTCTGCATTCAATCATGTGGCTAGACTACTAGCAAACAGACTTTAGGGCAACTCCAAGTAAAAACATGTCCAAATATACAAGTTCTAAGTTTTAGCTTAAGGTCAGAAGCTAAACTGATTCAACATTTAGTATTTAAATTTTAAAATACATTAAGTCTCTTACTTGAATGCAGATCACAGTAAGAATAGATCTGCCTCTACTCTGCTGGGTGACCTTGAGCAAGTCACATAACTTCTCTGAGCTTCAGTTTCCTCATGTATAAAATCCAGTTGGACTATATGATCTCTAAGGCCCTTCTAGCTCTAAAAATTCTATGAGTCTATTATAAATTTAATCATTTTGGGAATACAAATGTGGCACTATTTTCAAGGAAACTGCAACTTGGGTTTAAAAAGTTTATCTTTCTACATATCTTTAGAACAGCATGACAAGAATCTTATTAATACTTAAAGTCCTAAAATCAGTGTTATATGTTTCTTTTATGAATACTTCACAGAAGGCTAAGAATCACTGAATTTTTGAGCTGGAAGGAAATTCACTTTTGTTATTGCCTGATGGGATTTTTGAGTTCCAGACCTACCTTCTTTGATCCTCTGCTCTACTTGGCTCTCTGGTAACACAGACCTGGCTAGGCAGAACTGGCTTTGATGCTAGGTCAGTGTAGAATGAATAGTTCAAAGTATGGGGAAATGAAAATAGCAGAGAAATGGCTATAGGAGAGAAGGGAGCAGTGGAAAATTTTAGTCAAGGAAGTAGTTGATGCAATTTTATTTAAAAATTGTTACTAATTATAAAATGGTATGTACATTGCCTGACTCTATGAATTTACTAATGTAAGGTAAATACATTTTCTTTTAGTGCATACCACAAGCCAATGTAGGAGATAATCCTCAATTGTTCACATTACGAACATTTTTCTGTCTCTCATTATCTCTACTCAAAGCCAACTGAAACTAATTTGAGAGCTGAAGTAAGCCAGTAAGGTACAAGTATGGCAACCAGAAGGCAAAGAACTGTGGAGAAACAAACTGACTAAAAAAAACCTAATCCAAGAGTGAACTCTGATGCGCTTTGGTATAAAAGGGGAAAAGAAAACACTCAGGTCTCTGAAGCTCTGCCTGTGAGTTTCTTTTAAGAAATTTCAATTTATAGTTTGTCCCAAACTAATTTCAACTGGCATAAAAATTCAGAATTAATTTCCACATTAAGTGCTAAATTTATCAGATTAAAAGAAACTGTCAATTTAAAAATGCTATGAGAATGAGTAAATAATTTGGGACAAAATTAAATTATCATAAAATTATTAACAATAAGATTCCATAGTGATCACAAGTTTATAATTTGGATTGTCAGGTGACTAATCTAAATGTAGCCCAAATAGGACTATAGGGTCAGTTGCACAGGGTACTAGTTAATATCATCATTTTCCATCCAATGACTACACTTTTGCTTATACAAACCCACAGAACTTGGTTGTACAAAAAAGGCTGAAAGTAAAATAAAGTTATCTTCAATGAGAGGGCAAAATGAACTCTTAGTCCTTGACACTAATAAGACACTTAAAGTAGGTGAAAATACACTCTATCAAATGGAAAGAAAATGAGAGGACATGAACACAGAAAAGCAGAGGAGAGACATGACAGTCAAAAAGGTTAAAAATTCTCAGTTTTCAGAAATAATGGATGGAATCATACTTAAAAATCTTTTCCAAGTGATATTTTACCAAGGACCCTGTCATTAGTAATCAAGTAATAAACACTTACCTGTACAACATGCCAGTGCCGATGTCCAAGTAAATTGCTTAAACCTTGAGACTCTAAACCTCCATCTGCAAATAAGCTCTTTTCCTGCCTGGGCTTACGCTCAGAGTGTGCTGAGGAATTCCTGGGATTCTGGGATTGTGAGGTCTCTCCACAGTTCAAGTACAGGCGATCCTCTCCCTGAAGCAACACTTGCTCTTGGTTACTCTAAATAGAGAGGGAAAGGAGAAAAGCAAATAAAAATAATCTAATAGTAACATTACACTATTTCTACTAATGTTGATTTTCTTCATAGAGGACAACGACTACATAAATGATTTCAGCCCTATTATATTTAGAGACAATTCTTTAATGATTATTTCCCAACATAAATAATATCTTTGCTGAAGTCTGTTTTATCACATAGTTGTAAACATACCCAGGTTTACAATTGCTGTAGTAGTATTTTTCACTACTACTCCAAAATGGCATTACTATGAGAGATCCTGATATCTGAGAAAATGAATATAACTAGTTTTTGTTTATAGTTCACAAAACAGTTTCACAAAAACTATGCATCAGTGCTTTTAAGAAAACATGCCTGGTCAAAGCTAAGTTTGTGAGGGGGACATCTAGATATAAACCATAACAACATTATCTTTACTGCAATCCTTAATGTCCCTTTTTAAGATTATATGACTTGAGAAGAGGGATGTCAGCAATTAACTTTGGGTGTATGTGTGTGCACATGTGTTAATGTTGCCTTTCTTGAATTACCTGCTCATGGTGGACCAAATCCAGGATCAAGATTTAATAAGAGGGGAGCACATGGCTGAAGAGGAGTCATCACGTTGGAGAGACTCAGAAAAGATCAACTAAAAACACAGCTAATTGGAAGAAAGGGAGAGAAATATGTCCTGATGCAAAAATCAATTTGAAAGAGACTTGTAGACGAACCAAAACATGCAGATAGGAGTTTAAAACAGGCGAAGCTGTCCAACTTGGGGGCCGGGCCTAAAACAGGAACTGCCATCTCGAGAAGCCCCCAAAGAGCTGGTGGGATCCAAGTAGCCTGGCAGAGTGAAGCCACACAGAAAAGACCTGGGCATACGGCTCCACTCCTCACTGTCCCCTCTCCAAATAGAGGACAATGCACCTGGCAGCATTTTTCCCTGGCACACACCAGGGCCGAATGAACAGGAGCTGCTCGCTCCCACTCACACCAGGGGTGAGTGGAATGAATGTCCCATTCATTCTCAAATCTAGCAGATAAATGAACAACTGGTGCCTGTGTTAGGAGTCTTCAATATTGGACCCTGAGCACACCTGACTCACCGCTGGGAGTCTGTGGTTTATCCTAAGCTAACTGTGACACTCATTCAGCACAGAGAGCTAACACTGGTTTGGTCTGAGTCAGTACTCAGTACCCAGGGGTCACTTGAACCTACTGACTCGCTCCAATCCTAGACGCCCCCACAGTCAGTCTCTGGGTGACATGTAACAGCAGTCCCTAGGCAACTGGGGCTTACATGGAAGCATTCCAAGTACCCTGGGCTCATCAGAGACCCCCACCCTGAATTCAGCCAGAGCCTTGGACATAGTTCCTGCCTAACACAATAGGCCAGTCCTCTGCCTGGTTAAGCAGCAAGGATTAATGGCTGCCTAATCTGCATGGTACTCAGGACAACCATGAGACATGATCCAGCGCTCTAGGCCCTCACTGGACTTGTAGAAATAAGTTAGTCCTGGGTTGGTTTGTTTCTCCTCTGAGCATCCACTGAGTCAGGTCTGAGAGCCCACAGGAGCCTCCATATACCAGGAATCGTAATATACTGCAAACATGTACTAATAAAAATTTTTTTAATTAAAAAAAAAAGAAATTGAAGTAATTAAGAAACTACCAACAAACAAAGGCCCAGGTCCTGATGGATTCACTGCTGGATTCTACAAGGACTTTAGAGAAGATCTAATGCCACTACTCTTGAAACTCTTTAATGAAATTGAAAGGGATGCTTGACTCCCAAACTCATTCCTGGAAACAAGAATCACCCCGATATCAAAACCAGAGAAAGAACCAACCAAAAAAGAGAACTATAGCCCAATCTCCTTAATGAACACAGATGCAAAAATCCTCAATAAGATACTGGCCATCAGAATGCAGCAAATCAGCATGAAGATTATACACCATGATCAGCTAGAATTCATCTCAGCAACGCAGGGATGGTTCAACATATGCAAATCAATAAATGTAATACACCACATTAACAGAACCAAGGATAAAAATCATATAATGAACTCAATAAAGAAAAAGCATTTGACAAATTCCAACACCTATTCATGATAAAAAATTCCATTCTCTACAGAAAATTAAAATAAAATCTTAATTTTAATCCAATAAAAACCATCTGTGACAAACCAACTGCCAACATTATGTTAAATGGTCAAAAACTGAAAGCTTTCACGCTAAAATTGGAAACAAGACAAGGATACCCACTATCACCACTCTTGTTCAGTATATTTTTGGAAACATTAGCAACAGGAATCAGGCAAGAGAAAGAAATGAAAGGAATAAGTATAGGAAAGGAAGAAGTTAAATTATCATTATTTGAGGATGACATGACACTTTACAAAGAAGACTCCAAAAACTTCAACAAAATACTCCTAGATTTAATAACCAAATTTGGCAGTGTAGCAGGATACAAAGTCAGCACTTAAAAATCAATAGCATTCCTGTACACGAATAACAAAGTCACTGTGAGAAAAATTAGAGAAACCACACCTTTCACAATAGCATCAAGAAAAATGAAATCCTTAGGAATCAATCTGACAAAGGAAATAAAAGACCTATACACTGAAAACTACATTATCTGAAAAAGGAGATCAAAGAAGGTATCAGAAAATGGAAAGATATCCCTTAATCTTGGGTAGGGAGAACTAATATAGTGAAAATGGCCATACTCCCAAAATTGTTATACAGATTTAATGTAATCCCAATCAAAATACCCATAGCATACCTCACAGAACTAGACAAAACAATCCTAAAATTCATTTGAAACCAGAAGAGACCTAGAATAGCAAAAGCTATTCTGGGCAACAAAGGCAAGGCAAAGGGCATGACAATCCCTGATTTGAAGTCATATTACCAAACTACTGTGATAAAAACAGCATGGTACTGGCAAAAAACAAAACAAAACAAAAACCAAAAAACAGACCTGAAGATCAATGGAACAGAAAAGAAGATGCAGAAACAACTCCAAACACAGTCAGCCACCTTATCTTTGACAGAGGCCAAACACCTTCACTGGAAGAAAGATAGCCTCTTTAATAAATGGTGCTAGAAAAACTGGCTTTCCACATGCCGAAGATTACACCTTAGACCCATACTGAATGGATCGAAGATCTAAACACTGAAACAAACATGTAATCTGCTGGAAAATAAAATAGGCAAAACTCTAGAAGAGATGGTATAGGCAAATACTTTATGAACAAAAGCACAATTGCATAATATTACAATGACTCAAAAACTGAGGTCCTCATATTAAAAAGCTTTCCCACAACAAAAGAAACCACCACCAACAGAGTGAAGAGAGAACCCACAGAATGGAAAACTGTTTTTAATAGCTACTCCTCAAAGGATTAATATCTAGAATATATAAAGAACTAAAAAAAAAACAGACTCCCCAAATTTAAAGACCCAATCCAAAAATGGGCATCTAAAATGATTAGACACTTCTCAGATGAAGAAGTACAAACAGCAAATAAATATATAAAAAAATTTTTCAACATCACTAGTCATTTGAGAACTGCAAATTAAAACAACACTGAGATTCCATCTCACTTCAAAAAAATGGCTATCAGCAAGAAACCAACAAATAACAAATGCTGGCAAGGCTGTGGGGGAAAAGGAACTCTTCTCCATTGCTGGTGGAAGTGTAAACTAGTACAACCAATATGGAAATCAGTATGGAGATTCCTCAAAACACTAAAGCTACAGGTTCCATTTGACTAGGTTATTTCCCTTCTTGGTATCTTCCCAAAAGAGTTAAAAGCATCATACCACAGCAATATATGCACACTCATGTTTATAGAAAATTTATGGCACACCATATTTATAGTACAATTTGTAATAGCTAAATCTTATAGCCTAGATACCCATTAATGGATGAATGGATAAAGAAAATGTGGTTTTTATATACAATGCAGTACTACTCTGCCATAAAGGTAAACTTTAGACATTTTTAGGTAAATATATGCTCCTTGAGACTACATTTTTTTTTGGTACCAGGGATCGAACTCGGGTCCTTGTGCTTGCAGGGCAGGTGGCGGAACCACTGAGCTAAATCCCCAGCCTGAGACCACATTTTAAGTAAAATAGTTTAAATATTGCTTTCTCTGGTGTGAGAAATCAAAGCATAAATAAAGACCTAAATGGATATAGATAATGGGATGTAGGGGCTAGGGATTTAGCTCAGTGGTACCTCCACCTGCTTCGCAAGCACAAGGTCCTTAGTTCGATCTCCCATACAAAACAATCACACAAAAAAAACCCATCCTAGATAATGAGATGTAGGAATAAAATGTTCATGTAGGAAAGGGAACAAGTAAGGGGGGAGGGGGAAGAAAACAAAGGGAAAAGGAAAAAAAGGAGAATGGAAGGAAAAATGGAAACAGAGCTTTTGTAAATGGGGAGGGGAGGAGGGGTTGAAAGATGAGGAAAGGAATGGGGAAAAAAAGAAATAAAATACATTATGTAAGGTAAAAATTCCCTATGACAAATATAATCAATATGTATGACAAATATGTACTAATAAAAAATAAAGTTTTAAAAAAATATGTTTGAGTGTGTATACATACCTGTGTGCCCACATGACCAGATGGGGGGAGGATTAGGAAGACGTGGGACACACCAGTTATCCCAGCACTCAGGAGGCTGAGGCAGGAGGATCACTGTGAGTTCAAGGCCAGCCTGGACTACACAGTGAGTTCAACACCCACCTGAACAACACAGCGAGACCTTGTCTCAAAAAACAAAAAGCAAACAAACAAAAATGATTAGGAAAATGGATAAATGGATGCTAGAGAATCTTCTAAATCATGAGGGAGGAGGAAGAGAAGCATAACTCTGTAATTTGGTTTTAGTAAAATTCAACAATCACTTAGTGAAATGATTGCTTAGGGCCAAAGACTGAAAAGTTCTAAAAATATTTTCAAAGACAGTTCATGCTTTAGTAATTATGTCCTGGTTTTCAATTAGAAGGCTAGTGTTCTTGAAGGTAGAAGACTTTTAAGGATTCATATCAGATAGAATGGCACCCTCTTCCTTTACCTTCCCATTTTAGTTCAAACATTGTCTTGAAATAAAACTCAAAGGTGCTTTAAAATTATTATTTGGGATCCGGAAGGGTAGGAAAAATATTCTTTATTTTTCAATTTCAGCAATGTATCTGAGATCCAGGCTATTTTTTACATTATTTTTCAGTGTGTTGTACATTTTAATTAATTTGTTGTAACAAATATCTTTCAAACGTCATTGTTGACAGGTCCTAAGATATTACTCCTAATATGTAATGTAATCTATACTATATTTTATATTATCAATATAATATTATATATTACTCTAGCTTGATAATTGTGGGGACTTTATATTATAATCTGGGGAAGTGTTTCCCAAAGCATGTTCCTAGGCATATTCATTTCAAGATATTCTTTGAAAGTTAATAGTTCAAGTATGGGGAATACTATACATTCCAACCCCTACATTTTTGTTATGCATATGTGCATATTTGAGACCCCAAAGTCCTATAATAAATTAATCTCTACTGTTTTGTTTTAAAGCCTTATTTCACACAAGAAAAAAGAGTTTTTGTATTGTTATTTATTTATTTATTTATTTATTTGGTACTGGGGAATTGAACTCAGGACCTTGAGCTTGCGCGGCAGGCACCAGAACCACTGAGCTAAATCCCTGGTCCTGTACTGTTTTTTAAATCCTGTGGAACTGCTACTAATATTTTTCCTAAGTGTTATCTAGTGGAACACAGTTTGAGAAATCCTATTCAGAGAGTGGCTAAATTATTCAAGTTATTCAATATAAAGACATTGCTTGGGGCCCTATCAAAAAAAGAACAGAACACCAAAAATGCCAAAACATGTTCAGAAATAAGATTTTGGTATAAGTTTAATATAAATTTAAAAGAAATACAAGAATCACAGAAAATACACAAAAGGCATTATGGCCAATATTCGAATACTCAAGGATACTTGACATCTCTGGGTCATAAAGGTCTGAAATTCTGACATCAAAGTCACTAAAGAAATCAGAGAATGAATATACTTACCATACAAGGGTTTACAGTGAGTACACTCTTGATAAACTGAAATAGCAGAATGCTGGGCTGTTTAACTATACTCCTTAGGTCAGCCTCAAATGAAGTGTGTAGAGAACCAGATCCACTGATCACCCACAGGTGATAGCCTTCTGCACCCCAGCACTTGGAAGGAGAGAGAGACAAAATGTCAAAACAATAAAAGGTTCTTGTTAGCCTTTTCTGACTTCAGTCAGTATCTGAAATAACCAATGACAGTACCAGTAGTGACTTCTAAAGGCTGAAGAAACCAAGACAACACAGAAAAGAGTCATACCTTCCAAGTATATCTTAGTTATCTCCAGAGGAAACCACTGCCTTATACCCAGAATGATGAAAACATTAAGTACTATTCTTAGTTTCAACTTCAGGATCCCAATCCTAAGAAATACCTACTGCTGGGCCAGGGATTTAGCTCAGTGGCACCACACCTGCCTTGCAAGTACAAGGTCCTGAGTTTAATCCCCGGTACCAAAAAAAATGAAAAAGAAAGAAATACCTACTGCTTTTGGTAACTTCTCCATTTATTTAATTAGCTGTTTCTCAAGTACAAAAAACTTCTTTACAGAGGAAGACCCAGATTATCTAGAAGAAGCTCAGCAAAGAAGCACCTACAACAGATGCATTTTTGCAGACAGCAAAGAATATTAGGTTGGAAGCTGCAAGACTAGCAGTTTCATTCCAGTTTGGCTTTCTGTTACCTTGACCCAGCTATTGGGTTTCTCAATGTCTAAGGTCTTTCCTCTATAAAGTTTAAAGGTTCAAATAAATTTCTCCATGCCAATTCAATTTTAATTGTTTTATAATTAGATTCCATGATAGTATTTTTTAAAATTAGTGATTCTCAATTTGTGGGCCAAATAGTAATTGGGTGGGAGAGAGATCCATGAATAATTGCAAAATTTCAAAAGTTCAAAAGTTTTACGTTTTCCTATGATAAATCTGCACAAGGTAATTAAAAACTATATAAAGAAGATCTCCTGAGCTAAATAGCTTTGTGATTCTCAGACCAATGTGAGAGGGAAAAATGGGGGGGCGGGGACTCATTTTTTATCCTATGCCAAGTTTTTATAAAAGTGCTTACCATAGAATTGATCTTAAGGGGATCTTTTTTGGTACCATCAGACCTGTAACTGAAATAGAACCGAAACTTAATTTGATAGAGTTTTCCAATTACATATAATGCCCACATTATTCAGCTTTAGTTTTTTTAAAAATCAAATTGATTTTGCTCCTTCAAAATAGAAACATATAATGGATGAAATAAAACTGGACCCTAGCCGTATCACTCAGCCACATTTTTCTAACTCCAACTAACTTCTTGACAGCATCATGCAGCTTAGGAAGGTGTGCTCACTTCATCAGGACTGAGGTTCAGGATAGTATATAAAGAGAGCAGAAATATCAACCTGTTCCTGTCAAGCCATTATGTTAGCTTACATTAACCTAATGAGATAATGTAACGTTCTATTTCCTACTAATTATTTATGTACATGGCTTATCATTCTTATTGGATGTAAGCTATTTAAAGGCAGAATTATGTCTGATTCAGCCTTAAATCTAACATGAGGTCATATATAAAACAGGGGTTCAATAAATAAGTACATTTCCCCCTGGTGCTGAAGGTGAATAAGTATATTTTTAAAAAATGAAATGTCAGTTTTTAGAAAGTGCATGTTTGGAGAATTGACACATTATGAACAAATTCATTCTGAATCTTACACACAGTTTTGGGGTAAGAATCAAGTAGGGCAAAAGGGTAATGACCCAAGGGTATGACCCAAGGCATGAAAAAAATATATATAGACAGATTGTCAGAGAGGTAATAAGAGTTATTTTATCTAAGATTTGTTTTTATTGACTTACGCAAAATCTCCTCCAAGTGTACAAATCAGTTGGGCTCCAAATACACTCCACAAAGAAAAGCCTCCATATTCCCAAGTCACTATTACAACACTATTGTCAGGAGACCATCTGATCAATTTAACAGCTCCTGTTTTGTTCCAAATGTCTGTTAAGAAGTAGTGAGAAGAGTTCAAAATAAATGATTACTTAAGAAATGGTACTTCTAATAGTCTACATCTTCAAATCTAAATGAGCAGAAAGGCATGACTGCTTCAAATAATGAGATGAATTCTGTTGATGTAGGATTATTTTTAAAAAGGCCTCGGGTCTTGGCCTGATTTAGTAAGAACAATCTCAGTGTACAAGTAATTTATAAGAGGTGAAAGATGTTTTGTTCATTATTAACTTAAACTACCACTGTATAATCTTCAAAATCTGCTTTTGTGAAAATCAGCTTCTGTAAAATGGAGATAGGTTGTAGCAAACTGTCCTTAGAGAAAAATACATGCAAGGCTTTACAAAATCTATATGATAAGAATTATAAAAATGTAAATAGCAAATTTCTATTTCTGGCAGTACAGAGAACGATAACTTAAATGACACTGAAACAACTTAGATGTTGAACAGAATATTTAAATAGCTCAAAACAACCAAAAAAACTGGGACAAAGTATTTTTTTCCTGAATTTATTTACCAAACCCTGGGAACCGTGACTAGTACTTCTGATGACCCCTGGCATGTTAGGGACAGGAGATACAGCTCAAAGCTTGCCCAACGGTTATAGTTATGTCTATATTCATGGTATAAAGGAGGAGGAGGAGGAAAACAACAACAAACCTTTGCTGTGTAAAAATGAAAGAAATAGCAAGAAAGATTTCCATGTTTCATCTATGGTACTAAACAGAAACTTAATCAGCTGTCACCCTGAAGTATAATTTGTACAATTATTGTGGTTTTAAAATAGTCTCAGAGAGCACAATGTAAAGAGTTTATATTGTTGTAATAAACCCAGATGACCAACAGAAACACAAGCAAATCCCCTCTGAAAGAATTCAAATGCAATATAGGTCGTTAGCCACTCACACAAATAGCTTTCAAAACAAGTAACAAGCTCTCAGTCAAAAATCCTAAAATATACAAATGAGTGAGAAACCAAAGAACTCACAGCAGAAACAGACTCAGAAAGTCTTCAGCTACTAGGACTAATGGACACAGAATATAAAATAACTATCCTTTTTAAGGTTAAAGAGAAGATGAAATAGGAGCAGGATGCAAACAGACTGGAAAAATTAAATAAACCTTTTAGAAATAAAACAATAGCTGAAATTTAAAAATTCAGTGAACAGTAGTCTGGTCAAGCTAAGACTACAGTTCTCAACCAGTCTACCAAGGTATAACAAAACAATCCAGAAAAAGTGTTCCGTGAAAAATCAACATGAAACCAGAAATGTGTGTGCTTGTGCCTAATTTGACTTAGTGTCCATGTTTAACCGCGATATAAAAATATTATTTTGTTTCCATTTATAGCTACTTTTTAGAATATGCTATTAGGTTGCTAGGAACTTGCATAGGTACTTATTAAGTAGTTAAGCAGACCTAACTACTTAATAAAACGAATATTTGATGTTTCTTTTAGCTTAGGGGTACTACATAAAAATTACATAAAGAGCATGGAATGAACCAAAAAACCATGAGAGGAGGATTTTGGCAAAGGCCTTATACATCACGTATGTGGTAGACACCGTTGGTTGGTTAATGTACTGCCTATTTCTTTTCTTTGTATTTTTGTCCTATCTGCTGGAAGATAGGACTGAAAAAGCTATCATTTCCAACTTTTGCTTAAAGCCCAAGGTAGCCATTTGACGTATTTATTCCCAATTAGATGGAAGTAGAAGACAGCTAGAGAAGATAGGATGTGGGGTCCATCTGGAAATATTTCTGCTTTCCTGATTTAAAAAAAAAAAAAAATCAGATGTGCCTAGCTTCCTTTCTTTTTGACTGAAATGCCTAAGTAATTCTTGGAGTTCACAAAAAAATAAGAACCAAGATACATCATGTAAAGGTACAAGATCCCAATGATGAATGTAACTGTACCAATATGTACAATATAAAATGTACCAATAAACTTAATAAAAAAAAATTCTTGGAGCTCAGGAGTTTTTCTGGGACCATGAAGAAAAGGTCAAATGAAGGTCAGTAGCAGTCTGCCTTTGGATTTCTTACTATTTGAGAATAGAAATCTCATTTGTTTAAGCCATAATAAGATGGGGTTTCTGTTACTTCAGTAAAAAGCATTTCCAATGACAAAGAATTTAGACTTAATCTTGTGAACAGCAGAGATTTATTAAAGGGTTCAAAATTTTGTTTGTTCTTGGGAATCCAGCATTTAGAACAGTCAAGTGCATGGTGGGTACTAAATAAGTATTTGTTGAATACATTGAATTGGAAGGCATAAAATAACAGAGAATGAAATCAGTTAAGAGACTATAGCAAAGTCCAGACAAGGAATACAGGACTTAAAACTAAGGATAAAAAACTCCAAAATCCAGACAAGTAATGTAGAGCTTAAAACTAAGGATAAAAAAACCTAAGTGAGCAGATTAAAAAAGTTCCCACAGTCTCTCTAGTTATACAGAAATCTATGAGTCATATAAAATCTTGTGTGTTCTAATAATATTTACTTATAGCATGTATCATTTAAACAGCATTTGTTACACATTACATTATTAGTACAGTAGTCCCCCATTTCGGTGCTTTTACTTTCTGGATTTTCAGTTACTTGATGTCAACTGTGGTCTGAAAATATTAAATGGCACAATTCAAGAAATAAACAATGCGTAAATTTTAAAAATTTTAAACTGAACACCGTTCTGAGTAGCAGGATGAAATCTTGCTCTGTCCTGTTCAGGGAGTGAATCATCCCTTTGTCTACTGTATCCATGCTACCTGCCCAATAGTCACTTAATAGCCATCTCAGTTATCAGACTGACTGTTGCAGTCTTTCAATGCTTGTGTTCAAGTAACCCTTATTTTACTTATTAATGGCCCCAAAGCATAAGAGTAGTGATGCTGCCAATTCAGATATATTGAAGATCAGCCAGAAAATGCTTCCTTTAAAAGGGAAAACATTATGAAAAATAATTATATGCTGAAGTTTCAAAGTTCTATGATAAAAATGAATTTTCTATCTATGAAACTGTGACAGAAAAAGAAACTTATGCTTGTTATGTTGTTGCACTTCAAACTGTGAAAGTTATGGCCACCACAGGTGATAAATACACTATTACAACAGAAAAGCATTAACAAATCTATGGGTAGAAAACATATTGGTTGATGGCAAAGTGTTGTACCAGAAAGCACCACCCTATATAAAGACTAGCAAGGGATTCCCTGAAACAAATGGTAACAAGCCATTTATTACAAGTGAGGGTTACACATATTATGAATAGGTTTGGGCTAAAAAATACAAAAATTACTGGAGATGCTACATCTGCCAGTGAAGAAGTTGCCACCACATTTCTGGCAGACCTGATTAAGTTGGTAAAGAAGAAAGGATATCACTCAAAGCAAATCTTCCAATTTCTTCTTGGTAAGAAGGCTCTCCTGAAATAAGAAGCCTAATAGAACTTGTATTCATAAAAGTGCAAAGGAGGCATTGGGCAGAAAACATACACACAGTAACTCTGGTACTACATGGCAACATCTAAAGGAATATGATAAAATCCAGGTGCAATGTACAAAGAATCTACATGTTCTCAAAAAGAAAAATTGGAGAGAGGGAAAGAAAAAAAAATGCCACATTCACATAGCTTTCATTAAAGTATATTTCTATAATTATTCTACTAGTTAATTTAAATTTTAAAATTTATTTTAATTGTGTATTTTTAGAGTACAGTGTGATAATTCAATATAGGTATACAATGTATAATGATCAAATCAGGGTACTTCCTATTATGCCTATTTTTCACTATGCATGTACACAGTATATAGAAGGTTAAGTATTATCCAGGGTTTCAGGTTATCTTTGGGAGGGTGTTGTCTTGAAATGTATCCCTCATAGATAAGGGGAAGGGGGGAACCACATCAAAAACACTTAAAAAAATACTCACCAGGATACTGTTTTGCTGTTAGCTCTAATTTATGTGATAGCAACATGGCTCCAGTGGTGTTATCTATTGTATAAACCTGCACAGAACCACTGTGAAAATAAGCAAGCAAAAAAACTTTTACTGAAAAAAGACAAATAGAAAAAATATTATTATGAAAACTCTTACATTCTGCTGGTATGACTGTAAAGTAGGACAAAAACAATTTGTAAATAATTTCCAGTGATCTCATGAATTCAGACAAATGCATATTATATAATCCAGCAATTTCATTTCTAGATACAGTATATCCCAGAAATTCTTATCTAATGTTTATCAGGAGACATGCAATATTCACTGAACAAATGTATATAATTGCAGCAAAAATAAATAAATAAATAAATAAATAAATAAAGGAAAAGAAAAGAATATAACCTGAACATACATCAATGCAAGGAAGGAAAAACAAACTGGTATATTCATATAGTACTAATACCATATAGCACTGAAAAAGAAAAGGTATTTAACCACATACATTAGCATAGACAGCATTTATATATGCGTTTTTTTTCCAGTCCAGACACAAGTTGTCAAAACTTGTGGTTAAAAAGAAATATAGCAATGAGCTAATGTACATGAATTTTAGATTAGTGACTACTCAAGTAGAGAATGGAGACTATCAAGGAATAAGCAGACAGAGGGCTTCAACAGTACTCATAATGTGCTATTTCTTATACTGGATGAGAATTTAGACAGATTATCATTGTATGTTTTATGTATCATGTATCGTATGGTCTTCTGTGTATCAAATATATATATATATATATATATATATATTCACTTAAAAACTCTCTACAAGGTTCAGACTTATGAAGGAATAAAAACTAAAGCTAAAAATACCATGGTGGGGGGTAAATTGGGGATTAAACCCAGGACCTTTGCACTGAGCTGTATTTCCAGCTTTTTTATTTTGAGACAAGTTTTCGCTAAATCACCCATGCTGAGCTCAAACTCAGCATCTACAGGTATGTACCACCAAACCTAGCTTCTACATTACTCCTAAGCTACATTTCAAAACTGAACTCCAATGATCATTTTAAAATCTCATTTCTGCTTGTGGTGCTATTCTCAGTTTAAAAATTTAACACACATTCATTGTGGAAAATGAAGCATCTACCTAATTCAGTTACATTGCTTATGAAACATACTTATAATGGAAAAGAGAAACAAATGTTTCTGAAATACTTTTTAGCACAAGGCTATTTTTGCACACATTAAAATGACAGTGGTTTATGAAGAACCAGAAAAGAGTTTAATGGTCCCAAAGAAATGAGATGGGAATGCTAATTATCTTGATTTGATTAGTACACCATTTACATCTGTTGAAATTTCAGACTGAAAAAAAAAAAGAAAAAAAAAAAAGAAATTTCAGACTATACCCAATAATTATGTTTTTGCTTTTTTGGAATTTTTTTTGGTACCGGGGATCAAACTTGGGACCTTGTGCTTGCGAGGCAGGCACCCAATAATTATGTATTATTACATGTTAGTCAAAAATTAAAAACAGATAATTTACTAATTCTGAAACAAAAACTCCTCTATGACAGAGATAAGACTTTTGTCGACACAAATGATCAAAAAATTTAGCATCATCAATACTGGGGCAATTTGACATTGTTGTTAAAGGAAGTATATTTCATCACCTATGACTAAAATGTTTAACTGGATTCTACTTAAACCATTACACACAGAGTTAGATTTTTCAAGATGGATCCTTTGTAAACTGGAATCTTAAAAGAATACTGGCTTAACTCAGTTTTTTCAAATACATGTTTGCAGTACATAATAATCACATTTATGATGAGGAATTTGTACATGTACACAACACATTTTAGGTTTTTTTTCCTTTGGTCTCCTTCCCTTCCTCTCCTTTCAACCCTTCTTTCTCTCTCTCTTAAAGACACAGCTACAGACCAGGGCTCAAGGCAATTAACCCTAATAAGTCCTGACAGATAAGAGCTTGAAGGTAAATCAAAGAGGTACTATAAAAACAAAAACAAAAACTTTTAACCCTAACCCATGATTGTGCCAGATGTGCTGACAGTCTTCTAACTATGACTGAAAGGCTATACAACCTAGATTCTAACTTCACTATCCTAATATAGTGATGGTGAACTTTTTAGGGCTCTCAGTGATAAAAACAGCACGCTGCAGCACATATGTCATAGGTTCACCGCCACTGTCCTACTTTCTAGTCATTTCTAGATTCCAAGATCTGGCTTTGCTAGACCCCAGATGCTATCCCTGAATGCAAGTAATGTGGAAACTATACACTTGCCACTATTCCAGTTTTCTCTCAAATTTGTATCTGTTCAACAAGAACCAGCTTTCAGGTTAGTCATTATAGGTGTTGGAGAAACTCATTAAATCCCATTATGGGGAAACAATGAGGCAAATTTGGATTGTAAGACATTTTATAAAGAACTGGTCTAAGCCAGTATGGTGGCACATGCCTGTAATACCAGAACTCTTGGGAGGCTGAGGCAAGAGGATCACAAGAGTCCAGTCTAGGTAACTCATGGAGACCATGTCTCAAAATAAAAAATAGAAAAAGGACTGGAGATGCAGTTCACCGCAAAGGCTCTAAGTTCAATCCCAGTGGAAAGGCCCTAGGTTCAATCAGTTACGGGGGGAGTCAATACAATACCGTGAAAATTTAAAAAAAGGTATAAGAATTGTTATAGGTAGAAAGTAAACAAAAACCAAATATAATTTATGAATTTTCTTTCATTCTTGTTAGAACAAAGGAGCCATAAAAGAAATTTTGGTAATAACTTGGTTAAGAGTATGAATTGGGTAATAGATCCTATTAGTTATTCATCATTGATTATTTCATGTAGAATAAAAATACTGAGTTTATGTAAGAGAATGTCTTTTTTGGAAACCACGAGATAATATAAATGTCCATCAACAGCGAAGTGGATAAATTATGATATATTCATAATGTTTGGGACATTATAAGTCTATATAAAAATGATTATAACTATTCAAAACCAACATGGATGAATTCACAATGCTGAGAGAAGAAATAAAAGATAAAATGACTTTATTTGTATAAAGTTCAAAAACAAGTTATGTGCGTAAGGAATATATACACAGGTAGTTAAAGTATAACAAAGAATAAATGACTATCATAAAAGATAGAAAACTGTTACTAATGGAGTCAGGGAGGGAGCAAGATTTGCAATTAGAAATAGCCAGGTTAGCCGGGGATTTGTGGTTCCAGTGCCTGCCGCACAAGCGCATAGCCAGGTTAGAGTTTATGAAAGGCTGGTGATGTTATTTCTTGTCCAGTTATGAACTGTGTATTTGGATTATGCATTATTTGGTATGTATTTTTTTTTATAATATGAAAGTCAAAAAAGATAATGAAGATTCCTCACTTTACAAAGAAATTATTGGGAAAAAAGATTATTGAAAGAATTAAGGTGCTGACTTTTAGTAGTTATATTACTTGTACAAAAAAAAAAAAAAACCTTTGATACTTAACTTAGATTGAGATCATACTGCTAGAGCCATACTAGATACAGCCTACAGAACTAGATCAGTTTTATATTTAAGAAAGCTTTAAAAACTAAAAGTAATATATACACATTTCAAGGCAGCACTATGATAATCTTTTTATTTGAGCCATAATATAAGCCCAAAAATAGCAGGTATCTTTTTTTAATGTATCCTGTATTTAGAACTATATATGATATGTGGTACATGGTAAGTACACAGATGTTAGTTGAATTATTTTGATTTTATTTTTAAAATATACATTACATGATTCAAAGCAAGGAATTTATTTTACGTATGAGTTTTAAGTATGCTCATTAACTAAGTAAAGTACAGCCACTAATTTGAAGTTATTACCAACATTGATCTCTTACAAAGGACTTTAAGAAGGAAAAATATCTTAATAAAAATACCTTTGGATATTAAGGGTAATTTCTAAATTATGATAGCATGACAAAGTTTTATAAGCATGGTAAGATATCTTAAACTTTAAAAATTACTTTTGGCTTGGTTTGGAGACACACGTCTGTGATCCCAGCACTCCGGAGGGTGAGGCAGAAGAATAGCAAGTTTGAGCCCAGCTTGGGCAACAATAGCGACTTTGTGAGACTCTGTCTCAAATTTAAAAAATAAAAAATAAATTATTTTTTGGAAATAATTCTTAAAAATTCAGAAGTCTGTATCAATTACCTCGTACAACCAAATGCCATTAGCCGATATTTGTTATTTACTGCTACACATGTTCCATCAACAACATCTTGTGGCCAAACTCCATGAAGTTGCTATAATACAGAAAAACAGTTAAGGCTTAAAAAATGTTCCTCCAAATTTAATCAATATAATTCTCTTTCAAATAATCACGTGGTTTCACAAGGCTTCATGCACTCATCTGCACAGGATATATCCCATCAGGACTACCATCTGAATAGTCTTCCTTAAAATTATTGATTCAGAAAATATCCCAAATGAACTTAGTGTTAATCTGTTTATAAAAACACTAAAACAAATGGATATTCAATCTGTAAACATTAAGTAAATGAAGAAGACTTATGTTGTAATGTAAACCTTTTGCTACTAGAAACTGTATCTCATTTGCTCACTATTAATATTCTAGTAGGTATAACTATAGCATTCAGCATTTAAGTACCCAGTCAGTGAAAAATATTGAATTTTATTTGTTCTATATTCTAGAAGCAATCTGTTATTTGTCAGTTCCTTACTAGTCTTTGTTATTCCCTTACTATATAGTATGGTTAACAACCTAACAGCTCAGGTCTAACTCAAATGATTATTTGACCTTTCCAAACTTTTAATTTTCTTATCTGTAAATTTCCTCTCATCATGGTGGCTCAAAGATTTACACTACTTAGTAAAATGCTTACTATTCAACAATTAAGCATTCACTAAATAAATGACATCATTACTCTTATACGCTATTCAATTCCATATACTGATACAGAAAAGACTTAGTTTAGCTAAATCTGAATAGATTTAGCTCAAAGTCTGTCCTTATTTGTCAAAACAAAGACATTTAGCTTATAAATTACAAGGCAAAGGTCATGACCTTTAGTAAGCAAAAAAAAACCTAGTAGCACACTATTAATAAGGCATTTTACTTTTGAATGATTCCAATAGTAGATGTCAGAAGATGCAATATAATCACAATGGTTTGAACTATACTATTTTTCAGATTTTATTCAATTCCAAAATAAGCTATAGAATCTATCTAAACACAGAACAGTCATGTATCACTTAATGACAGGACATGTTCTGACAAATCTTTTATTAGGTGATTTTGTTGTGCAAATATCAGTGTATTTCCACAAGTTAAGAAGACTATGGCATTACTAAGCAATATAATCTTATGGGACCACCATAGTATATGTGCTCTGTTGATCAAAATGTCATTACATGACTGTATTTGCTTCTTTCAATATGAATAAAAAACCTAGATACTGTTATGAAAATGAAAATGGTAATGGCAGCATTGAGGATTACTTCTTTTGATCAGTGCTTAGACTAAAATTCATTCCTCTAACAAATATTTCCAGGGTATGTACTATTCAACAGGCACTGCTCTAGATGCTGAGGATACAAGAGGTATCCAAATACATACTTGTATCCTTGCCTTATATTTTAGTAGACAAGAGAAAAAATTATACAATACAGTACACTTAAGGTTGGTAAATGCTTTAAAAAGTTCGACAATTATGGCACAAAGGGAATACTGTATAGGGGAAGTGTATTTCTGTTTAACATAAACATTTAAGTTCCCCCAAATAATTACAAACATATAGGCACCTTGTAAAAAATGAGATTTTTTTCAAAAACTTATTTTTCTTTATATATTGACATAAGTGATCACAAATTATTTAATTTTTATTATTTGTATAAAGTTGATAATAGAAAATATTTACAATATTAGGAAGATTAAAGCTGATACCAAGTACAGTAGAACAAAAAAGCCTTTAAAAACTTAAAATCCATTCCAATTAAACAGAGCAAACTGAATATGAATATTTACCTTCTTTGATTCCTAAATCCCCAACTTTTATAGCAGAAATGACTTTTCTCCAAAAAACATAAACTGACAAAAGAATGGGAGAAGAGGCAGCACTGGACAATTTTGGAAGTTGGGAAGCACATGAATGAATGGAATCCTTATCTGGAAGGAAGGAATGCTGAGAAATAGCTAAATTTACCTTGTCAGGTACATAAAAAGCTTGATAATTCAGATACTGTATTCTGAAATGCTGCACTAAAAGTAGGATTGTTTCAAAGTTTATTTAAGAAGAATCTAGGTCCTCCCAGAATACCTCCTGCTGAGTAAGAAATATCCCACCTCCGCTCTAACAGAAAATTGGACATTTTTCCTTGGAAGAAAAAAGGGACAGTCAAAGTGAGTCAAAGTTCAAACCTTGAATTTGGATCCTGTAGCCTAACTCCCTATCTCAAATCCCAGAACATTGTGGGCAGCTAGATAACCTCTATAAAGGAATATAGGACTCTTTCCCAAGTAAACAAGACGGAGGGAGAGAGGTGAAGAGTAAAAGAGAAGTTGAGAGGAAAGGGGATGACTCTAAAGATGAGGGTTCCCTAAGTAAATAACCCCATCAGCTCATCCTATACTGGAGATGAGATAGCCAAATTCACCAAAATGCAAGAGTTTGTGGTATTTTTATTTGGGGGGGGGGCTCTGTCACAGCAGCAGAATCCATATATTAACTATCCATATAATTAATAATCATTAGCTATCAAAGGATCCTATACAAATAAAAGGATAATGATGATAAAAAAAACACCAAAATTAGGGCTATGTAGGCCAGAGAGCACAAAGAAAAATTTCTTCAACAAGATGAAACATAGTATGTTTAAAAGAATCGAGAGGACATTTACACAACTGGCAGCCAGTTTTGGGTTAAGTGCTGAGTACATAAAGACTCAGCAAATGTAAAGGACAAAGAATAATCAATTCTCAATGGGAGAGAAAATATGCGGGAAAGGAAAAACTGACAATATACTACATAGCTCAGTATGGCTATTTTTGACAAAATTGTAACATGGCCTGAAAACAACTGAAAGAAAATATTCATAGTTGAAGATAAATATTCAAAACAGCTAGGAAAGGAATTATGAAGTAATTGTTTCCAAGAACAGAAATTGAGTATGAGGAGAACAGGGCAGGAACTATCATTCTTCTTTTTCCTTTTTTTTTTTTTGGTACCAGGATCAAACTCAGGTCCTTGCGCTTGCAAGGCAGGTGTCAGAACCACTGAGCTAAATCCCTGGCCCATGATTTTTCTCTTTTTGCTACTGGGGATCGAACTCAGGACGTTGTGCTTGTAAGGCAGGTGGTGGAACCACTAAGCTAAATCCTCGGCCCAAACCATCATTTTTCTTCAACATGTCTAACAGAATTTTGCCTACTTACACCAAGTATATGTATAATTTGATAAAAAAATTAACCTTTAAAATCTTATGTGAATTAAAAAAATGGAGAAGGATTTAACAATAAACTATAAAATTAATGTAAAGAAAAACATTCAAACTTTATTAAGTGGGAAGGATGGGAGAGAAGAGGGAAAAAAAAGAATTAAGATATGTTATGTACATGTACAAACCCCACAATAAATGTAATCATTATGTACTGCAAACATGTACTAATAAAAAAATAAAATAAAATCTGCAATACAAAAATAAATAAATGACCACGAGCTATCTTTTTTGTGTGTATGGAGGGGGTGAGAAATAAAAATGTTATAAAACTTATGTACTGATTGTATCACTAGGGAGTTACTAAAAATCATTGAAACAGGTAAATTTTATCACATAAAAACAGACCACAATTTTTAAAAAGTGTATTAAGCCATACCTCTGCAGTAAATCTACTTGACATTGGTGTAATAAATCCAACTTTACCGTCATTAAACACAACAGCAAACCCATCAAGTGTGGCACAGTATTCCATGTCTTTGACGTGCACGTCTGTAAAGCCCAGGAATGAACCTACTGATAAAAAATAAGTATATAAAATAGTATTATGTTAGTTTCTCATATTTTTGTTTGCAAACCCTGCAAAGACAGTTAAAAGGGCAAAAATAATGACCTAACACCCTAAACAATTAAATTCAATCCACAGAAAACGTCACTAGATTTTATCAAATATTAAACAGCTGGTTCTACCTTATGTAGAAGGTATAACTACCTCTAGATGACTGCAGATCTACTGAAAAGGGTACTGTGCAAAGATTAATGGCTTTCCTTCCATTTGTCATTCCTTCCCAGTGAATAAGATGGAGAAGTCCATCAGAAGTAGCAACCAGGAGATTTTCCAGCACAGACTGCAAACTGTAGGAAAATAAGCAATTTAAATCAATTAACATAAAAGAGCATACTGGGAAAGCAATGAATATTATTTTAGAAAATATTCACAGAAAAAAAGATCACAAAATATCCATTTATCTGCAATTTAGCTATGTAGCACCTTTATTTATATATAATTGAAACTAGAATCAGAAATTCTGGGATAAATGAGGGACTCTGGCTGCCAGAGTTACAAACTTGATGAATGGAGTTAAAAACTAGAAATAGTTAAACAGCAAATTAGAAAATAGAAGCACAAGAGATAGATGACATGAAGAGAAAAGAGGAAGATAAACCACTTTAAAAAATAAAACAAAACTAACACCAGGCTGATAATTTGGAGCCGTGAAGTGTAGAGGTAACAATCCTCTAGCACTGTCCAAAAGAAATTTTCAATAATGATAAAAATATTCTGTATCTACATTATCTGATAACAGTAGTCACTAAATCACATGTAGTGACTGTACAGTTGAAAACCAAGAACTCATAATCTTGACAATGAATAATGTTGAAAAAAAGACCAGTTGTATGAATAAATACCAAAATGTGATCCAGAGTCAAAAGTTCAATAAAAATAATAGACACTTCTGATGTCAGAATTAGTAGATCATGACTTTATAGCAGCTATCAAGTATCCCAAATGTGTATGTGTGTAGTTTTAAATTTAGAATCTTAACTGAATTTCTAAAGGTTTTAATATAGCTGGAAAACAATATGCTGCATATATTATGAGCTGCCATATATACCTTAAAGTAGAATAGTATTTCTGGTTAGTCAAATTTTTATATTTGTCAATTATATAATCCACAAATTAACAATTAGCCAAAATACAATTATATTCAATATTCAACTAATATTAGAAACTATATATACTACATAGTGCTTTCTTAACTGCCTAGGATGGAGGAAGATAGGAAATAAACTCTGGTATTTGAAAGTTAGAATGTCTAACAGTTTTAATTATTAAATTATAAATTTTAATCTCCCACATATCATCTATTTTCTATAACAAAGTTTGGGTACTTAATATTAATCTTTATATTTTCCTTAATCAAAAATACGAGATAACAGTATTCTTGATCCTATAAGCAACAACATAGCTATTATTCCTACTTTTACCTGTCTTACATTTGTGACGATAGGATGGAAAATAATTGGTTATAAAGCCTTTCATATATTTTACTCAATTTAAAATTGTATAGGAAATATCTCCAATTTCAGTAGAGGTGGGCTGCGGATTTAGCTCAGCGGCACTGTACCTGCCTTGCAAGAGCAAGGTCCTGAGTTTTGATTCCTGGTACAATAAATAAATAAATAATAAAACCAATTTCAACAGAGGTGCTAATGACATCACTCTGAAATGCAATTATTGTATTGCAATTTCAAGAGAAATGTTAGACACTTCTAACAACCTAAATTTGCAGAACATCACAACTGACAGGTTAACTTTGCACAAGGTGGAAGAAATTCTTTTTTTTAAACCTTTGGCGGTTCTTGGAATTGAACCCTAGGCCCCACATATGCTAAACATGGGATCTAGCACTGAGCTACAGTTCCAACCTAGAAATTTTTTTTTTTTTTTTTTTTTTTTTTGGTGGTGGTACCAGGGATTGAACTCAGGACCTTGTGTTTACAAGGCAGGCGTGGCACCGCTGAGCTAAATTCCCCGCCCATTAGAAATTCTTTTTTTTAAAAGGCTTTCTATCCTATTTCCATGCATCATACAGTTTTTAGCCACAAGGTGGAGTAGAAAGTCAAGTTTGTTCAGTTCCACATTGCTTGTTACCCACACACTCAAAATTCTCCCTGCATCATTATATTCTTGAAAAGGATTTCTATGTGGAAATAAAAATCTAAAGAAATCAGTAACTTTTTGACCTAAGTGCTGAGTATCCTAAACTCATTGTTTTGTAATACTGAACACACTTAAGCAAACAACAAAAACGGCATTCTTTTCTATGAGAATAATGTATAAAAAGATGGACTAACCAAGGCAAAGATAATAGGTCAGCACTTGGATACATTTTATGTAATATATTCCACTGTCATTCTGTATAGTATTCTAACAAGAGAAATGGTGAAAGAAGTCTTTTATTAGAACTTTGAATCAGGAGTCTTTAAAAAGATAGGGGTTTGTTTTTTTTTTGGTACGCTTGCAAGGCAGGTGCCAGAACCACTGAGCTAAATCCCCAGACCAAAAAGATAGGTATTATATAATTCAGTACATTCATATTATGTTTATATAGCTCAATTTTTTTTTAAGTACAGAGTAAAAACTCTTCCTCTAAAACCTGCCCCTGGCCATTCAGTTCTCTTTAGTTTAAGCAGTAGAATTATATAAAACCTTGTTTGTTTCACTCAACAACATATTTGGAAAGTCTTTTTCAGTAAAGAATATTCTCATTGTTTCCACAGCTGCATATTGTTTAAATAAATTTTCTTACACTTACACAATGGAAATAATATGCAGCTAAACTGACAACTAAAATGTCAACCTTGAGGTAATTGAGAAAATAAAGCCAACTTATAAGTATTTTTTCTACCAATGGATATAGAGTTTTAGTATTTTGATATTTCTGGCTAACTTGTCACAAAACTTTTATTCATACTTGGATTCCAAAGGTTAATTTTCTTCTAAATGTACATATACTTCCCAGAAACTTAGGAAGGCTTTGGAAACAAAAGCACTTTATCTTTCCTCAACTTGTATAATTTTTGCCAGTATCTTTCTGAGGACTATGGATTATGTTATATCACTCAAACATTTCTAGACCTTATCAAAATATATAATTTCAAAATAAAATTATAATGGCACATCCAATTTATGAACTTTATTATAACAACAGCGAACCATCTATAAAACATCAAATATCTTATAAGGGTTAATTACAGATTTCTAAGCTAAACAGCTTTCTTCAATTCCAAGAAGTGAAAGTAATTTTCCTACTGGTCATGTGATTAATCAACTACATTGTCTACTGTCATTGCAAAATGCCAAATTTAACCAAAATGCCATATTTTACCTCATGATGGGTGCCTGCAAATCCAATATTTTCCTCATCTCTAAATTTAATGCTGGAGCACACTGTTCTTCCTTAAAATGGGGTGTCCCCTTCACTTGTGGACTTCCTCTAAAAGAGACACAGGGTTAAAGAGAAAGATACTGAATTTGCACCCACTCTGTGGCTAAATAAAGTAAATATAACCAAACTTAAAAATCAGGTGTTCATCCTTTGTACTTTCAAATGAAAAACAGATTTAAATTCCATGATAGCAGACAAATCTATTACCAAGCAGAAATAAGACTGACCAATGCAACTTGTGTTGGATGCAGGGAGCAGACTATAAAAAAAAGCACTTATTACAGAAGCAAACTCTCAAGAGAGCATTTTGTTTAAAATGAGGGTCCTTTCTAGGTTAGGAAACCATTACAGAAATATATCATTCTATACAGTGTATGCACTCTTATTTCATCTTACCTTACTCCACACCTCATCCTTGATTCCTATACTAGGAAATACACATATCAGAAATTTAATTAATGTTTCTCAGATTACCAGGTAAGAAATAGCAAAATGCCTAAATTTAAAAAACCTATGGTATTAAATATGGCTAACCTATGGCTATCCTATAGTGCTTAGGTCAATGCCAAAATAACTGAATTGCCACACATACCCCTTAAAAGGACTAGAGAACTGTTTCAGATCCTTTATCTCCACAGGGCACAGGAGCAGTTTACTAGATTACTATTCTTCCCCAATGCCTGTGTTGGGATTTAATAGCTGTCTACACTGCTTTGTGAAAATTACACTGATGCTCAGAATTACATTCTTGTTCACTTTTTAGTTCTGGTCTATTCTTCATATACAAGTTTGGGCATAGCTTATTGCCATTCTGTCTTGCTACTGCAATGAGCTAGAATATTTGAGTCTATGTATAAATTGCTAAACTAGTTGACATTTACACAGGTTCAGACAGTACATCTCTAAGAAGAACATGAGTAATATATTTATAGGAGTCGCTTTTAAACTGCTAACCAGGGACTCTGGGGTGAATATCTAAGATGTTCTCCAAAATAACTGTTTTAATGTTAATTTGTAGTTTTCAAAGTAATACATACACAGAGCTTAAATTCAAATAGTACAGAAAGGCTTATGAAAAAGAAAAAGAAGGGCCGGGGATTTAGCTCAGTGGCAGTGCAAGGTCCTGAGTTCAATCCCTGGTACCAAAAAAAAAAAAAAAGAAAAAAGAAGAACACAAGTAGTCTTCTTTGGTGGAAACACAAGATATATCTATCAAGTCAACACATCATGATTAGAACAAGGCAACCCCTAAACATAGCTTTGAGTTAAAATGGAGAAAATGAACAAAAACTAAGTCTCTGATGATATTAAAAAACTGTTCACTTCGCTGAGTGTAATTTCAGGGTGGTTCTGTTCCTTTAAAATGCCCATCACAGATAAAACAGAAGCACTTAGTATTGAAATGGTACAGTGCTATATCTGGAATTTGCTTTAAAATTTAAAAGTATGCATGGAGGAAAGGGTAATGTTGATTACTTTTAAATCTATGTCCATGGATTTTTAAAATTATATCATTCTCTAGTGTTTATCTGACAAATTCTGTATTAAAAGTTCAAACCAGTATATTTTTCTCAACATTTTAAAGGTTTTGCTGCATTGTCTGCAATGTCTTTTACATTCTCATGTGTGGTTATGAAGGTCACTCACTTTTCTTTTTTGCAATGTTGAAGAGTGAACCTTGGCACCTTGCACATGCTAGGGAAGAACTCTGCCACTGAGTTATGTAGCACTAGTATGCAATGACATTCTTATTTGGATCTTCTTTTCATCTCCACTGGGTTCTGAATTTTCAGAATGATGTAGGCTGTTTGGGGAGTGGGGGGCTCATGCATGCTAGATACACTCTACTGCTGAACTACATTCCCCAGCCCCAGAATGATGTACTTTATACAAGTATGCGAATGTATATCAACTGTTTGCACTGAGCACTTGACCTGTTCAATCTAGTAATGTCTTCAGGTCTGGGAAATTTACATGTTTTGTTTCCTTAATATATTAATAAGGTTCTGCATTTCCTGTTATCTCTTTCTAGAATGCTATTAGGTAAATTCTGAACCTATTATTAGCCTCTAATTTTCTCTTTTATTTTTGTCTTTTGTTCTGTATCCAGGGACAGCCCTTCAATTGTTTTCAATGTTTTTAAAGAATCTCTTTTCACTTTCTCCATGCCACTCTCACCCCGACTATACCCCCAACACCAGGGAGGGATTATGCTCACAGCCTTGGCACTGAGTTCATCTCCAACCCCTAAGTTTATTTTGGGTCAAGATCTTGCTAAATTGTAAAGGTCAGCTTTAAACTTGGAATCCTCTTCCTGCCTTAGTCTCTTGAATACCAACATGCTGAGCCTCTGTATTTATTTCTATTGTACTTTTAACTCCTAAAACTTATTTGCTTTTCTTAAGGGATCCTCTTTTATTAGACATTATCTGTCTGAAGTCATCAATTATCATTTCCTTGAAATGTTTTTGTTTCCTGTATGTCTGTTACCTTTCTTTCTGTTATATGTGTCTTTTACTTTGGAAACGTTGAATAAATGGCTAACAGTCCTGGGTTAGTTGGCTGGTTGTTTTTAAAAGGTTGATACTAAAAAGCTAACAATAATGCTGTCATTGTGGAGATTAGCCTTACCAATTGGTAGACTTCAGGGTAATGGCCAGCTAGTTTTTTGGTTGAAGTCTTCAAATATTTGGTACCTGCTAAGTAGCTTTTTTGGAATGATTCAATTTCTTCCTCAATTCTGCCTAAGATATTTAAGCATGAGAGACTGGATCCAAGCAAGGGAGGGAGACTTGATGAACTACTGTTCAGTATGACAAGTCTAAGCAGAAAATCAAATAACAGAGTCTTCAGATTTTTCACAAATAAATGGCTTGTGAAAATCACATTCTAGAAGTGATTTTTAACCACGCACTCTGAGAAGCAGAAAAATAGAAAAATGAACACAGCTTAAGGGACTTGTGGCAACATCATCATGCACATTAACAGACGTATAATAGTAGTGCCAAAGGCAAGGAAAGAGAAAAGAAAGATCAGGAAAATATTTAAAGAATTAATAATTAAAAATTTTCCAAAGTTGATTAAGACATGAATCTAAACATCCAAGAAACTCAGCAAACTCTACCTAGGATAAATTTGAAAAAATTCACACTGAGAAACATGCTCAAACTTTCAGAAAACAGAGGATCTTGAAGGCAGAAAGAAAGGTGACTCTTCATGTTCTAGGGAATCTCAATAAGATTAACAGCCAGGGGGTACCTGCTCTGGACCCCTCCTGCCCCTCAGGAGCTTTCCTATCAATAAATATCTTCCTACTTAAAAAAAAAAAATTAACAGCCAGTTTCTCATCAGATACTATGGAGGCCAAAAGGTACTGGGATGATATATTTCAAGTGCTGAAAGAAATGTCAACAAAGAATTGTATTCTTCAAACATAAAGGAGAAATTAATAGACTTCAAGAAAAAAGTTGAAAGAATCTGTCACAAGTAGACATGAATTACAAAAAATGCTAAAGAGTGCTTACCTCTGCAACACATACTAAAACTGGAATGACAAAATATTAGCATGGCTCTTGTGTACAGATTACACACAAATATGTGAGGCACTCCATATTTCTGTAGCACAAAGGGCATGAAAAATATGTAATCTATTTTCAGGAATCTTAGCAGAAAATTTTCCAAATACTTATGGAGAAAGAATTTAACATACAGCTAAGCAAGGCATATAGAACTCCAAATTGTCAAAATCAGAAAAGAACTTCCCCCTGATACATTGTAGTCAAAATCCCAGAAGTCCAACACAAAGAATCTCAAAAGCTGTTAGAAAAAAAGCAACAAACACCTTATTAAGGTAAATCCACTAGAGTTACACCAGACTTCTCAACATAAAATCTTAATGGCCAGGAGACCCTGGAGTGAAGTGTATCAAGCACTGGAAGAAAATAACTTCCAACTGAGATTAATGTATCCACAAAATTCTCATTCAAAATTGCGGGAGAAATAAGGTCTTTCCATAACAAAAACTACCTTAAGAAATTCATGACCAAACCAGCACTCCAAAAAATTTCAAGGATCTATCTCAGAAAGAGACACAGAAGCAAACAATGCCAAAAAGTCTAATGGAATTAATACACCAGGTAGGGTAAGCAATTATGCACAAGAGAAAAAAATTTAAAAAGGAATCAGCAACAGGAAAATAATACAATTAATGGTATGAGCCAGCACCTTTCAACAATAACTGTTAATGTGAATGGTCTCAATTCCCCATTAGGGAGAGTTCTAATTACATTTAAATTACCAAAACTGTACCCATAAGATATAAAAACCCTGAACAATGCAATAACAGGCAATGAAATTGAGGCAATAATTTAAAACCTACCAATGAAAAAAAGCTCAGAACCTGATGGATTCACCACTGAATTCAATGGGAACTTCAAGGAAGTTCTAATATCAAGACTCCTCAAACTGTCTATCGAAATTGGAAAGGGAAAGAGCACTGCTAAACTCATTCCTGGAAGCTAGCATTACCTTGGTTTCAAAATGAAGCAAGGACTCAACTAAAAAACAATTGCTTTGATGAACACAGATGTAAAACTCCTTAACAAGATACTGGCAAAGAGAACACAACAAATCAAAATGATCATACCAACCAGGCTTCATCTCAGGGATGCCATGATGATTAAATATACACAAATCAATAATGTAATACATCACAAAAAGAAGCTAGGACACAAATCACATGATCATCTCAACAGAAGGAGAAAAGGCCTTTAACAAAAACCAACATCTATTCACGATAAAACCCTAAAGAAAATAGGTATAGAAGGATCTTATATCAATCTCACAAAAGACATTTATGACAAACCTACAATCAACACATTAATACATTCCCGCTGGCTTGAACTATCAGTGGTCATTGGTTGACCGTCCCATCAGTCAGCTTGTACCATTGGTGGTACAAATGGATCTAATCACTTTTGTCAGTCTTTTTACTAATAAAATTAATAAAAAGTCTATAAACTGAATCTAGTTAGTTGCTTCAATGTCAATAATCACTACATGAATATAAACATTAATACTATTCATACCAATTAAAAATTACTATAATAATCAACAAATTTCATTAATTTATATTCATGAATTTATTTAAAACTTTATACATAAAGGCAGCTGATTTGTACAGTGTATGACCTTTTTTGTGGCCACAGCAGGCCCCATTTCTCCAGATAATTTCCACTCACATTCTCTGCATCACTGATCCTAAAAAAGCTTCTATAAAGTGAATTTTTTTGAGGAATCTGCACCAGTGGCATTTCTTCACGTTAATAGTGTATCAATAATCAATTCTCTAAATTTTAATATGAGAATCTTATGAATACCCCACTGCTGGTGTGTATAATATGCATTTACAGCTGCTATATCACAAATTGGCTGTATTATAATTTTTTTATACCACTTTAATGTTTTCCTTAAGGAATTGTAATACGATGATATCTGGTCTGCTAAATCGGTGCCTTTCTTTGCATTACTGTAATCAAAGACCCCCTGAGAAGTGGTTTAAGCTGCCCCATGGGACAGTCGATTCAAATCAGAACTAGCTAGCACTGAGACATACAAATTACTGCCCCATCACAAACGTGTTAAATGTGAAAACTGAAAGATTTTCCATTAAGATCAGGAACAAGAGAAGGATGTCTACTATCACCACTCCTGTTCAATATAGTACTCAAAATTTTAGAGCAAACTGGAAAGAAAAGAAATAATAGGGATACACATAGGGAAGGAAGAAGTCAAAAATATCCTTATTCACAGACATGATCATTCATATAGAAGACCCAAAAAAATTCCACCAAAGGACTCCTACAACCAATAAACAAATTCAGCAAAGTAGGATACAAACTCAACACACAACAATCAATAGTTAGGGCCGGGGATTTAGCTCAGTGGTTCTGCTGCCTGCCTCACAAGCACAAGGTCCTGAGTTTGACCCCTGGTACCAAAAAAAAAAAATCAACAGTGTTCCTGTATATCAATAATGAACCCCACCAACAAAGAAATTAGGAAAATATCATTCACAATAGCATCAAGAAAATTAAATATTTAGGAATTAACCTAATCAAGGAAGTGAAAGTATTTTACAACAAAAACTACAGTACTCTGAAAAAGGAGATTGAAGAAAACATCAGAAAATGGAAAGATAATCCTATTCCTGGATAGGCAGAAGCAACATTGTCAAAATGGCCATACTGCCCAAACTAAAACATAAATTTAATGCAATCACAATAAAAATACCAACAGTATTACTTACAGAACTAAAAAACATAATCCTAAAGTTCATATGGAACCAGAAGAGACTCAGAATAGCAAGAGCAGTCCTAGGGAACAAGAGCAAAGCAGGAAGCATCAGAATCCCAGATTTCAAGTTATATTACAAAGCTACAGTGATAAAAACAGCATGATACTGCCACAAAAACAGCCATGTCAATCAGTGGGACTAAATAGAGAATGCAAAAACAACTCTAGGCACATTCAGCTATTCACTCTTTGACAAAAGGGGTCAAACACATACACTGGAGAAAAAATAGTCTCTTTAACACATCCCTGTTGGCTTGAACCACCGGTGGTACATACTAACTCCCCAAAATGAATGTAATCATTGTGTACTCTAAACACATAGTAATAAAAGTTTTAAAAGTAAAAGAAAAGAAAAAGGAATGCTAAAGAAATTTGTCAGGCTAGAATGAAAGTATAGTTCAAGAAATAACTCAAAGCCATGTGAAGAATAAAGATGACTAAAAAAGGTCACCTACTAAGGTAAATATAAAAATCTAGTAGTATTGTATTTTTGGTTCCCAAACCCCCATTTTTATTCCTATATGAGTGAAAATGGAAATGAATAAAACAATAAGTTTATGTAAATAATCACAAAATGGATGAAGCTAAAATATATGACATCATAAAAGGAGAGAAATAGCAATGTGTAGGAGCATAGTTTTGGTATGCTATTGAAGTTACACTGGTATTAACTTATACTTGGCAGTCATATGTGTAAGATATTAATTGTAATACCCAAGATAGCTACTAAGAAAATAGCTAAAATATATACAGAAAAAGAAATAAGAGTATCAAAATGGCACATTCCCAAATATAAAGAAAAACAAAACAGTAATAGAGAAGCCCAGAAACAAAAATAATGATACAGGGAAAACACACAGCAAAATGGCAGATATCCTTCCCTATCAATAATTATTTTAAATTTATGGATTAAATGCTCCAATTAAAAGGCAAACACTGTCAAAATCATTTTTAAAATGATTCTATTCATAAGTTGTTTACAAGAGACTCACTTTATACCCAAACACATAAATATGAAGAAAGTCAAAGAATAGAAAAATATATTTCATGTAAATAGTACCAACACAGAGTAGCTATAGTATTATTAGCAAAAACTAAGTCAAAACTTGACAAGAGACAAAGGAGGATTTTTTTATAATGATAAAATGATCAATCCAGTAAGAAACTATCACAATTTATAAGCAGATAAGCATCTAACAAATAAGTCTCAAAATGTATGAAATGAACAGATACTTTGATAGGAGAAATAGTTCTATAACAGGGTAGAGACTTTAATACCCCATTTTCAGTAATGGATAGTATTAGATAGGAGGAAGAAACAGAATTTAAACAGCACCATTACCAGCACCACTTAGACCAAATACTCAACCCAACAACAGCAGAATACAAAATTCATCTCAAGTGTTCATGGACCTTGCTCTAAGGCTAGAAGTAGAGAATTTAAACATTATAGCCCATTTAGACTAAATACTTAGCCCCAAAGCAAAACAGTCTTCCCAAGTGTGCATGGAACTTTCTCTAGGGTACAATACGTTAAGCCACAAAAAAACTTTTAATAAATTTAGGAAGATTGAAACCATATGAAGCATCTTCTCTAATCCTAATGAAATAAAACTAGTATCAGAAGAAAACCAGGAAAATTCATAAATACGTAAAAACTAAACAGAATACGTAAAAACAACTAATAGGGTAAAGACACTGAAAGGGAAACTAGAAAATACTATGAAACCAATGTAAACAAAATTCATTATGGGGTATGGTGAATGTGGCGCTCACTTTTTACAACTAAAATGCTCACCTACATTAAAAGAGAAGTTATCCAATAATCAAAAAATTTACATCTCAAAAAATCAAAGAACACTTGGTAAGCAAGGGGTTTAAGGACAGAATTTCTAAGCTACACTTTGTATTTAAACTAAACATTTACTACAAAAGTATTAAATAAGTACAGATGTCCACAAAACAGGTAAGTATCTTCATCAGGAGTGCTGTGTACACATCTATTGAGGAGTAGAATAAAAGTTAAAAACTTTCCTATAGCTTTCAAACAGAATAAGCCAATTATGACTTTTCAGATGTGGTATAACAAGTTTTTGTTAACTTGTATTACTGAAATTAGAATTGGCAAATTCCAGTCACAATGGTAGTTCAGACAAATTTTGAGAAGAAAAAAAATGAAGGAAAATGAAACATCCTATCTCGATAATTCTGAGATGAATCTAAATTAAAAAGTTAAATAAGCTAACTGGAAAGAATGAATGTAAAGGGTAGAAAAGCCATAGTAGGAAATCACTAACTACCTATTTAAACTTAAAAAGAATTTTAAATTATCTCAGTGAAACACTTGGAAAAAGAAAAATCCCATAAGATGTAGAACCTACTACCATGGAAATTAATCCAATTTAAACCTCCAAAATTTCAATATAGAAGGAAATATATGAGTTTCTTAAGGAAAATCTTGCAGGCTTCCTAATGCTTCATATCACCATACCCTGAAAGTACAGTACACCAACAGAGAAATACAAGCTACAAGAGAAATACAGTATACAGTACTTCCTCTTGGCTTTTTATCTTTGGTTTTTTTATCTTTTTTATCTTGGTTTTTTATCTTCGCGCATTCTGCCATTATTACCATAATTTAAGGCTTAATTCTGTCCTTAAAATCCTCTCCCACCAAGTGTTCTTTGATTTTTTAAAAGTCCTATAATTATCAGAAACTTAGCTTTTTTAACTTTAATATTATTGTGAATCTACTCACAATAAATTTGTGAATTTACTCACTTTAGGTGATGCCTGTTTTCCATTTTTTAAAATAAAATTTATTTTATCCTATTCCGTTAAGCCCGCTCCTCCATGTACAAAAACTGTTTCCATTTTTTCCCTTCTATTTTCACTTTTTTTTCTTGTCGCTTCCTTCCTTTCTCCCTCCCTCCTCCTTAGTTCCCCTTCCCATCTGAACACTTTCTTCCCATTTCCCAACATCCATTATACACCTCAGTCCTTATTTCCACATTCAGTTTCTCACACCAGAGAAACAATGTGGTATTTAAACATGCGTGTCCAATTTATTTCACTTGAGTATGGTCTCAAGGTCCATCCATTTAGCTATAAATGTCTGAAGCTCATCCTTCTTTATGACAGAGTAGTACTCCATTGTATAAAAAAAACCACATCTTCTTTATCTACTCATCAGCTTATGGACATTTGGGCTGTTTTCAAGATTTAGCAATTACAAACTGTGCTGCTATAAACAGAGGTGTGCATTGTATCACTGTGGTATAATGTTTTTAATTCATCCAGGAAGATACCAAGAAGAGGTATAGCTGGGTCAAAAGGAACCTTAAGTTTTAGTTCTTTGAGGTATCTCCATACTGATTTCCAGAGTGGTTGCACCAGTCTACACTCCCACCAGCAGTGGAGAAGGGTTCCTTTTTCCAAACAGCCCTGCCAGTATTTGTTATTGATTTCTTGATAATGGCCATTCTTTCTGCAGTGAGATGGAATCTCAGCACAGTTTTAATTTGCAAGGTGATTCCTATTTTACACAAGCTATTTTTGATGTACAACTTTGCTAAATCAAAGAAATTTCAAAGGAAACCAAGTAAATTTTGTGCAGATGGGATGTTGTGGGACAACCCACAAAAACTGATGATCTGAGAGACAAGAAACTAGTAATAGGTATGGGAGAAACAAGGGAGGAAAGGTCAGTTCAATGGATATAAAAGGGTATAGATTCTAAATTTTAATGGGAGTAAGCCCTACTCTCTTTCTCCACCCATGAGCTTTTTAAAAAAATAGTTCCTCCCCACATAAAATAACTAATACTAATAAACAAAACAAAATGTGAAAACATTGCTATTTCTCTAAATATATTTTTCTTAGTACAATTTTGGATCAACCATGATTGTTGGACATGTTGGATCAACATGTGACTGTTAATACATTTTAGATTGTGGTTCTCAAAACTAAAAAGGTTCATGTTACTGGCTATTGAAAGCTAATTGTGCACACAATTTGAGTTATACATATTTAGTTTCAGAATCCACATATATTAGAAAATATTGCAAGTCTCAGATCATTAAATCTAAGATGTGAAAAATTCCAAGTTTTATTTTATTTATAGACTATGATTCACATGGGATATTAATACTCAGTTTATAAAGTAAAATGTGTCTAGATTTAAGTTGCCTTAGGATTTGAGTGTTCAGTGTCTATAAGATGTTTTGTAAAATTTCACTTTTATATTTTATAAGACATAAACATGCAGCTCCCCACTGCCATTCCACTGCTCGCTCCTAGGGAAGAGGAGGTGAGCCAATCCCAGCGCCCAGGAGGAGGCTCCCGGCCGCCATTCCACCACTAGGGCAGAGGAGGTGAGCTAATCCCAGTGCCCAGGAGGAGGCTCCCTGCTGCCATTCCACCACTCCCTCCTAGGGAAGAGGAGGTGAGCCACATGGGTGCCAGCAACACACCACCTGCCACCACCGTGGAAATGAGAAGACACATAAACAGGCCTCAAAAACAGACTTCCAGATCACCAACAGCAACCTCAAAGGGAAATGAGATGGAACAATCTGATACTCAACCACCTGGACTCTCTGAACTGGCAACAAAAGAGGATCTGGAAAAAATGAAATCAGAAATAATTTCTCAGATAACAGCAAAGATTGTGCTCATAGTGCAAGACATGATTAATAAATCTAGAGAGGACACAGATAAAAAAAATAGAGGATCTGAGGAACATGATGGAATCCCAACATAGGAAGCAAATGGAATCCATAAAACAGATGCAAACAGATTTCCAGGAGATTAAAAAACCCCACTGAAAGTCTATGCAGCAGGGTGCATGTGAGGACAGAATTTCAGATATAGAAGATAAGACTGCAATTAGTGACCAGGAAAAGAAAAATTGCTTTAAAATTGTAAGGAACCACAAGAAATCAATCCAGCAGCTGCTAGACGAGGCAAAGAAGAATAACTTAAGACTGATCAGAGTCAATGAAGAAAGAGGAGAGAGGGTAGATAACATAAAAAACTGTTCACATAAGTGAAGGCAGAAAACTTCCCAAGCAGGGGAAAAGAACTTGACATACAGATAAGTGAGGCATATAGAACTCCAACTAGCCTTGATCAAATAAATGTACACACAGGCATATAATAGTTAGGATTCCAAAAAACCAACAGAAGAACAAAATTCTACAAGCAGTTAGACAAAAGAAACAAATCACATACAAAGAAAAGCCCACCAGAATCACAGCAGACTTCTCAACACAAACCTTCAAGGCAAGAAGAGCTTGGAGTGACATATTCCAAGCCCTAAAGGAAAACAGCCTCCAACCCAGATTGATGTACCCTGCAAAACTATCTTTCAAAATTGATGGAGAAATAATATACTTTCATGATAAAGAGCACCTCAGGAACTTCATGAATATCAAACCAACACTCCAGGAAATTTTAGACAATATCCTAGGAAAAGACAATGAGGATACAACCCCAGGAAGTCCAGCAGAATGAATCCATTGGGCATGACAAATTAAATGCAAAGGGGGAGAATCCAACAAAAAGAAAAAGTCATGACAAGACTTTTAAAACTTTTTAACTTCAACTCCCTAATGAGTGTATAATTCAATCTTCTTATTGTAGTGATCAGTATTTTTCTGATTCTAGTGTTGCTTACCTTTCCTTGTGCTATACTGGCTATCTTCTTCTGTCTACTTTTTAATTGGGTTGTCTATTAATGAGCTGTAAGAGCTCTTTATATATTCTGGTCATCAGTTATATGCATTATAAATATGGTCAGTTTAAGGACTACTTTTCATTTTCTTAATGATGTCATTTAAAGTTCTAAATCTTGATGGAATCTCATTTATCAATTTTTTTTAATAAATCATGTTTTTTGTATCCTAGAAAGTTCTTGCCTACCCTAAATTCACAAACATTTTCCCTTTAATTTCTTCTTAAAGTTTTATACTTTTAGGCTTTCATATTTAGGTTCATAAATCCTTTCAAATTATTTTTATGTATGGAAATAAAGGGCTGAGGCTAATTTTTTATATACGGATACCAGGTGTTCTAGTGCCATTTGCTGAAAACACTTTTCCTCGGCTCTTGAATTGAGTTTATAGTCTATAAAATGTTAATGTTAAATAATCTTTCAAAACTCAGTGGACCATATATGTGTGGTTCTATTTCTATATTCTCTGTTATTTATTCCAATGATGATTCTCTGTCATTTATTCCAATGATCTATATGTCTTTCCTTACACCAACACTGCCTTGATTACTGTAGCTTTAGAAGAAGTCTTAAAATTAGGTATTAAGCATCTTCCAACACTGTTTTTTTTTCTCTTTTTCTTTTTACTTTTCTAGGTCCTTTGTACTCCTACTTAACTTTTAAATTTCAATATCCAATTCTTCATTTATAACAAGTATACATAGACCTGAATTTTTATATATACCTTGTGTTTTCTAATCCTACTAAATTCAAATACAAGTTCTAAGGGCTCCTAGAGATTTCTTAGTATTTTCTTTGTAGATGATCATTTCATCTACACACAAAGATTTTGCTTCTATTTCTACCTTGCCAATCCTATCCTAATTGTGTCATTTTATTGCCATATTGTTTTGGTTTAGGCCTACGTTTCAAAGTTTAATGGACAGATGAAGAGTAGGCTTATCTGTCCTTGTTCCCCACCTTAGGGAGAAAGCATTGTATCTTCTCCATTCATATAAAGCATTTTTGCTGGAAGTATGGAGTACATGTCTTTGTTCTGTTGAGAAGGTTCTGTTCTACTTCTAGTCTCCTGATAGCTTTTACCATGAACAGCTGTAGAATTTAGTCCAATACTTTTTCTAAAACTAGTGACAGGATCATATGGCTTTTTCCTTTCTTCTGTTAAAATGATGACTTTTGGGGGTGGATCTTCCAATGCTGAACCAACACTGCCATCCCTATAATAAAACCACTTTCTACATCCTGCCAGATCTGACTTCTAATAGTTTGTTTTGTTAAACAAATTTCTATGTTCATACTTTTTTCTTCTATTATCTTTATTCAGTTTTAGGATTAGCACAATGTTGATTTCCTAAAAAGAGGGGAGAAGTGTCCCTTTTTTTTTTCTGCTTTAAATGTCTGATATAATTTATCGGTTAAAATGTATACGAGCCTTACCCCTCTCGCAATGCTTGGTGTAGTCATATAAATTAACAAGGGGCTACAGTGCAAACACAGTGCATACAGCTAGGCTTTAAAATTTACACTGTGCTCAGCTAAATAAAGTTTCTTTCTTAACAATGATAAAAAAAAATGTATACGAGCCTGTTGTTGTCATAGAGGTACGTTTTCAAGCTAGGAATATACTTTCTTTAATAGGTGCTATTCAAATTTTATACTTCCTCCAGAGTTAGTGTCATTAATTTGTCTTCCAAGGAACTTCTTAGAAGTTGTTAAATTTATTTCAAAAAACATTTTTGTAATTTGCTTTCTATATCCTTTTAAATTCTGTAAAATCTGTGGTAATGTCTTCTAGATCTTGATACTGTAATTTTAAAAATGTATAATCGATATTGTGTAATAGGAAGTAAAGGTCTAAAGGAGCAGGGGAAGTGGGAGGGGTAGCGGAAAGGAAAGAAGGGAAAAGAAAAAATATGAGAAAAGGAAAAAAATGGAAACAAAGTCTTTGCAAATAGGGAAGGGTGGAGGGCGTGAAGGGAGGGCAAGGGAAGCGGGAAAAAAAATAAGAACCAAGATATTCATGTAATGGTACAAGATCCCAATGATGTATATAACTATTTTATACCTAAAATATAGCAATAAACTTAAAGGGGGGAAAAAACAAACATGCTTTAATGCTATATTAACTCTATTTAAATTAACAAGAATTAATGTCAAATTAACAAGTATTGATACAAATAAGCAAGTAATGGTAATATAAACAAGTAAACAATGGTCAGTAATAAGTTTATCGCTCTGTAAAGAAGCTTTCTTTCTACACTTTACATTTTCAAGTATATAAATGAATACTCCAAAGTTCTCAAAAATTTATAACAGCATACACTTTGATACATAAAGCAATTTTAGACTTGCTTTTGAACAAAAATATCTCTTTTTTGGCAACTTTAAGTTTTCCTCATTCTTCAAACTGGAGTCCACTGTAAATTTGCACTAGAATTCCATTTTTTTTAACAAATACAAATTATGTGAAATATCTAATAGAGGTAGATTATATTTAGCAATTCAAAAGGCAACCTAGATAATGATACCAGTTGCAATTAATTATTAAGAATCTTCTAGCTAGTAACAGCTGTGATATCGTCTCAGCACTGAGGAGACTGAGGCAGAAAAGATCAATTCTCATTTTTATAGATAAACACAAAGTAGCTCAAAAAGTACAGAAAATAATTTTAAAAGTAGCCTTTCCAACATCCGTGTTGGAAAAGAACCTGAACCAGAACCCTCTGATTCCAAATACCATCTATATTCTTCTTCTCATCTCTAAACTTGTACATGGTAACCAAGAGGTTTACCACTAAGCCCTAGCCCTAGCCCCTGACATGGATTTTGAAGAAGTGGAGGTAAACTGCTTAATAAGCAAAGGAGAAGTAGGATAAAACACGACTAAGTTCTCTTCACCTTGTATGAGTATCTCCCTGTATTCCTGTAGCACTTTGTTTAATCTTATTATTGCTTCTGTTAGGTTCACACATGTTCATTAGGTAGCAGTATGAAGTCCAAGAAACATTTAAGTAAAAAAGGAAAAAAATGAAACTAAGCCAGTTTGTGAGTTTTGGTTTACTACTGAATTTTGTACAAATTAAATCTTTTGGCTTTCTATTCTCATGAATGACAGGCATTCATGTCATTAAAGGCAAAAAAAAATAAAATAAATAAAATAAAGTGCTTCTATGGAATGATCAATTACTGGTCAAATTTACCAAAGTCTTGAGGAGGAAGTAACTTTCCACTAAGTCGATAAAATTAAAAATCAAAACCACAGTACAGTGGTACCTCAGTTCACAAACTTAATTTGTTGTATAATTTTGGAAAAGATGGCCACATTTACGTGTGGGAAAGATGGCCACTGTCATATTTGTCACCCAATGCAGAGTTTGCAAACAAAAACAAAATTTTGCCAAAAGCTTTTGTTTGCTAACCCAATTGTTTGCAAAAAAAAGTGTTCCTGAACTGAGGTACCACTGCATTCTGAAGTATATCGTAAAAAGTACAGAGAGATCTTAAATGAAAAATAAGATTCATGTATCTCAGAGATGCTTTGAAGGGCAATATTAGGTGGTACAGAAAACTGTTATTTCATAATTAGATTTAACAGGCATTTACTTGAATAAATTCCTTTGTGGAATTTCAAACATTGTAAGTGCTACAAAAGAAAATAACAATATGGCAGATAACCTGATGGGTTTGGAGTTTGTGGGGATAGGAACTTCAAGAGTACAGTCAGGTTGGGGATTTAGCTCAGTGGTTTCGCCGCCTGCTGCGCAAGAACAAGGACCCGAGTTCGATCTCCGGTACCAAAAAAAAAAAAGGGTACAGTCAATTATAGTGTTATTCTTTGCAACAAAATTTACCTAAGGCCTACAATTTCTTCTAAGAACACAGCTTAAGTCTTCCTATCCACAAAATTTCCCCATAAGCCAGAACTTTCTCCTGAAATACTGACTTTTCTTGACATTCATTTATTTGGCATTTGTCACATTATATTGCCATTAATTTAAATATTTACTCGTTATATCTTATACCTCTTAAGCACCAGTGTATAGTTACTGTCTTACAAACAATAGCAGATATAAGATAAACAATTATGATAACCAAGATGAATCCAATTATTATTCTAGATTTCCAAACCTGAAAATGACTTCAGAATGCGCTAGCTTGACCTGTGTGGAGTTCTGGTAGTCTAGGTGAACTCAGGCACTGAGAGGCTTTGTTTCTTTAACCAGTTTCTGTAAAGACTCAGATGATTGCCTTTCCCCACACCTCACATTTCAACCCTTGCAGACAATGCAATTATTTCCTTTGGGATGTAGGGTACCTGGGATAGAACCCCAGGCCTCTGGTATGCTAAGCATATACTCTATAAACAAACTACACTCCTGCCACTGTGTACTGGAATGCCCATAACAATGAAATTATTTCTAGGTGAAATAAAATATCTTGAATATGATTAAATATAGAGAAAGAGACTGCTAATCAAGTAACTGGTACCAACTGGCCCTCTAGAACAAACACACAAACAAAACCTAGACAAAATGTAAGAAGCAATTATATTCAGACATTAGATAACAAGCAGCAAAGAACTGTTATCACAAATAGAGGGAAACAAATAAGATTTTATAACTGAGGTCACTTTTCAGACTACCACGTGGGGGTGGAAGAATACAAGCATAGTATGGTAGTTTCACTAAATTGAGGAGAAAAAGATTAAAGCAGAAGCAGCAATTTGTGGAGCAGAGTACCAAAAAGCTGGCAGTTACACAAATCAAGAGCTCTAAAAATCTGTGTTCTCTCAAGTTTTACTGAATATCAAGCTATGCATACATATGCCGACAATCCACAAGGCCAGGCAAATAATAGCTACTAAGGTTTTAGGCTGCCAACTCATATAGGACTGAAAGACCTCCAGTTCTGAGTAGTTAAAGTGGGGACTTTGTTGAAGACCCAGGGCATTCAGGAGAGACCTCAGAAGGCTTAAGCTAGCCTAAAGTAAAGGTTCCATCCACCATAAAGAAATGATACCAATAAGCCTCAAAAGGATCAAGATCTCCAAGTAGGTTAACTGCCACCTAAAACTTATCTTTAAAGGACAGACACAAAAATCAGAAAACAATAATGTAATACTATGTCCAGTGTCCAATCTAAAATTACTAGACATGTGATTCTACTCCTAGGTATTTATTAGTAACTCTACTCCAGTAATTCTACTCCTAGGTATTTATTTACTCCTGAGATAGAGGACAAGGAGAAGGAAATGGGATTAGAATCTAAACTAGAAGACAAGGCTCACAGTTTCACTTTTTATATCCCTCTCATTTGATTTTTTAAAAAATAAAATGGTATTTATGGATTACCAATATGAAAATTTTAAAATGCAATGGGAACAGCATGTGAGGTCAGTTTCTTCTTGGGTATACATACAGGAGTACTGGAAAGTTGAAGGAAGCAGATTTATAGAACAGATGGTTGATCTGCGCTTGAAATCTAAGTGAGATAGCTTACTTACATTTTAAAAAAAGATAATGGGAAACACAGGCATTACATTACATAGAAATTGTGGATACAATGTGTTCTAGATGTGGGGAAAAAAACAGGCTTAAAATGCTGACCCAGAGAATTTGGACTTTCATGGAGAGCAATAAAAGTTCATGAGATTATTACATCTTTAGGTTTCTGTTTTCAAAAATAATCTGGTATTAATACAAAGGATAATTTTACTATGCAGTACAAAGATGCCGGAGAAAAGTAATTAGCTAGAAAATAAGCTTTTTCAATAGGCAAGGATAAGGGCTAGAAAAGTCCCTAATGAGACCAGTAAACATAAAACAGACAAACTCTAGAAACACTGGAGAAGTGTAATCAATCAATAAAACATGTGAAGTGAAGAGACAAAGAATCCAAGGTTTTCTACTTCATATAACTGTTTAAAAGATGATGGCAACTGCAATCAAGTTCAGAAAAGCAACGGTATGTTTGGCTTGGTAGGGGGCAGTGAGTAAGGTGAATGATGAAACATGATGAATTTGAAGCTGCCTACTGTGACATCTAAAATGAACCTGAAGCTCAAGAAAGAATTAGATCTAGACCTCATCTACATATACTGAAGAGCTTAAACCAGGGAGAACATGTGCAATAGAACTCAGAACAAACACTTGGGCATACTAAAGCATTGCATAGCTTTCTACTATTTAGTAATTTAGGGTGCTATTTAAAACTGCTGACAACTTCATGGAGAAAATGACATTAGCTTCACATATCAGATGAGTAAATGAAGTTCAAAAAAAGAAAGCAACATGACTAATCCTGAAAGCTAAGCCAAGACAGAAATTTTATGCAGGGAAATAGCAAATAAAAAATTCAGGGGTAAAATATAAAAGACAGATTAAGAAGATAAAATAATCTAGGAGAAAAGTGGTAAAACCCAAACTACAGTAGCATAGTTGGGGTTTAAAAAGAGATAATAAACCGTAAGGACCCGAGTTCGATCCCTGCTACCAAAAAAATAAAATAAATAAAAATAAAAAATAAAAAGAGATAACAGATATGAGGTTACACAAGGCAGAATGAAGCAGAATTGGTATAGATTTGCTGTGAATGAGCAATAAATAAATAGTGAGTGAATAAATTCTTAAGTACATGGCTATTTAGGAAAGAAGGGGGTTGGTTCTATATTTTTCCAGGATTAGGTTATTTAAAAATCAGAATGTAATGTTTCATTTTTACATTTGATAAAAATGCATTCCCTGATACTAATTATAAATTCTTTGCTAGGACCTAAAATTTATTCCTAATGTTTTCTTGTCAATTTTCTTTGCTAAATCTCACTAACCTGCTCTTACCCTGGGTCTGTGTTCTATTCTCAGTCTCATTGAGATCCTTTTTTATTTGTCATTTTCTCAGTGAAGACCCTGAAGACTCTTTCAGGCTGTGGTCTTACTTCTTAATCCTTTACTATGCTTTATTCTTCTGTATGAAATGTATCATTCAACCTGAATGTATTTATCATTCTCTACTAAGAGAATATAAGCTTCTATAAATAGGGGCTTAAAAACAATTTTTTTGGTCCTTTTTACTGCTGGATCTGTAGCATCTACAACAATTCTTGGGGCCTGTCAAAACTCAGTATTTCTTAAATGGGCAGATGATAGATCAAAGTAATACTCAGAGGAGTTTTCTAAAAGAGCTATTATCTGTATTGTCAGGTGTTTATAAAACAAAAAAATCCAAAAAACTGCAAATGATAACACACATGGCCTTCGGTCTGTTAATACCAATGTGCAGGGCTCTCTGAATTAGCAGATCTTTTAAAAATTTTTCATTGTTTAGACTGATATACCGTCTTTGGAAGTGTGGCTAATAACGGTCTTTTCACTACCAGGGCTTATACAATAATATTCTTACCAATCTAGTAGGTGCTCATACAATTATAATGAAACTAATGGATGCACGCAATATGCAAAACTTAACAGCTATACATCTACAAAATATATACACAGTGAAATCAAACCAGATGTGGTGTTCTGAGAGGCTCATAGAGAACAAAATCTATTAAGACCGGGCCGGGGATGTAGCTCAGTGGTGCCACGCCTGCCTCACAAGCTCAAGGTCCTGAGTTCGAGCCCCAATATAAAAAACAAAAACAAAAAACTGTTAAGATCACTAAGATATATTACCAAATTTATGAACTGAACACAAAACAAGGTATATATCAGAAATAAGGGGAAAAGCAATGAAAATGTACTCTAGAAAAAACTCAGAACTTAAAAGCAAAAACACAGTTACATACCACATATTTTGATGAAAGGTGAACTCCATACATAATGGTGCTCCTGAAAAATTGTAATGAGGGTGAAAAATTCCCACTGTCTAGTGATGTTGCAGCCTTCACACCATCACAACACAACACATTACTCAGGATATGTGGTGATGCTAAAATAAACGTCCTGAACTGCCAATTACATAAAACTGCATTTATAGTTTTTGTGTTTATTACCTGAAGATCTCAACACTGTACCTGTATAACCATATAAAAGCAAAAATGTCTGTACCTTTTTCATTTTTAGATATGTTAGATACACAAATATCATGATACAACTGCCTATAGTAGTCTGTACATTAACATGCTGTATAGGTTTGAAGACTAGGTTACAGCAGCTATATATGTATAATAGGCTATAACATCTAAGTCTAAGTACGCTATAACATATGTTGAAGAACACTTTCAGGTCTATAAGTAATTCAGATCTTTTTCTCCTCTAAATTTGATGTGATTTAGTGAATGCCTTTTTTTTTTTTTCTTTTTATAAAACAGGGTCTCACTGTAGTTTACGCTGGTCTTGAACTCACTATGTAAAACAGGCTGGCCTCAAACTTGCTGCCACAATCCTCCTGCCTCAGTCTTCTGAGTGCTGGGATTACAGGCGTGTTCCACCACACCAGGCCAATTTAGCAAATGCTTCTCCTAATAATGTAGAATTCTCCTACAAGGAAGTTAGATTTCTGGAAATAAACTGTGTTAAAATTAGAAACTGTTAACCTCTGTTAGTCTCTTCTTTTCCAGATAGCACTAACTCATTAACAGTGAGCTGGTAAGAAGTTTCCTGAGTGTAAGAAAATATATTGGGGAAGAAAGAGGTAAAGGGGAAGGAGATTTGAGCTTTGTCACCTATTGGAGTGACTTTTTTTCTTTTTTTGAGATAGGGCCTCATGATGTACTTCAGGCTGATGTTGAACTCACAATATTTCCCAGGCTGGCCTCAAACTCGCAGTGATCCTCCTGCCTCAGCCTCCCGAGTGCTGGGATTACTGGCCTGTGCTACCATTCCTGGCTTGGAGTGATTTTCTTTCAGTAAAGATAATATATCTTTAATATTTGATAAATAAATGTACCAAATTTTAGTACCATAACTTTCTTTTGGTGGTGTTGGATATCAAATTCAGGGCTTCTACATGCTAGACAAGCACTTCTACTAATAAGCCATACCCTTGGTCCAATCAACTTTTTAAAAACTGAGAACTCTGCCAGATGTGGTGGCACATGATTGTAAATCCAGCACTTGAGAGGCTAAGGCAGGAAGATCTTGAGAGGCCAGTGTGGACTACATAGTGGATTTGAAGCTAGCCTCAGCCACATAGTGAGACCCTGTCTCAAAAAAAACAAAATAAAAGAAATTCAACTACAATAAAAAAACTGAGAACCTTGGCCTTAGTAACGCTGGTCTCTTAACAAGAAATAGTAATGGTAGAAAGAAAAAAGAGACAAACTTGTTGAAATTATTTTGATGAAATTATTATGATGAAATTAAATATGATTCTCAGGCATAGTGGTGCATGCCTGTAATCCCAGCACTGGGGAGGCTGAGGTAGAACTGCTGTGAGTTCGAGGCCAGCCTAGATTACAGAGTGAGTTCAAGGACAGCCTGAACTACAGCAAGACCCTGTCTCAAAAATCTTAAAAAAAAAAGAAATTAAATATGATTAGCAATTTTCAGATCTACTAAATTCATATTTAAACAGATGAACACATTCCAAAGTTGAACACAAATTATGTCTGATTTATCCTTAACATAGATTCCTTCATTAATTGCACTGTAAATACCAAAACATAAAAAACTAAGATGACCTTAAGCCACTCTGCACACTGATCTGTCACTAATGAGATATTCTGATATAGAATGTAATTTACAAAGATACATTAAAAAATCATTTACCAAAGATTAAGTGACCTTTGAGGTAAAAAAAAAAAAAAAAAGGAGCCATTTAATAAAGACTTTTACCACTGTTGAAGACTGACTGCTTATATCTACAAGAAGGATGCTAGAAATAACACTAAGTGAAAACTGTAGAGAGACATCTGGCCTGTGTTCTCAGGTGGTGCAATATGGAAAATTATATGTAGTCTGAGGTTAAGATGCTATCAAATAATACAGGAAAGCTGAGATACTCCAAAAAAACTCATGTGATGAACTCTTAGAAAAGATAAAAAGAGACAATAGTATTTCTATAATTGAGGAAAGAACTTAATTATGTTGTTTTTGTTCTTTAGGACTATTATAAGTCACTCTAGGTTATTTCTCCTTTTTCCTATTGCCTGTACCCCAAATAAATCCCAAAATAGTAGATGGATGGATGTGGCACAAACAAGACTGAGGCAGTATAGTATTGGTGGTTAAAAACACAGACTCTGGAAATATAACACTTATCTCTGAATCCTGGCTGTACCATTCATTCTCATGCAATTATGGGTGAGTTACTATGTCCCTCTGTATAGCAATTTGTATAATAATTGTACCTAATTACCTCACAGGGATTAACTGAGAATTAACTAGGGCTTAGAGCAACGTCTTTAAAGGTAAGTGTCTATAATGGCACAAATAACATTATCACAGTCAAAGCCAAACGTTTTTCCTTTACTCAAACCCATATATGTCTGTTTTCTCAGGTTTTAAAAACATGAACTCCTAAACTAAAGAAGGTATTTTTACTTACAATTTACAAGTGGGTTCTTCAGAAAAACCAAGATACTTGCTAACCTAAGTAACTTATCAGAAAGTAATCCAATATACAAGTATACAATAGGCTAACTCTAATCTACAAAACTTTTGTATAGATTTTGATTTTATTCAGCACTTACTAGAAGTTATATTCTATCAAAAAAGCACATTATCAAGTAAATAAAAATGTATGTACATATATTTTTAATATCTTAAAATCTTAAAAATGAAGTAAAATTCTGATGACGGAAAAACATATTGGGGCAAAAACAGTGGTCTTCTATTAATTAGGGAGGGAGTACTATATTGGCCAGGGGCTTGGGAGGAAGAACTTCTGTAATTTCCTTAATTCCTAAGATGTAAGCTCTCAAACTGTAAAAAACAAAGCAAAAAAACAAAAAGGCTTCTTAACCATACATATTCCTTGGTTTTATCCTCAGAGATTCAAATTTAATCATGTCTGAAATAGGGCTGATAGGAAATCTGGCCCTACAAACACAGGTTTGTTTTGTTTGTTGTTTTGTTCTTTGAGACAGAGTTTTGCCATGTACTTCAGGTTGTCTCTGAACTCACCATGTATCCCAGGCTGGCCTTGAACTCAACATCAATCCTCCCGCCCCAGCCTCCTGAGGGCTGGGATCACAGGTGTGCGCCACCATAGTTATTTGGTATTTAAAATTCCCCAAAGACTCCTCTGAACTACATAATTTGCTAGTGAAGTATAACTGAACAATACAAGGATCTTTTGAAAGTAATAATGTTATTCCTACCAGATTTGAATTTATTTACAAAGTAACAATTACTGAACCATTGGTGTTTGAAAGTTTTGTAAACTTAAAGATGTGGTGACTCAAGCCTGTAATCCCACTACTGTGGGAGGCCGAGACAGGAAGACTGCAAATTCAAGGCCAGCCTGGGCAATTTACCAAAACCCTATCTCAAAATAAAAAATAAAAGGAGCCTGGGATATAGTTCAGTACAAAGGTGCTGCTGGCTTCAATCCCCACTACCACTGATTTTTAAAAATCAATAGTATCAACGATATCAGAAAATGAATTCAAACTATAAGAATTATACATATATGGCAGATCAAATTAATAATATAAAAAATCACTTTTTAATAAATAGTGGAACAGGCACAACATTCAGTTGAATGAAAGTTTGCCTTTGATCTATACATCACACCATATGCTGCCATAAACCTCAGCTGGATTAGAGCTAAACACAAAAAGCTAAAAAAGAACAGAATGTCCTATTTATGCCAGCTGAGGAAGATGGTGCGATTCATTGTTTTGAAGGAGAAAGAGGATATCAGAATTAAAATAAATGTTACACATACATTTAGGGATTGAACCCAATGCCTTTGCACTGAGCTACATTTTCCAGCCTTTTTTTTCTTTCTTTTTTTTTTTTTTTAAATTTTTGAGACAGGATCTTGCCAAGTTGCTAAACTGCCCAGGTTGGGCTCAAACCTGAGATCCTGGGCCAGGGATTTAGCTCAGTGGTTCTGCTGCCTGCCTCAAAAGCACAAGGTCCCGAGTTCAATCCCTGGTACTAAAAAAACAAACAAACAAACCTGAGATCTTCCTGCCTCGGCCTCCCAGAGCACTAGGACCACAGGCATTTGCCATTGTGTCTGGCCATTTAATATGTATTAAGACAATGGATACATGCAAACTTGCTGTGTTTCAAGTTTTTACATACTAGAGGTCATCATCATATGAGTGGGTATGCTGTCAAATTGACTCACTTTTATGGGACTGTGGAATAAATCTTTTCCTGTCATTTCTAGGCATTTGTTTTATCTTGAGGGTGTCCTTATTAGAAAATCCAAGCCCATGCATATCTGTCACATTAAATTATGCAAGGGAGTACACATACGCACTGTTTTCAATTAAGTATTGGGTAAGGCTCAAAAGCAACTGTTTGGAGCACATTCTCATTATGGTGTCCTAGCCAAGTGCATCATAACAAGGGAAAACATCATGCAGAAGTAATGTCATTATAAATGGTATCAGCATGAACCATAAGTTTTGATCACTACTTCTCTGACTTTACATCTACTAGGTATGTAAACAGTTATCAATTCTCATTGATGAATCAATTTTTTCTGATTTGTAATGTTTGATTTTTTTAATAATGTATAACTTTATTATCATTCACTAAACACACACATATACAAAATTAAAATTATTCAAAGAAAAGCAATGCGAGGGAAAAAAAAACTATAATAATATTCAAATATAATCGAACTCAACCAAAGCAAAACTGAAAAGTACTTAAACATTGGTCCATGTAATTTAAAAAAAATATCTCAAGCATTAACAAGACATCAGAAGATGTGATTTGCTTTAGAAAGATTTTTAAAACTAATATTGAACAAATAGTGGTCTGGAGAAAAAATTCTAATTAATTAGTAGACTCCACATAGGCCAAAATTTTTTTTAATTTAAATTTCAATACAGTCATGCGACACATGATGGAAATATAATCTGAGAAATATGTTATTAGGCAATTTCATTCATGTGTATTGCAAAATACCACACAGAGTGCCAACTTCTAAGTGCAAACTGAAAAGGTATACCTCAATCATCTGTGATGGCCCCTTGACATTATCCAAATACGCAGTTAAACATGAGATACATGAGGCTACCACTGGCATAGCAGCACACTGTTTTGCAATAAACTCTTTTATATAAGTAGGATTATGCTCTAAAGGGTGAAAAGCACAGCATGTTATGATAACTACCTAAAACAGTAACAGTCATTTACCACACTATCAAGTACTGTGCACTAAACATAGTTGTATGTGCTTCTTCTGGAAACATACCCTCCTCTCCTTTGATCTCAGTGACTCTTCCTTCCCAACGCACTAATGAGCTCCAGCCTAGTCTCTATCTACATCTCTTCCTATAGTTTTAAACACAATCTATATATGGATTTTTTCCAGATTCCAGCCTGTAACCTGATCTCTCCCCTTCCCCTCCTGCTACCCCTACCCCTTTGAACCTTTTCTTCTTAAACCTCGGTAGCTCGGCACGAGGAATCAACAACTGGGATCTCATCTTATTAAAAAGCTTCTGCACTGCAAGAGAAACCACCAACAGAGCTAAGAGACAACCTACAATGTTGGAAAAAAAATTTCAGCAGCTGCACCCTAGACAAAGGACTACTATCTAGAATATGTAAAGAACTAAAAAAATCAGAACCCCCAGAATTCAAAAATGGGCATCTAAAATATACAGACATTTCTTAGACAAAGTAAAAGCATTAATAAATATACGAAAAAATGTTCAACATCACTGGTTATTCAAAAGATGCAGATGAAAACAACACTGAGATTCCACCTCACCCCAGAAAGAATGGCTGTTATAAAGAAATCATCCAATAACAAATGCTGGCGGGGGTGTGGGAAGAAAGGAACCCTTCTCCATTGTTGGTGGGAGTGCAGACTGGTGCAACCACTGTGGAAATCAGCATGGAGATGCCTCAAAGAATTAGGACTAGAGGTCCCATTTGACCCAGCTATCCCCCTGCTGGGTATCTTCCCAAAAGAATTAAAAGAATCATACCAGTGACACATGTGCACCCATGTTTATAGCGGCACAGTTTGTAATAGCTAAAGCCTGGAAACAATCCAAGTGCCCATCAACTGGAGACTGGATAAAGAAGATGTGGTTTTTTTATAAAATGGAGTACTACTCAGCCATAAAGAACGAGACACTAGAGACATTTATAGCTAAATGGATGCATATTGAGGCCATCCTCTTAAGTGAAATAAATAAGACATGCATGTGTAAATACCGAATAGTTTCTCTAGTGTGAGAAACTGAAAGTGTAATTAAGGATTAAAATGATTAAAACGAATAATGGATAATTTGAAATACGAAGAAAAGGTTCATGTTTTGAGAAATCATGAGTTCATTTTTGCCTTGAATTTTTCAAATCCACTGATTTTAACTACATTAAATATAATTTCCTGGGATTTTTCTGTTTGTTTGATCTTTTTTTTGTTTTTGTTTTTGATTTTTTGTTTTGCAGTGCTAGGGATTGAATCTAGGCTGTTTGCACTAAGCTATATCCCCAGCCCTTTTAATTTTTTGAGACAGAGTCTCTCTAGGTTGCTATATTATTCAGGTTGGCCCTACACTTGTGATCCTCCTGCCTGTGCCTACCAAAATGCTGGGATTACAGGTGGGCATTACCACACCTGGGTATAATTTCCATATTTCAAAAATTTTAGAAAGATTCAATACTTTCACTAACAGAGTACTAATTTTAAAACATAAATACTTTATATACTGACGGTGAGTTTAAAAAAATTGAATTTGATGTATTATTTTATTTGGATAGTTCTGGGATTGAACAGTTTCTCTTATATTTTTAGTCACTATTTCCTCTTATAAAACTGATTTTACCTATTTATTTATTACAGTCTGTGTGTTTAGTAGCAATTTATATAAAAACAGTAAACCTTGACTCTACTTCCTAGAAATATTATCCCTAGGCTTGTTACTTGCTTTATTAATGTTTTTTCTTTCTGTTAGTCTTCAGAAATTTAAATTTCAAATAACAATACCTATTTTTCTCATTAATTTCTTATATACCTAATAAATTCTGGATGTCTTCTACCATCTAGAAATGTGATACTCATTTATATTTAGCTTTTTTTTTCTCTTTTGGTTTTTTGAGACATGGGTCTTACTATGTGGCCCAGGCTGGCCTCGAACTTGTCGCAATCCTATCTCAACCTCTCAAGTGCTGAGACTACGGGTATGCATTACCACACTCACCTTATATCTAGCTTTATTGCACAGACTTTTATTGAAAAAACAAAAGATGTCATGCTTTAAAATTGTATATTCTTTTATTCTAAAAGTAAAGCACGTTATGAAGAAAAATGAAAAATATATACAGCTTGATACTGTATTAGAAGGGAATTCACAGAGCATAACTGTAGTTTTTCTATTTGCTGGGGAAGATTCCCAGCAACTGAGAAGGGGGCACAGTCATTCTGTCTTCATTTCTGTACTGGCTGTAATGTGACTGACTAGGACATAAAAAGCAGCACGTTTCTAGCATTAATTTCAATGTTTCATATTTTGCTAGTGCTAAATAAAACAAAATTGTCATTAGACAAAAATGCTCAACAGCATCTTGGGACTGAGCGGATAATTAGATTCTTCAGTCTGATGTTTTGAGCTCTGGATTTTGTTTTTTGTTTGTATGTTACGGTGGGTGTCTAAGGTTTAGATAATAATTGTTGCTGGAAAACTTCAGCTATCTAGCTTCCTGTTATGTCAATATGAAAGAGTCACGGCTGATGTAGTCCTCTTCTCTCAAATCCATAGTTGTGCCCAAATACAAGTTAATCTGTATAAAGCTGTAGATATTGGACACTATTTATTTATGCTTCAAGCATGTCTTGTTTTATACAATTTTTAAAAATGTTCTGCTTAACTTACTTGAAATAAATACCTAAAAGCATATCAATGGCTCATACTCCTTGGGGAGAGTAAAAAGAAATGACTGATGCCAATATGAAGAGTCTAAAGACTAATCCTATATCTAACCCTTTTCTTTTCATGCACCTGACCTACCAGTGTTTATGCCTAAGGCCAATATGAGAGGGAAGAGAAATAGTTAGAATTAGTTCTGTGATATGGTGTTTCTGTCCTTTTTCCTGTTTTAGTGCTTTTGTAGCTGAACTTACCAGAATAACATTACAATGGCATTTTCAGTCTCAGTGGAAAGTGGACTAGCCAATGGTTGATGTAAACATTTAAAAGGTTATGAGCATTAAAATTATAAATATTAGTATCTTGCTGAATTCTTCCCAAAAATGGTGGTGATCAAATATGCCATCTTTTTCAGGATTAATTCTAAAACTGAGGAAATGGGTAGATTTTCTCATTTCTTTCTTACCCAACCAGTCCCAAATCTTTTGCCTCTGAAATTTTTTGTGAAAAATTGCCGCATGGTAGCATTATTCAGATTTTAATGCCAAAAAACACTTTATAAATATTTGTATAGTATGTTTAAAGGAGGTTTTGAATATTTACATCAAATTAAATATGGAACTGTCTTAATGGATGTTTATAGTGGAAATAAATGTGTGGTAGACAGCCATTTCAAAGACATGTTAACCCATTTCTTTAGATGTTATTAGGTTTAAGAACCATTTCAAATTATTTTGCTGAAAGTTTAGACTACATAAAGTAATGAATCCATAAAATGTGGCAACTTAAAACATGTTGAAAGATGTTAAAGTAGTGCATTTTCCTCTTAAGAGTAACATTCTGGAAGTTATTATACATCAATGATGCAATCTTTTTTAAAGTCAGTTTTTCTTAAAAGGTATATTTTATGTTAACATGTAATCAGTTAACTAGATTTTGCCTGGTAAACTAAGTGCTTTTATATTTCAAGTTGACTTTAAAAAGCCATGAGTGGTCCTCCAAGTTTATAAACTCTCCGGTGACTAGTAGCATCGTGTTCAGTTATGGAATCTAGAATTAAAACACCTTGTATTGTCTGGTTTTAAGTGTCCCAGAGTTTTAAAGCATAAAGAGTAACATTTTATCTTAAAGTTACATTTCCCATTTGTTGTGTACATGTTTTATGAGGAACATTTAACATTACCCTCCAAGTCAGTTCTATGCATAATCATTTACCAAATAGTGCTAAGAAGGTTTCTTCAAGGAAGCATTCTGTGCTGTGCTATGATGCAGTGTCATCTTGCTGCTTGACAAATAGGTTTGTAAGGAATTAGAACCATGTGTGTTAACAGTACCTTTGTATAACAAGATGTAAATTAAAGATGAAGAATGTGCATAAATTATCATTTCAGTGTTTTTAAAATCGGTTTTCAAATTAAAGCTGTGGTTTGTACATTTTAACTTTCATGGCACAGAATAAATTAAAATGAAAACAAAACAAAAAATTATATATATACATATACAGCTACATAGTTTAAAGAGCAAAAGTCCATGTTCCTCCAAATTTTAGTAAAGAGATAATAACTGTCTCAAGTATTGTTTTCTATGCATACACAAAAACACAGGCAAAACTTATATTTCACTTCCTCCCCTCATGAGCTCTTAGCTCCTCCCTAATTAAGACTAGAGAATGGTAAAGATGGAATATATATTCAAATAGTAATTTGAAATGCCTAAGAAAGGATATAACACATTCCTCAAAATTCCAAAGCTTATTTATAGAATTCTTTATTCAAGAAATGACACTATTTTAGAAATGGTAGTTTAATAACTTCAGACAACTCAAAATGACAATGTTTTTCTCAATAATAAGGATACTAATCAAATGTTACAAAAATAAAAGCTCATAACTTACTTGGGATACACTGGTTCATAAAGGTATTTGTCCCCTCTTGAAGATGTAATATGAAAAAATAAGATGTAGCCATTTGCCGTCTGAAAGAGAAATTTTATCAATTATGAATTAAAGAATACAGCTAGGACTGTCACCCTAAATTTTAACTTTGTATGTTCTCACTGTGAGAACAATCTCACTCTTAAGAAACTTCTTTTGAAAATGTTCCAATGAGAAGGGGAACAAGGGGCGGGGGAAGGAAAAAAAAGAATAGAAGGAGAAAAATGGAAACAAAGCTTTGGTAAATGAGGAAGGGAAAGGAGGTTAAAAGGAGAGGAAGGGAATGGGTAAAAAAGAAGAATCAAGATATGTTATGTACAGGTACAAATTCCCTATAATGAATGTGATCATTGTATGTATCAAAAGTTTACCAGTAAAATTAATTTTAAAAAAGAAACTTCCTTTAAAGGAGCCTAACTATGCAAATGAAACTTCTTTTGTTTTAATATAACCCATTATGGAAAGAAAAGTTTTTACAGATTTGAAAATATTTCCTAAAGATTTAATTGAAATTAATATTTCATAAACTATTATAACCTCAAATAGTTAATTATTCAATAGTAGACGAAAGATTATTTTACAAAATACACAGAATGTTATAAATACTACAATAATATGGCAGATAATTATTCCAAGATGTAAAGCAACACCACCGAACAGTAACAGTATGTAAAAATGCTTGATTGTCCTCAGAATTTAAATAGTATTAATTTCAAACTAGCATACATATATTCTTCAAAATCAATTTTTTGTTCTCTGATTTATTATAAAATACAGCCTATGATACAAAAGAAAAACAAAGCAAGGCTTTAATTTCCCAAAATTGAACACCAGCTAATTAAAGCTAACCTCTAATTTCCAAAGTATGAACATTCGAGCATCAAATCTGAACATTATGTTTGTAAGTTAACGAAACATCTTTAGAACAGAAATTGTATTAAAAACAAACTGCTATTATATGATCATGGCATAATCTGTGACTTGTGGAGCTCAACCATTTCATGTTTATATAAATACTGTATAAAAAATACTATATATGGCCATTTCTAACCAAATATTTTCAAGCTTAAGTATGAAGTGTTAAATGTTTTCCCCCAAAGTATTTTATACTAACAGTGAATTCCTATTATTTTGGAGGTGGTTGGGTATCTACTCAAACCAGAGCCAAAGAAAATAAAAGGAATTATCCAAGGTTTCAAATTTCTTTCCTTCCTGTTTTTCACTTAACAGAACGACAAAGCCAGGTTTGTCTTTTAACTACAAACTTTACTATTTTGTATGTATTCTGAAAAAATATAGTTCAACTTATTAGGCTACAAAAGAAAAAGGGTAAGGTCGGGGGTTTAGCTCAGTGGCACTGTGCCTGTCTCACAAGCACACGGTCCTGAGTTCAATCCCTGGTACCAAAAAAGCAGGGGTGAGGCGTAAAGACTATTCAGGTGAGATCATCTTTCTAATTCTTCATGGGTAATTTTATGTTCTTGCCATACAGAGAACATGGAAGCAAAAGGAAAATGGTTTCAAATCAAACCATAGTAAACATTAAACACATACACAGAATGACTGCTCAAAAATTTTAAACTCTGGCACCTTATTTGGGCTGAAAAATGAACACAGTATGGTCTTGTACTGAATATAGACAACATTAATACATAAATTCTATCTAGAGTAGCAATCACTCAAGGCCAAAAGTTCAATATTTCAGAGAATTAAGTGATAATAATACATTCAGAAGTCTAATAAGTGCTTAGAAGACTACAATGTCAAGGAGAATATAGCATCATTTTTCACAGCATTTGGAAACTTTATATATATAATATACTAGATAAAAACAGAAATGTCTTGATTTACTATTTTGTTACTTTTATCAATCATCTTAACTAAATATTTCACACTTTGTATATATACCAAATGTTATATACTTCTCAGATTTCAGTATCTATCACTGATATTTCATAAATAGTTCTGCCTTTGAACAAATTAAAAAATCTTGGTACTAAATTGTTATTCTTTAAAAAGTAGCTTCTTAATGTATATACTAAATCTGCCACTAGGCGGTGTTACAAGAGTGCATTCGCTTCATGCTACTAAAGTACTGCAAAGCAAGCATGTAACTATTGCCTAACTTGTAGGTCACAATCCCAATACCTTTTTTCTAACATGAATACAAGGGGTGATCAAAAGATATAGTAATGTTTCAATTTTTAAAACATTTACTACAGTAAACAACAGATTGCCAAGAACAAGGGGTAAGTGTAATCAAAGTGAGGGGGACTATTTTGAGTATTCTGAGGGGGATTAATGGCAATATATCTTTTAAGTACTGTAATAATTTTTATATGTAAACATTCTTTTTTTAATCACACCACATATACATCCCAAAACAAAACTAATTTTTCTAACTAAATGAAAAAAATAAAGAACCCTAGAATTTTTTTCCTGTTGTCATCACCTATTTCAAATGTGGTTTACTTCTTTTACTTTTCTTTTTTTTTTGATACCTGGGATCAAACTCAGGACTTTGCGCTTATGACACAGGCGGCGGAACCACTGAGCTAAATCCCTGGCCCTATTTCTTTTATTTTTCTATAGGACAATATCATGTATCTGGCTCTAATGACCTGAACAATGTACTGCAAAGATCAGCATATTAATTTAAGATATAAAGGTCAGATGACTAAGATACGTGTCTTATATTCTCATATCAGGCTTCAAATAAAGAAGCAAGAGACTAGCGCTTTTAAATTCTTCATATTACTGTGTAAATGACATTTTTATACGTTTGAAATATGAAAATACATAGTATTAGCCCAAAATATCACTTTTCAAAGACAATAACATTTTGTATCAATTTTCAGACTTGGTACATATATATATATATATATGTATACTTCAATGGGAAACAATAAAGTTACAAATCAAAAGCACTCTCAAACATAGGTGATAATTTTTTACATAAATACTCATCACATTGTTTTATACCAGGTTTCTGCTTCTAATCAAAATGTATTAAACAGAAGTTGATCAATGTTCCTATCTTAAATAAGACCAAAAACAACAGCAACCCTCCCGCCAAAACAAAAAAACTCCAAACAAAATATTTGAAATGATTTTCAACACATACATCAACTAATGAAGGCTGGTTATCCTTGACAGATGGGAAACAAAAGTTAGCTCTACCCTTCTTACCCAGCTGACTGACTTTTGAGATTTGCAGCACAACAGTGAGAAAGATTATTGAGGCAGAGCCTAGTAGACTCCCAGAATTGAAGAAATAAAGCTGAAGAAATAAACTGAATGGAAGAAATAAAGTCCTGGAAGAAAAAGGCAGTGAGAAATCAGGTAACAAAGTACCAGAGAGAAAAAGAACTACTCATAGAAATGACTGAAGGGTACAAATAAGGATATGCACATGAGGAAACTACTGAGAATAAGAGAAAGGACAATCCAAAAAGACTGGTAAAGAAAACAGTACATGGTACTCAAACTAATCATGGGACTACTATCTGTTCCACAAGCAAGAGTAAAGAAGGTCATAATTCAGAGTGCTGGGTAGAATACTCAGAAAGTTAGTCACCAGACATTCCTATAGTAATTCTAGAAAAGTACTGCCTTAGGAGTGAGGATGAGTGCAAGATTAAGCACTACTCTGAATCCACAAAACAAAGTTTTAAATACAACATGAACAGATCAAACTATTTCCAAGTAACTTAATGGCATACCAGGAAGATTAGCACCGCAAAAATACTCAGCACATAACCAAGTAAAATCACAATGCCTAGCATCTAATGAAAAGATAATCACACATGCAGACTCAGGAAAATAGCAGACATAATGAGGAGGAAAATCAACCAATCAAAATCCAGAATATGGCTCGGAATTTAGCTCAGTGACACCATGCCTGCCTTGCAAGCGCAAGGTCCTGAGTTCAATCCCCAGTACCAAAAGAATAAAAAAAAAAAATCCGAAATGTTGAAATTAGCACAAAAAGGCATTAAAACAGTACTATGTTCCAAGTAACATTAAAACAGTTACCAAATTCCTTGTCTTGAAAGGTTAGAAAAATACAGAAAACCCAAATAGACTGTAGAGATAAATATATGAGATGAAAAATACATGGGAGAGGATTAATGGTAGGTTAGACACTACAGAAAAACATTACTGATCCTAAAACTGCAACAATAAAATTAATAATAAAACACAAAAAAGAACAAAGTAAAAGAGAAAAAGACAAAGAATTATTGAAGGATTTCAGGTGGCCTAATAGATACATATGGATATGTATGTAAATACATACACATATTTATATATACACTGATGTGTACATATGTGTATACATAGTCCCAAGTATTATTTCCATTAAATTTATTATTTCCTTCATTTAAATTTCTCTAGTGAACTTTTAAACACAGCAGTAATATATGCTGCAGTTTACATTATACGTAAAAGTATGTTCTCTGATCCCAATAGACTTAAACAAGAGCCCAATAAAGGATAATCTTGGAAAATCTTCAAGTTTTGAAGATAATAGCATAAATAACTCATAGACCAAAGCAGAAATCAAAAAGGAAGTTTTAAAAATATAGCATATGACAATTTGTGGGATTCTATTAAAGCAGCACTTACTGGGAAATGTATAGCTTCAAATATCAATTTTTCTAATAAAAAAAACCAAGCCAATGACCTCAGCCTCTACATTAAATTAGAAACAAAAGAATTAATGAAACCCTAACAAAGCAAGGGGAAAAAAGCAAATAATACAGATCAGAGTGGAAGTCACTTAAAGAACACAAAAATATCAATGAATTTTTAAAGAAAATTTTTAAAGAAAATCACTAAAATGGAAATGTCTCTAATCATCAAGAAAAAAGGAAAGACTATACTATCAGAACTGAGACAAATAACATGACGATAGCCAGGGATTTAGCTCAGTGGTTCTGTCACCTGCCTTGCAAGTGCAAGGTCCTGAGTTTGATCCCAGGTACCAAAAAAACCAAAAAAACATGACTACAGATTCTAGAGACGGTAAAATAATGAGGTCAGGGAAGGATGGGGAAGAGTTGACAGATGGGCACTAAATACAGAGAGAAAACAGTAAAAAGTTCTGGTATGCTATTGCCCACAAGGTGAGTATAGGTACTGACAATGTACTATATATTTCAAAAAGCTAAAGAAAGGATTTTGAATGTCTTCACCATAAAGAAATAATAAATGTTTGAGGAGGTAGGTTTACCCTGACTTAAGCATTATACAATGTATACATGCATGCATGCAAACATCACATGGTATCCCATAAATATGTCAATTATTATGCTAAGTATCAGTTAAAATATATTTAAATAACATCTATCTATCTATCTAAACCAAGTCATATTATGAGTAAATTTGGTAGTAATTCTGAAAAATTGGATGAGATGGACAAATTCCTTGAAAGACAGAAACTACCAAAGCTCACTGAAAAGAAATGCCCTGAATAGCCCTATTTCTGTGAAATAGATTGAAAGTCTAATTCAAGTCCCTCTCACAAAGAAAATTCAGATAGCATCACTGGTAAATACTACCAGATATTTAAGAAATAATATCAATTCAATACAAATGATCCCAGAAAACCAAAGAAGGAACACTTGAAATCTAATTTTATTAGCTTTATTCTCATACCAAACTAGACAAAAGCATTATAAGAAACAACTAAGAGTGGTCCCAAGATGACAGATTAGAAGTACCCAGCATTTGGGGGAAATGAAATCAAAACAACTGGAAGGCAGCTACTCTTTGAGGGAAGGCCCTGAAGTTTAGTTATAAACTGACTTGGAAAAATAAAAAACAGAGGCTTTGGAGAAAGGAACAGAGTGAGAACATACTCCAGTACCAAACGCCCAGAGTTGTGGCAGAGGAAGCAGCAGAGGCAAAAGGAAAAAATGAGGACAAGAGCCAGAAAACATAATTAGAATAGGTTTTAACACCATGCAGAAGTGCAATCTAAACAATGTAGCTAGAATCTGCATAGCATCATGGCATCAGGGTAGTACTCTATCTTCTAAGACATAATCAGTGTAGTATCAAGGAATATCTTAAAAAGTTCTTGTATAAATATACTGCTTCAGGAATCAAAGATCCCCACGTTTTCTTCTGAGAAATGGAAGCAAAAGACATTCTATTGATCCAGCATGTAGTGGCCTTGGGAGTTACTTTGGCTATGGAGAAAAATTTCTGAAAAAACTACCCCTGAGAGGTCTATGTGGTCATTAGTTTGTTGGTGATATGTAGGGAAAGATCATTTTCCATTTGGGACTGTCAACTTGTGAAGCCCATTGTGGAAGTTCTGGGTGAAGCCAACAGTTGCACGTGATCTCCTGTGGGAACTAAGATTCAGAACACGGGAGCCAAGGGGAAGAGTATGTACAAGTTACACTGCCCCCGACACTTGATAGTTATAGCTCCACAGCATTTCCTCATCTTGAGAACAGGTATCAAGGAAGACAGCAAATGGCATCAGTTCTGTTCTAGCAGTGCACAGAGAACACTGTCACTGATGGTGGAAATTCTGCACTCTACCCCCATTAAGTACTGACTAGCACACCCAAGAGTTAATACAACTGGCTCCACGCACAACCCAACCCCTCTGGTTTCCTCTGGTAACAGAGAGGGAAAAAAGCAGGAACAACACACAGCCAATGATCTCGCCATAGGGCACAAAGCTCTATTCCACATAGGTTGAGGCTATCTTCTTTCTGTCTGTACAAATGACCTCCTTGGCAGAAAGAAAACAGCTGTCATTTTATTAAGACTTTCTTGATTTTCTTGATTATATCTATGTGGTTTGAAAATACACATGTGAGAAGATATATGTATAGTCCCACAATACAAAGACAGTTCAAAAAAAACAAACACAGTTCAATATGCAAAACCCAGTTATACATATTAATAAAAGAAAAACACACATGACCATCTCAGCTGATGCAGAGAAAGAATTTGACAAAATTCAACACTTTTATAATAAAAACACTCAACAGACTAAGAACAGAAAGAAACTACTTCAACATAATACAGTCCATATATGAAAAACCTAAAGCCAACATTATAGTCAATGTGAAATTAGAAGCTGTCAGGTGTGGGGGCAATGTGCCTATAATCCCAGCACCCTAGGAGGCTGAGGCAAGAAGATCACAAGTTCAAGACCAGCTTGGCCAACTTAGCAACTTAGGGGGTCTCTATCTCAAAACAAAAAATAAAAAGGACTGAGACTGTAGCTTAGTGGAAAGGCCTAAGGTTCAATCACCAGTCTTGAAAAAAGAAAAAGAGCCGGGGATTTAGCTCAGTGGTTCTGCTGCCTGCCTCGAAAGCGAAAGGTCCCGAGTTCTATCTCCGGTACTAAAAACAAAAGAAAGTCCAAAAAGCTTTTCCTTCAGATCAAGGTAAGGATGCCTACTTTTGCCACATATTAAACACAGAATTGGAAGTTCTATCCAGAAAATTAGCCAAGAAAATGAAGTAAAAGGCATCTGAATTTGAAAGGAGAATGTGAAATTACTTCTGTTCAAAGATTATGAGCTAAAGAATCCACAAAAATATTACTAAAGTTAATAATGAAGTCAGTGAAATTGAAACATAAAATCACACAAAAATCATCTATATACTTGCAATAAATCTGAAATGAAACTCTGCAACAATTCCACTTAAATAGCATCAAAAAGAATTTTTAAAAAGATAGGAATAAATTTAACCAAACAAGCAAAAGACTTGTACAAAATCTAAAACTACAAAATATGGCTTAAAAATTTAAAGACAAGACTTCTAGGAAGATGGCAGAGCAGTAAATAGCAAATGAGCCTCTCCAAGATTTGGAATCCAGACATTGGATTATAACAACTTGGGGAAGAAAAGGAGGGAGGTGGATCCCTGGGGCTCAGGAAGGATTTAAAGGGAAAATTGGAGTCCACAGAGAAAGTAAAGAGACAGACCTCAATGCAGAAAAAGGAGGTGGCAAACTGTACTTTCTGCCTGACTCCTGGATTGTGGTGAGAGGAGTCTTGGATCTATAGAGACAGTGGAGGCAGTTGACTCCTGAGGATTCCACAGAGAAATGCACCAGTGGAAGGGAGTAGTGGATGCTGTGAACTACAACAGCTGATGAGTGACTCCAGTCCAAGTGTCTGCCATATCCCTTGGAGAGGGTACTTTGCCAGACACCATTTTATGGACAGGCTGACTGAACCCAGGATTCGGATTCGGAGCAGCCGTGGGTTGGCTTCCTCCCAGGGCTCCTAGTGACTGGGTGAGGCACAATCTCAGGAGACACCTAGGGTCAGGGAGCAGAGCTCAGGCCAATAAGAAACGCCCAGAGGGTTGCAGGCTGAAAAACTCAGGCCTCAACTTCTCAACCAGAGGCCAGGATCAAGCTGAACTTCTGTGGAGTTAAAAGCACCAAAATCAGCACCCTGGACTATTTCCTATATCAGGCTTGCTGGGGTTATCATTGAAAGCACCAAAATCAACACCCTGCCCTGTAGGCTTGCTGGGGTCATCCAGCACGGATCTGAGCTCTGTCTGCCTCCTTTCTCAACCAGCAACAGTGGAGACATACTCTGAACTGGACACTACCACAAAATTGTAGAACCCAGAACGTAACCAGTCTTGAAATCACAGAGTAATTTTTTTTTTCATGAGTATGAACATTGTTCTTAGGCTTTTTTCTGTTTTGTATAGCTGTTTTTGTTTTTCTTTCTTTCTCTCCTGTCTTCATCAGTTTCCCAAAGCTCGGGTAATTTTCCTTTGTCCTTCAGCCTTGTTTCTAGTCTTTCTCCTATTTCTATTTTTTTCCTCTTAATCCTTTATAATTTTTCCCTCATGAGTTTAAAACTGCTTTATTAAGGGGATATTTACTGTATATAATTTTCTGATTTTAGGTTGTTATATAATTATAAAGTTGCAAATTAACAAGTTGCCACATTTTGTCATTTTCTAAACCGTGCTTGATACTATTGTTATTACTGATTGTACTACTATAACCAAAATGACATAGTTGTTGTGAACAGTTGTTCTTCCTTGTGTGGCAATACCAAGATTTATCTGGAAGTCATAAATATGCAATACTCCAGAGTATCAAAGAACTGAATGCTAGGCCAAATAGGCAGCAACTTCTCATCCCTAATAAACTGTAGAGGTGGGATTTTGGGATAGACCAAAAGCCAAAAGCCAACTATGTCCTGAAGACACCTCTGAAAAGTACTCATTTCCTAAAGAGGTCTCAATACTAGTAAAAAAGCTACCTACCCTAAGCAATTTACAATCATCAACACAGAAAACAAATAAAAAAAATAAAAAATGAAGGTCCCAAGTTTGATCCTCAGTACCAAAAAAAAAAAAAAGTAAAAGAAAATAAATTTTAAAAAATAAAAAATGAGAAGACATGGAAGCAAGATGCAGTCCCAGACCTCTAGCTCACCCAAGGCAAATCCAGGGGGTATTGAAATGGAAGATATAAAAAAAACACCCAGCTGAACTTTCTGAATGGTAGTAGCAGAAGTAACAAAGCAGACAAATGAGGCTCTAGAAAAAAACCAAATCAGAACTAATTTCACAGATCACTAAATTTCACAGGCCATAGATGACAACCATAAGGAAGGATATGGTCAGTGAATCTAAAAATACCTATTAAAAAAAAAACAAATAGAGGAGCTTTAGGAAAGTAATGGAAAGAGTGAACACCCAACATAGGAAAGAATTGGATTCCATGAAACAGATTCAAACAGATATTAAGGAAGAAATTAGACAGTTTTTACAGTTAAATGATAATGCCAATACAACCTACTGAAACTTATGGGACACAATGAAAGCAGTCCTATGAGGGGAATTTAGAGGTGAATTCTCACATTAGAAAAACAGAGCGTGCTAAAATAAATAACCTCATGTTAAATCTCAAGCTTCTAGAAAAACAGCAAGTTAAACCCAAAGCTCATACAAGAAAGGAAATTATAAAGATCAGAGCAGAAATTAATGCAACTGAGAAGAAAACAATACAAAGAATCAATAAATCAAAGAGTTGGTTCCTTGAAAGACTAAGTAAAATAGACAAATTCTTAGCCAACCTTATAAAAAAAGACACGACTCAAAAACACGCAATTGCAAAGGAAAAGGGTGAAATCATAATGGATCCTGCAGAAATCCAGAAGATTATCAATATCTACTTTGAGAATCTGTACTCTAATAAGATAGAAAATTCAGAAGAAATGGACAGATTCCTATATATTGTATATATGAAATACTAAGGTGGAATCAAGAAGATATAATAATTCCAAATATCCCAATATCAGATAATGAAATTTAAAAGTACAGTGGACCTTCAAGTTATGACTGGCTTCACATACAAACAACTTGGATTATGACTGGAATTCTAGAAGGCCCATTCATGATAAAAAAAAAAACAACTACAGAAAATGGGAATAGAAGGTCTTTTTCTCAATCTGTTAAAAGCCATCTATGACAAACCAATAGCCAACATCATACAAAATGGTCAAAAACTGAAAAACCTCTACCAAAAGACTCCCAGATTTAATGCCCAAATTTAGCAGTGTAGCAGGATACAAAGTCAACACTCAAAAATCAATAGCATCCCTGTACATAAATAACAAACTTACTGAAAGAAAAATTAGGGAATGTCAGGAGCCATTCTACATAATTTTGGGGAAAAATCATTTCACCTGGGGAGGGACAAATTCCTTATCAGCTTAACTCATCCACCTACTGTTGTAAGAACATTTTCCTCATTTCAGCTTGTAATCAACTTTAGCTCATCAGCATAAGATCCTCATCATCATAGGATTATCACAATCCTTCCAGTCATGTGTTACTTCCTCCAATTGTAAAATACTGGCAATTTAGGATGATCTCCGCCCTCTAGTTATCTGATTCTCCCTATCAACCCAATAAATAGTGGCAAGCTTGCAGTGTCTTTGTCTTTGCCAGCTCCGAGGCACTGATCTCCCACCCTAACCCTCAACCCCCAACCTCCACCCCTCCCATATACTTTGAAATTACGCAAGTCTCTATTGTCTTTTCTTCTTTAGCCCTCTCTGTCCCCCTTTCTAGGAAGTCAGAGGATTGATTAACCTCTGGTAAGGGAAACAACACCATCAAGAAAAATGACATACTTAGAAATCAATTTAATGAAGGAAGTAAAAGTTCTAAAACTACAGTACTTTGAAAAGGGAGACTGAAGAAGGTATGTGAAAATGAAAAGATATCTCTTGTTGTTGGATAGGCAGAATTAATATAGTTAAAATGGACAAACTTCCAAAATTTTTAAGCAAATTTTAATGCAATCTCAATCAAAATATCAACAGAATACTTCACACAATTAGAGAAAAGAATCCTAAAATTCATTTGGAACCAGAAAGGACCTAGAACAGCAAAAGCAATTCTGGGAAACAAAGGCAAGGCAAGCAGCATCACAAGCCCTGACTTGAAATTATACTGCAAAGCTATTGTGATTAAAAACAGCATGGTACTGGGAAACAGACAACTCTGAGAACCAATGGAACACAGATGCAGAAACAATTCCAAATGCACCCAGCCACTTTATCTTGACAAAAGGACCAAACACTTTCACTGGCAGAAAGCCTCTTTAATAAATGATGGTAGGAAAACTGGCTTTCTACATGCCAAAGATTAAACCTAGACCCATATCTCTTACCTTGCACTAAACTAAAATTGAAATGGATCAAAGATATAACTATTCAAACAGAAACAATCTGCTGGAAGATAAAATAGGTAAAATTCTAAAAGACACAGGTGTAGACAAAGACTTTATGAACAAAACCCCAGTCATACAGAAAATATTACAAAGAATCAACAACTGGGATCTCATCATATTAATAAGCTTTCGCACAGCAAAAGAAACCACCAACAGAGTGAAGTAACAACCCACCAAATGGGAAAAAAATTTTTATGAGCTATTCCTCAATTAATATCTAGAATATGTAATAACTAGAAAATATCAGACCCTCCAAATTTAAAGGCCCAATCCAAAAATGAGTATCTGAAATGAATAGATACTTCTCAGAAGAAGTACGAACAGGAAATAAATATATGAAAAAATGTTCAGTATCACTGGTCATTTGAGAAATATAAACTAAAACAATGATGAAATTCCATTTCACTCTAGAAAGAATGACTATCATCAAGAAATCAAACAATAACAAATCCTGGTGAGGCTTTGAGGAAAAAGGAACCCTTCTCCATTGCTAGTGGGAGTGTAAACCAGTACAATCAACATGGAAATCAGTATAAAGATTCCATTTGACCATTCCCCTTCTTGGTATCAGCCCAAAAGAATTAAAAGAATCATACTACAGCAATATATGGATAACCATGTTTATAGTAGCACAATTTATAATAGCTAATAGCTAAATCTTGGAAACAGCCCAGATGCCTAACAATGGATAAATGGATAAAGAAAATGTAGCTTTTATAGACAACACAATGCCACTCTGCCATGAAGAAGGATAAGCTTGAGACATTTTTTGGGTAAATGGATGAACCTTAAGACCATACTTTTAAAGAGAAATAAGTCAGATACACATGTTTAAATATTGCATTGTTGCTCTAATGTGAGAAATTGAAAGCAAAAATATGGACCAAAATGGATGAGAGATACTGGGAAGCAGGAAGAAAATGTTCCAATGGGAAGGGAAGAAGGGAGGGAGAAGGGGGAAGGGAAGGAAGGGAAAAGGGGGGGAAAGTAATAGAAAAAAATGGAAACAAAGTTTTACAAATAATGGGAAGAAAGATTGAAGGAAGCAGAGGGATATAGGGAAAAGAACAGAAATCAGGATATATTATGTAAAGGTACAAATTTCCTATGATTAATGTGATTTTTTATACACACACATACATATATATAATCTCTTTTGAGTAACAAAATTTCTTTAAAAATTAAAGACAAAATAAGCCCATGGACTGGAAGATTTACTATTATGACAACAATGAGCCAGACATGGTGGCACATGCTTGGATCCTAGCACTCGTGAGGCTGATGCAGGAAGACTGCCATGAGTTCAAGGCCAGGCTGTACTATATAATGAGTTGAAGGCCAGCCCGGACTACACAGTAAAAATGACACCCTTTCTCCAAAAACCAAAAAACCCAAAAAACAATGCTTCCAAAGAGATCTATAGTGCAATCTCTATTGTTATGGCTTGTATCTAGATATTCCCTCAAAGCCTCATGTACTCATAGGTGGGGCTTTTTGGAGGTAACTGGATCTAGGGCAGCAATGGCAAACCTTTTAGAGCTTTTAATGATAACAAACAGCAGGCTGCAGCATGTGTCATAGGTTTGCTCATGGATTAAGGGTGTGTGGTAACTAAATTAGTCCACTGACTGGTTTATCGTATTTCTGGGTGTGGATAATGGGACTGCCTACCCTAGTTGGTGGGTGGCACCAACCAATAGGCTTGTAGCCTGAATGGAATAAAAGGGAAAGGGAGGCTTGCATCTTCCTGCTTGTAGTGCCATGGACTGTTTCTCCTTTGTGATGCCACTCTGCTATGCCACTCTGCCTTGGAGCCAGTCAACTATGGACTAAAACCTCTAAAATTCTAAGCTAAAATAAACCTTCCCTCTAATTTCTGGATGTCAGGTATTGTGTCTTATTGACAAGTAAGACTTCAATCAAAGTCCTAGTGGTATGCTTTACAGAATAAGATAAGGTACTTCTAAACTTCATAGGATGATTAAGTGACCTGGCACAACTAAACTGTCTTGAAACAGAAGAGTAAAATTGGAGTAATCTACTACTTTATTTCAAAACCTACTACAAAACTACAGTAATTAAAACAGCATGGTATTGAAATAAGGACACACAAAGAACAATGAAATAGAGTATTTAGAAATAAACTCCAAAAGCAATGCCCAAATGACTACCAAAAAGGGTGCCAAGATCATTTAATGAGAAAAGAATAGTACTTTAACATATGGTACTAAGAAAATTGGATATCAAATGCAAAACAATTAAGCTGGACACAAAAATTAACTCACAATGGATCAAAGCCCTAAACTTAAGAGCAAGAGCTGTAAAACTCTTAGAGGAAAATATGGAGGAAGATCTTCATGGCACTGGATTTGTCAATGATTTTTTGCACATGACACTTAAAGCATATGCAATAAAAAATACATAAATTATACTTTATTAGGGGCTGGGGATTTAGCCCAGTGGTTCCACCACCTGCCTCGCAAGCACAAGGTCCTGGGTTCAATCCCCGGTATTTAAAAAAAAAAAAAATATATATATATATATACACACACACACACACACACACACACACACATACTTTATTGAAATTACCTTACACACATCAAAGGACCATAAGAAGAATTAAAAAAAAATCAGAGAATAGGAGAAAATATTGGCTAATCATATATCTCATAAGGGAATCAATGTTAAGAATATATACACCAGTTATGGTGAACCTTTAAGAGACAAGTGCCCAAACCACAAGTCAAATTCCAATTATTTATTGCAAAGTCCCAACACTGCAATTAAACCTGAATACTGATGTTTCAGTTTAGAAAAAACAGCTCATAGAAACACATGTGCTATAGGTCCACCACCGCTGATAAACAGAATAATGCAAAAACAATTCAATTCAAAAGGGCAAAGAATCTGAATATTTCTCCAGATATGTATATGTAAATGGATGACAAGTACATGAAAAGATGATGAACAGTATTAGTCATCAGAGAAGTACTAATCAAAACCACAATGAGATACTCCCCTTCTACCTTTTATGATGATTACTATTTAAACAAACAACAGAAATTAAGTGCTAAGGATGGTGAGAAACTGGAGCTCTCAGACTCTGCCAAAGAGAAGTACATCCTTTATGCAATTTGATCTAGCAATTTCACATCTGAGTACACAACCAAAAGAATTGAAAGCAAAGACTCCAACAGATAATTGTATGGTAATGTGCAATGCAGTACTATAGGCAGACAGATTGAGCAGTATGGGGGATGGTTGTAGGTAACACAGAGGTCATATGTTTCCACCCAGGGTACAAAGCAACTTTCCTCTTCACTCACACATATGCAAGAGGAGGGTATGGAGCACTGTAAAGATGGGAAGCATGGGAAAATTAAGGAGAGCCCAAAATAGAAATTTTCCCTCTTCATTCATACATATACAAGAGGAAAGCAGGGAACACCCTAAGGGCAGGAACTGGGAAAATAAAGAAACTGGAGAAAAAGGAACCTGGTCATTTTGATGACCTGGCCCAGGTCCTCTTTCCTATTCTGCAATAAACTCTCATTTTCCCTAAAACTAAGACTTTGGTTGCATGTGGTCTCTTTACTATTCAAGCTGGGTGGGCTGAGTGAAATCCTCTCCTTGGGCTGCCAAGAAACAGGAAAATACAGGGTACAATGTTATTCACAATAGTCACAAGCTGGAAACAACACAAATGTCCATCACCAGATCAATGGATAAACAAAATGTGCTACAAACATAACATGGACTATTACTCTGACATAAAAAATGAAGTTCTGATATAATGGGGATGAGTCTTGAAAACACTAAATGACATAAGTTAGACACATAGGACAACATATTTACATTTACATCAGGTACCTGAAATAAGCAAATTCACAGACACAGAAAGTTGATTAGAGATTACCAGGAGCTGGGAGAATTGAAAATGCTAGGTTATGTTTAATGATTACCAATCTTCTCTTTAGGTGATGATAAAGGAAACAGTTGTATAATGTGGTGAATATAACTAATGACAGTGAATTGTGCATATAAAAGGATTAAAATGGCAAATTTATGGTATGTGTGCTTTACCCCAATTTTTAAAAATTAATGTTATATACCAAAACTCTTGAGACCAAATTCTGAAAATCGTATCTTTCATGAAACTTCTCTTTCGCATATTTTTCACTAACTGTCAGACATTCATCCAATCATCTAAGCTTGAAGCCAGAGTCATCTTCAACTACTCATCTCACTCATCCATTGTCACTCATAACAATTAGCAAATGTTGTCATTTTTCTCTACATATTAGAATATTAAATATATATAAATATATATATATATAAATATAAATAATGAGCCAGTTTGGCAACTAGAGAATAAAGGACCTTAAACCAAATTTTACAAGGTAAGTTTTATTACTAGTCAGATATGGTGAGGTTCACGGGTCAGTGGACAACTGCTATTGGAGGGTTTGTTACTGCAGGAGGAGGGAGCACAGTGTATCATACAATGGGCTACTTTGGGTAGCAGAAACAGGGGAAAACATGGATGAGAGCCTTTACTGTCATTTCCATGGGAAGGAATGGGTGAAGCAGACTTAGAATTGACTAACCTGAATTAATTTCAGTGGGCTCTGGACTATAGGGTGGTTTTAACTATCTTGCACCTGGCCCTGAGATAAAGAGGTTGATAATGGAAGTGGTTGGGCAGGTATATCCTATTAAGTGGCTGGTTTGCATACAAAGATACACTTATAGTGAGTCTTTCAGAAATTGGCTAACCATAAGAAAGGGCCATCTCTCCAGGGACAACAGAGCCTCAAGATATCAGGGCACCTAAATATAGAAAAATAAAAAGGCATAACTAATGCAGAGAGAAAACAAAATCTTAGTAAGTGTTAAGAGTTATAATCATCTAAATATATAAACAAAAGAAAAGAAAATAAAACAAAAACGACTAAATATAATAGTAATGATAAACTAGTATGTATCATGGTGGCGAACCTATGGCACATGTGCTACAGCCAGCTATTTATCATTAAAAGCTCTAAAAGGTTCACCACCACTGACCTAGCACATTTTAAAAAATAATACATGTCCACTAATGAGAATGGAATTTCTTTTGATCAGAGTAACAGAGTTTAAATTTAGTACTCCCTATCACCAAAACTGATTGCAAAGTTTTTTATTTGGTTGGGTTTGGTTCTTGACAGAAGGGTTCGCTATGCAGTTCAGACAGACCTTGGCCTCACTATGTAGCCCAGGCTGGCCTTGAGACTTGAGGTTAACCTCCTGCCTCAGCCTCCAGAGTGCCTTCATTACAGGCCTGTGCCACCAAACCCAGCTTTGATTGCAAAGTTTTATCTATTAATGCTGGTAAATAGGGAGAATTTACGTATTTCACATCTGAAAATGCCTTTCCATACAAGTACAGTCAAATATTGCTTATCAATCCATAAACATGATTTTAATGCATTATAACTGTCACCTGGTAGGCTATTATAGAACTCTGTTAGATTCTTCTCTTGATGCTTGCTTTTTAACATTGCAAAGTATTCACATCTAATTGAAGTTTATGTGGAAGCTCTTTTGTACAAATGGATTTTGTTATACAAAAATTTTCTTTGGATCTCCAGAAAGGTCCTACAAATGCTATTGGAACTATGGCTTGAGGAAATACATCTCCTGCTAATTCTGTGTGGGATAAAGATTTTGGTTTAATTTTCAAGAATACTACAAAAAGCAGTCTGACGTTACTTGTGTTTTAAACAATTTTATTAGCTGTCATTGAAATGACTTCACCTCATATCACTTTCACAGATAAGCAATGTTTGCTCTGTAGTTCTAGACAAAATTCATTAGGAACTGTTATCAAGTTCGAAGCAAGAGTTATTTTCTGGAGGAAGGGGAGTAATACCTCAGTGGTAAGGCACTTGCCTCGCACTGATGAAGCCCTGGGTTTTGTTACCAGCACCTAAAAAAACAAAATTTTTTTCATATTCACTCAGTGGTGGAACAGGCTCTTCCAAGTTCAGAAAAATGTTGATTTCAGACATGAGCTAAAAGTTTCTAATAAACTTTTACCACTTCTAAGTCAATTAAACAGCAAGTTGTGGGACAGGGCAAATCAGGAGATCTAGCTTCTATCTTTAACAAAAACTTATAATAACCATAGGCTTTTTTTTTTTTTAATAACCATAGACTTTTAAGTCTTCCATTTTTATAAGCTTTGTAAATCTAAGTTTCTTTGTCTTCCTCATGTATTTTCATTACTATCAATTAATATATACTTTAGTAGACTCCTGTGAATTGCACTGTATTTAAAGATTTGTCAACTCAACTTCTTTGAGAATGTTTCATATTGTGGTGTTCCACACATACTATTTGTACAGAGTACTTCCTTGACATTTCATATGAAGCAGTGACCATTACATTTGTCAACTCATCAATTAACCAAGCAAATCTATTTTGAGGATACTTATGTTTATATTTTATTTTTATGAAGTTCTGCTGTACTGACAAATTCTGTCTAAAATTTTCTAATCTTTGTATTATTTTCAGTGAACTAGAAATATTGTGATGAGTAGTCTGGTAGTGTCAACATATATTATATTCCTTTGGCATAGCTACAGTACAATTCACTGCATAATGAAAACAATGTTTTGCCATGTAATTCAGTAATAAAAGACTGAGCACTCCAGTGTGTTTTAAAAGTCCAAAGTCTACTTTTCTCTTTATCTGTTTTTTTCACATGAGTACAAACGGACAGAAAAAATAACATAAATGTCACAGCATGTGTGGCATTTGACATGCATGAACTTGTAATTCTATGATTTATAGGAAACCAAACAGAAGAATAAGCATCGAAAGCATCACATATGGTTGCTGTGAGCACTGTTGAATTCTACCGGCTGTTGTGGCTTGAAGAAATCATACATAGACTATAAATATGTGAACATATCTGTAGTTCAATAAAACTTTATTTATGGACACTAAAATTTAGATATGACAATTTCCAAGTGTAACAAAATATACTTTCATTTGTTTCAATCATTTCAATATATAAAAATTAGGGAGAAGAGCTGACCCCAGAGCAGAGAAGGTGAAACTTTCAGGACACCATACCACCGCACCAGGCACAGAGGAGCACAGCTGCCCCCCACTGCAGAGGAGCAGAGCTGCCCAGAGCACAGAGGAGGCGAAACTCCTGGGTCCCTGTACCACCGGCCCCACCACAGAGGAGCAGAGCTGCCACCAGCACAGAGGAGGTAAACCTTCTGGGCCACCATACCACAGCCTCCAGCACAGAGGAGGTGAGCCACAGGGGGCACGAGCAGCACACACCCCTTCCCCATTGAAATGAGAAGACACGTGAACAAGTCTCAAAACCAGACTTCCAGATCACCTAAAGCAACCCCAAAGGAAAACAAAATGGAACAATCTGATACTCAACCACCTGGACTCCCTGAACTGGCAACCAAAGAGGATCTGGAAAAAAATGAAATCAGAAATAATTTCTCAGATAACAAGAGAGATTGTGCCCATTAATAAATCTAGAGAGGACACAGATAAAAAAAATAGAGGATCTAAGGAACATGATAGAATCCCAACACAGGAAACAAATGGAATCCATTAAACAGATGCAAATAGATTTGCAGGAGATGAAAAACTCCACTGAAAGTCTACACAGCAGAATGAGCCCATGTGAGGACAGAATTTCAGATACAAAAGATAAGATTGCAATCAGAGACCAGGAAAAGAAAAACTGCTTTAAAATTGTAAGGGACCACAAGAAATCAATCCAGCAGCTGCTAGACGATGCAAAGAAGAATAACATAAGACTGGAGTCAATGAAGAAAAAGGAGAGAATTCAGGTGACATAAAAAAAAAAAACTGTTCACATAAGTGAAGGCAGAAAACTTCCCAAGCAGGAGAAAAGAACTTGACATACAGATAAATGAGGCATAGAGGACTCCAACTAGCCTTGATAAAAAAAAAAATGTACACATAGGTATATAATAGTTAAGATTCCAGAAATCCAACAGAAGAACAAAATTCTACAAGCAGTTAGAGAAAAGAAACAAATCACATACAAAGGAAAGCCCATCAGAATCACAGCAGACTTCTCAATGCAAACCCTCAAGGCAAGAAGAGCTTGGAGTGACGTATTTCAAGCCCTAAAAGAGAACAGCCTCCAATCCAGATTTAATTAATCCTGCAAAACTATCTTTCAAAACTGAGGGAGAAATAAGACACTTTCATGAAAAGAGCACCTTAGGAACTTCATGAATACCAAACCATCACTCCAAAAAATTTTAGACAATATCCTAGGAAAAGACAATGAGGATTGCAACACCAGGAAGTCCAGCAGAATGAATCCATCAAGCACGATAAGAAACTAAACCAAAAGGGGTAAAACCAACAACAAAAAAATGTCATGACAATGATAAGTCAATACGTATCAATTATAACCATCAATGTTAATGGTCTCAACTCACCATTCAAAAGAAACAGACTGGCAGAATGGGTCAAGAAGCAAGATCCAACAATATGCTACATACAAGAAACATACTTATTTCAAAAAGAAATTCACAGACTGAAAGTTAAAGGGTGGAAAACAATACTCGATGCCACAGGAACCCGAAAAAAAGCAGGAGTAGCTACCCTCTTTGCAGATCAAGTGGATTTCAAACGAACACTGATTAAGAGACAAAGAAGGATACTACATCCTTGTAAAGGAAACAATCCAAGAGGAAGAGATGACAATCATAAACATATATGCACCAAACACTAGTGTGCCCAACTATATAACATAAATACTGACATGAAAAATCATATAAACACTAATACAATAGTAGTGGGGGACCTCAATACCCCACTCTCACAAATAAATAGATCAACTAGACAAAAACAAGCAACGAAATAGTAGAATTCAATCAAACTTAAACAAATGAACTTAACAGATGTTTACAGTGATCCACCCAACAAAATCAGAATACAAGTTTTTTTCAGCTACACACGGATCATCCTCCAAAACAGACCACATACTCACTCCTAGAACATGTTTAAGTAAGTGTAAAGGAACTGAAGTTATCCCCTGTATATTATCAGACCATACTGCAATGAAATTGGAGATCAATAGCAAAAGAAACCACAAAAATTTCATAAACACATGGAAACTGAACAACACACTTCTGAATAACCAATGGGTCACAGAGGAAATGAAAGAAGAAATCAGACAGTTCCTACAATTAAATGACAATAATAATATAACATACCAGAATCTATTGGATACAATAAAAGCTATCTTAAGAGGGAAATTCATAGCAGTGAATACTCACTCATAGTAGGAAAACAGAGCGAGCTCAAATAAACAACCTAATGCTGAACCTCAAGCTTCTAGGAAAAGAACAGCAGGTTAAACCCAAAGCTCATACAAGGGAGGAAATTATAAAGATTAGAGAAGACATCAATGCAACAGAGACTAAGAGAACAATACAAAAGAAAGTTAACAAAGCCAAGAGTTGGTTCTTCAAAAGAATAAACAAAATCGACAAACCCTTAGACAACCTTATGAGAAGAAGGAAAGAAAAGGCCCAAATCCATGCAATTAGGAATGAAAAGGGTGAAATGACAACAGACCCAGCAGAAATCCAGAGGATCATCAACACCTACTTCCAGAACCTGTATGCCAATAAGAAGGAAAACACAGAAGAAACGGACAGATTGCTAGATACATACGAATTACCAAAGTTGAATGAAGGAGATCTAAAAATTCTAAACAACCCAATATCAATCAATGAAATTGAAAATGTAACAAAAACTTACCAACTAATAAAAGCCTGGGTCCTGACGGCTTCCCTGCTGAATTCTACAAGAGATTTAGAGAGGAACTATTGCCACTATTGTTTAAACTCTTCAATGAAATTGAAAGAGAAGCAATACTCCCAAATTCATTCCTGGAACCAAGCATCACCTTGAGCCCCAACGCAGAGAAAGACCCAACTGAAAAAGAGAACTATAGGCCAATCTCACTGATGAACATAGATGTAAAAATCCTTCATAAGATACTGGCAAACAGAATGCAGAAGGATCATGAAGAAGATCAAACACCCTGACCAAATGGGATTCATCCTAGGGATGTAGGGATGGTTCAACATATGCAAATCAATCAATGTAATACACTATATCAATAGAGGCAAGGACAAAAACCACATGATCATCTCAATAGATGCAGAAAAAGCATCTGACAAAATCCAACACGCATTTATAATAAAAACCCTACAAAAAATTGGAATAGACGGTCTCTACCTCAATCTGATAAAAGCCATCTATGAAAAACCAACAGCCAATATCATACTAAATGGTCAAAAACTGAAATCCTTCACATTTAAAATCAGGAACAAGACAAGATGTCCACTATCACCACTCCTGTTCAATATAGTCTTGGAAACATCAGCCACAGCAATTAGACAAGAGAAAGAAAAAGAATAAAGATAGGAAACAAAGAAATCAAATTGTCATTATTTGCAGATGACATAATACTTTATATAGAAGACCTTAAAATCCACCAAAAAGTCTTCTCGACTTAATAACCAAATTTAGTAAAGTAGCTGATTACATGGTCAACACACAAAAATCAAAAGCTTTCCTCTACATGAACAACAGAGTCACTGAGACAGAAATAATGCAAACAATTCCTTTCACAATAGCATCCAAATACTGAAATACCTAGGAATCAACCTAACAAAAGAAATCAAAGACTTCTTCTCTGAAAACTACAGCACTCTGAAAAGAGACTGAAAATTTCAGAAAATGGAAAGACATTTCTTGCTCCTCGGTAGGAAGAATCAACATAGTGAAAATGGCCACACTTCCAAAACTGTTTTACAGATTCAATGTAATCCCAATTGAAATTCCAGCAGCATACTTCACAGATCTTGAGAAAACAATCCAAAAATTCATCTGGAACAAGAAGAGACCCAGAAAAGTAAAAGCAATTCTAGGTAACAGAGACATGGCCGGGGATATCACAATTACCAACTTGAAACTATACTACAAAGTCACCGTGATAAAAACAGCATGGTACTGGCAAAGAAACAGACCTGAGGACCAGTGGAACAGATGAGAAGATACAGAAACGACTCCAGACACACTCAGCCACCTCATCGTTGACAAAGGGGCCAAACACCCTCACTGGAGGAAAGAAGGCCTCTTTAATAAATGGTGCTGGACAAATTGGGTTTCAACTTGCCAAAGATGAAAACTAGACCTATATCTCTCACCATACACTAAACTAAAATCAACATGGACTAAGGATCTAAATATTAAAAAAGAAATGCTGAACCGGCTGGAACAGAGGTTAGGTAGAACTCTTGAAGACACTGGTGTAGGAAAAGATTTTATGAACAAAACCTCAGTTGCCAGTGAACTAGTACAAACAATCAACAAGTGGGATCTCTTCTTATTAAAAAGCTTCTGCACAGCAAGAGAAACCACCAACAGTGTGAAGAGACAACCCACAATGTACCTGTTCCTCAAAGGTCTACTATCTAGAATCTATAAAGAACTTAAAAAAAGAGACCTCCCAAATTTAAAGACTCAATCCGAAAATGGGCATCTGAAATGAACAGACATTTCTCAGACAAAGAAGTAGAAATAGCAAATAAACATATGAAAAAATATTTAACATCACCGGTCATTCGAGAGATGCAAATGAAAACAACGCTCAGATTCCACCAATGCTCAGAGTGACTCCATCAAGAATGGCTGCTATCATGAAACCAATCAATAACAAATCCTGGCAGCACTGTGGGGAAAGTGGAACACTGTTCCACTGCTGGTGGGAGTGTAGACTGTTGCAACCACTGTGGAAATCAGTATGGAGATACCTCAAAGAACTAGGACTTGGGGCTGGGGATTTAGCTCAGTGGTTCCACTGCCTGCCTCGCAAGTGCAAGGTCCTGAGTTTGATCCCTGGTACCAAAAAAAAAGAACTAGGACTAGAAGTCTCATTTCACCCAGCTATTCCCCTGCTGGGTATCTTCCCCAAATTAAAAGAATCATATCACAGTGATATATGTCCCCCCCATGTTCATAGCAGCACAATTTCTAATAGCTAAAACTTGGCAGCTGCCCAATTGCCCATCAACTGGAGACTGGATAAAGAAAATGTGGTTTTTAAAATTAAATGGAGTACTATTCAGCCATAAAAAATGAGAAATTAGAGACATTTATAGTAGCTAAATGGATGCACATTGAGGCAATACTCTTAAGTGAAATAAATAGGGCACAGGTGTAAATACCAAATAGTTTCTCTATTTGTGAGAAATAGTTTCTCTAATAGTGAGAAACTGAAAGTGTAAATAAGGACTAAAAGGTATAATAGATAATGTGAAATAGGAAGAAAAGGAGCAAAGAGGAAGTGGGAGGGGTAGAGGAAAGGAAAGAAGGGAATAGAATTAATATGAGAAAATGCAAAAATGGAAACAAAGTCTTTGTAAATAGGGAGGGATGGAGGGGTTGAAGGGAGTGCAGGAGAATGGGGAAAAAATAAGAACCAAGAGAGATTATGTAAAGGTGCAAATTTCCAATGATGAATGTCATTATATTGTATACCTAAAATGTACCAATAAAATTAATTTTAAAAAATATATAAAAATTATTTTGAGTCCACAGACCATATATAAATAGGCAGCAAGGTAGATCTAGAATCTGACTGTTAGTCTTCCAACTGCTAATATAGCAAGTGCAGAATAATTCAACATATTTGACTATTTGGCATATTTTCTGATTATTAGTATAATACAACACAGACTAGAAAGAAAACTGATAGAAAGATAAGTCTGTCTAATGGTTAAGAGGATAAAACATGAATTCCCAAGTTTATATTTTATTGGTCCAATGTACACCATTTGTGTGACCTTGGATATGGCTTAATTTTCAGAGCCTCAATTTATTCAATGTATTATGAAAGATAATTTAATTCAAAGCACAGATCTAAAAATGAAATGAGATAATCCATGCAAATTGATTGTAACAGTACTTACAATGGAAGTGCTCAATACATGTTAACCATATATATTGTTGCCACTGCAAATCAGATGAAAATGACACCCCTAAAGACAGCAATAAAATATACATTGAAAAGGTAAAATTAACCAGTTATAGGCACATGTAATGGAATAAGATAAATGCAGAAAGAAATTCAAAAGCTATAAAAATTTAATATGATACAAGCACATAAAGTTTATTATTTTGTGGAGTGAATGGAAGGCAGAACGTAAATATACATTCAAGAGTAGTGTGTGAATATGGAAAATAGCTTTAAAAAACTGGATGAGATTTTAGGAAGAAAGGAAGAAAGTGAGACAATCATATAATAGGTTCCATGTTTAGGGATGGTAGGGTGTAATAAAGTCAACAAAGATACAGTAGAACAGAACATAGTACATACATAAAAGAATTAGTACAACAATTCTTATCGTAGGAAGATAAATCCTTAAATATTTGAAGGATTAAAAGGAAGCCATCTAAGAGAAGCAATCTTAAATACAATACAATTATTTCATAAGAAAACACTGTTAAAGTTGAAAAATCTACTTACTGAAACAGCTATCATGGTACTATCTGGCCTCCATTCAGCTTGTTTATAGAATCCAAACTGAGTAGATGATTTTGCAGGTTCCTTGTAGGTTACAATTAATACACTAGGCTGGAAGAAAATAGTTGTACTTTTGTTAATAGCTCATAAAAACATAAAAAACTTCACATAACTTATAAAATATTCTGAAAACATTTTAAAAGACAATATAACCTAATGTTCAATCATCAATTTTCAAAACTCCAAGCAAATCAGATAATATTAACCTTTACCTATTGAAAAAACTGAATCAATAATTAGTAACTTTCCAAAACAGAGCCGGCCCAGATGCAATCACTGGTGAATTCAACCAAATAGTTAAAGAAGTTATACAAGTCTTATACAAAGCCTTCTGGAGAACAGAAGGGGGTGGGGTATAAATGATAATCCTAAATCATTTACAAGGGCAGTATTATCTTAATACCAAAACAAGACAAAGGCACTACATAAAAAGAATCCTATAGACTAAAATCTCTCATGAACATAGGTGCAAACTCCCAAAATAGAGGTAAACCAAGCCTAACAATATATAAAAAGAAGTATACACCACAACCAAGTGGGATATATCCCAGGCATGCAAGACTGTCTCAACACCAGAAAATAAATTACTGTAACCTATCACATCAATAGGATAAAAAAGAAAAAAACTGCATGATAGTATCAATAAATGCAGAAAAAGCATTTGATGTATCTAACACATATTCATGATAAAAACTCAGCAAACTAAGTATGGAGAGAAATTTCTCCAACATGATAATGAGCACCTACAAAAACCCCACGTTTAATATATTTAGAAAGAAACTCAAAGCTGTCCCAACAAGTTCAGGAAGAAGGCAAAAATCTCCATTGCTTTTCAACACTGTAGCACAAGTCCTAAATGAAGCAAATGGTATACATACCGAGAAGGGAGAAATAAAACTATTTATCCATAGATACCATGATCATCTATGGAGAAAATCTGAAAGAATCAGTAACGACTAAACCTTGGAAACTACTAAGCAAAGACAGTAAGTTGCAGGATATAAAGTTAATATGTAAAAGTCAAACACTTATAATGAAAAAGTGGAATTCGTAATTTAAAACATTTATGGATTTACATTAAGACCCCAAAATGAAATACTTACTGTATAAATCTAACAGAATATATATAAGATTTATATAAGGAATACAACTAAGATGAAGTATACCAAACAAATGAGTGCATGTTCCAGATTAATGGATATGAAGAGTCAGTAATATGTCAGTTCTTCCCAATGTGATGTATATATAGACTCAATGCAATCAGTCAAAATCCCAGCAAGTTATTTTGTGGAGGTCAACAAACTAAAGTTTATACAGAGAGGCAAAACACCAAGAAGAGTCAACTCAATACTGAAGAACATGTTGGAGAACTGAGATACTACCTAACTTCAAGATTTATAAAGCTAGAGTAATCGAGAGTGCATGGCATTGGCGAAAAAGAAACAAGCTGATCAAAGAAACATAATAGAGAGCCTAGAAACAGACTCACATAAATGGAGTTAACTAATCTTTGACAATGGAGCAGAGCGACACAAAGGAGAAAAGTCTTCAACAAATAGTGACAGAATGATGAACAAAAACATTCATTACAAAATGAATCCTACATCCTTCACAAGAGTTAATTCAAAATAAATCAAAGTGCTAAATGTAAAAAGTAAAATTCTTAGAAAATAACTCTAAGAAGTAGAAAAATCTAGATGACTTCAGGTATGGCAACAATTTTTTATAGACAACACAAAGGCACACAACGTTCAACAGAAATGACTGATAAACTAGACTTCATTAAAATCGAAAACTGCTGTGTGAAAAACAGTCAAGGGAATGACGACAGAAAGCCACAGACTGGGAGAAAATATTTGCAAAGGACCTATGTGATAAAGGACTGTTACCAAAAAATACAAAGAATTCTTAAAACTCAAGAGAAAAAAACTTATTTTTAAAAATAGGCAAAAGAACTCAACATATCCCTCACTAAAAAGATATACATGAAAAATAAACATGACAAGATGTTTAACATCATATGACTTTAGAAAACCAAACTGAAGCAAGATACCACTATACTCTTATTAGAATGGCCAAATCCAATGTTGATACCAAATGCTAGTGAGGATATGGAGCAACAGGAACTCTCAGCTACTGCTGCTGAACGCAAAATGCTACAGGCACTTTGGAAGATAATTTGGCAATTTCTCACAAAAACTAAACAAACTCTTACATATAGGTAGCATTTGCAGTCCTTAATATTTATGCAAATTAGCTGAAAATATGTCCACACAAAAAGTGACACAGCACTTTCACTCATAACTGTCAAAACTTGGAAGTAACCAAGATACCCTTCAATAGTTTAAGACTAAAAAATAAAGTCTTTAAAAAATATAAAGATAACCCAAAAAGAATTCAATCAATATTTATTACATGGCTAAGGAGGTACTATTTAATTAAAAAAAAGCTGGGCCGGGGATTTAGCTCAGCGGTTTCACCACCTGCTGCGCAAGCGCAAGGACCCGAGTTTGATCCTTGGTACCAAAATAAATAAATAAACAAACAAACAAAAAAGCAATGGGCTCTTTTGCCTTACAAAACATATAGGCTACATGGTAAAACAAAGTATATGTAGTAAGAATTCAAGGAGACCAGGTTACATATATTCAAATTCTAAACAATGTGATAATGTTATATTTGGACTTCAGCATTTCAAGCACTTTTGATATTCATTACATTTTTGATAGGGAGTATAAATGCTGTACATAATGAAATAATGGAGAAGACTGCCAGGAAACCTCAATGAAACAGATCTTGAAGAATCTAGAAGAGTAGTACAGTTTAGTACAGGGAAGTAGTACCAGCAAAACTCAAGGGGCACTCAAAATAAAGAAATTATATTGAACAATGGGTTTACTGTGTAATACTTGAAAGACAAAAAGTTTAAATAATGTAGACCAATTATTAAGAGATCTCATATGCTAGAATGAGGAATTTAGCCTTAATGCCACAAGTAACAGTCAAGTTTCTATTTCCCAATTATATAAGATTCATGCAACATTTGCCAAACAGGCTGGGTGCAGTGGTGCACACCTATAATCCCAGCACTTGAGAGGCTGAGGCAGGAGAGGATCGTCAGGAGTTCAAAGCCTGCCTGGGCTATACAGTGAGTTCAAGGCCAGCCTGAACTACACACCAAGAACCTGTCTGAAAAACAAAAAAGTCAAAAAATAAACTGCAATGATACTGCTAAAGCAAAGAATAATGTCTAAATGAAACTGGTATTTAGCTAATAATTTACACTACTACAAGTGAGAAAGAGACTTTAAAAAAATTCAAAAATTATTTTCTATGAAGTGATTTCAGACAATAGCAGGAAAATTTGGACTAATTGTCCATTCTAAGAATAAAACAATATTTCAAGGCAATGGAGAGCAACCTAAGTAGGCAAAAACTGGATTGTAGCTTCAAGTGAAAGGATACATCATGTAAGACTTGTGGATTTGCAGTTTTTTGCCAAGAGGTACAACCCAATCTGCACCTGGCTCAGGGTAACAAAGTCACAGATTTACTGGCTTGAGGCATTAGGAAACAGTTTCCTGATATTACTGCTGAAAACTTATGGTGAAATTCTAAATGGAATGGTGTCTCTGTCAAGATCAACCTCAAAAATGCATGTGAACTCTACCACTAGATGTAGGACAACCACTAACCTATATCTGCAAGGGAAGACTCTACTGTACATGATGAAAAAGCAGTAATGATTGGTAGTTGAGAGAAAAGAATAAGGTCAGATATTGTCCACCACAAAGGAAACTGAATTTGAAGTCTGCATTTACATAAGGTAACAGCCTGAGGAACATATACAGACGTTCTTTATAATAGCATAACAAAAATCTGGTCTCTATATAATATTAACTGCGCATTATATATGACATCAAAAAATCAGTAAACATGGGAAGGAACAAGAAAAGAGAAAGTGATAGTCAAGAAATTTTAAAACAAAGATTATAAATAGTATGTTGAAGGATTTAAAAATATATTCATAATGAATGAGGATAAAGAGGAAAAACTCAAAAGAGAAACTATTTTTAAAAAACCTAATGAAAATTCTAAGCTGAAAAACATAACTAAAAACTCATCCATTTTTATAAATTAAAAATAAATCTGTAATAAAATGAATAAAAATTATCTAATCTGAAAAGATAAGCAGTATCAAAAAACTGTAAGCTTAAAAACTAAAAACTCACCCATTTTTAATAAATTATACAGATCATAAATCTGCAATGAATAAAAATTCTCTAATCTGAGAAAAAGAAAATAGACTAGTATAAGCAGTGATCATTTCAAGCAATATAACAGGAGTCAAAGAAGAATAACAGAGAATGGGGCAGAAAAATATATATGAAAAAATAATACCTGAAAATTTCCCAAATTTAAAGAACACCTTAAGACTCAAAAAATTTGACAAGCTGGAGGCTGTGGCAGGAGGATCTCTGTGAGTTTGAGGGGAGCCTGAACTACATAGTACAAGGCCAGCCTATCTCAAAAATAAAAATTTAAAAAACCCCAAAAATATATAAAAAATATAAACCAAAAATAAAACTTGACAAATCTCACACAGTATAAAATCACATCACAGTCAAATTGAGGAAAACCAAAGATAAACAGGCACTCTTGAAAGCAGCCAACAACAACAACAACAACAACAACACACACACAGATTAATTTATTGTTGTCTATAAGAAATGGAATAATACAAAGATACAAAGGAGTTGAAAATAAAATAGAAAAACATACAATGCAAGTAATAAACCAAAATGGTTGGAATATTAAATTCAGATAAGAGTTTAACTTAAGAAATATTACCACTAGAGATAAAGAGAAATATTTCCTAATGATGAAATGGTGAATCCATTAGGAAGCCAAACCATTATACATAGGTGTGTACCTACTAATAAAGCTTTACAATATGTGAAGGAAAATGTAAATGATTGAGATAAATACACAATTATAATCAATGATACCTCACTGTTTATAAAATTGGACCAAAAATACAGTTATGTTGATTCATTCTTCTATGTCAGAGGCTGGCAAATTTTCTGAAAGTATCTAAGAGAAAATTATATAGGCTCTGTGAGACACATCTGTCATAATTCCTTTTTTTTCCTTCTTCTGCATCTTTCCTTTAACCTTTAAAGCACAGAAAGCATTCTTTGCTTCCAAACTGTACAAAAACAGACCTCCAACAGGCCAGTTTGCCAACTCTTCACTACTCTGTATCATTCATTCCCACACCATAATCAGCTGCTGGCTTCCCTGGTATTCTGCTGAACTAAATGTTTTGTCTTTCAAGAATTAGCTAAACGACCCCCCCCACACACACACACGCACACGACTTTCCTGGCCATTTCTCAATTCCTCTGATCTTGGAGCACTTAGTTTCCACCAGTTAAGAGTTTCAGTCTTTCCTCATTTTTCATGACATTGCCATTTTTCTGAAAATAATACTCCCAGATTTCTTAGGATGTACCTCCATCTATATAAGTTATCCTACTTCTCAAACTCACAGGCATTAGCTTTAGCACTCATCATGGATCTTGCCTGCAGAAATTTATTACTGTGGCATTCTTTTTTTTTTGGTACCAGGGATCAAACTTGGGACCTTGTGCTTACAAGGTAGGAGGTGCAACCACTGAGCTAAATCCCTGGCACTGTGGCATTCTAATGGTAGGTAGTATTCTATTTTATTCACCTTTCTATAATTAGATTTGGAATGTTTCTGTAAGAAAAATTGGCCCCTTTTTATTTTTAATCATTTATGTCAATACAAAATCATGGATAATTTTAATTTTAAGCCAACAGTATCATGGTTTGTTACTCAAGTTGTTCCAACCCTGACAGCGGAGAGAGAGTTTCAGGCTAATTCCGATATCCTTTTGACATACTCTCATTTTTAAAAAAATTTTTTTTTTTTGGGGCCAGGGATTTATTTAGTTCAGTGGCATCACGCCTGCCTGGTAAGCATGACACCCTGAGTTCAATCCCCAGTACCAAAAAAAAATTTTTTTTAGTTAATGTTCTTACACAATATGCTTTCAGCTCATTCTGCATTTTCCCTGACCTAGCTTTTGAATCAGCCCTGTTTACATATTAGAAAAGTTTTAAAAAACAAGACTCCAGCTGGGTGTGGTAGCACAGACCTGTAATCCCAGCACTTGAGGCTGAACCAAGAGGATTGCTGTGAGTTCCAGGCTAGTCTGAACTAGACAATGAGACAAAAAAAACCAAAAATTAATAGTAATAGTAACACAGAAACTTTTAAAAAGAATATATCGTCTTCCCTTAAAAAAAAAGATCTCCCAGCACCAGCACCACCACAAAAATAAAGACAGAGAGAAAAAACAAAATCTGAGTTATTGTTGCTACTAGGATATAACTAGATTTTTGGCTGGCGAGGTTCTGTGGTACTAATGATTGAACCCAGGGCCTCAACCACATTAGGCAAGCACTTTATCATTAAGCTACAGGCCCTGATCTTTTTAAATTTTATTTTGAGACAGGGTCTTGCTAGGTTCCCCAGGCTGGCCTTGAACTTGGGATCCACTTACCTCAGTTTCCTAAGTACCTGGGATTATAGCTATACTGTGTAATCTATATTTACTTTAGCTTGCCCCTCTGCTTATCTGTAATTTTTTTTTTCCTGAAAGTGAGAAACTTGCCTCTCATTTCGTACAATTTATTGACTTATTTGTTCAATCCTTCTATAGTTTTGGAACAGCTGACAATATCCTTGTAAAAAACAAATTTACCAAGTAAAATACACTGTTTATGTACAGTTTCTACCTATTACTTTAGCCTCATGATGAACAGTTAAAATACCGGATTTCCAAAGTTACATACATAGGCCATCCCCTTAAAAGCTTTTCTTTTCCCAGTGCATCTTGGACTTGGAATTGTTATAACACTTCTAGGTAGTATGTATCAGGACTTGTCGTTAGGCTGGCAGCAGAGGGGCAGAAATAAGCACACAGGGAAAGATGTGAGTAAAGTATTCAGATTTAAATTTTGGTGAAAGGAATCAAAATGTCTTCTAGCTATACTGTAGAAATACATTAATAATTCAGTGGGAATATGCCTTCTTGCTAATATCTTAATAGAGATCTGATAACTCTCAGAAAAAAAAAAGCTTTTCTTTTCCCAATCTCTGAAAGTGAAATACAAAAGTTTTTAAGATGCTAACAAGGCTCCAAATACATTAAAACTACTAGTCACTAATTGCTTATACTGTAAATATAAAGTAAAAGTTAAAAACAAGTACATACTTTGGGTGGTATTTGCAATGGATGAAAATAAGAAAACACAGCTGAGGAAAGCAATTAAGAATTTATCAAAACAATTTATAAAAGGAACTTGATTCTGAAAGGGAAATTAGAATAACAAAGCAACTATAAAAAATGTACTTGAAGGACTTACACTACCTAACTAGCTCTATAATAAATAGTAATCAAGACTGTATGGTAATAGTATTAAGATACACAAACAGATCACCGAAACAAAGTAGAGTTCAAAACCAGAAAAGTCAACAGAAAGGTACAAAATCAATTCAGTGGAGAGAGAAGTACCTTTTCAACAAATGGTGTTTGAACAAAAAGATACTTATATAAAAAAAGAACTTCAATCCATACTTTGTGCCATATAAATATTAATTCATAGTACACTGTAGACTTACAGTACATGTAAAGTTAATCCATAAATGTTCAGGAATATAGGAGCAAATTCTTTGTGGCCTTGGATTAGGCAAAGATTTCTTAGGCAGGACACAAACATGATTCACAAAAGAGAAGTAACTGATAAAATACTCTTCATAGAAATCAAGCATTTCTCCTCAAAAGACACTGTTAAGAGAGATGGCAGACTGGAAAAAAAATATTTGCAAATCACATATTTACATCAAGGATTTGTATCCAGAACATACAAAGAACTCTCAAAACTCAGGAAGAAAATCAACAACCTAATAATATGGGCAAAAGATTTTTTAAATACAGTATTTGATTTTACCATGTAGAATCAATACCTATGAAGCCATACTAATATAAGTAGTGGGGTGACTGAAAGAGAAGGGATAGCTTTGCCTTACATTAAAATTCCAATTACTAAATGGAATTTAGAGAAGGAGGAGTCAGAATTATCATTAGGTAACACCATTTATTTGAAACAGTTGGAGACAAGATCTAGTGATGGATGCTAAAATTAGTAAGAAAAAGTTCCTGGAAGTAAAGGATTATATATTATCTCATCCAAGCTACTTTTTATACTTCTGAACTACAAAAGGAGAGACAGTCACTTCACAGTGGAGAAACCTGGCAGACATCAACTTAACCATGTGATCAAGGTAACCATCATCAACCAGTAGGAACATCATAAACTAAGAAGGATACATTTTTGTAATATTCTTGTCAAAAGTTATATGCTCCAGCTCAAAATGACACACATGCTACAAAGTAACTGATCCGGACTCTTTAAAAGGATCAAGATCATAAAAGAAGAAACAGAGGAACTGTCTTCAAAGACTAAAAAGAAATAATTACATGCATTGTGAAATAATGGATAGAATTCTAGAACAGAAAAAGAATCTCGGTAAAAGAGGAAAATACCAATCAGATCTGTGGTTCAGTTAGTAATAGTATAACAATGTTAGTTCACTCTTTTAATTATGTTAAGTGAAAAATGCATAACATTAACAAAATAAATACAAACTATATGATTTCATTTAAATAAAAATTCTCAAAAACGTAATCTATATAAAGAGAAAGTAACCAGATGAGTGATTGCCTAGAGGTAGACAGGTGGTGAGATCCAACTACAAAGGGGCATGACGAAACATTTAGGGGTGATGTACCTGTTCATTATATGATAATGGGTTTATGCATATATATGTGTCAAAACTGATCAAATTCATACTGCAAACATGTGCAATTTATATTAAGTCAATAATAGCTCAAGAAGTCCGTTAAAGGTTAAAAAGTTAAACTGGATGGTCTTGTGGAGAACTGACAAAAACAGGAGAACTACTTTAAATCCACTTTAAAAACCCTTAAAAAAGAAACTTGAACTGTGACAGAATAGGTGGCAGAAAGGAGACAAGAGAAACAACAGAAATACATTGTCATCTCTGCAATAACTTCAATAAATACATTTAAGATACAAGGTGGAACAAGTTGTTTCTTTACATTTACTTTTTTTTTTTTTTTTCATACTGGGGCTCCAACTCAGGACCTTACATTTGCAAGGCAGGCACTGGCGCCACTGAGCTAAATCCCCAAACCTCTTTACATTTACTCTTTTTTTTCATGAGTTTACGCAACTTTTTGAAGAAAAATAAATCAATTACTAGCAGAGCTTCAAGTTGACCACTCATCCATTGACAACTGGCATCATTTACTCAGTGCTATACTAAACAGTGTATTGGAAGACAGATGAACTATTAGCTCCAAGCCTCCTAACAATTTAAATGAAAATTACAAAATGTTGTGAGACCCTATTTTGGAATACAAAAGGTGTTTGAGTTCCAATTTCCATTCTCTATAGAAAAAGAACAGGTCATTCCTTTATTGACATGCATAAAATACATCACAATTTCTGTTCTGCCAATGCTATAAATTCAATACCAATTCTCCAACCACATCAGTTATGAGCATAAAGTATATCACCTCAAATGTAAACTCAAATCTCTAACAGTGGAAGGCTTAACAAGAATGGATGCTGCTAAAATAATGCTGCTTCCTTGCCGTGACAACTGAGCATCGATCTCCCCCCCTCAGCTGGCTTCTTCAGCAGTTAGAGCTGTGAGGGATGGTTTAGTCTCATAACCCAGTTAGAGTGAAGACATTGGCCACATAATACACATGCTCCATTTAAAAAAAAAAATTCTGAATCCTTCTGATATTTGAAACATTGTAATTTTATATGGTAATTATAACATTCTCATTCTTTTGTAGAAGAAACTTCTATGTTCTGATCCACAAGCTTTCAGAATTCTAAATGTGGCTTTTCATTCCACATTAAGTGTTCAGATTACATGACCCACTCCCATAAAAAGCAGTAGGTGCATTCACTTGACAAGTTCTTTATGTAACTGCATTCTTATGATGAAATTATGTTTCTGAATTGCTTACCTCAGTGAAATATGCATGTTTTTTCATGGAATTGGGATAGCAAGGAAGCTTAAAAGGGCATGCTTTTGAATAGAGCTCAGATTTTAATTAATTATTAAAAAGTATGCTGGCTGGCACTTACTGACCAACATTTGTTTTCCACGGGTTTTTACTAAAAGAACTCTTATTGGGTTTCCCCTTTTTAAAAGACTGTGACTATGAATGCCACTGTCTCTTGATATTGGACCTTTCTGTTTCAGTTTAGTCATACATTGTTTGAATACATTAATACAAGCACAGACAATATTTTCTATGCCTCTATTCCATGAAAAAGTACAAATATCAAGTAAATGGATATGTTAATCATGTTCAATTGTTGTGACAAAATACCTAAGAAACGGTTTAAACGAAGAAAAGATTTCGTTTGGCTCATGGTTTCAGAGGTCCACGTAGCTTGGTATCACCACTGTGGGCCTGCAGCAAACAAGAACATGGTGGGGAGAGTATGGTAGAGGAAAACTGCTCACCTCATGGTGGCATGGAAGCAAAAATAGAGAAAGCTCCCTCTTGTAACAAAGCAGCTCCCCACAAACCCAGTATAATATGAGTTCGTCAATAAGTTAATATAGCTTTAGCTGTTGATGAGGTTAGAGCCCATTATCTAGTCATTTTCAAAAGGCTTCACCTCCACCTACTGCTGCCATAGGGATCAAGCCTTCAACACATGAGCTTTTGAGGGACACTGCAGATACAAAACATAACAAAAGACATCTTTTAAAATATTATTAAAGACTTCTAGAGAGAAAGCATCATCTAAATCACTTAACTCAGAAAAAAAAACTTTTGTATTTTAGTTCCACACTACTTATTTCTAAAAAACAACACCCTTTTCTTTAGTTTATCCTGTTTCTTGTTTGCCAGTCTGTACTCTAGAAAAATCAACATATGATGGAAATATGGCTGTTTATTGATAATCAAATGATGTGATGCTTTAAAATAAACAGTACCATAAACAGAAACACACACACAAAAAAATTCTGAATCCTGGGCAACTGTTCTCTTGTAACTACATTACAGTTTCTAAAAGCAGTTATTGTCCAAAGCTGGAAGAAATTAATTCTCAGATAAGCATGTGAATGAATGGATAGAGGTAAACAAAAATTAAAATTTAAAAAGATGAGGTCTGATAGGGGAGCAGGTGGATAAGAAAATAAAAAGAGGAACAGTAATTTAAAGTTTATTCCAGCTAAAATGCAGGTTATTCTGATTTTAAGGGAGCATCATATGGCATACTTCTGAGTCCATTCTCCAGATATTCTGCTGTACTTGTCTCTGTTTTATAGATCCATGCAATCTCTGGCACTAGGGGGTCATCTGGGTTTGGATTACATAGCAGTGAGCAAATGGATAAAAGAACTTTAGAAATAGTTAAAGCAAGAGACCACTGTAATCTTATAATATCAAGACAAATGCTGCCATTACTGTTAATATTTGGATGATAAAATTCTGTTGTTAAATGCAACCTTAGGTGGTTTGAAGGGGTAGTCTGTAGGAAAATGAATTGTCAAAAAAACACTACTTTGTTATATATGTCTGTCATTAGGTCCCAAAATTGTGGCTTGCCAATGGAACATGTCACCCTCAACTGGCCCTGCAGGACATTGTGCTGAAGGGTCATAGGGCAAATCACTAAGTTCCTTATTAATCCGCTTCAGCGCCAAGGTCAGGGACAATGAAGACATGGAGCAATTAAAATCAGAAAAGGGGTTTTAAAAATAGTTATTATAGGGCCAGGGATTTGGCTCAGTGGTGCTGCACCTACCTCGCAAGCTCAAGGTCCTGAGTTCAATCCCCAGTACCAAAAAAATTCCCCCCAAACCCCAGTATTATAATTGGTATTGGTGATAACTTCTCTACTGGATTAATAAATATAAAATCAGAGTCTAACATTGAGTGGCAATATTTAATCATTTAATTTTAAACATGTTTTGCTATTTACTAATTTTTTATAATATTTTAACATTTAAATATTTTATAGTCTATTTCTAAATATAAATAACATATGGATATGATGGCACACATCTGTAATTACAGCACTCTAAGAGTCTGAGGCAGTAAGATCACAAGTTGGACCCCCAGCCTGGACAACTTTGTGACTTCAAGCAATTAAAAAAAAGACTGTCTCAAAATAAAATAAAATAAAATAAAATAAAATAAAATAAAGTAAAATAAAGAATAGGATGCAGGTCAGTACAAAGGCACTAGGTTCAATTCCCAGTCCCCCCAAAATGAATAAGTTAGTTTGGTGTCAGAAAGCATACTAAAACTGAGGTTTCTACTTATTTGTATCCATACTGAAAACACATAAAAAATAATGGACAGTAAAATGAGTCTAAAGACTGCAAAATTTTGAGGGAAAGCAGAAGAATAGCAGTCTACAGTCTCACTTCTCCCCTAGTGACTTTCATTTTGCACATTTGTTGATGAACACTAGTTTATAAATGGCAGAAACCAACATGTTTAAAACGTCAATTGTTAATTCTATTTAAAAAATCTCTGTATTGGGTGGCAATTTTACTCCTTGCGGTACTCTGTGTAAAGTCTGCTACTTATTTTAAAACACAGATCCTTAGACAACTAAGAAACAGAAAACTTTGCAATATAGAAAATATAGGGTGAAAAAAAAGAAAATATAGTCTGGAGATTATCCACAAATTTTTCTGTACAAAGTTTCCTCTTATTAAAACAGATTTTCTTACTGATTTTGTTTCATGAACTAATACCGAGTATTATCTTCTTTGAATATCCTTGAAGAATATGAAAGAAACCTGAGCATGGGGGCAAACACCTGTAATCCCAGCACTCTGAGAGGCTGTGGGAGGAGGATTTCAAGTTTGAGCCCACTGGGCAACTTAGCAGGATCCTGTCTCAAAAATTTTTAAAAAGGGCAGGAGATGTAGCTCAATGCAAAGGCCCTGGGTTCAATCCCTGATATGACATAGAGGCGGGGCCGGGGGGGGGTGACGGACAGACACACAGACCTATCTAAAAATTCATAGCAATTCACCACAAAATTGTTCTTTCCACATACAAGGTAGTTTTAAGTTAATTTTAATATTTGATATAAAAATATAAAGCATATATAATAAAGAATAAAACACTACAAAACCACCAGCCAGCTTTTATGATTCACCCTGCACATTATGAAGCCCTTCCCTAATAATATGCACCTGTATACCTCTTCAAGCTATAATCATGATCTTCAATTTTGTGATTATGACCCCACTCTTCTAGTTTAAATTTTGTACTAATATATATTATTTACTCATTTTCCTGTTGATAAACATTCAGAAAAAGAATTGACATATTAGTGTTTCTGATGAAAATTAATTTTAAAATGGCTAATGTTGAGGGAAAGGGGTCTCTGACCATACACAGTCCAATTCAATGCACTATATAAACTATCAAGGTATATAGGGCACATTTATGTTCTTAACAGAATTGCAAAGCTTCTTAATGTTAATGGCTAGGGTTGTATTTGATGAATACTTTCAAAAGACATTCAAGTTTGGTTTTAAATCTTACAACAAACTTTAAAAAATTAGCTCGCTCAAGACCACGTAACTAACATGCCCTCTGTAGCAGTTTTGTGAAGCTGCTGTTCAAGTAGCAAAAATTAACTGGCTTAAAACAAAAGAAATTGATATTTTCTTAAAGTCTAGAGGCTAGAAGTCTGAAATTAAAGTGTCAGTAAAATCATGCTTTCTCTTACAGCTCTAGGGGAGGATCTTTCTTTCTCTCTTCTTGCTTTTAGAATCTGCAGGCAGTGGTGATGAACCTATGGCATACACACTGCAGTGGTCTGGTTTGTTATCACCGAAAGCTCTAAAAGGTTCACCATCACTGTTTGCAGGCAACCATTGGTGCTCTTTGGCTTAAAAGTGCATCGCTCGAACCAGGAATAGCCAAGGCAGTACTGGGCAACAAAGGCAAGACAGGGGGTATCACAATCTCTGACTTCAAATTATACTACAAAGCCACTGTGATAAAAACAGCATGGTACTGGCAAAAGAACAGACCCAAGGATCAGTGGAATAGATTAGAAGATGCAGAAACAACTCCAGACATACTCAGCCACCTCATCTTTGACAAAGGAGCCAACCACCTTCACTGGAAGAAAGTCTCTTTAACAAATGGTGCTAGAAAAACTGGCTTCCCACATGCTGAAGATTGAAACTAGACCCATATCTTTCACTACACACTAACCTAAAATCGAAACGGATCAAAGATCTAAATATTAAAACAGAAACATTAAATCTGCTGAAAGAGATAACAGGTAAAATGCTTGAGGACATAGGAGTAGGCAGACTTCATGAACAAAACCCAGATCGCACAGGAATACTACAAAGAATCAACAATTGGGATCTCATCTTATTAAAAAGCTTTTGCTGCCTTGCAAGCACAAGGTCCTGAGTTCGATCCCCAGTTTAAAAAAAAAGCTTTTGCACAGCAAGAGGAACCACCAACAACATGAAGAGGAAACCCACAGCATGGGAAAAAATTTTTACCAGCTGTTCAGATAAAGGACTACTATCTAGACTATATAAAGAACTCAAAAAAATCAGACCCTCCCCCTCCAGATTTGAAGACCCAATCCAAAAACAGGCAACTGAAATGAAAAGACACTTCTCAGATGAAGAATTAGAGCAAATAAATGAAAAAATCTTCAACATCACTGGTCATTTGTGAAATGCAAATTAAAACATTGAGATTCCATCTCATTCCTGAAAGAATGGCTGCTATCAAGAAATCAACCAATAACAAATGGTGGAGGAGCTGTGGGGGGAAAGAAACCCTTCTCCACTGTTAGTGGGAGTACAACCACTGTGGAAATCAGTGTGGAGATTTCTTAAAAGACTAAAACTACAGGTTCCATTCAACCCAGCTATACCTCCTTCTCGGTATCTTCCCGAAAAAATTAAAAGCATCATACCACAGAAATATATACACACCCATGTTTATAGCAGCACAATTTGTAATAACTGAATCTTGGAAACAGCCCAAATGCCCATCAACTGATGAGTGGATAAAAGTTTGGGGTTTTTTTACACAATGAGGTACTACACTGCCATAAAGAAGGATGAAGGATGAGCTTCAGACATTTATAGCTAAATGGATGGACCTTGAGACCATACTAAATGAAAGAAATCGAACACATATGTTTAAATGCCACAATGTTTCTCTGGTGTGAGAAACCAAAAATGCAAATAAGGAATAAAATGTATAATCAATATTGGGAAATGAGAAAAAAAATTCAAATGGAAAGGGGAACAAAGGAGGAGGGAGAAAGGGACAAGAAAAAACGTGAAAATGGAAAAAATGGAAACAAAGCTTTTGTACATAGGGAGGGGAGGGGCTTAAGAGGGGATGGATAAATAAAATTTATTTTAAAATAAAAAATAAAAAAATAAAAAGATGCATCACTTTAGCCACCTGATTGTCTTCACTGTGTGCACTTGGGAATCTTCCTTTGTCTCCAAACATGTTGCAAGCCACAAAGTCCAGAAGCAGGAGAGCTAGCACCCTGAGTTTCCAAAACTCTAGTGGAAACAAGGCTTTGTTGACTTGACTTGGAGAGGTGAAATTTGGTACGGAGCTGGCCAGGGATTCCCGTCCATTCTTGATCTGTTCCCTTCATCTCAGAGACCTATATACTTAGTCTTACTTCTATGTGTGTGTATGTTTCTGTGTCCAAAATTGTCCTTTTTATAAGGTCAGTCACAAAATCAAGGAATAAGCTAATGACCTCATTTTAACTTGATTTCCTCTTATTTTCAAATAAAGTTACACTTGGAAATATCAGAGGTGAAAACTACAACCCATCAGAGGGCATGATTCAACTCACAACATTCTCCCTTTATAAATAAAGGTTTCATAACTGAGAACTTGAGTATTAAGACTAAATAAAAACATCTCATGGGGCTGGGGATTTAGCTCAGTGGTTTTGCCGCCTGCTTCGCAAGCGCAAGGACCCGAGTTCGATCCCCGGTACCAAAAAAAAACAAACAAAACATCTCATGACTTCATATGTCATACTGTGTGTCTCTACTAAGGCTGTCCAAAAAGCTTTCTACGTTGATAAAAATGTCACATATCTATACTCAATGTAACAGACACTAGCCACGTGTGGCTACTGAGCACTTGAAATGTAGTTACTAAAAATGAGAAACTTTTAAATTGATTTAACTCAATAAATTAAACTTAATAGAATTAAGTTAATAAACTATAACTTAGCTATGACTTAATTAGAATAACATGAAGCAACTGGTTTCCATAATGTATATACAAAGTAGGGTTTTATAGAATAGGTGTTTACTTAAATAAAGCATTAGAGATCAATTCAGTTTCAAAAATACTGCATTCACCACACAACTTAAGTGAATGTTTAAAAGGCTGATGAACAAAGTAAATTTTTAAGAGAATATATCCTCAATTTAACTAAATATAAATAGTTCATCTTTCCCTAACATGATCATACAGTGTCAAAAGTACCTTACATCTTTCCTAATTACTATCAGGAAAAGCTCCATTACATCTCTCAAGTAACTTTACATGTATATTGTGTCGATAAAACTAAATGTCACTGACTTTTTAAACTTTATATTCTGTAAATTTATTAGATTTTAGTGTTTATTAGGTTTCGCAAACTTGTGCAACTATCATGGCTACTTACTTCCAGAACATTATTACCTTAAAATGAAATTACACCTATTAGCAGTCATTCCCCATGCACCCTTCCCCTGATCCCTAATGACTTTTTTTTTCCTGAATCTATGGATTTGACAATTCTGGACATTTAAAATTAAACAAAGTTATACAATATATGCCCTTTTGTGTCTGGCTTTTTTCACTTAGCATAATGTTTTAAGGTTTAGAAATTGTAGCACCTATCAGTATTTCATTCCTTTTACGACTAAATAATATTCCCTTGTATAGCTATAACACTCTGTGTTCATTCCCTTGCTGAATTTGGGTTTTTTCCACCTTTGGCTGTTATGAATAGAACTACTATGAAAATTAATATAAAAAGTTTTGTTTAAACAGCTTCTATCAATTGTTTAAGATACAAATATACTTAGGAGAGGAACTGCTAAGTTATGTAATAACTCCATGTCTAACTTTTAAAAGAACAGTCAAATTGTTTCTGCAGGAGTTGTACACTTTATATTAACCATTCTCAAATAAGGACACAAGAGTTTCAATTTCTCCACATCTTTGCAAATACTTGTTACTGTCTGTTTTTTTGGGGGGGGGGTTAAATTTCTTTTTTGGTAGCCATTTAACTGAATGTGAAGCAGTGCCTTCTAATATACATTTACATATCTTTAATGGCAAGTGATACTGAGCATCTTTTATAATTTATGATAGCTGCTTGACCATTTGTATACCTCCTTTAGAGAAGTGCCCACTCAAGTCCATTGCCCATTTTTTTAAACTGAATCAATGAAGTTTTAAAGATTTCCCGTTTCAATACTTGAATATATAAGCTGATGGCTGCAGTTCTTTAAAATATTTAAGTAACTGTCTCTATGAGAAAATACCTTATAAATACTACATTACTGATCCCTGCTCAGCTCACAAAAATCTATTCAGCACATCTATACAATAAGGAATATAATATAGTGGTTAAAGTGTAAGGTTGAAAACTAGATCTGCCATTTATGTATTAGCTTTGTGACTTTATACTATTTAATTTCTCTTATATGTTACTTTGTGAATCCTTTTACTATTTAAAAATAACTATTATCAAACACACACATACAGAAATTAAAACCATTCAAAGAAGAACAATGCAAGGGAAAAAAATACAATATTCAAATACAGTAGAACTCAACCAAAACAAAACTGAAAAGCACTTAATCATTTTTCCATGTAACTTAAAAAACATTTCAAGAACAAACAGGACACCAGAGGATGTGACTTGTTTCAGGAAGATCCCCAAAAGCAGTACTGAACAAATAGTGGTCTGGAAAAAAAACTCCAGTTAACTAGCATACTCCACATAAGCCAAACTTCTCCATAATTTAAATTTCGATACAGTCATATGACACACGATGGAAACACAATCCGAGAAATATGTTATTAGGGAATTTCATCCGTGTGTATCCTTACTTACACTTTCAGTTTCTCACACTAGAGAAACTGTTCAGTATTTACACGTGTCCTATTTATATCACTTAAGAGGATAGCTTCAATATGCATCCATTTAGCTATAAATGTCTCTAGTTTCTCGTTCTTTATGGCTGAGTAGTACTCCATTTTATAAAAGAACCACATCTTCTTTATCCAGTCCCCAGTTGATGGGCACTTGGGTTGTTTCCAAGCTTTACCTATTGCAAACTGTGCTGCTATAAACATAAGTGTGCATATATCGCTGTGGTATGATTCTTTTAATTCTTTTGGGAAGATACCCAGCAGGGAAATAGCTGGGTCAAATGGGACCTCTAACCCTAGTTCTTTGAGGTATCTCCACACTGATTTCCACAGTGATTGCACCAGTCTGCACTCTCACCAACAATGGAGAAAGGTTCCTTTCTCCTCACACCACCACCAGCATTTGTTATTGGATGATTTCTTTATAACAGCCAATCTCTCTGGGGTGAATTGGAATTTCAGTGTTGTTTTCATCTATATCTCTCAAATGACCAGTGATATTGAACATTTTTTCATATATTTGTTTGCTGCTTTTACTTCTTTGAGAAATATCGGTTCATTTCAGAAGTCCATTTTTGAATTGGGTCTTTGAATGGGGGGGGGGTCAGATTTCTTTCAGTTCTTTATATATTCTAGTAGTCCTTTGTCTAAGGTACACTTGCTGAAAATTTCTTCCCACATTGTAGGTTGTCTCTTAGCTCTGTTGGTGGTTTCTTTTGCAGTGCAGAAGCTTTTTAATAAGATGAGATCCCAGTTGTTGATTCTTTGTGCAAGTTCCCGTGCCACTGAGGATTTGTTCATAAAGTCTTTTCCTATACCAATGTCTTCAAGAGTTCTACCTAACTTGTCTTCCAGAAAATTTAGTGTTACTGTCTTGATATTTCAATCTTTAAAAATTCACCTCGACCTTAGTTTAGTGCATGGTGATAGGTACGGGTCTAGTTTTAATCTTTGGCAGGTTAAAATCCAGTTTTTCCAACACCATTACATAGGCTATCTTTCCTCCAATGAGGATGGTTGGCTCCTTTGTCAAAGATGAAATGGCTGAATATGTCTGGAGTTGTTTCTGCATCTTCTAAACTATTCTACTGATCCTCAGATCTGTTTCTTTATGAGTACCATGCTGTTTTATCACAGTAGCTTTGTAGTATAGTTTCAAGTTGGGGATTGTGATACCTCCAGCCATGTCTCTGTTGCTTAGAATTGCTTTTGCTATTGTAGGTCTCTTTTGGTTCCAAACGAATTTTTGGATTGTTTTCTCTAGTTCTGTGAAGTATATTGTTGGAATTTCAATCGGCATTGCATTAAATCTATATAGCAGTTTTGAAAGTATGGCCATTTTCACAATATTGGTTTTTCCTACACAGGAGCAAGGGATGTCTTTAAATTTTCTTATATCCTCTTCAATCTCTTTTTTCAGAGTGCTGTAGTTTTCTTTACAGAGGTCTTTTGCTTCCTTTGTTAGACTCCTAGATATTTCATTTTTTTGGATGCTATTGAAAAGGAAATGTTTCCCTAATTTCTCTCTGTGAGTCTATTATTTGTATATAAAAAGGCTATTGTCTTTTGAGTGTTGACCTTATATCCAGTTACTCAACTGAATCTGTCAATAAAGTCTAGAAGTCTTTCGGCAGAGTATTTTGGGTCTTCTATGCAAACTATCATATCATCAGCAAATGATGATGGTTTAACTTCTTCCTTTCCTATTTTTATTCCTTTTATTTTTTTCTCTTTTCCAATTGCTGTGGCTAATGTTTCAAGAACAATATTAAACCGGAGTGGTGACAGTGGGCATCCTTGTCTTGTTCCTGATTTTAGCATGAAAGTTTTCAGTTTTTGACCATTTAGTATGATGTTGGCTGTTAGTTTTTCATAGATAGCCTTAATCAGGTTGAGATAAAGACCTTCTATTCCAATTTTCTGTAGGGTTTTTACCATGAATGGATGCTGGATTTTGTCGAAGGTCTTTTCTGCATCTATTGAGATGATCATATGGTTTCTGTCCTTGACTCTGTTAATATGGTGTATTACATTTATTGATTTACAAATGTTGAACCATCCTTGCATCCCTGGGATAAATCCAACTTGGTCAGGGTGTATGATCTTCTTGATGACCCTTTGTATTCTGTTTGCCAGTATCTTGTTCAGGATTTTTGCATCAATATTCATTAGGGAGATTAGCCTGTACTTCCCTTCTTGGGTTGGGTCTTTCCCTGGTTTTGGAATCAAAGTAATACTTGCTTCCAGGAATGAACCTTGCTTCCCTTTCAATTTCCTTGATAAGTTTAGAGAGTAATGGCAATAGTTCATCTTTAAATGTCTTGTAGAATTCAGCAGTGAAGCCATCAGGACCTGGGCTTTTCTTTGTTGGTAATTTTTTTATTACATTTTCAATTTCACTCATTGTAACTGGGGTGTTTAGAATTTCTATATCTTCTTCATTTAACTTTGGCAATTTGTATGTTTCTAGGAATTTGTCCATTTCTTCTGTGTTTTCCATTTTATTAGCGTAGAGGTTCTCGAAGTAGGTATTGATGATACTCTGGATTTCTGCTGGATCTGTTATGAGTTCACCTTTTTCATTCTTGATTGCATGGATTTGAGCCTTTTACTTTCCTTTGTTTGATAAGGTTGGCTAAGGGTTTATCGATTTTATTCTTTCAAAAAACAAACTCTTTGATTCATTAATTTTTTCTATTGTTCTCTTAGTCTCCATTGCATGGATTTCTGCTCTGATCTTTATACTTTCCTCTCTTGTATGAGCTTTGGGTTATGCTCTTCTTTTTCTAGCAGCTTGAGGTTCTGCATTAGGTTATTTGTTTGAGTTCTCTCTGTTTTCCTAATATAGGCATTGACTGCTATGAACTTCCCATGTAGAACTGCTTTCATTGTGTCCCATAGATTCCTGTATGTTGTACTGGCATTATCATTTACTTGTAGAAACTCTAATTTCTTCTTTAATTTCCTCTGTGACCCATGGGTTGTTCAGGAGGGTGTTATTTAATTTCCATATGTTTGTGGGAGTTTTACAGTTTCTTCTGTCACTGATCTCCAATTTTATTGCACTATGGTGTGACAATATACAGGGGGTAACTTCAACTTTTTACATTTACTTAGACATGTCCTATGAGTTAACATGTGGTCTATTTTGGAGAATGACCCATGTGCAGCTGAAAAGAACGTGTATTCTGATTTTGTGGGGTGGAACACTCTGTAAACACCTATTAAGTCCATTTGTTCAATAGCTTACTTCAGTTCTAGAATTTCATTGATTTTTTTTCTAGATGATCTAACTGTGGTAATGAGGTATTGTATTAGAGCTTATTTGCTTTTTCATGTCCAATAATATCTGTTTTGTATAGTTGGGGGTATTCGCACTTGGTGCATATATACTTAGATTGTAATCTCTTCCTCATGGACTGTTCCCTTCCCAAGGATGTAGTGACCATCTTTGTCTCTCTTCATTAGTCTTGGTGTGAAATCTACTTTGTCTGCAAATAAAATAGCTACTCCTGCTTTTTTCTGGGGTCCTGTGGCATGGAGAAATATTTTCCATCCTTTTACTTTCACTGTATGAATTTTTTTTGGAGTTAAGTGTGTTTCTTGTATACAGCATATTGTTGAATTTTGCATCTTAATCCATTCTGTCAGTGTGTTTCTTTTGATTGGTGAATTGAGGCCATTTACACTGATGGTTATAATTGATAGATACTGATTCATCCTTGTCATGATGTGTTACTGTTGTTGGCTCTTTTCTTATTTTTCCCCCTTTCCCTTTAGTTTCTCACCTTGCCTGGTGGCTTCCCTCTGTTGGGCCCCATGGAGTTGTGACCTTCACTCTCTTTTTCTATGATATTGTTTACAATTGTTTGGAGTGGTGGTTTGGTGTTCATGAAATTTCTCAGGTGTTCTCTGTCATGGAAGTATTTAATTTCCACATCGATTTTGAAAGATAATTTTGCAGGATACAACAGTCTAGGTTGGAAGTTATTTTCTTTTAGGGCTTGAAATACTTCACTCCAGGCTCTCCTTGATTGGAAGGTTTGTGTTGAAAAATCTGCCGTGATTCTGATGGGCTTTCCTTTATAGGTGATTTGTTTCTTTTCTCTAACTGCCTGTAGGATTTTTGCTCTGTTGGGTTTCTGAGATCTTGATTATTATGTGTCTAGGCGTAGATTTTTTTTGATCGTGGCTAGTTGGGAGTTCTATATGCCTCACTTATCTGTATTTCCAATTCTCCACCTCTGTCTGGGAAGTTTTCTAATATTACTTCTGTGAACAGTTTTTTATGTCAATTGTACTTTCTCCTGTTTTTTCATGGACTCCTATCAGTCTTATGTTATTCTTCTTTGCATCATCTAGCAGCTTCTGGATTGATTTCTCATGGTCCCTTACTATTTTTAAGAAATCTGTTTTCATGGTCCTTAACCTCAATCCTGACTTCTATATCTGATATTCTATCTTCAGATTCACTTAATCTGCTCTGCATGCTTTCAGTGGAGTATTTAATCTCCTGAATATCTCTTTAAATCTGTTTCGTGGATTCCATTTCTTTCTTATGTTGGGTGATAATGTTTTCCATTTCTTTCTTATGCTGGGCATTCATGGCTTGCAGCATGATTCTGAGCTCATTTTTTTTTTTTTTATCACTTCCTTTTCTACAGCCTCTAATCATGTCTTTCACTCTGCTCACCATCTCTGTAGTTATGTGGGAAATTATTTCTGCTCTGAATTTTTCTAGAGCCTCATACATCTGTTTTGTTACTTCCTGTGCTATCAGTTCAGGGTGTCCAGGTGATTGATTATCAGACTTTTCCCCCAGAATTTGCCTTTTGTGGGGTGGAAGTCTGAGTTTGTGACTTGCTTAAATGTATTCTCATTTTTGTTTTTGTTACTGTCAGTTATAAATCAATGATTCTCAGTAAGTGAGTCACAGACCCGTGAGATTCAGATTTCTGGCTGCAAGTCCCAAATTGAGCTCCCTGTCCTCATGCAGGGTTGAACTCTGCAAGGTTCTATTACAGGTTCCAGCTGATTTTCCCCTGAAAATAGTCCAGGTTCAAATGGGAGGTGATGATCCCTCCAACTTACCAAGTACGATGGTCTGGTGTGCCTCCATTGTAGAGATTCTCTTCACTTTTCCAGTGGGCTTCAGCTTTCATCAGGAAGCCTAAGAGGCTCTCTCTGTGTTGTTCACTTCTGCAACTCAGGACAATGGCCTTTATATCCCCCTGTGCCTCTGTAGTGTGGAACCAGGTAGCTGCATAGCCAAGAGGCCAGAGGCAGGGGAGAGGGGGAGTGTTGGCTGTTGTTACAAGCACCCACGCAGCCAAGCTGGCAGCTGGTGGGCCTGCCATGTGGGGGGTGGGTGTCCTCACGATCTCCTGGATGCAAATGGGTGGGGCAAGCCGGATGTAACAGGGCACAGCTACCCACGTTGGACCGCAAGGCCAAACTGGCTGCCAGTGGGCCTGCCTGGGGGATCCTCACAGTCTCCTGGATGCAAATGGGTGGGGCATGCCAGAAAACTTTATGCATCTTTAAAATAAAAGTAATGGGGGCTTGGGATTTAGCTAAGTGGCCCTGTACCTGCCTTGTAAGCCCAAGGTCCTGAGTTCGATCCCTGTTACGAGAAAAAAATAAGTTAAATGTAATGGCAGAACCTATCTCAACAGACTTCACTACTATAAGGATTAAATAAGTAACACAACATTTGGCAGAGTGCCTAGCACTTAAATAAGCATTATACTTTTTTGTTGCTGTTTTATTACCATTTTAATGTTTTAGGATTATGTTACATGATACAGTATAAAACTCTCAACTGGTTGAGATAATTCATTTAAAATCTGTACTGAAGACACTATAATGTATTGCTTACTGCTCTGACAACCCAGGAGAACTGCCCAACTCTCAGGCAGTATAAGGCTAGGATGAAGGCAAACTACCAGATACCTGGAGGAGAAGAGGTACAACAGACTGACTATAAGTGGGTACAGGAAAGTTTCTGGTGTGTTGAAAACACTATGAATCTTAAATGGAATAGTGGATCATAAGTATGTATGCTTATCAAAATGTACTTCAACTTCATGTATCAGTATAATATGATACATACACACTCATATTTAGAGCAGCACAATTTTTTTTTTAATTCTTTTATTGATACATTGTAGGTATACAACACCATTACATTTCTCATTGGGAACTTGTACCTTTAATGATGCATCTTGGTTCTTATTTTTTCCCCATTCCTAGCCCTCCCTTCACCCCCTCCTCCCTTCCCTATTTACAAAGACTTTATTTCCATTTTTTCCATTTCTTATCATTTTTCCTTTCCCTTCTTTCCTTTCCCCTGCCCCTCCCACTACCCCTACCCTTTTGGACCTTTTCTTCCTATTTTGCATCATCAATTATTCACTCTAATCATTGGTACATTTTAAGTATACAATATAATGACATTCATCATTGGAAATTTGCACCTTTACATAGTCTCTCTTGGTTCTTATTTTTCACCCTTGCCCAGCCCTCCCTTCAACCCCTCCATTCCTCCCTATTTACAAAGATTTTGTTCCTATTTTTCCATTTTCTCATATTAATTCCATACCCTTTGTTCCTTTCCCCTACCCCTCCCACTTCCTTCCCCTTTGCCCCTTTTCTTCCTATTTCACATTATCTATTATACATTTTAGTCCTTATTTACACTTTCAGTTTCTCACATCAGAGAAACTATTTATACATGTGTGTCCTATTTATTTCACTTAAAAGAGTATCACCTCAATGTGCATCCATTTAGCTATAAATGTCTCTAATTTCTCATTTTTTATGGCTGAGTAGTATTCCATTTTATAAAAAAACCACATTTTCTTTATCCAGTCTCCCCATGATAATGTAATTATTGTGTACTGCAAACATATACTAATAAAATATAAAAAGTAAAAAACATTTACTTAAGTTCAATATTCTACATATTACATAAATTTTGCCTTAAAAGCAAATGTCCAAAAATAAATAAATAAGGCATCACTCAAGAATACTGAGTGCTGTTTACAGACTCAGGAAAGATTTCTAATATATTTTAGGTAATTCCTAAAAGAGATTTTCCAGTTAATTGACGATACATGACCCACTACTTCTGAAGTACACATACGGCATTTGTACAGTATCTTGGCAGTTTCTTCTGACATTTCATCAGTAATGATGAACAATTAGCTTTATACTTCAAATATTCTTCAATTTCTGAAGTGCAATTTTCCTTAAAGATACTAAATACTAGGTACTAAATACCAATGTTAAAACTGAACAATGTCATCAAAACAATCATTTCAAAAATCTGGAAAATGCCAGGGCTTTAGCTCAGTGGCACCGCACCTCCCTTGCAAGCACAAGGTCCTGAGCTTGATCCCCAATAACAACAACAACAAAAAAAACCCCTGGAAATTCACCAAAAGCAAACAATTAAGGACCTCTTGTTCATGAATAACTGTCGGACTTCACTTTGAAGTTGTTCTTGAAGGACTATTCCCATTCTCTCGTCAAAGATTAGTAGGCAGTAAGCAGTGCTGCCAATCTTAAGTGATAAGCCAGTAATTTTTCAGAGGTTGTCTTGAAGTATTCTGACCCAGTAAGGACCCCATCTTTTTATTTTTATTTTTTTGGTACTGGGGATCAAACTCAGGACCTTGCACTTGCGAGGCAGGTGGTGGTACCACTGAGCTAAATCCCTGGCCCACCCCATCTTTTTATTGCTCTGTGTGGGGTTAGGAAGTACATACAAATGTAAAGGAGTTTTTACGTCTTCCCTTGCTTTTACTTGTACTGAGCCCTTGGTGACCTTGAATTAGTGAATAATCAGAAGATAGCACAAAGGGCATTTTTTTAAAAACCTGATTACAGAATATGAGAAAATTTTCATACATACAAAAACAATTTAACACACAGATAAATGAGGCATATAGAACCCTCAACACCCATAATCAAACAGCAATGACAAAAAAATACCCCATACCATAATAATTAAAATACCAGATATCCAACAGAAAAACAGAATCTTTTGGAGGGTTGGGGATTGAAACTGGCTCTATAATTCACACTGGCCTTGAGCTCACTCATAGTTCAGGCTGGCCTGAAACTTGCAGCAATCCTCCTGCCTCAGCCTCAGGAGTGCTGGGATTACAGGCATGTGCCACCATGCCCAGCAAAATAAAACAGGAAACAGAACCTTAAAAGCTTTTGGAGAACCCCACCTCCTCCGAGCCCTTTGTGCCACCAACACCCCCCCATTTCCAGCCACTTCCTTCCCCTTTGCCCCTTTTCTTCCTATTTCACATTATCTATTATACATTTTAGTCCTTATTTACACTTTCAGTTTCTCACATCAGAGAAACTATTCGGTATTTATACATGTGTGTCCTATTTATTTCACTTAAAAAGAGTATCACCTCAATGTACATCCATTTAGCTATAAATGTCTCTAATTTCTCATTTTTTATGGCTGAGTAGTACTCCATTTTATAAAAAAACCACATTTTCCAGGCTCAGCCAAGTCACTGTGCCCTGCTCTGGCCCAAGGATGTGCCTTCTTTCTCTTTTTCTTTGGGGAGCAATGTCTTGCCCCCCCAAAAAACTTATCCACTTTTTCTTTCCCTCTTTCAGCTGCATACATTCGGTATCAGAACAAATGACTTGTGTGTGTGTGTGTATGCTTTGCTGTAGGAATATTAAATCTTTCCTTATCCCTTCTCTATCTACTTCTCTAATTAGTCTTCCTTTCTTTGTGTAGACCTGCCTACCTTATATCTTTTTCCTTCTTTCTGAAAAACTTTTTAAAATATTTCTTTAAAGGCAGTTCTAGTGGTAACAAATTCCCTCAATTGTTACCAAAAGTTTTTATTTCTCCTTCACTTTTGAAGAATAATTTCACAAGTTACAGAATTCTAGAATTCTTCTATGTGGTAAGCTGGTTCTCCCCCCCTTCCCAACCCGTTCTTTCATGATTTTTTTCTTTATCTTTGATTTTCCACACTATCTTTTAAAAAATTTTTATTAGCACATGTTTGCAGTACATAATGATTACATTTATTGTGGGGAACTGGTACATTGACATAACACATCTCAATTTGTTTTCCCCCTTCCCCTCCACTCCTTTTTTTTTTGCCAGCATCAGATTCAGTAATAATGTAAGTCTTTAAAAAAGTTAATTAGAGGCGCAGGGGCTGAGAGGTCGCTGGCTGTCTGGAGCCCCGCTCTGTCTGGCTTGCCATGCCCATCTGCCACCAGTGAGACGAGGAACGGGGGTGCATAAAGGCCACTGTCCTGAGCTGCAGAAGTGAACAACAGAGAGAGGGCCTCTCTCAGGCTCCCTGATGAAAACTGAAGCCCACTGGAAAAGTGAAGAGACTCTCTGCAATAAAGGCACACCAGACTACCATACTTGGAAGTTGTAGGGATCATCACCGCTCATCAGAAACTGCACTATCTTCAGGGGAAGGGCAGCTGGAACCTGCAGTAGAACCTTGCAGAGTTCAATCCGGCAGGTCAGGGAGCTCAGCTTGGGACTTGTAGCCTGAAATCAGCCTGAAGCTCATCGGACTGTGGCTGGATTGCTCAGACTAATTGACTTAGATCTGCATATTGATGCCCACTATGGTGACAGCAAAGACATACCATGAAGGAGGCCCTTTATGTTTATTTTTACTTTTTTTCAAGTTTTTTTTTCTTTTCCATCCCTCTCTCCCTTCCTCCCATCTTGTTCTTCACCTCTCTCCCTTTTTGTTCCTGTCCTACTGCAGGTTTTTTCTTTCTTTTCTTTTTCCTTCTCTTAATTGAAATTAGCTTTATAAGACAGTGAATACAACTTCCAACTTCCCTGTTGCTGTTAGTTTATTCAGTTCTTGTCTTTGTTCTTTTGTTCTGTCTTCTCCTGATGTCTTTAACAGCTTCCCAAAGTTTTTGTGATCTTCCTATGTTCTCTGGCCTCACTTCTAACCTTTCCCTCTCCTTCTATCTCTCTATCCCTCCCTTCTCAACTCCTTTAAGTCCTCATCCCAAAGGGTAATGTTGCCATATTGAATGGTTTATTTACGACAAATATATTTTGGGCTGGTCCTCAATTTTGATTTAATAGACACGGTTGAAGATGATAGATTAATAGTTACCACAAACTGTCATTTCCTAAAGTGTGCTTCATGCTATTGTTGATGCTGACTGTATCACTTGGGCTAAGATGTTGTGAATGATCTATTCAGTTATACTTCCTGGTATGCTGAAAATAAGATTGCCTAAGAGTCATGAGAGACTCAAAACTTAAAGACCAACTATATTTGGAAGACACCTCTGAGAAACAATCATTCTCTACGGGTCCTAAATACAAGCAAGAAAGATACTTAAAATAAGCAATACTGAAGTATCAACCCACAAATTAAACCAAAAACACCACCACCAACAAAAATAAAAATGAGAAGACAACTAAGCAAGGCGCAAACCCAGAAATCCAGCTCACCAAAGGCAAATTCTGGTGGAAAGGAGGGGAAAAAAATCTTATAATCAATCACCTGGATACCCTGAACTGATAGCACAGGAAGTAACAAAACTGGTGAGCTAGGCTCTAGAAAAATTCAAAATGGAGGAAGCTCCCACACCGTCATCCCGAGATACTGGGGCAGAGAAGCTGAGCAGGTCCCAGCACCCAAAAGGAAGCTACCCCACTGCCATCCCAAGCTCCTAGGGAAGAGAAGCTGAGCCGGTGCAGGCACCCAGAAGGAAGCTCCCCCGTTGCCATTCCAAGCTCCTAGGGCAGAGAAGCTGAGTCAGTCCCAGCACCTGGAAGGAAGCACCCCAGCCGGCATCCCAAGCTCCTAGAGCAGAGAAGCTGAGCCAGTCCCAGCACCCAAAAGGAACCTCCCTGCCACCATCCCAAGCTGCAGAAGTGTGCCCCCCCAACCCATAGAAATGAGAAGACATATAAGCAAGCCTCAAACACAGACTTCTAGATCATCTACAGTAACCTCAAAGCCAAACAAGATGGAACAATCTGATACTCAACTACCTGGACTCCCTGAAATGGGAACAAAAGAGGATCTGGAAAAATGAAATCAGGAATAATTACTAAGATAATAGCAAAGATTGTGCTCATGGTGCAAGACATGATTAATAAATCTAGAGAGGACACAGATTAAAAAAATAGAGGATCTGAGGAACATGATGGAATCCCATCATAGGAAACAAATGGAATCCATAAAACAGATGTAAAGAGATTTCCAGAAGATTAAAAGCTTCATGCAAAGTCTACACAGCAGAATGAACCAATATGAGGACAGAATTTCAGATACAGAAGATAAGATTGCAATTAGTGACCAGGAAAAGAAAAATTGCGTTATAATTGTAAGGGGACACGAGAAATCAATCCAGCAGCTGCTAGACAATGCAAAGGAAGATAACATAAGATTGATTGGAGTAAATGAAGAAACAGGAAAGAGTGCAGATGACATAAAAAAACAGTTCACAGAAGTAATGGCAGAAAACTTCCCAAGGAGGGCAAAAGAACTTGACATACAGATAAGTGAGGCATATAGGACTCCAACTAGCCTTGATTAAAGAAAATCTATACATACGCATATAATAGTTAGGATTCCAGAAATCCAACAGAAGAATAAAATTCTACAAGCAGTGAGAGAAAAGAAACAAATCACATACAAAGGAAAGCCCATCAGAATCACAGCAGACTTCCCAATGCAAACCCTCAAGGCAAGAAGAGCTTGGAGTGATGTATTTGAAGCCCTAAAGGAAAACAGCCTCCAACCCAGATTGATCTACCTTGCAAAAACTATCTTTCAAAATTGATGGAGATATGAGATACTTTCATGATAAAGAGCACCTCAGGAACTTCATGAATATCAAACCGGCACTCCAAAAACTTTTAGACAATACCCTAGGAAAAGACAATGAGGATCACAACCCCAGGAAGCCCAGCAGAATGAATCCATTGGGCGTGACAAATTACACGCAAAGGGGGAGAATCCAACAAAAGGAAAAAGTCATGACAAGGCTTGTAAAACTTTTAACTTCATCTCCCTAATGAGTGTATAATTCAATCTTGTTATTGTACTGATTAGAATTTTTCTGATTCTAGAGTTGCACACCTCTCTTTGTGCTGTACTGGCTATTTATCATCTTCTGTCTACTTTTTAATTGGGCTGTCTATTAATGAGCTCTAAGAATTCTTCATATATTCTGGTCGTAGGTTATATGCATTGTAAATATGGTCTAAGGACTACTTTTCATTTTAATGATGTCATTTACAGTGCTAAATTTTGATGGAATCTCATTTATCAATTTTTTTCTTTTATACATCATGCCTTTTGTATACTAGGTAGTTCTTGTCTACCCTGAATTCATAAACATTTTCCCTTATAATTTCTTCTTAAAGTTTTATACTTTTAGGCTTTCATATTTAGGTTCATAGATCCCTTCAAGTTATTTTCATGTATGGAAATAAAGCGTTGAAGTTAATTTTTTATATAGGGATATCAGGTGTTCTAGTGCCGTTTGCTGAAAACACTATCTCTTCCTAGGCTCTTGAAATGAGTTTATATACTATAAAATGCTCATGTTAAATAATCTTTGAAAACTCAGTGGACCATATATGTGTGGTTCTATTTCTAGATTCTCTGTTTTATTCCAATGATCTATATGTCTTTCCTTACACCAACACTGCCTTGATTACTGTAGCTTTAGAAGAAGTCTTAAAATTAGGTAGTAAACGTCTTCCAACACTGTTTTTGGGTTTGGTTTTGTTACTTTTCTAGGTCCTTTGTACTTCTACATAACTTTTAAATTTCAATATCCAATTCTTCATTTATAGCAAGTATACACAGACCTGAATTTTTATATATACCTTGTGTTTTCTAATCCTGCTAAATTTAAATACAAGTTCTAGGGGCTTGTAGAGATTTCTTAGTATTTTCTCTGTAGATGATCATTTCATCTACATATAAAGATTCTGCTTCTACCTTTCAATTCCTGTCCTAATTGCGTCATTTTATTGCCAGACTATTTTGGTGTGGCCTAGGTTTCAAAGTTTAATGGACAGATAAAGAGTAAGCATATCTGCCCTTGTTCCCCACCTTAAGGAGAAAAAGCATTGTATCTTCTCCATTTATATAAGGCATTCTCACTGGAAGTATGGAGTACATGTCTTTAATCTGTTGAGAAGGTTCTGTTCTACTTCTAGCCTCCTGATAGCTTTTACCACAAAGAGCTGTAGAATTTAGTCCAATATTTTTTCTCCAACTACTGACAGGATCATATGGCTTTTTCCTTTCTTCTGTTAAAATGATTACTTTTGGGGGTGGATCTTCCAATGCTGAACCAACACTGCCATTCCCATAACAAAACCACTTTCCACATACTGCCAGATCTGACTTCTAACACTTTGGTCTGTTAAACAAATTTCTATGTTCATACTTTTTTCTTCTATTACCTTTAACCTCTTTTAGGATTAGCACAATGTTGATTTCCTAAAATGAGGGGAGAAGTGTTCCTTTTTCTGCTTTAATTGTTTGATATAATTTATCAGTTAAAATGTATATGAGCCTGTTGTTGTCATATAGGTAGGTTTTCAAGCTAGGAATATGCTTTCTTTAATAGGTGCTATTCAAATTTTGTATTTCCTCCAGAGTTAGTTTCATCAATTTGTCTTCCAAGGTACTTCTTAGAAGTTGTCAAATGTATTTCAAAAAACATTTTTATAATATGCTTTCTATATCCTTTTAAATTCTGTAAAATATGTGGTAATGTCTCATAGATCTTGATATTGTAATTTTAAAAATGTATAATTGATACTGTGTAAGAGGGAGAAAACATCTAAAGGAGCAGGGGAAGTGGGAGGGGTAGGGGAAAGGAAAAAAGGGAAAAGAAAAAATAAGAGAAAAAGAAAAAAATGGAAACAAAGTCTTTGCAAATAGGGAAGGGTGGAGAGGGTGAAGGGAGGGCAAGGAAAGGGGAAAAAAATAAGAACCAAGATACTCATGTAATGGTACAATGATGAATGTAACTGTATTTTATATCTAAAATGTACCAATAAACTTAATGGAAATAAATAAATAAATAAATAAAAAGGAAAAATTCAATATGCACAAGAGGATGCTTCTGGGCTGCTGTACCACCCCCGCCAGCACACAGGAGGTGAGCCCCTCCCAGTGCACAAAAGGAGGCTTCCAGGCCACCCTACCACCCCTGCCAGCATAGAGGACGTGAGCCACTCCTAGTCCACAAGAGGAGGTCTCCTGGGCACCGTACTACCCCTGCCCAGCACACAGGAGGTGAGCCACTCCCAGTATAGAAGATGAGGCTTCAGGACTGCTGTGCCACCCCCACGAGCACACAGAAGGTAAGCTGCTTCCAGTGCACAAGAGGAGGCTTCCAGGCTGCCATACCATCCCCGCCAGCACACAGGAGGTGAGCCACCCAGGCTGCCCATCAAAATGAGAAGACACGTAAACAAGTCTGAAAACCAGACTTCTAGATCACCTATAGCAATCCCAAAGGGAAACAAGAGAGAACAGTCTGATACTCAACCACCTGGACTCCCTGAACTGGCAACCAAAGAGGATCTGGAAAAAATGAAATCAGAAATAATTTCTCAGATAACAGCAGAGATTGTGCTGATAGTGCAAGAAATGACTAATAAATCTAGAGAGGAGCTGAGGAACATGATGGAATCCCATCATAGGAAACAAATGGAATCCATAAAACAGATGTAAAGAGATTTCCAGATTAAAAAGTCCATTGAAAGTCTACACCAGCAGAATGAGCCCATATGAGGACAGAGTTTCAGATATAGAAGATAAGATTGCAATTAGTGACCAGGAAAAGAAAAATTGCTTTAAAATTCTAAGGGACTATGAGAAATCAATCCAGCAGCTGCTAGATGATGCAAAGAAGAATAACGTAAGACTGATTGGAGTCAATAAAGAAACAGGAGAGAGTGCAGATGACATAAAAAAGCTGTTTACAGAAGTGATGGCAGAAAACTTCCCAAGCAGGGCAAAAGAACTTGACATACAGATAAGTGAGGCATATAGGACTCCAGCTAGCCTTAATCAAAAAAAATCTACACATAGGCATATAATAGTTAGGATTCCAGAAATCCAACAGAAGAACAAAATTCTACAAGCAGTGAGAGAAAAGAAACAAATCGCATACAAAGGAAAGCCTATCAGAATCACAGCAGACTTCTCAATCCAAACCCTCAAGGCAAGAAGAGCTTGGAGTGATGTATTTCAAGCCCTAAAGGAAAACGGCCTCCAACCCAGATTGATGTACCTTGCAAAGCTATCTTTCAAACTTGATGGAGAAATAAGATACTTTCATGACAAGGAGCACTGTAGGAACTTCAAGAATACCAAACCAGCACTCCAAAACGTTTTAGACAATATCCTAGGAAAAGACAACAAGGATCACCACCCCAGGAAGCCCAGCAGAATGAATCCATCGGGCGTGACAAGAAATTAAACGCATAAGAGGACAATCCAACAAACAGAAAAGGTCATGAGAATGATAAGTCAATACGTATCAGTTATAAGCATCAATATTTATGGTCTCAATTCACCAATCAAAAGAAATAGACTGGCAGAATGGGTCAAGAAGATCCAACAATATGCTGCATACAAGAAACACACTTAAATACAAAAAGAAATGCATAGACTGAAAGTTAAAGGGTGGAAAAAATACTCCATGTGACAGGAACCAAAAAAAAAAAAAAAAAGCAGCAGTAGCTATCCTCTTTGCAGATCAAGTGGATTTCAAACCCAAATATGAAACACTCTGTTCTCAAGAATTTCAGATAAGAGATACTCAACTTGTATGTACAAATCTATTGTGAACATGTGTTTTCATTTCTCTCAAGTAAAAACTGAAGAACAGGACTGTTGGTTCTTACCAGTATTACAAGAAATTTCTATATTGTTTTCCAAAATGGTTTTGTCATTTTACATTCACATTAGCAGTATTAGAAAATTCTAACTGGTTCACACCTAAGCTGACATTTGTTCTTTTAAAACTTTGAATTATACACTTTCAATTTTGTTATCGTGCTGATTAGTATTTTTCTGATTCTAGTGTTGCATACCTTTCCTTGTGCTGTACTTGCTATTTATCAACTTCTTGTAATTGGGTTGTGTATTAATGAGCTGTAAGAGTTCTTATATATTCTGGTCATGGATTATATGCATTATAAATACCATTTAAGGACTACTTTTCATTTTAACAATGTCATTTAAAGTTCTAAATTTTGATGGAATCTCACTGATCAATTTTTTTCTTTTATACATCATGTTTTTTATATCCTAGGAAATTCTTGCCTACCCTAAATTCATGAACATTTTCCCTTATAATTTCTTAAAGTTTTATAGCTTTAGTCTTTCATATTTAGGTTCATAGATCCTTTCAAGTTATTTTTATGTAGGGAAATAAAGGGTTGAGGTTAATTTTTTATATACAGATATCAGGTGTTCTAGTGCCATTTGCTGAAACCACTATCTTTTCGTCTGCTCTTGAGTTTATGTTCTATAAAATGTTAATGTTAAATAATCTTTCAAAACTCAGTGGACCATATATGTGTGGTTCTATTTCTAGATTCTCTGTTTTATTCCAATGATCTATGTCTTTTCTTACACCAACACTGCCTTGATTACTGTAGCTTTAAAGTATTAAAATTAGGTACTAAATGTCTTCCAAAACACTTTTCTTTTTCTTTTTACTTTTCTCGGTCCTTTGTACTCCTACATGACTTTTAAATTTCAATATCCAATTCTTCATTTATAGCAGATATACATTGACCTAAATTTTTATATATACTTTGTGTTTTCTAATCCTGCTAAATTCAAATACAAGTTCTAGAGGCTCCTAGAGATTTCTTAGTATTTTCTCTGTAGATGATCATTTCACCTACATATAAAGATTTTACTTATACCTTGCCAATCCTATCCTAATTGTGTCATTTTATTGCCAGATTATTTTGGTTTGGGCCTATGTTTCAAAGTTTAATGGACAGATGAAGAGTAGACATATCTGCCCTTGTTCCCACTTTAGGGACAAAGCTTTGTATCTTTTCCATTCATATAAGGCATTTTTGCTGGAAGAATGGAGTACATGTCTTCGTTTTGTTGAGAAAGTTCTGTTCTACTTCTAGTCTCCTGATAGCTTTTACCATGAACAGCTGTAGAATTTAGTCCTAATACTTTTTCTGCAACTAAAGACAGGATCATATGGCTTCTTCCTTTCCTCTGTTAAAATGATGACTTATGGGGTGGATCTTCCAATGCTGAACCAACACTGCCATCCCTATAATAAAACCACTGTCTACATACTACCAGATCTGACTTCTAATAGTTTTTGTTAAACAAATTTTTATCTACGTTCATACGTTTTTCTTCCATTATCTTTATCCAGTTTTAACATTAGCACAATGTTTATTTCCTAAAATGAGAGGAGAGTCTTCTTTTTTCCGCTTTAAGTGTTTCATATAATTCCTCAGTTAAAACATATATGAGCCTGTTGTTGTCATATAGTTAGGTTTTCAAACTAGGAATATACTTTAATAGGTGCTATTCAAATTTTATATTTCCTCCAGAATTAGTTTCATTAATTTGTGAAATTTATTTCAAAAAAGATTTTTGTAATATGCTTCTAAATCCTTTTAAACTCTGTAAAATCTGTGGTAATGTCTCCTAGATCTTGATATTGTAATTAAAACAATGTATAATTGACATTGTGTAATAGGAAGAAAAGGTCTAAAGGAGCAGGGGAAGTGGTAGGGGTAGGGGAAAGGAAAGAAGGGAAAAGAAAAAATATTAGAAACGAAAAAAATGGAAAAAAAAGTCTTTGCAAATAGGGAAGGGTGGAGGGGGTAAAGGGAGGGCAGAGGATGGGGAAAAAAAATAAGAACCAAGATACTCATATAATGGTACAAGATCCCAATGAGGAATGTAACTGTATTTTATACCTAAAACAAACCAATAAACTTAATGGGAAAAGGAAAGAAAAATTCAAAACAGAAATAATTTCCCAGATAACTACAGAGATGGTGAGCAGAATGAAAGACATGATGAAACTCTAGAACAGAAACAGATTAAAAAAATAAAAGAATAAAAAATAAAGATGAGCTCAGGATCATGATGGCAGGCAAGAATGCCCAGCATAGGAAAGAAATGGAATCCACAAAACAGATTCAAACAGATACCCAGGAGATTAAAAACTCCATTGAAAGTTTTTCAAGCAGAATGAGCCAAAGTGAAGATAGAATGTCAGATACAGAAGGCAGGATTGTGGTTAGTGACCATGAAAAGAGGGATCTATGAAAAATAGTAAGGGACCATGAGAAATCAATCCAGTAGCTGGTAGATGATGTAAAGAACAGTAACTTAAGACTGACAGGAGTCCACCAAAAAGCAGGAGAAAGTACAAATCACATAAAAAACTGTTCATAGAATTAATGATAAAACACTTCCCAAGCAGAGGAAAGGAAACTGACATAGAGGTAAGTGAGGTATATAGAACTCCAACTACCCATGATCAAAAAAAAATCTTCACCTAGACATGTAATAGTCAAGATCCCGGGAACCCAACAGAAGAACAAAATCCTACATACAGTTAGACAAAAGAAACAAATCACATACAAAGGAAAGCCCATTAGAATCACAGCAGGCTTTTCTACACAAATCATCAAGTCAAGGGGAGCCTGGAGTGAGGTATTTAAAGCTCTAAAGAAAAACAACCTCCAACCTAGATTGACGTATCCTGCAAAACTATCTTTCAAAATTGAGGGAGAAATAAGATACTTGTATGACAAAGAGTACCTTAGGAACTTCATGAATACCAATCCAGCACTCCAAAAAATTTTAAACAATATCCTAGGAAAAGACAATGAAGGTCACAATTCCATGAGGCCTAAAAGAGCAAAGCCATCAGACAAACCAAGAAATTAAAAGAAAAGGGGAAAAATAAAAATTAAAAGAGCCAACAACAGGAAAATATCATGACAAGCATAAGTCAATACATATCAGTTACAACCATCAATGTTAATGGCCCCAATTCACCATTCAAAACAAATGGCTGACAAAATGGATTAAGAAGCAACATCCAATATGCTGTATAAAAGAATCATAGTTAATTCAAAAAGAAATTCATAGACTGAAAGTAAAAGGATGGAAAACAATTCTCCACATGACAGCAACCCAGAAAAAAGCAGGGATAGCTATCTAATTTGCAGACAAAGTAGATTTCAAACCAAAACTAATTAAGAGAGACTAAGAAGTTCACTACATCCTTGTAAAGGAAACAATCCAAGAGGAAGAGATAACAATCATAAATATATATGCACCAAATACTAGTGTCCACAAGTATGTAAAACAAATAGTAATGAGCAATTGTAGTGGAGGACCTCAATAGCCGACGGTCACAAATAGATCATCCAGTCAAAAAATCAACAACGAAATAGAACTGAACCAAGCTTTTGAACAAATGGACTTAACCGATGTCTACAGAGTGTTCCACCCCACAAAATCAGAATATACATTATTTTCAGCTGCACACGGGTCATTCTCCAAAACAGACCACATGCTGGCTCACAGAACATGTTTAGCTAAGTGTAAAGGATTATCATTATCAGACCACAGTGCAATAAAATAGGAGATGAATAGCATAAGAAGCCACAAGAACTTCACAAAACACATAAAAATTGAATGACACTCTCCTGAACAACCAATGGGTCACAGAGGAAATTAAAGAAGAAATTAGACAGTTTCTACAATTAAATGATAATGCCAATACAACATACAGGAATCTATGGGTCACAATGAAAGCAGTCCTACCAGGGAAATTCATAGCAGTGACTGCCCATACTAGGAAAAAAGAGCAAGCTCATTTAAACCACCTAATCCTGAACCTTCAAGGTCCTAGAAAAAGAGCAAGACAAACCTAAAGCACGTACAAGGGAGGAAATTATAAATATCAGAGCAGAAATCAACATAATGGAGACCAAGAGAACAATACAAAAAAAAAAAAAAAATCAATGAATAGAAGAGTTGGTTTTTCAAAAGAATAAATAACATCAATAAACCCTTAGCCAACCTTATCCAAAAAAAAGGAAAGAAAAGGCTCAAATTCGTACTATTAGGAATGAAAAAGGTGAAATCACAACACATCCAGCAGAAATCCAGAGGATCATCAATGCCTACTTCAAGAACTTGTACTCTAATAAAATGGAGAAAACAGAAGAAATGGACAGATTCCAAGATACATATGAATTACCAAAGTTGAACAAAGAAGATATAAAAACTCTAAACACTCCAATTACAATCAGTGAAACTGAAAATATAATTAAAATTTACCAACAAAGAGAAGCCCAGGTCTTGAAGTCTTCATTGCTGAATTCTAGAAGACATTTAGAGAAGAACTACTGCCACTACTCTTTAAACTTTTCAATGAAATTGAAAGGGAAGCAATACTCCCAAATTCATTCTTGGAAGGTAGTGTTACTTTGATTCCAAAAGCAGAGAAAGACTCAACCAAAAAAGAGAACTACAGACCAATCTCTCTAATAAACATTGATGCAAAACTCCTCAATAAGATATTCACAAACAGAATATAGAGGGTCATCAAAAAGATCATACACGCTGCCATCAGATTTATCCCAGGGATGCAAGGATGGTTCAACATACATAAATCAATAAATGTAATACACTATGTTAACAGAGCCAAGGACAAAACCCATATGATCATCTCAATGGATGCAGAAAAAGCATTTAACAAAATTCCACACCCATTCACGATAAAAATCCTACAGAAAATTGGAATAGATGGTCTTTATCGCAACCTGATTGAGGCTATCTACGAAAAACCAACAGGCAACATCATACTAAATGGTCAAAAACTGAAAGCTTCCACGCTGAAATCAGGAACAAGACAAGGATGTCCACTATCACCACTTCTGTTCAATACAGTTCTGGAAACATTAGCCACAGCAATTAGACAAGAGAAAGAAAAGGAATAAGGATAGGAAAGGAAGAAGTTAAACTGTCATTATATGCTGACGATATGATTCTTTATATAGAAGACCCAAAAAACTCTACCAAAAGACTTCTACACTTAATTGACAGATTCAGTAGAGTAGCTGGATATAAGGTCAACACTCAAAAAACAATATCCTTCTTTTAAAAAAAAATAGCCTTCTGGTACACAAATAACAGACTCACTGAGAAACTAGGGAAATTATTTCTTTCACAATAGCATCCAAAAAAATGAAATATCTAGGATTCAATCTAATAAAGGAAATAAAAGACCTCTACACTGAAAAGTACAGTACTCTGAAAAAAAGAGATCGAAGAGGATATAAGAAAATGGAAAGACATCCCTTGTTCCTGGGTAGGAAGAACCAATATAATGAAAATGGCCATACTTCCAAAACTGCTGTATAGATTCAATGCAACCACAATTCAAATTCCAATGGCATATTTCACAAAACTAGAGAAAACAATACAAAAATTCATTTAGAACCAAAAATGACCTAGAACAGCAAAAGCAACTGTAGACAACAAAGACATAACAGGGGCTATCACAATGCCCAACTTGAAACTATACTACAAAGCCACTGTGATAAAAACAGCATGGTACTGGCAAAGAAACAGACCTGAGAACCAGTGGAAAAGGACCAGAAGATGCAGAAACAACTCCAGACACACTCAGACACCTCATCTTCAACAAAGAAGCCAAACACCCTCACTGGAGGAAAGATAGCCTCTTTAAAAAATGGTGCTGGAAAAACTGGATTTCAACCTGCCAAAGATTAAAACTAGACCCATACCTTTCACCATGCACTAAACTAAAATCAAAGTGGATCAAAGATCTAAATATTAAGACAGAAACACTAAACTTGCTGGTGGGTAAGTTAGGAAGAACTCTTGAAGATACTGGCATAGCAAAAGTCTTTATGAAGAAAACCTCAATAGCACAGGAACTAGCACAAAGAATCAACAAATGGGATCACATTAAAAAGCTTCTGCACTGCAAGAGAAACCACCAACAGTGTGAAGAGACAACCCACAATGTGGGAAAAAAATTTTACTAGCTATTCCTCAGACAAAGGACTACTACCTAAACTATATAAAGAACTTAAAAAAAAAAATCAAAGCCCCCCAATTTCAAGACCCCATTAAAAAATGGGCATCTGAAATGAACAGACATTTCTCAGACAAAGAAATAAAAGCAGCAAATAAACATATGAAAAAATGTTCAACATCACTGGTCATTCGAGAGATGTAGATGAAAACAACACTGAGATTCCACCTCACCCCAGAAAGAATGGCTGCTATCAAGAAATCCACCAATGGGCCAGAGATTTAGCTCAGCGGAACTACGCCCACCTCACAAGCACAAGGTACTGAGTTTGATTCCAGGTACCAAAGAAGAAAAAGAAAAGAAATTGACCAATAACAAATGCTGGTGAGGTTGTGGGGAGAAAAGAACTCTTCTCCATTGATGGTGGGAGTGCAGACTGGTGCAACCACTGTGGAAATCAATATGGAGATAACTCAAAAAATTAGGATGAGAGGTCCCATTTGACCCAGCTATTTCTCTGCTGGGCATCTTCCGAAAAGAATTAAAAGAATCATACCACAGTGATATATGCGCACCCATGTTTATAGCGGCACCCATGTTCATTACAGTTTGTGATAGCTAAAAGTTGGAAACAACCCAATTGCCCATCAACTGGAGACTGGATAAAGATGTGGGGTTTTTTTATAAGATGTAGTACTACTCAGCCATAAAGAATGAGAAACTAGAGACATTTATAGCTAAATGGATACACATTGAGGCAATACTCTTAAATGAAATAAATAGGACACTCATGTGTAAATACTGAATAGTTTCTGTGGTGTGAGAAACTGAAAGTGTAAATAAGGATCAAAATGTATAACTGATGTGAAATAGGAAGAAAATGTCTAAAGGGGAAGGAGAAGTGAGAAGGGTAGGGGTAGGGAAATGAGGGTAAGGAACAAATGGGAACAAAGTCTTTGTAAATAGGGAGGGGTGGAAGGGTTGAAGAGAGGGTAGGGGAATGTGAAAAAAATAAGAACTAAGATGTATCATGCAAAGGTACAAGCTCCCAGTGATGTATGTCATTGTATTGCATACCTATAATGTACCAATAAATCTAATGGGAAAAAAAAGCTTTTGGAGAAAAGCAACAAATCTCCTATAAAGGAACCATCAGAATTACAGCAGACTTCTCAACACAAACCTTAAGGGAAGGAGACCTTTGCATGAAGTGTTGTAAGCCCTAAAAGGAAAAAAGTCCAACCCAGACTCATATATCCTGCAAAATTATCTTTTAAAACTGATGGAGAAGTAAGATATTTCTATGATTAAAAAGCACCTAAGGAAACTCATGAACACCAAACCAGCAATCCAAAAAATTCCCAAGGGCCAGGGATTTAGCTCAGTGGTTCCATTGCTTGCCTTGCAAATGAAAAGGTCCCAAGTTCGAGCCCCAGTACCAAAAAAAAAAAAAATTCCCAAGGATATTCTAGAAAAAGACTATGAAGCTAACAATGCCAAAAGTTCAAATAGAATGAGTGCATCAGGTAGGAGGGCAATTACATATAAGGAAAAAAAAACAAAACAACAGCAAAATAATAAAATGACAAGAATATGTCAATATCTATCAGTTACAACTATCAATGCAAATGGTCAATTTGCCAATCAAAAGACACAGATTAGCAGAAAGGATCAAGATAAAATCTAACAGTATGCTGTATGCAAGAAACACATTTAACACAAAAAAAGATTCACAGACTAAAAATCAAAGGATGGAAAACAATATTCTATGCAACAGGAACCCCAAAACAAGCAGGAATAGCTACAGTATTTTCAGACAAAGTGGACTTTAAGCCAAAGGTGATCAAAGTTGGCAAAGAAGGACACTACATATTGGTCAACAAAATTATTCAACAGGAAGAGATAACAATTACGAATATCCAGTATATGCATGAAACTACTATGCACACAACTTCATAAAACAAACACCAACGGACATAAAATATCAGATAAACAATATAAAATTGTGAAAGGGACCTCACAAAGAGTCAGATTAACTAAACAAACAAACAAAACATCAACAAAGAAATATCGGAGTTGAACCAAACCTCTGAACAAATGGACTCGATAGATGTAACACAAAGTTACACCCAACAACAGAACACACATTCATCTCAGCAACACATGGGACTTTCTCCAATACAGACCACATACTTGCTAATAGAGCACATTTAATAAATTCAAAAGAATCAAAACTGTCCCACACGTATTATCAGATTACGGGGCAATGAAACCAGAAATCAATAGCAAAAGAAACTATAAAAATTATGCAAATGTTTGGAAATTAAACTCACACTTTTGATTAATCAATGGCTCTCAGGAAAATTAAGGAAGAAATAAGACAGTTCCTATAATTAAATGGTAACACCAGTGCAACATGCCAGAACTTATGGGACACAATGAAAGCAGTCCTATGAGAGAAGTTTATAGTTCTGAATACCCACATTGGAAAAATAGAACAGGCACAGATAAACAACCCAGTGATGCCCCTCAAGGTCCTAGAAAAACAACAACAATTCAAATCCAAAGTTTGTATAAGAAAACAAATTATACATTTTGATCCTCATTTACACTTTGTTTCTCACACCAGAGAAACTATTCAGTATTTACACGTGTCCTATTTATTTCACTTAAGAGTATCGCCTCAATGTGCATCCATTTAGCTATAAATATCTCTAATTTCTCATTCTTTATAAGGATCAAAATGTGTAATAGATAATGTAAAAAGGGAAGAAAAGGTGCAAAGGGGAAGGGGAAGTAGAAGGGTTAAGGGAAAGGAAAGAAAGGAATGCAATTAATAGAAAATGAAAAAATGGAAACAAAGTCTTTTTAAATAGGGAGGGGTGGAGGGGTTGAAGGGAGGGCAGGGGAATGGGGAAAAACTAAGAAACAAGATTATTATGTAGGGCTGGGGATTTAGCTCAGTGGTGTCACCACTTGCCTTGAGAGCATGAGGTCCTGAGTTCAATCCCCAGTACCCAAAAAAAAAGATATATTATGTAAAGGTACAAATCTCCAATGATGAATGTCATTATACTGTATACCTAAAATGTACCAATAAAATTTTAAAAATGAAAAGAAATTATAAAGATCAGAGCAGAAATCAGTAAAATGAAAAGAAAGAAAATAGACTAATGAAGAGCTGGTTCTTTGAAATTATAAACAAAATAGACAAACCCTTAGCCAATCTTACAAAAAAATGAGACACAAATCAATGCAATTAGAAATGAAAAAGTGAAATCACAATGAACACTGCCAAAATCTAGAAAATTATTAGCAACTACTTCACAAGCCTGTATGTTAAAACTTGGAGAACTAAGAAATGGAAAGATTCATTGACACATAAAAATTACCAAAACTGAACTAAGAAGACTTAAAATTCCTGAATAATACAATAATAGGCAATGAAATTGAAGCAGTAACCTGACAGATGCACTGCTGAATTCCACAAGAACTTCAGGGAAGAGGGAGTACTCCCAAAAATCACTCTAGGATGCTAGCCTTACCCCGGTCCTAAAACCAAAGATTCAAGCAAAAGAGAGAAATACAGGCCAATCTCTCTAATGAACAAATGCAAAAATCCTAAACACAATACTAGCAAAAGAATGCAACAAATCATCAAAAAGATTATACATCATGATGAAGGAGGCTTCATCCAAGGGATGTAAGGATGGTTCAACATATGCAAATGTAATTAATGACATAAACAGAAACAAAGACAAAAATAACAATCATCTCAATAGACAGAAAAAGCCTTTGTCAATATCCAATATCCATTTATGATTAAAAAAAAACCCTGAAGAAAACAGGTATAGAAGAACCTTATTTCAATCTGATAAAAGACATTTATGACCAACCTACTGCCAACATTATATGAAGCAGGAAAAACTGAACGCTTTTCCTTTAAAATCCCGAACAAGGATTCCACTATCACCGCTCCTGTTCAAAACAGTCCTAGAAAACATTAGCCAGAGCAATCAGGCAAGAGAAAGAAATAACAAGGATATGCATAGGAAAAGACGAAGTTAAAGTATCATTATTTGCAGATGACACGATCATCCACTTACAAAACCCAAAAAATTCCACCAAAGACTCCTAGAATTAACAAATTCACCAATGTAGCAGGATAAAAAAATTTGAAAATCTATAGCATTCCTATATACTAATAATGAACTCAATAAGAAAAATTAGAAAAAGAACACCATTCACAATACCATAGAGAAAAATTAAATACTTAGTAATTAACCTAAACAAGGAAGTGAAAGATCTGTACAATGAAAATTACATCACTCTGAAAAAAGAAATCAAAGAAGACATCAGAAAATGGAAAGACACCTTTGTTCCTAGATAGGCAGAACCAATATAATCAAAATGGCTATACTTCCAAAACTGATAATATAAATTTAACACAATCCTAGTCAAAACACCAACAGCATTTCTCACAGATTTAAACAATCCTGAAATTCGTATGGAACCAGAAGAGACTTAAAATAGCAAAAACAATCCTGGATAACAAAAGCAAAGTAGGAGGCATCACAAGCCCAGATTTGAAGTTACAGTACAAAGCGACTGTGATTAAAACAGCATGGTACTGGCACAAAAACAGACCCGAGGATAAATGGAACAAAACAGAAGATCTAGAAACAACTCTAAACACACTCAGCCACCTTATCTTTGACAAAGAGCCCAGGCATCTTCACTGGAAGCCTCTTCAATAAATGGCGCTGGGAAAACTGACTTTCCATGAGCCAAAGATAAACCTAGACCTGTACTGTATCTCTCACCATGCACTAAACTAAAATTGAATCAATCAAATATATCAGTATTAAAACAGAAACACTTAATCTGCTGGAAGATAAAATACATAAAACTCTTGAAGACTTAAGTGTAGGCAAAGATTTTATGAACAAAACCACGATTACCAGGAAATATTACAAAGAATCAACAACTGGGATCTCATCATCTTAAAAAGCTTTTGCACAGCAAAAAAAACCACTGAGAGAATAGAGACTCCATAGAATGTGAAAAAAAATTTTACTAGCTATTCCTCAAAGGACTAATATCTGGAATACATAAAGAACTCAAAACAAAATCAGATCCCCCTCACTTTGAAGACTCAGTCCAAAAATGGGCATCTGAAATGAATAGGTACTTCTCAGACAAAGTACAAACAGCAAATATATGAAAAAATGTTCAACATCACTGGTCATTTGAGAGATGCAAATGAAAACAATGTTGAGATCCCACCCCACCCCAGAAAGAATGGCTGCTATCAAGAAATCAACCAATAACAAATTCTGGTGAGGCTGTGGGGGACAAGGAACCCTTCTCCACTGTTGGTGGGAGTGTAAATTGGTACAACCAATATGGAAATCAGTATGAAGATTCCTCAAAAAACTAAAACTAGAGGTTCCATTTGACCTAGTTATTCTCCTTCTTGATATTTTCCTGAAAGTTAAAAGCATCATACCACAGCAATATATGCATGACCATATAGTAGCACAATTTGTAGTAAATAGCTAAATCCTAAAAACAGCCCAGATGCCCATTATCAGATAAATGGATAAAGAAAATGTGGTTTTTATACAATGCAGTACTACTCCGCCACAAAGGATAAACTTGAGACTTTAGATAAATGGAGACCATACTTTTAAATGAAATAAATTGCACACACCTGTTTAAATATCACATTCTCTTGTGAGAAACCCAAAGGGTAAATAAGAAACATAATGAAAAATAGATATTGGGAAGAAGAACATGTTCAAATGGGAAGGAGAACAAGGGAGAGGAGAGGGAAAATTGAAAGGAAAAGGAAAAAAAAAGAATACAGGGGAAAAAATAGAAACAAAGCTTTTGTAAAGAAGGAGGGGAAGAAGAATTGATAGGAGAGGAGGGGAATGGGGAAAAAAGAAGAATCAAGATATATTATGTATTAATTCCCTATGATGTCTGTGATCTTTATGTATATTAAAAGTGTACCAATAAAATTACTTTTAAAAAAATAAAATGCAGGGCCAGGGATTTAGCTCAGTGATTCCACCACTTACCTCTCAAGAGCAAGGTCCCAAGTTCAATCCCTGGTATCAAAAAAAAATAAACAAACAAATAAAATGCACTTTAAAAAACTGGATATCTACATGAAAAAGAATAAAACTGAGCTCTTATCTTACACCATATACAAAAATCAACTCAAGATGAATTAAAGACTTAAGCAAAAGACCTGAAACCATAAAAATTCTTGAAGAAAACTGAGGAAACCTATGCCTTGATACTGGCATGGGTAATGATTTTTGGATGACACCAAAAGCACAGGAAACAAGAAAAATAAACAAGTGGGATTACTTGAAACTAAAAAGTTAATGAATAGCACAGGAAACAATAATACAAACTGGAGAATGTATTTACAAGCCACATACCTGACAGGAAGCTGAAATTCAATACAATTAAGAAATTCACATAACTCCATAGCAAAAAATAATAACAATAAAGGACTGGACATGGTAGTACACACCTGTGATCCCAGCTACTAAGGAGACTGAGAAAGGATCTCAAGGTCAAGACAAGTCCAGGCAACTTCAAAAATAAAAAATAAAAGAGTTGGGTACATAACTAATTCTCCACAATGAATATGATCATTATGTACTGAAAACAAGTACTAATAAAAAATGCAAAAAAAATAAAAGGGTTGGGGATTTAGCTCAATGCTACACACCCTTAGGTTCCATCCCCAGTGGGGTAGAGAGGCGCACAAAGGGTCTGAATTGACATCTTTCCATGGAAGACATAAAAATCTCCATAGTTACTTAACATCTCACTAATATTCAGGGAAATACAAATCAAAACCATAATAAGATAATGCCTCACACCTGAATGGCTTTAATCAAAAAGTAAAATGGTAAAAGTGTTGCTAAAGATGCGGAAAAGGGAAATTCCTCACACTGCTAGTAGGACTATAAATTGGTATAACCATTACAAAAAAAACACTAAGGTTTCTCAAAAAATTAAAAATAAACCATACTATATGATCTAGCAATCTCACTTGATGGATATATGTATATGTGCATATACATTATTAATATATACACACACACATATATTTACATATGTATTTTACATATGTTCCAAAGAATCAAAAATCAGTATCTCAAGAAGTTATGTGCACTCTCATATTCATTGCAGCATTATTCAAAACAGTCAAAATATGGAATCATAAGTGACTGTGAATGGATAAATGGATAAGAAAATATGGTGTATTTGATGGAGAGTAGAATTAATAATAATGTATTGTGAACATGAAATTTGCTGGTTTTGTTTTTGTGGTACTTGGGATTAAACCCAGGGCTTCACAAATGCCAGGCAAGGGCTCCACCCTTGAGCTACATCCTCAGCCTTTGTTATTCTGAGACAGGATCTCACTAAATTGTCCAGACTGGCACTGAGGTTGCAATACTCCTGTCACAGCTTCCCCAAATAGCTAAGATTACAGGTATCACACCTAGTTTAACAGAGATTATCTCATACACATAAATAAAGGTCATTATATTGGATGGTGAATGAGTTTATTATATTGATTTTGGTTATTCCTTCAAATGTATATCAAAATATCTCATTGTACACCTTAAGTATATACAATTTTTATTTGTCACTTAGACATCAATAAAGCTGAAGGTAGCAATAAGGTAGGCAATCGTTCACCAACACTTCTGGTTAAAAGTAAAGGATGACTCATTGAGAAAGGATTTTGGGCCGAGGATTTAGCTCAGTGGTTCCGGCGCCTGCCTCGCAAGCGCAAGGTCCAGAGTTTGATCCCCAGTACCAAAAAAAAAAAAAGAAAAGGATTTCTAAACCATAGATGATATTCTAATAGGCAGAGATGGGGAAAGAGAGCATTCAAAGAGAACAGCATCTCTGGTATCAAATTAAGGAGTCTGAATTTCATTCTCTGACAAAAAATGAACCCTACTAGACTTTCAGAACTGTAACTTGATAAAGATGCTCTTTGGAGGCAGTAATAGAGTTGAAAGGGAGAGAAAGGGGAATGCTAGGGAAAGAAATATAAAAATTAAATAGCTTTCCTGAGGTCACAAAGTTAATCATACACCCAATCCTGAAACTTGGTTCTTCAGATATCTCATTTTTTTCCTATTAGAATATATAATCAGGAATATAATTTTCTGTTCAGGGTTAATCAAAGACATATAATTTATAAGCCCAGTAATTATTTGCCTACTCCAACGTTTTACTAGCAACAAAGAGTATAACTCATAAAGCCTGCATTTATCATATTGAACAAAATATTTTCTACTTACAATATGCCTCTTTATCCCTTTCATAAACTGCCTATTTATGTTAACTTTCACAATTGGTAGTCAAAAACATTTCTGAGAGTAAATATTTGAAATCAGAGGGCCGGGGATTTAGCTCAGTGGTTTCGCCGTCTGCTGTGCAAGCACAAGGACCCAAGTTCAATCCCGATACAAAAAAAAAAACAAAAAAAAAACCCAATGAAATCAGCATTAACACATCCCTGCTGGCTGGCTTGAACCACCACTGTCCCATTAGGTGGCCTGTACTAGTGGTACAAACAGAGCTAATCACTTTTATTGGTCTTTTTATTAATAAAATTAATAAAATAATTAAAAGTTAAGTGAGTTGCTAGTTTGATTACTGCCCAAATATTAATACTATTCATATCGATTTTAAAATTTTACAATAATCAATATATTTATTTCATTAAATTAAAAGAAATTTATATTCTTGAATAGTTTATCAATAATTAATTCTCTAACTTTTAAGACAGAAATCTTACAAGGTCCCCACTGCTGGTGTATATAATATGCATTTACAATTTCTGCACCGCAAAGTAGCTATGTTACAATTTTCATACCATTTTAATGTTTTCTTTAAGCAACTGTAATATGATGATACCTAGTCTGCTAAATCAATGCCCTTCTTTACATTATTGCAATCAAAAACCCCACCAGCAGTGATACAAATCACCCCCTGGGACAATGCATGTACCACCAACTGTTCAAGCCAGTGGGAACTACTGAATTCAAATCAGAGCCACCTGACAACAAGACATGAATAATGGCCCTATGGTGAACGTGTTAATCTGAAAGTATAACCATATATCTAATTTAGAAGGATAACATTTTAAGATATCATTTTGAGGTTCACATATCCCAGTGAAGCGTATATTAAAGGACTAATCCTGAGGACCTTGGTATATAATAAAATACAACTCATCTCACAGAACACCCATGTCAATCATAAAACATACCCTGTTTTATACAGCAGTTTCAGTCTTAAAGATGAAACCTTTTATGATACCCTTGACAGAAATATATCAACTGTTTTATCAATAAATTTCTACCTCTACCACCTCAACCTAACATAAACATCCTAAACAGTTAACAGTCCTAGTTCCAGACTCTTGAGTAGTTTTTAGAACTCCTAAGAATCATAATGTAGGGAAAGCAAATTTACAGTAACACATTACACTGAAAACAAAGCAATAAAAACCTTCATACTTTAGTGATGAAATATACTATTTTAAAATCTCCATCAAAAAGCAAAGTAAACAGTACCTAAAGAAACTTTTTTATTCATCAGTAAGTCTAAACGGCACTATGGTGTCTTTCTCAAATTTGGGGTTAAAAAATAAATATGAAGAGCTATGATTCTACAACGCTGGAATTTCAAATAGCTACTTAGGGTGTATTAACAGTAGCTATATGAAGTGCATATAAGTTCACTACAAGAACCATAGAATGTATAAACTTAGTCTTAGAGATTTTAAATCTCACACATTAACAATTTTAGGGGAACATTAAACCACCATCTTAGATTATAAGCTAGTTTTTTGTAATGCATTCAAGACAGCTTAATATACTAAGAACCTAACAATATTCCGAGTAAGCAAATCTTGTAATATCCTCTCAACTCTTTGGGCATGTCTGTCCCTGCTTCCAAAAGCCCTCAAGCAGCTACGACTTTAACTATGTGAAACCCTTTAGATCTTCAAAATTAACTTGATTCCATAAAATTACTTGGAACTACCTTCTGAAAGTCAAAGCTTTCATGTTCTCACTGCAAACACTTTAAACCAATTCACTCAAAATTGTGAGTATAACTGATAGCTCCTTAATTTAAATAAAGTATTTGCACTTTGTGTTACCAGAGTTTGCTAACCAAAATTTATTTCAACTTAGTTTCAGGAAGTTAGAAATTAAAGTCAAAGTTTTGGCCAGGGATTTAGCTCAGTGGCACCACACCTGCCTCACAAGTGCAAGGTCCTGAGTTCGATCCCCGATATTAAAAAAAAAAAAATCAGAATTTTTAGTGTGAGAAAAGGCATATCCCAGGAGGAAAAGACTAGAAGCTGGAACTTAGCATTTGTGCCTCACTTACCTAATCATACAATCACAGCCCTTAAAATCACCTGGTTCAATAAGAACAAGGTTAACCAACATGTAAACCTACAGTACCCATGTAGCCTCCCCTTTGCTATTTCTGCATTTCATTTCACTCTATACCTCTGAATTAATACATTCCCTAAAGTCTGTCTTTTACATAGTTTGTAATAGTACCAGCCCCCTGGATTTCTATGAAAAGGAACTGTGAGTACAGTGGGAATTTAAAAGTAAGGAGTAGGAGTAATTTTAAATCCCAAGACTGCATGGATTATGTTGCATCTAACTCCAAAGCCAGACAGTATTTTTTTAAGGGTTTTTTTTGTTGTTGTTGTTTTTTGAGATAGGGTCTTGCTATATATTCCAGGCTGCCCTTGAACTCACTATGTAGCTCAGGCTAGCCCCAAACTCGAATCCTTCTGCCTCAGCCTCCAGAGTGCTGGAATTACAGGTGTGACCTACCACACTTGGCAAAACTAGACAAATACTAATACTCAAAATGTCCCAAAGAGAGTTGAGGCACATTTTTATATTCCTTTAACAGGGAAAAAGGTGGCTCATAGGCTTCTGGTCTATTCATTCCTCATATTAAATTTTCTTTTATCTAAAATTAAGTCAGGTCTGCCTTTTTAGAGGTAAGAAATGTTAAATTTTAGGCTTTACAATTTGTTATATTCAAATAGGATTACATACTAAATCCAGAAAACAAATTAAAATTCAAGTTCTAATTATTTGTTCTGCATGTGCTTTAAATAGTTTCATAAACAAAAATTATTCAACTGGCATATACATTGTAAATGCTTATCTCATTTAAGAACCAAATGATATATATATGTTAAAATGCAATTAAGCATGAGAGAATATCATTGCTGATATTATTTCACAATTTAAAAATGCAATTAAGCATGACAGAATATCATATTGCTGGTATTTCACAACAGCGTGTTTTGTTTTGATACATATTCGAAAACTAGATCAAAATTTTATGGCAAATAGTCTAATTTACTACCTAACTATGAGAGTCAAACAGAAAATATACTAGAATTACCTAAATCCTATCACCAAATTTACCAGGACTGCGTGTAAGGGCAGTCAAGGGCAGTATAAGCATTCCACTTTGAGAGATTTGAGGGCTATAGCCAATATAAAACAGGTATTTTACATAGATCTAATGAGGGCAAGGTCATAACCTATCTCCACCTGGCCAAATTAGCTTTAGAAAGAGAACACTCTGACATCGATTAGTAATGTCTTCTTTAGAGGAAAAAGGGCATTTTTTGTACTCTGAATTCTATAGTGTGTTTTTACACAGATCTATAGCAGCATTTGCAGAGTATCCTATCTGCCACTTATTTTTCAAATTATTTCTCTTATGTACTAGTTAATTAGATGCAAGAAGGAAAAAGATAACCAGGATTTAAAGCAAAAACAGAACTCTGTCCCATGCTCTCTCCAAGTCTTATTATTTCCAGGTGTTGAATAGCGCGGACAGATTTGAGTTCTACTTCCGCTCCTCCTTACATCCCTGTAAGTGTCTGGGGGCAAGGGAGAAAGAAACCAGCCTGAAAGTGGGAAAGGGACGGCAGGGCTGAGGTAGGGGGATATTCATATACTAGAACTTTAGTAAAAATAACTCCAGCTGTAAGTTTCTAGAAACAAGCTACTACAGGCCTGTCAAGTCTGACACTGGGTAAACCCCAACAGGCTTTCCTTACTCCAAAACAACCACCTTTAAAGCAGGGGAGTTGGGGACACCACGGCGGCCAGATTTCTGAGCAAAGTTTAAATAAATTTGCTCTGAAGAACGAAGGAAAGGAGAGGAGGGTAAGTCTGGGCTCAGCCAAGCGGGCGAGCGCTCGCGGGGTCTGCACGGAGCGCGGCGGTCGGTGCCACCCCGGGAGGCGCAGGGGTTTCCGTGGCAGCGACTTCATCCACCTCGGAGCACGACGGAGTCTGGCGCCAAGGGGCTGGGGTCCGGGCGCTGGATGGAAGTTAGGGGCGGGACGGCGCCCGGACGCCGGGGAGGGATCAGCGAAAGACGGCGGCGGCTCTACTTACTCGACTGTACCAGAGGCTAAGGCGGGCCGGAGCCAGCACGGCGAAGAAAGCCCTCTGAGGGTCCGCTTGGATGTGGAAAGGCGCCTCGGCCGAGCTCCCCACGGGGCAGAGCAGCCTCTTGGGCCAGCCGCTCAGGAAATACATGGTCCGCGCGGAGCCGCCGACGCCGGAGCGCCCGGCGGCCCCCGACCCCCGGCCCCGTCAGTCACACTCAGCGGCCCCGGGCCGGTCGCCCGCCTCCCACACCGCCACCGGCGGAGTCGGCGGCGGCGGCGGCGGCGGCAAGTCCGGGCATCTGCCCACTGGCCGGGCCGGGCCGGGCCGACGCTGCGCCGCGCGACGAAGACACCCCGGCGCGTACGGGGCTGAGGGTGGCGAAGGGAAGGGGAGGGAGAGTCGGCCCAAGAGAGGGCGGGAGGAGCGCGGAGGCCCGCCCCTTCCCCGCCCCTTCCTCGGGCCGCGCGGGCGTCACCACGCCGCGCCGCGTGGGTCGGCCGGGAGGGCGCGCGCGCTCTGGAGACGTCTGCCGACCTCCCCCACAGCAGTTCTCTGAAGCCCCGCCCTAAATCTCCCTGGCGGCCACCGCGCTGCGTCAACACGCATGCGGCTAGGCTCCACTGTCGCTGTGCTGCGATTGGAGCGTATTGTCCGGGTTTGGAGGAGAGAGGGAGGGCAAGACTTGTGAGGCTCAGAGGGAAGTGGCCGAGGCACTTAGCTGGACAAGCCGTCCCCTGGCAGCCACTTTTGACTTCCCCTCGGGATTGGTGGGGCCTGTGGTGGAGGCGGCCCTGCGCTGCCACGCGTGTGGCGGCGGGTTGAGGGGATTGCGAGTGACGTGACGCTCAGTGCCCAGGTTCCCAGTTTGGGCTCCCGGAGGCGGCCGCGCTGCGGAGTTCTAGGATCTCTGGGAGAGCGTCCTTTTTGTATGCCATAGTCTGCAAAGCGAGTTGGTGTAGTTCCTGCGCCTTTATGGAGCTTAGATCCCACCCAGGGCCTTTATTCAATCATTAAACAGCTTACCGTGAAAGTGCCTGAGACCTGTCCTCTGCCCTTTAGCTCAATTTGCGTTAATCTGTCTCTACCAACAACGTTAGATAAAGCCGACGCTGTCTCTCTTGGCACCCACCGTGGAGTATGTTCTGCCAAAGATGTGTAGTTAATTTTAGAGTTGGACTGGATTACAGATACTGTAGTTTGGTATTTAACTTTTGGATCCCAGAGATCACCTTAACAATAAGTACCTCTTTTAAAGGATTGACCCAGGGATAACCTCTGAATTAGGAGTTCGGAAGGGAAGATACAGTGTGGAGTGGAGAGTGGATGAAGGAGGCTTTTGAACAGAAGAAAGACTTGTTTCTCATTTTCTCTTTGTTTTGTATAGTTTGAATTTTTACATATGATTAAATTACTTTTTCACTTTAAAAGGGCCGAAGTTAAAAATGTTAACGTTAAAAAGTAGCAACATTAATAGCAAACAGGGAAACTAACTTAATTGCTCATCAGGTACAGCACTTGTAGCTGGTATTCAAAACAAAATCTCTTTACCTAATGTTTCCAAACATTTGCTATCACCCTAGAAGGTGATCAAAGAATTGCCTCCACTCACCAGCTTCTTGTGGTCAGATTGTGTCTTCTTGGCGTACCGCCCCACTCCAGCGCAGCAGCTCGGAATGTGGCAAGCATAGTAAATTTTGAAAATATTTATCAGATGAAACGCTCATCCAGCTGAACTACTCCATTGGACAAGTCCAGAGAGGTTTCTTAACCTGACAATATAAAATTATAGAATAACAAAGTTTCATCATATTTTTCATCTTTGATTCAGTCCTACACTTGGCAGAGAGAGGAAATGAAAATGTTAAGCTTGCAGCAATTTCACTGAGCACATACTTGTCCTACCTCTCCTTCAGACGGTCTTTGTTCTCTGGTCACTCGTAAGTGTGAATAGCTTCCTGAACTTACAAGCAATTTAAGAAGCGTCTAAGTAATTTTTATTGCGCTCAATTTTGACCTTGTTTGACATCTTTAGAATGTAATTCTCCTGCCACCTTCCTCTGTGGCATTTAAGGTTTATAAAATAATTTCAAATGCACGATTTTACTAAATTCCACAGTAAACTAAACCTTCAAGGTAGATAATATTGGTGGGATTTGTTATTCTGGTTGGGATGGGGGTGGTGTTTTCTTTCTTAATGAGGAAATAGGACAACAGTGGGGGACATGCCTATAGTCATATGGCCTGCAAAGAACTGGTCTTCCTTGTACAGATCCACTGGAGTTAGCATGGATTGAACGGAATTGTGATAGTTGTTCTGGACGTGGCAGGGGGAGGTGATGACACTCTAGTAGAAGACAGGATGACTCAAGTTCATGGGCAATTTAAAGAGACTTTGTCTCTCTACAGAAATAGGGCTAGGGATGTAACTCAGTCGTAGAGGACTTGCCTAGCATTCTTGAGGCCCTGGGTTTGATCTCTGTATGGGAAAACAAAAGTTAGAGAAGAATATTTAATCATAGAGAAGTATGTTCCCTGTATGTTATGCGAAATATGACCCCACATTTATGAAAAAAAATGCATTTATGTCCCTAAGGGAAAAACAGGAAGAAAATGCACTAAAAGTTGGTGTTTTAAGACCACCTTAACATAAATAATTTTTTAAAAAGCTACCTTGACTATGGTTGCTTAATGTGTACTTTAATTTTTTTTATTATTATTTTGAAGGCAGATGTGATGATGACACCTGTAATCCCAGCTCTCCGGAGACTAAGGCAGGAGGATCACTGTGAGTTCGATGCCAGCTTGGGCTGCATAGTGAGTTCAGTTGAATTGCTTAGCGAGACCTTATCCCCCCCCCCAACAAAAAGAAAAATTAAATTTTGAGACAGGGTTTCACAAATTTGCCCAGGCTGGATTCAAACTTCCAGTTCTCCTTCCTGACTCTCCCAAAATGCTGGGATTACAGGCATGTGCCACCATGCACAGCTCTTAATACTATGTACTTCCTTAGGCTTTATTTTCCAAATTATCTATAATGAATTCATATTACTTTTTTGCTGAGAAAAAAGTGATTTAAAACAGTGAAATTATTAATGTTTGAAAATGTCCCACTTGTCCTACTTTCAGTAGAGCTTTGAAATGTTGGCAAATTGGAGGGAGTGATGTAGTAACATGAAGTTTCAGGCACAATCCCAAGACTAGTGAGAAAAGGATTAAGAGAAAATGGACCCTGAGTCACCAGACTAAAATGGGCTTTTACACACATTCACAGGCTTCTGATGACAGAGCCATGGCTGGATTTTGGTTCAGATCATACCCACTCCCAGTGTTAGGTGACTGCCATAAAAGCCTAAAGGTGAGGCTGTTTTATGTAGTTTATGACCCTTAACATTTATGGTCATTTTTTCTTTTCTTTTTTCAGTTTTTACTTTTTATTGCTACATGTTTGCATTGCATAGCATTGTTATGCTTGTATCATGTACAACTGATGCATTTGCTTCTGGGCTGGTCTCTATTATTTGTCCGCTCTGAAAATTGGTAGTGAATAACTCAGCTGAAAAGATATTATATCTCTGGTTTTTACATGAAAGTAATACGGAGGTGAGCAGAGTAGGTGGAAATACATATGAACAAGATTGGCCATAGGTTGCTAAATAAATCTTTGAAGCTGAAAGATGACTGCCTGGAAATTTGTTGTGTCATTCTACCTTAATATATGGTTAAAATTTTATTTATTTTTGTAATATGGGGGAATGTACCCAGAGCCTCACCTTTGCTGGGCAAGTACTTTGCCATGATTTCTACCCATTTTTATTTCTTTGTTTTGAGATAGTCTATATGCTTCAGATGGTAGCTAGAATTACAGGTTGTGTGCCATAACACCCAGATAAATCCAATCAGTGGATAGGTTATGTGTTGTGATTCAGTAAAAGTTTGTTTTGTGGATTTTTTGTTTTGTTTTGGTGTGGGAATCACACCCAGGGCCTCACACATGCTAGGCAAGCTCTTCACCACTGAGATATTTTACTTATACATACTTTTTGTTTCTGTCCTAGGTTTTCTGAAAATATTACAGCATATCAGAGGACTCCACATGGTGTTTCAAATTTCATTCCAATTTAAGTTGAGTAACCTGCAGTTTAAACAAACTGCCTGTGATGGTTTATATCTAGATGCCCACACACACACACACAAAGCCTCATGTGTTCATAGACAGAGCTTTTGGGAGGTGACAGGATCAAGGGTGTGTGATACTGGATTGTTTACTAATTGGTTTAGCTTGGTTCTGAGTAAGAGTGATGGATTTACTGAAGATGGAAGACTCATCCTGGGTGAGGGCGGCACCTACCAATAGACTTGTAGCCTGGATGGAATAAAAAGGGAAAGAAGAAGGAAGGCTGCTGCTTCTTGCTTGCCGTGCCATGAACTGTTTCTCCTCTGCCATGTAGTCCTGCCTTGGACCCAGCTGGCTATGAACTGAGACCTCTAACAACCATGAGCTAAAATAAACCTGTCTTGCTGGGTGTGGTGGTACATGCCCATAATCCCAGTACCTGGGAGGCTGAGACAGGAGGATCATCACAAGTTCAAGGCCAGCCTGGGTTACATAGTGAGTTCAAGGCCAGCCTGAACTACATAGTGAAACCCTGGCTCAAAAAATCAAAAAACTTAAAATTTAAAAATGTTAAAAATAAAATGAACCTTTCCTTCTTTAACTTGTGAACGTTGGGTGTTTTGCCCCACCAACAAGAAAGTAACCAAGACACGGCCAAAGCTGCAGCATTTAATCTCAAGAACTATGTCAATGATCTGATGCAGGATGAGAGGCCTCAAGAACATATTTATCTCTCTTTCCTCCTCCTACAGTTCATTAGATACCCCTCACCTGACCTCTCTCCATCTGCTTCATCAGATGCATGACATAATCAGCTTACTTGTTGCAGAGCTTCTTTTTGAGAATATGGTGGTTTCCTCACATGTGCTCATTCATGTAGATGTTGGTACCCAAGTGCATGTAGTATTTCTCATTGATGACCCAGGCCACCTTTTTCACGTTGCAAACACACAGTGCATGTTGGTGGGTCCTTAGTAAAAGCAAAATTTCAAATAATAAAACAGAAGACATTTAATTTTAAAATGTGTCTCTGTAACTATGGTCATACGTTACTAACCAGTCTATCTTGTTCACAATTCTACTCATAGATCGCAGTGTCAAATATTACTTGGAATAATTTAACCATAAAGGCATAACAACTTATTATTAAGTCTTAATGGATACAAATGAGACTTCTGGACTGGAGCACTACACAAACTGGAAAATAAAGTGAAGAAGAAGCGTATTGTTCCTTATCAAGCAAAATGGGGGAAAAGTCACTGCTCTCTTTATGTTAGTGGTTTGGTTTGGAGACAGGTTCTCCTTATGTCGCTTATGTTCTTGAACTCCTGGGCTCAAGTGACCCTCTTCACCCAGTCTCCTGAGTGCTGGGACTACAGGTGCATGCCATGACACTCAGCTTAATGTTTTTAGTAATGAAAACTTGGTTGGAAACAAATTTAAATTGGCCAACCACAAATATTGTTCTGTTTGACTATGTCTTGGCCATTTTAAAAATGCCTGAATTTTATGTGAGTTCGTTATTAAAATAGCACAAGGAATTAGAAAATTTTTCACTCCATTAGAAAGGTGTCATAATTCTAATCAGTTGCCTCCCTCTCTCGATCTCTCTCTTTTTCCCTCTATTCAGTCAAATAAGTCTTCATTTCATATTCATTGTGTTATCCCTATATTTTCTGTATCAGTGAGATTAAGAGTCAGATTTAGTGTCCACTTAACAACAAACCATTCTGGAATATAGTAGTTTTCTGTCCTATTCTTATACATTATTCTTATGTTTTCTATTAGACTTGATCTGATTTCTTAAAAATTATAAACCCCAAGTGGGTAAAATTCTAGGAATAAAAGTTTTTATGAAAAAAATTTATCAAACAAAGCTTTAATATTAATTTTACTACTGTTACACTTTATAACAGTCCAAAATGTTATAAAAGGGCAACAGTATTCATTGTTGGCATTTTTAAATTACTCATCCTTTTATTATAGTAAAAACATGTTGAATCAGGCATGGTGACACAGACCTGTAATCCCAGTACTTGAAGGGTTGAGGCAGGAGGATAATCATGAGTTTAAGGCCAATATGAACTACATAGCAAGACCTTATCTCAAAAAAAAGAAAAAAAAAAGTACAATTTTTCATCTTAACTGCTTTTAACCATTCAGCTCAGTAGTAGTATATGTTCACATGATCGTGAAGGGATCTCCAGAACTTTTGCATCTTGCAAAAACTAAAACTCTACTCTAAGACAACTTCCCCTCTGCCTACCCCCACAACCAGACATCTACCATTTTACTTTCTGTTTCCATGAACTTTAGATACCTCATATAAATACAGTCATGCAATATTTGTCTTTTTATGACTGGCTTATTTTACTTAGCTTAATGTCCTCACATCCATGTAGTTGTTGGTGAGAATGTAGAAAATTGGAACTCCTGTGCATGTGACAGGATATCTTTTTTTAAATGGAATAATAATGTGGCTCTACTACATTTATTTAATGCATTTATCCATCCCTGGATATTTGAGTTGCTTCCACCTTTTGACTATTGTGAATAATGCTGCTATAAACATAGATATGCAGCTATCTCTTTGAGACTCTGATTTTATTTCCTTTGCATATACACCTGGAAATGGGACTGCTGGATCATTTGGTGGTACTTTATTTGTTTCAAGAATAATACTATTTTGGATTAAAGATCTAAATATTAAAATAGAAACTCTGAACCAGTTGGAACAGAGGTTAGGTAGAACCCTTGAATACATCAGTGTAGGAAAAGATTTTATGAACAAAACCTCAGTTGCCCGTGAACTAGCACAAACAATCAACAAATGGGATCTCTTCTTAAAAAGCTTCTGCACAGCAAGAGAAACCACCAGCAGTGTGAAGAGACAACCCACAATATGGAAAAAAATCTTCACCTGCTCTTCCTCAGACAAAGGTCTACTATCTCGAATCTAGAAAGAATTTAAAAAGATCAGACCTCCCAAATTTAAAGACCCAGTCCAAAAATGGGCATCTGAAATGAACAGACATTTCTCAGACAAAGAAATAGAAATAGCAAATAAATACATGAAACAATGTTCAACATCACTGGTCATTCAAGAGATGCAAATGAAAACAATGCTGAGATTCCACTTCACTCCAGAAAGAATGGCTGCTGTCATGAAATCAACCAATAACAAATGCTGGTGGGGCTGTGGGGAAAGAGGAACACTGCTCCACTGCTGGTGGGAGTGTAGACTGATGCAAGCACTGTGGAAATCAGTATGGAGATACCTCAAAGAACTAGGACTGAAGTCCCATTTGACCCCACTATTCCACTGCTGGGGATCTTCCCCAAAGAATTAAAAGAATCATACCACAGTGATATATGTGCACCCATGTTCATAGCAGCACAGTTTGTAATAGCTAAAACTTGGAAACAGCCCAAATGCCCATCAACTGGAGACTGGATAAGAAAATGTGGGTTTTTTATAAAATGGAGTACTACTCAGCCATAAAAAAATGAGCAATTAGAGACATTTATAGCTAAGTGGATGCACATTGAGGTGATACTCTTAAGTGAAATAAAAAGGACACACATGTGTAAATACCGACTAGTTTCTCTGGTGTGAGAAACTGAAAGTGTAAATAAGGACTAAATGTATAATAGGTAATGTGAAATAGGAAGAAAAGGGGCAAAGGGGAAGGAAGTGGGAGGGCTAGGGGAAAGGATAGAAGGGAATGGGATTAATACGAGAAAATGGAAAAATAGGAACAAAATCTTTGTAAATAGGGAGGACTGGAGGGGTTGAAGGGAGAGCTGGGCAAGGGAGAAAAATAAGAACCAAGAGAGACTATGTAAAGGTGGAAATTTCCAATGATGAATGTCATTATATTGTATACCTAAAATGTACCAATGATTAGAATGAATAATCGAAAATGTAAAATAGGAAGAAAAGGTCCAAAGGGGTAGGGGTAGTGGGAGGGGCAGGGGAAAGGAAAGAAGGGAAAGGAAAAATGCTGAGAAATGGAAAAATTGGAAATAAAGTCTTTGTAAATAGGGAAGGGTGGAGGGCATGAAGGGAGGGCTAGGAATGGGGAAAATATAAGAACCAAGATGCATTATGTAAAGGTACAATTCCCAATGAGAAATGTAATTGTGTTGTATACCTACAATGTACTTATAAAAGAATTTAATAAAAAAAATACTATTTTGCACACTGGTTACGCTATTTTACAAATCCACCAACAGTACACAGTGGTTCCAGTTTTCTACATTCTCACCAACACCTGTTTTTATCAGTTTTTGTTTTTTAAGTAAGAGCCATGCTACTGGGAGTGAGAGGATATCTATTTTTGATTTGCATTTTTCTGAAGATTAGTGATATTGAACATCTTTTCATAGTCTTTTTGTCCATTTGTATATCACCTTTGGAGAAATCTTATTACAGTTATGCATAGCATAATGATGTTTTGGTCAACAATAGACTATATATCCAGTAGTCTCATAAAATTATAATGGAGCTGAAAGAGTCCTGACATCTAGTAACACTGTACCATTGTCATGTAGCACAGTACTTTACTTATGTGTTTGTGATAATTTTGGTGTAAACAAACCTATTTTACTTCCAGTTGATACATAAAAATATAGTTCATACAATTATGTATAGTACATAATACTCTCTCTCTCTCTCTCTATATATATACATATATATATATATATTTTTTTGGTACCGGGGATCAAACTCACTTTGCACTTTTGAGGCAGGTGTGGTGCCACTAAGCTAAACCCCTGGCCCCATAATATTTAATATTGATAATAAACAACTATGTTACTGGCTTATGTGTTTACTATGCATTATTATTTATCATTATTTCAGAGTGTATTCCTTCTATTTATTTAAGAAAAACTTTACCATAAAACAGTAAACTGCTACACCAACAGCAGCCCCATACATCTTGAGTTTATCATGTCTCTTAATTTTATGGAGAGGCCACATGGAGTGATTGCCCTGTACCATCTAGGTTTGTGTAAGTACATTCTATGATGTTCATACAATGATGCAGTTATCAGACTGTATCCATGTCTTTAAGTAAATCATGATTGTATTAACTTTGATAGACTGTTATATGTGGAGAACTTCACAAAAAGTTAAGAGTTCAAGCCAGGCATGGTGGTGCATGCCTGAAATCCCAGCACTTGGGAGGCTGAGGCAGGAGGATCACCATGAGTTCAAAGGCAGCCTTAGCTACATAGTGAGTTCAAGGCTGGTCTGAACTATGTGGTGAGTATCTTGTATCAACAAAAAAAAAGTCAGTTCAAGAGCAAGTCTTTGAATTTAAATTTTGGAGGATATAAGAGGTGTGATTAAAAGATATATAATATTTAAATAACAATTTTTAAATGTATTACAATAAAAGACATTGCCGTTAATCCCCTTCAAAACACTTCTTACATTTATCCCATCATTTTTGTCACTTTCTGAAGCATTTCTGGAAATCCTCTTTTATTAGTGTCTTTTCATGGCTGCATTGATTTCCTGAATCAGTTCAGAATGTTTATGACAATTCAAAACATTACAGTGTGTCTTCATCCATCTTATTTACTAGATCTGGTACCACATGACTTTTGGCTCTTTTGTAAAGTTAAAATGACCATGAAAGGTAAATGTTTTAAATTGATTCTGGACATGGAGGCAGCTATGACAATGCAACTAAACACACTTACAAGAAAGAACTTCTGGAAGTGCTTCAGAAAGTGGTAGTGACATAGAAGATTAGGGCATGGCAAAGCTGGCTGGGGAAGTAGGCATGACTCATTAATTACAAAATCCCAGGACACACATGCAGAACAGTTTCCAAAGTCCTGCATCCGGACTTCTCTCAAGAACTCGAGCAGGTTTTCAATAGGATGGCCTAGACCTGACATCAACCAGAGGTGTGGGATCCTAGCACCACCTTTCAGGACTCATATACAGAAGTTTTCATGGGTTTCCTTGTGATTTGGACAGCATAGAAGGACATAGAAGCCGAAAAGAGCTTGCTATCATGGCATTCTTCATGATAGCCCACCCTGCTTCCTCTGGAGTGTACTATTCTTTTATCTTGCTCTTTCCTTTTACTTGGCCCAAGCTTGCTCTGCAGAGCCAGTTTCTCTCACACGTTTCACTTTTACTTTTTCAAATAAACTTTGTCACTGCTTTTTGCTTGTTTCATTAAATTCTTTGTTCAAGATGAAAAAGACTCAGAATCCATCTCTAGAAGGAGAGGTGAGCAACCTAAAACCTGGAACATTTGATTGGTGAGCCATTTTTACAAGGAGCTACCCACAGCAGGAGCAATGGGATAGGTGTGTTCAAAGTGAGAAGTATTTTGAGATTGATTAATTACGTGTCTTTTACTATAATAAAATTTTTTAAAATGGAAACATTCACCATACTTTTTATCATACCTTAATTTTATTTTCTATCAAGTTTCAGATAAGCTTATTCCTTTCACTCAGAGAGTTACAAGAATGATATAAGCATGACAGAATGTCAATCATAATGGGCCTTAAATCTCCAATTTTCTGACCCAACAGGAGTATAATTTTCACAAAGTAAATCTACATGTATTTCAAACATAGAAATTATTATTTATAATAACCATTAAGAATTGACATAAAAGGAATATATTTATAAAGCTGAACATACAATATATTTGATTATAAGTGCTTGGAAAAATGGCCATCAGGGCTGGGGATTTAGCTCAGTGGCATTGCACCTGCCTGGAAAGTGCAAGGTCCTGAATTCGATCCCCAGTACTAGAAAAAAAAAGAAAGAAAGAAAGAAAAATGGCCATCAAATGTTCTCCAAAAGACATTATTTATTTTCCTTAATGTCATTTATTTATTTATTTATTTATTTTTGGTACTAGGGATCAAACTCAGGACCTTGCACTTGTGAAGCAGGCAGTGGAACCACTGAGCTAAATTCCCAGCCCAATGTCATTTATTTTTAAAAGATTAGATGGGCAACTACAACATATTTGTAATTATTATTTGGAGAAAGAATAATTATTTTAAAAATTTTATTCATATTCTAAGCATTTTCCAGTTTTTTAAATCAGAAAGATAGTAAGTACTATTTTTTAAAATTGTGTTAATTTGTTATCAAGGAGATCAGTTTTTCCAAAGTGTGACCCATTCAATCACCTGATTAGAATTGCCTGAAAAATACATTAAGAGTATAGATTCCTTGTCCAGATCCCAAGCTTCCTGGATCAGAATTTCTTGATAGTATGGGCCAAGAGTTAGCATTTTAAGCAAATACCCAAGATAATCTCATTCACATCCATAGGGTTGCTAGATCCCTGTTAGTGCTCTCTTTGTATGTAGTCTACAGTCTCTATACTCAACTTCCTAATAATCCTATTAGCATATAAACAAGTTACAAAGTGAACTGGATTCCAGGGAGCTGTAGGTATGATTCTTCACTCCACCAACTGGAAACTGTCTGGGTTTTCTATGAGAGACATATGTGAAGGATGTAACAACTATGCTATGGAGCCAGATAAGACCAAATAGTTGAAGTGACCTTGGCTGGTTCAACAGCAGTCATCGTGGGTAAACTGATCCTGGCTACCTGATGTGCTAATCACTCCATGATGTCCCACTAGCCCCCTAAATGAGCCCTAATTATTCCTCACATGTAGAGTGGAAGTGATAATAATATCTACCTTACCAGTTATAATTTTTTTTTAAATGTTGTAAACCAGCATTAAACAGTATAGGCACGGGTGGGGATTTAGTTCAGTGGTTACGCCGCCTGCCTTGCAAGCGCAAGGTCTGAAGTTTGATCCCGGTACCAAAAAAAAGTATAGGCACCCTTAGCAATATATTTTGGGTTAGTGATAAAGAAATCTGTGTCTTACGTTTGGTGCTGTTACACAAATAATAGCAACAACTAGCATTAGTCAGCCTTTAGGTACTAGGTTCTGCTCTAAGCATTTAATCTTTATCTGTGTAACAATGATATGAAGTAGATAATATTACCCTATTTTACAGATAAGAAAACTGAGACTTAGAGAGACTCAAGGTTTACAAAATTAGGGAATGATAGAGATAAAACTTGAATGCGAGCATCCACAATTTAACAACTTCACTATAGCATCTCTTCTCACAAACTTATTTTCTCATTACTATGCATAATAATTCATGCCAGGACAATTTATTAACTAATTTTTCAATTCCTAAGAATATTTTCCTTAATTCTTTTTTCTGCTAAGGAAATAATTGAAATCAGTATTTTCTCATTTACCAGAATAACATCTTTTGGATCTTAAGCAAAATAAAAGCAATCATAAATTCAAATGATCAGATGAATTCTTAAAAATAAGCAGTCACTTCAGAAATTTCTACGGCAAACACTCATGGACATGGAAGGATAAGAGGGAAGAAGGAATTACATCACCCAGATATGATGTCCAAGGCTATAAATGACTTAAGGAATTAACATTTATCAGTAAGATCATATTTTAATGACATTAACCCATACACATCATTTAGTGTATGGTACGCATAAGGAAGAGACTCCCCCTGGCCTAGACATTTCCCAAAGACACCCAGTGTAATTTTCTTTAGGCTCTTACTTTCTTCTCTGGCCTCTTAGAAGTTGATTATTTTCTTGCCTTATGCTGCCACTGCCTGTTGCTTTCCATCAGAGGGGAATCTTTTGCAGGAATCTTGTGAAGGAAGAATAAAATCCCAACTTCTACCCATAATTTATACCCCCCTAAACAAACCCAAGCAAACCGATAGCTCTCAGAAGTTTTCTCAGGACTCCTCTGTAATAAAGACAGAAAAAAAAAAGTTGGCAAGGGTGGCAAGACTCCTGTGTTTTTATCTTGACCAACAGGGAAAACGTAAGATTTTAGATCAGTCATGTGTGAGTTAGAAAAGGTAGTTGGCCACTGCCTGCACATACTTTGTCATTAAGCCTGTGTCCTTCTGGAATCAAGTAGATATAAAACAGTTTCCTTGTTAAAATTTGTTTAAAAGCAGTGAGGGGTGATCCAGCTCTCTAACCCAAATCTCTGATGACAGCACTGGCTAAAATGTGTCAAGCATACTGGGAATCTTCAAAACTTGAGAAATGGAAATTGGGTGTTCAGATTCCCTAAAGATGATCTCAAAATATCCTTTATTGCTCATACAGTTCCCTCTTGTGGCTAAAGTATTCAGTTGAAGAAATGTCTACTTAATACTATTATCCTTTTTGAGTCTATGGATTTAAAAAAAATAATGAAGTTTTAAATTTGTTCATCACAAATGCAGTAATAACAATATTTCTAAGCAAGCAACAGTTTGAACTTTATCAGACCATTAAAACAACAATATAATACATTTTAAATTTTATGTCTAGATTCAGTAAAATTTCAGTTAATGCAGACATGAAGTTGAACATAAAAAATCAAAGGCAACTAAGGAATTAAAATATATGAATGCAATAGCTAACAAATAACAATGCAATTACTCTTAACAAAGCAAGATTTTACCCCATGTACATATTTTTTTAAAATACATTGGGCAAGCCAGATATGATGGTGCATGCCTGTAATCACAGCTACTTGGGAGGCTAAGACAGGAAGATTGTAAGTTTGAGGCCAGCCCTGGAAACTTAGTGAAATCCTACCACAAAATAAAAAATAAAAATGGCTAGGAATATAGCTTAGTTCTACATTGCTCCTGGGTTCAAACCTCAGTAAAACACACACACACACACACACACACACACACACACATATGCATTTTTAAATATATATATAAATATATATATATATATATATATATATTATCACCACTGAAAGTCCAATTAATCAACAATGGCCAGAGTCACACACCTTTAAGTGTAGTATACTTGGTATAAAAGAGCCTCATTCTGGGCTGGGGATTTAGCTCAGTGGTTCTGCCACCTGCCTTTGAGCGCAAGTTCCTGAGTTTGATCCCCGGTACCAAAAAAAAAAAAAAAAGAGCCTCATTCAGTTTTGTTACTATAAAACATTGTATTATAAATTACAAATCCTCCAAAAATTATATTTGTATTTTTTGTCTTTCATTTACTTATGACCATTTCCTCAGTGTTCTGTTAATAATATGTTGGCATTTCTATCTTGTTTCACTATTCCTATTATCAATGATTACATTTCCTGGGATCTTTTACTTATTCAACTTAAGGGAAGTATAAAACAATAACAGCAAAAATAGAGCAAAAGAGTGCTTCTAGTTTTTTTCTCTCATGGCTGACCTGGTGGTGGCAGCAAGGGAGTGAGGCTCCATGACATGCACCAGGGGAATGCAGTAATTCAGTCTGATCCTTTTAAACTGAGTAGCTTGTACAGGTAGATAAATACAAAAACACAAGCAAAGCCGAGATCACATCACTGGGAAAGCAGATACTACTGAAGAGAGCTCCATACAAGCCAAAAAGTCTTTCCACTCTGATCAGTCTTCAACTCTCAATACACACAACACACACACATGTGCGTGTGTACACGCACATACCACAACACACATACACACACACACACAGAAACGTGAGAAAGCCAGGCAACAAAATACATCAAAAACTCCAAAGCTGATCTAATAGGTATTGATGGGGAGAAAATTAAAAACCAAATGGCTCAATTGTATGAAGTGATAGAAGAAACAAACAAACAAACCAGATCAATAAGGTGTTCAGGGAGATTAAACATGATATATCTTAACAGATAATGGATTTAACAAAATGGTCAATGAGTTTAAAGACGACACAAATAAAATACTAGCAGAGCTAACCCAACTGATACAAAATATAAATGACAAGTTTATCAGGGAATTAGAGTCCATAAGGAGTACCAAACAGAAATCCAAAAGATAAAAAAATTCTACTGAAAGTATGGGCAGCAGAAGTGACAAATGTGAGAAAAGAGTGTCAGAACAAGAAGAAGGGGCTGACACAGATAACTATATAATCAGGGATATCTTAAAAACAAGAAATGGAAAACGGATCAGATAGCTGCTAGATAACACAAATAAGACTGAGAATAATTATAATTAGAGAAAAATGAGAAGATGGCATGGATGGCATAAAAAATCTATTTAAAGAAATCATACCAGAAACTTTCCAAGTATGGGTAAAAATTCAACATACAGTTAAGTGAGACATATACAGCCCCAAATGGCCATGATTAGAAAAGAACTTCTCCCTTGACTAAAAATCATAGGATGGAGAACAATATTCCATAAATAAGCAGGAATGGCAATCCTATATTCAGACAATGTAGACTTCAAGGCAAAAGTACTCAGAACAATTTTTAAAACATTACTCTTTTTATTAGCACATATTTGTCGTACATATTGATCACGTTCATCGTGAGAAATTTGTATCTGTACATAATACATCTCAATTCTTTTTTTTCTCATTCTCCTCCTCACCCTTCAACCTTTCTTTCCCTCCCCATTTACACAAGCTTTGTTTCTTTTTTTTTCCTCCTTCCATTCTCTTTTTTCCTTTTCTTTTCCATCTCTTCCCACTCCCTGGTCCCTTGTTCCCTTGAACATGTTCTTCCTACTTCCCAATATCTATCCTACATTATTCTCCTCATTTATCCTTTGGGGTTTTCACACAAGAGAAACAATACAATATTTAAACTTGTGTGTCTGATTTATTTCAGTTAAGATTATAGTTTCTAGGTGCATCCATATTTCACTTAAGATTATAGTTTTGAGATACATCCATTTTCCTACAAATGATTCAAATTTATCCTTCATTATGAAAGAGTAGTATGCCATTGTATATTTAATACCATATTTTCTTTATTCAACTTTTGATGGATATGTGGGCTGTTTCCAAGGTTTAGCTATTATAAATTGTGTTGCTAGAAACATGAGTATGCATATATCACTATGGTATGATGCTTTTAACTCTTTTGGTAAGATACCTAGAAGGGAAACAGCTGGGTCAAATAAAACCTCTAGTTCTAGTTTTTTGAGGATTCCCCCTTCTGATCTCTACAGTGGTTGTAACAGTTTACACTTTAACCAGCAAAGGAGAATGGTTCTTTGTTCTCCACAGCCTTGCCAGCATTTGTCATTAGTTGATTTCTTGATGATAGTTATTATTTCTCGAGTGAGATGGAATTTCAGTGTTTTTTAAATTTGTATTTCTTGAATGACCAATGATGTTTACAATTTTTGCATATATTTATTTGCTGTTTGTATTTCTTCATCTGAGAAGTGTCTATTCATTTCAGATGCCCAATTTTTGGACTGAGTTTTAAAGTTGGGAGGTCTAATTTTTAAAAATTATTTCTATATTTTAGATATTGGTTCTTTGAGGAGTAGCTGGTAACATTTTTTTTCTCATTCTGTGAGTTGTCTCTTCTCTCTGTTGGTGGTTTCTTTTGCTGGGCAGAAATGTTTTAATTTCATGTCATTCCCAGGTGTTGATTCTTTGTAATATTTCCTGTGCGATCACGGTTTTGTTCATAAAGTCTTTGCCTACACCTATGTCTTCAAGAATTTTACCTATTTTATCTTCCAGCAGATTCCAGACCTATTTTATTCTTCCTGCAGATTGATTTTCTGTTTTTATATTTTAGATCTTTGATCCATATTGATTTTAGTTTAATGCATGGTGAGTGATATGAGTCTAGGTTCAGTTGTCAGCATGTGGAAAGCCAGTTTTATCAGCACCATTTATTAAAGAGGCTATCTTTCTTCCAGTGAGAGTATTTGGCCCCTTTGTCAAAGATAAGGTAGTTGAGTGTGCTTGGAGTTGTTTCTATATCTTCGGCTTTGTATTGATCCTTGCTTGCTTGTGGGTTGTTGTTTTTTTTTTTTGCCAATATACATATACTATTTTTTATCACAATAGCTTTGTTGTATATCTTCAAATTGGGGGTCCTGATACTCCTTGCCTTGCCTTTGTTGTCCAGAATAGCTTTTGCTATTCTAGGTCTTTTCTGGTTCCAAATGGATTTTAGGATTGTTCTAATTCTATGGTATTTTTATTTGAATTGCATTAAATGTGTATAACAATTTTTGAAGTATGGACATTTTCACTATATTGGCTCTGTCTATCCAAGAACAGGGAATATCTTTCCATTTTCTGATATCATCTTTGATCTCCTTTTTCAGAGTATTGTAGATTGCAATGTATAGATCTTTTACTTTCTTTATTAGATTGATTCCTAATTTTTTCATTTTTCTTGATTCTATTGTGAAAGGTATGGTTTGCCTAATTTCTCTCCAAGTGAGTTTGCTATTTGTGTACAGGAATACTATTGATTTTTGAGTGTTGACTTTGTATCCTGCTACACTGCCAAATTTGGTTATTAAATTTAGGAGTCTTTTAGTGGAGGTTTTGGGGTCTTCTGTGTAGAGTATCATGTCATCACCAAATAATGATAATTTAACTTTTTCTTTCACTATCCAGATTCCTTTTACTTATTTCTCTCATCTAATTGCTCTAGCTTATGTTTCCAGAACTATATTGAACAAGAATGGTGGTGGTGGGCATCCTTGTCTTATTCCTGATTTTGGAGTGAAAGCTTTCAGTTTTTGACCATTTAGCATGATGTTGGTTGTTGGTTTGTAATAGATGGCTTTTATCAGATTGAGATAAAGCCCATCTATTCTAGTTTTCTGTAGGTTTTTTTTTTTAATCATGAATGGATGTTGGACTTTGTCAGTTGCCTTTTTGTGTGTCTACTGAGATGATCATGTGGTTTTTGTCTTTGGTTCTGTTAATGCGGTATATTGCACTTATTGATTTGCATATGTTGTACCATCACTGAGATGAATCCTACTTGATCATGGTGTATAATCATGGTGTATAATTGATGATTTGCTGCATACTATTTGCCAGTATATTGTTCACGATTTTTGTGTCAATGTTCATTAAAGAGATTGGTTTGTAGTTTTCTTTTTTGGTTAAATCCTTGTCTGGTTTTGGGACTAGGGTAATGCTAGCTTCCAGGAATGAGTATAGCACTACTCCTTTCCTTTTAATTTCATTGATGAGTTTAAGGATTACTGTCATTAGATCTTCCTTGAAATTCTTAAGAATTTAGCAGTGAATCCATCAAGTGTTGAGCTTTTCTTAGTTGGTAGGTTTTATATTATTGCATGAATTTCATTGCCTTTATTGGATTGTTTGGAATTTTAATATTTTCTTGATTCAGTTTTGGTAATTCATATGCATCTAGAAATCTTTCCATTTTTGCTAGATTCTCCAATTTATTGGAATATGGGTTCCCCCACACCATTTCTCCTTTATTATTTAAATTATTTATATTTTGGGTCTCTCATTTTAGAAAAACCATGCAATATTTAACCTTCTATGTCTGATTTATTTCACATAACATTATGGTCTCAAGATTCATCCATTTTCCTACAAATGATTCAACTGTATCCTTCTTGATGGCTGAGTAGTACTCCATTATTCTTTATCCATTCATCTGTTGATGGACATATAGACCACTTCTAAAATTTAGCTATTATGAGTTGTGCTGCTATAAACATGGGTGTGCATTTATCACTGTGATATTATGACTTTAACTCTTTGGGGAGATATCCAGAAGTGGTATAGTTAGATCAAATTGAATTTCTAGTTTTAGTTTTCTAAGGAATCTCCACACTGATTTCCATAGCAGAATACAGGTTTTTGAAGTAGTTACTTATAATCCTCTGGATTTCAGAGGTGTCTATTGTGATTTAGCCTTTTTCATTTCTAATTACATTGATGGTCATTCACAGCTATAAACCTTCCCCCTAGGAAAGCTTCCATTGTGTCCCATAGGCTCTGATATTTTTTACTGGCATTATCATTTTATTCTAGGACCTGTTTAATTTATTCCTTGATTTCTTCTGACTTATATTGATTATTCAATACTGCATTATTTAATTTCCTTGAGTTTGCATAATTTCTGTGGTTCATTTTGCCTTTGATTTTTAGTATAAAAATTCTAAATAGCCCAATATCATTCAACGAAATTGAAGAAGTAATGAAAAACTACCAACAAAGAAAAGCCCAGGTCATGATGGATCCACTGCTGAATCATGATCAACTTGACTTCAATCCAGGGATGCAAGGATGGTTTAACATATGTCAATCACTAAATGTAGTACTTTACATAAACAGAAGCGAGGACAAAAACCACACTGTCATCTCAATAGATGCAGGAGAAAAACTTTGACAAATACAACATCCTTTTTTTTTTTTTTGGTATTGGGGATCAAACTCAGGACCTTGTGCTTGTCAGGCAGGTGCAGTGCCACTGAACTACACCCCCAGACCCCAACATCCATTTTTTTTTTTTGGTACTGGGGATCGAACTCAGGTCCTTGCACTTGCACAGCAGGTGGCAAAACCACTGAGCTAAATCCCTGGCCCCAACATCCATTTTTGATAAAAAGCCTTGTAGAAAAATAGGCAAAGGAGTATCTTATCTCAATCTGATAAAAGCCTTTTGTGACAAATCTGCCAATATCATATTACATGAGGAAAAACAGAAAGTTTTCCCCTAAAATCAAGAACAAGAAAAGGTTGTCCACTCTCACCAATCCTGTTCAATAAAATACTCAAAACGTTAGCCAGAACTATCAGAGAACAGAAAGAAATAAAACAGATATATAAACAGGAAAGAAAAAGTTGAACTATTCTTATTTGTTGACAACATGATCCTGTACATGCAAGAACCCCAAAATTTCACCCAAACACTCCAGGAACTAATACATAGATTCACCAAAGTAGCAGGATACAAAATCAACATACAAACTCAATGACATTCCTATACATCAACAATGTACACACATTTAAAAAATCAAGAAAACAATACCATTCATAATTGTTTCAAAAATTAAATACCTATATGTTATCCAATGAAGTAAAAGACATCTACAATAAAAACTGTAGTACTCTGAAAAAAGACTGATGAGGACACTAGAAAATGGAAATAAATCTGCAGTCCCTGGATAGCTAGAACAAGTATTGTCAAAATGGCTATATTACCAAAACTGATATAAGATTTAATGCACTCCAAATCAAAATACCAATAGCATTCTTCACAGAACTAGAAAAAACAAGCATAAATTTACATGTCATCAAAAGAGATCCAGCACAGTAAAAAAATCTGGAGCAACAAAAGCAAAGGATCACAATCCCAAGTGATGCTAAATTATAATTCTACAGTGATAAAAACAATATGATTCTGGCACAAAAATAGACATGTGACTCAATGGAACAGAATAGAGAATGCAGAAACAATCCCAAGCTCACTCAGACATTTGACCTTTGACAAAGGGGCCAGAAACATATGCTGGAGTAAAGATAGCCTCTTTAGTAAATGGTGCTAGACAAATTGGCTATCCATATGTAGATTGAATCTAGACATATCTCTCACAATGTACTAAGATAAAAATGGATCAAAGTAGGGTCACTTTAAAACAGGAACACATAATCTGATGGAAGATAAAATAAGTAAAATTCTTGAAGCCATAGGCATACACAAGGGCTTTCTGAACAGAATCCCAATTGCACAAGATATAACACAAAGAATCAACAAATGGGATTATATTAAATTAAAAAGCTTTTGCAGGGCCAGGGATTTAGCTCAGTGGTGCTATGCCTGCCTCACAAGCACAAGGTTCTGCGTTTGATAGCCTGGTACTAAAAACAAACAAACAAACAAACAATAAAAGCAACATTTTGCATAAAAAGGAAACAACCAAAAGAATGAAAAAACAATGCACAGAATGGGAAAATATTTTGCAAGCTACTCTTTGGACAGAGTTCTAATCTCTAGAATATATGAAGGACTCAAAAAAAATTAGACACCCCCAAATAAAAAACTGAATAAAAAATGAGCAATTGAAATAAATAGACACTTTTCAAGAAGAAACACAAATGACCAATAATGCAAATGCCCAGTAATACATGAAACATCTTTGGACATTAGAGAAATGAAAATTTTAAAAGTCTGAGATTCCATCTTGTTCTAAAAAGAATGACTATCATCAAGAACTACAAGCAAACAAACAAACAAATGCTGGTCAGGCTGTGGAGAAAAAGAAAATCTTCTACATTGTTGGTGAGAGCATGAACTAGTACACCCACTATGGAAATCAGTAAGGATATTGTTCAAGAAACTAAAATTAGAAACTCATTTGACCCAACTATTCCTATTCTACATATTTTCCTGAAAGAGTTAAGGCCATCGACATCATATTATAGTTATATATGCATACCCATATTTATAGCAGCATAGCTTATAATAACTAAATCATGAAAGTGACCTATCCATTAACAGATTTATGGATTTAAAAAACGTTGTATGCATACAGAGTGATGTACTATTCAGCTGCTGGGAATGTGGCTCCCACCTGCCTGGCAAGCGCAAGGTCCTGAGTTCGATAGCTGGTACCGGAAAAAAAAGGCTTTGTACTACTCAGCCATAATGAAGCATAAAATTGAATCATTGTAGGAAAATGGTTGCACCTTGAGACCATAAATACTTAGTGAAATAAACCAGTCACAGAAATTTAAATACTGCATGGTTTCACTTATATGAGAAATCCAAAGTATAAATAAAGAACAAAATTAAAATTAGATAATAAGAAAAAGCCAGAGGGACAAGGATCTAGCGATGGGGTGGGGGAAGTGAAGGGAGGGGAGGGGAAGGGGAAGTAAAGAGGATTCAGATGTGATTATGTGTGTGTACCAATTCCCTGTGGTAAATGTATTCATTCCGTATGGCAAATATGTACTAATAAAAAACAGATGACTTCTAAAAGACAACCCCCAATCAAGAGTTAGCAATGTAGAGACATTCAATAATCCTTAAAAACCTTTTCTTTTCTATTTCCCAAAGTCACGGTCACCTTCTGGTATAGGGAACCATCTTTCAGAGGCTATTTCCTACAGACTGCAACCCTATGATTTCCTTCCAGTCATGGAGCACGTCCTTCACTTGGTTTCTCCTCTTTCATAGATTCATCTTTACTTATTATCTTAGTTTTGGTTCCCATAGAAGCAGATCCTGAGATAAGAATATACAGACAAGTAGTTTATTTGGGAGGTAATCTCAGGAAATACTGGCAAAGGAAGTAAGACTAGGAAGGGAACTCAATCAATGAAGGCTGTGTTTCACTCTTAACATGTTAGTACTATGGACAAATGAAGACTAATCCCTTTGGGGAATTCTGGGTACAGGTGTAGAACCTATGCCCCTGATCTACTTAACTAAAGAAGTAAAGGTGCAGAAGTATTTATACAACAGCTTTTATCAGTCATTAGTTAAGGGCTGGTCTTGGGAAGCGTTGCATTTCCGTACACCTTACACACACAACTGAAGCTCTAGTTAATAAAGAAAGTCATGAGGCAAGGTAGTCTGGCTGCTGGTAGTTGGTAAGGCCCAAGGAGAAATGGTCAGGACAATATCTGCTCTACTAGTATCTGAGACCACAATCTAGTACAATAAGACCCATTAGATAAATCCAGGACCTACAAAATAAGGAAGAACAGTAAAAGCTCTGGAGGCACACCTTTGAATTTCAAAACCTAGGATCTTAACTACTCTGAGGCTCAGAATTCCATGAAGGATATTTGTAGGGATTAAATAACATAATCCATGCAAAAGTACTGTCTTCAGTATTTTGACTGGTATGTAGTGCATATTCCCTAAAATGCTAGTTATTAATATTATTAATGCTTCGTCACCTTGCAGAAACATAAAGATGAAGAGCATGTAAAATTTTTGATTGGCCAGATTACCCAGCCAGGAGTCAGAAGTTCTAGTCTGGTTACTGGTGCACTTTTTATACTGGTGCCAGTGAGCAGAACAGATAAAAACTGTGGGTCTTGGGCCGGGGATTTAGCTCAGTGGTTCTGGCGCCTGCCTTGCAAGCCCAAGGTCCCGAGTTCAATCCCCGGTACCAAAAAAAAAAAAAAGAAAAGAAAACCCCACAAACTGTGGGTCTCAGTTCAAGTAGTCTTGAAGACATGGCCAGATGGAGCCCTGGATTAGCCTCAGTGAGGGAGAGAGTGGCCTCAAGCTGCATGGGGTAGAGCCCAGAAGAGTAGATAGATTTTCCAATAAAGGATTACGTTCCTGGGGCCAACTTGCCCTCTCCATACTATTTTCCTTCCCAAGAACTCAGTCTTTAATTTTGTTTTATGTTTATGAGAAAAAGTTAGGAAGGAAAATAACCAGTACTTATGCTTCTCCATAACGAGTTCTAACACAAAAACATAACTGCGCTTGCAATAAGCAAGTATTTTTGGAATTCCTTAGTTCAAACGAAATTACATGGTTCACATGCTCAAGGCATTTTTTTCTGTTTTTCCTTCACAGTCAGTGAAGACAAGACTTTTGGAAAAACTCAAGGTTTCATTAAAGCTCAACCATGCAGGATACAAAAACCGGGTGGGTGTTTTTGGTTTTTGCTTTGTTGTTAAACATCTCAATTTAACAGACAGCAAGAACAGATTTGGAGTCAGGCTGCATGGGCACGAAGAGCTCCGTGATGCCACATAAAACCACAACAAAAGGAAACTTGGAAAAGAAAATTTATCATATTTTCCAAAGAGCAGAAAACACTAATTTTTCAATTATTAAGAAAGTGCCTGAACTAAACATAGGATAAGTGTATTTCCGTACGACGTAGTACTTTTCTAAATCAATCACTGATCGTGAAGATTATAAATAAAGTCTAATTTTAAAAAACTTTAGCCATTAATATTTATAGACTCTTAATAAAAATAGTTTCCTTTCTTAACAAAAATAAACACTCAAAATTGGCACTGGAAGGCAAATCTCCACATAAGGAAGAATAGCTGGGTCTGTCATTTCCCTAGATTTGTCTGCCCTTGACCTGGAGTGAAAACCAGAATTTTTCTCTTTGGTACTGGTCTAAACTCAGTAGACTGATCTCTTTTTTTCAATTTTTATTTTTTATTAGTACATTTGTAGTACATGATGAACACAGTCTTCATGGGGAGTTGGTACATGTATATAACACATCTCAATTCTTTTTTCATCCCCTTCCCTTGCCTCCCCACCCCTCTCCATTTCTTGGTCCCCTTCCCATTTGCAAAGATCTCCCTATTTCCTATTCTCTAGGAAAAAATAACAATTTTAAGTTATTACTTTCTAATTTGTTACATTATGAAACTAGACATCTACTTACTGATATGATTTAAAACATTGGAATTTTGTTTCATTGTAATTGCTCAAAAATAAGTGCATTACCAAAGACTTACTTTTTTCTTAAAATAATTGTAAATCTAATGCTACACATTAGTAATGGATTTAGCCCCCTCCTTGAATGAGTAGCCAACAATAAAGAAATGAAGTTTAGGAAATTTTTCTCTTCTGTCAATGTTTTCTTTTATTTCACGATTAGTAGTCACAGAATAGCTATGGATTATGGTTACCAAACTGGTATCACATTTTTACAAAACAATGAGAACTTGGCCTTAGCTCAAAGCCAGCAATTCACATTTAAATAAAACAAATATTTGGATGTTGTGCTCAAATTTAGGTAAGATTATATTACACTGATTCTAGAGGAAGTCAGACCTAAGATCACGTCTATTTGCAATGGAATGTGGAATTTCCTTTGGAGGATAATAAGTACAACTGTTATTTCAGAGCATCTGAAGCCCTTGTATGTGGTATTAGGTACAAGGACAAAAGTCAGGAATATCCCTTGGAGAGGAGGAATAGTCTGTATCCAGATCCAAATAATGACATGTATTCCTTGAAAAGAGTTTCAAGTGCAAAAGGATACTTTTTAAAAAGTTCTTTCTAGGTGAGAAGTCACTTCTTTGGAGCCCTTAGACTTCCCATGTGAAAACATCACATGGATCAACTGAGATATTTTGTGATTGATAGGAAGGTAGTAATGAAGAAATGGCCATTTTTTTTCTTACATTCAGGAGGTCTATGCAGGTCCATGACTGTGCCAACTCCTTTTGGATCTTCTGTTTCATTTTTTGCAACTCTTGGGTCAAGTGTGTATTTAACTCCATAATAAATGGTGAGTAGAGGGCTGGGGTATAGCTCAGTGGTAGAGCAACTGCCTAGTGTATGCAGGGCCCTGTCCCCCCAAAAACCAATAGAAGTTTAGAGGTGGTGAGAGACAAATACAGATTCCAGTCCACACTATGGGTTCTAGTTTGTCTTTGTTTCCCCACTTCACATCCTGACTGCCACTGTCCTGTGGACTTTAGCTGCAACACTGACAGAGAAGCAGCCTTACATACAGAGTAAAACCAGCTCTCACTATTACATAGTTAAATATCTGTAATAAAAATCCCTTATTATGTCTATTTGGCTTAGTGGTTCTGTTCTCAACAAGCCTTAATATATTTGGGTTGTTCTCAACTATTACAAAAAATGCTTTTGTGAATATTCATGTTTGGGTTTTCTGGAGCATTTATGCAAGAACTCCTTTATAATATATACCTGAAAGTACATGTTGCTGGATTATAAAACCTGCAAATGTTCAATTTTTTAAGATATTGCTAAATTGTATTTCAGGGTAGATAATCATACTGTACTATGATCCATGTATTTGAAAATACTTAATATAGTAATTTCTTAATTCTAGTCCATTTTAAGAGTAAATATAATTTCACATCATAATCTTTTTTGTTTTTTGGTACCAGGGGCCAAACTCAGGACCTTGCACTTGCGAGGCAGGTGGCGGAACCACTGAGCTAAATCCCTGGCCTTCATATCATAATCTTAACTTACATTTATATGATTGCCAAAGAAGTGGATAGTCTTTTCATATTTTTATTATTAATTCATGTCTTTTGCTGCAAAATAACCATTCATGCCCTTTACCCTTTTCTTTTTGTACTGGGAATTTTTCCTTTTTTTTTGGTACCAAGGATAGAACTCAGGACCTTGCGCTTGCAAGGCAGGCAGCAGCACCACTGAGCTAAGTCCCCAGCCCTGTACTGGGAATTGAACCCAGGGGCTTCATATTCAACCAGATCCCCAGCCCTTTTTAATTTTAAAATTTTGAGATAGTCTTATTAATTCACTAAACTGTCCAAGCTGGACTTTTGCAATCTTCCTGACTCAGCCTCCCAGAGTGCTGGGATTATAGGTAAGTTTTACCATGTCTGGCCCTTTACCCATTTTAGAAAATTATATTTTTTATTGCTATGTAATTTCCTTTCATGATTTGTGTGTGTGTGTGTGTGTGTGTGTGTGTGTGTGGTGTGTGATACTAGGGATTGAAGCCAGGAAGTACTGAACTATATCCCCACCCCTTTTTAAATTTTATCTTGAGACAAGGTCTTGGTAAGTTTCCCAGGCTTGTCTTAAAACTTGCAATTCTCCTTAGCCTTCCAAGCAGCTGGGATTACATAGGAGTGTGCCACCATATCTGGCTCCCTTTACCCATTTTTCTGTGGCATTGTAGGTCAGTTAATAATTGATATATAGGAAAAAAATTTTATAAATATCCCAGAAACAAATTCTTGAGTTTTATGCAGTTATATGCTGCAGCTGTTTTCTATAGTCTCACCAGAGATTTTGTATATCTCTTCCTAATTCTGTATTTAGCAACACCATGTTGGTATCTTGGGATAAGACTTTCCACCATGAAAATCATCTCATCAAATAAACCATAGCTTTTTTTTACCCTTAGAAAACTGGGTTATAAATATTTACCAATATATCACTAATTACATATGTTGCAAATATCTACTACTGGTTTGTGGCTTGCCTTCAAATTCTTTTGTGGAGTCTTTTGAAGAATATAAACTTGTAATTTTAATATAGTCAAACTTGTCAGTCTTTTTAGTTTTAGATAGGTTGTTTTTGTTTTTGGTGTGTGTCTGTGTGTGTGTGTGTGTGCGCGCGCGCGCTCTTCTCTACCTCATGGCATAAAGTCATTACCCTATAATCTCTTCCAGTTATTTAAAATATGAGTTTTTACATCAAAGCCTTGAGTACATCTAGAATTGACTTTTTAAGGCAAGAATATGATTTCATATTTTACATGTTGTCCCAGCACCATTTATGAACTAGTCCTTCTTTTCAAGAAAAATTTACAATACCACCTCTGTTACATAATACATCCATATATATGTGGATCTTTTCCCAGAATATCTATTATCCATTAATCTATTTGTCTATTTAAGCATCAGGATCACATTCTCTTCATTTTTATAACTTTATAGTTAAAGTCTTCAAATATGCTGGGGCAAAATCTTTTACTGTATCCTTCAAGAGTCTTTGTTATATTTTTGATATTTGTTCATGCATAAGCGTTTCAGAATCAGCTTGTCATTTTTGAGGGAAAATGCAGGGAATTTAGAATTAAATTACTTTGAATCTATAGATCAAGTTGGGAAGAACTTCTAACTTTATAGTAGAAAGTCTTCCTATTGAACATTCTTTTCTTTATCTCTATAATAAATCTTTGGTATTTATAAAATAGTTTTAGAATGTGTTCTATGAAGATCTTACATAACTTCATTAGATATTCTAACTTATACTTTTCTGTTATGATAATTTTTAAAATTATATCTTCTATTTCTAGCTGATGCTTAGAAATACTACATATTTCCCTATGTAGGGTCTTCTATTAAGCCATATTGTTAAGGTGTCTGTTATCATTTAATAATTTGCCTGTAGATTCTTTGGGACTTATGATGTCAACAATTTTACATTTATAATATTTATCAATCCCCAATACTGCAATACATATATTTGTCCCATAGTCTTGCACAATTATATTTTAAGAATACTCCTATCATTATCTTTTCTTTTCTTCTTTTCCTTGCTTTAATACACTTGTTAAAAAAATCCAGACTAATGTTGAATAGACATAAGTAGGGCTTATTTTTCCTACTCCTGATTTTATACAGTCTGGTTCTGATTATTTCTGTACCCCTTGAGATTATCATACTTTTCCCTTTAATCTGTTAATGTGGTGAATTATATTTCAATATTTCCTAATGTTTAAGTAACTGCCCTTGCATTTCTGGACAAACTCATGATATACTATTAAAATAAAATCCTGGACCTGTTTTATTGTTATTTTATTTTATTTTTGCAGGTATATTTATGATTAAGATTGGCCCAAATTATTGTACTCTGTTCTTTGGTTTTGATATCAAAGATACATTAATCTCATAGAATGAATTGTATCAGTCCCCCTTTTCTGTATTTGAGGTAGTTATAAAGATTGGAATGATCTCCTCTTTAAAACCTTTGTATAAGTCATTTTGTGAAAATATCAGAACTAAACATTTTGTTTTTGGAAGATTTTTAAATTTTGATCGCCTTTATTTAGTGGTTATAAGAAAATTCCAGTTCTCTACTTTCTTCCGGTTCTCTATTTTTAAGTTAGCTTTGGTAACTTGTATTTATCTATGAATTTGCTCATTTCATTTAAGTTTTCAAATATTTGGCCTACATTGATTTAAAGTCTCTCATTTAAAAAATGTTTGCCTTGTCTTTATGTTCCTTTTAAATATAATACTGTTGTTTATGCTTTATATTTTTCTTGCTTAATCTCATCAAATTTCTCTTCTTATATAAGAAAATTATTTAATTTTGTGAATTCTTATCTACATTTTTGTAGATTTTTGTAGATGACTTCCTCTGTTTTGATTTTTTAAAAAATGTTTACCCTAATTTCTTAAGTGGAACACATAGCTTATTAATTCTCAACCTTTTTGCTTCTTTAAATTAAGCATTTAAATTAATAAATTCCTGTAACTCCAGCACTTGGGAGGCTGAGGCAGGAGGATCACTGTGAGTTCAAGGCCAGCCTAGACTAAATGGTGAGTTTAAGGCTAGCCAAACTACATAGCAAAACCCTGTCTCAAAAATAACCCCCCAAAATTAAATTCATAAATTGTCCTTGAAGAATTATTTTAATTAGTGTTCCCCAGCCTTTTTGGCATTAGGGATTAGTTTCATGGAAGACAATATTTTCATGGCTGGGGATGAGAGGAGGTGGTTTGGGGATGATTCAATTATATTACATTTATCATGCACTTTATTTCTATTATTATTACATTATAATATGTAATGAAATAATTATTAACTCACAATAATTCAAAATCTTGCTTTCCTACAACTAGATAGTCCCATCTAGGAGTGATGGGAGACAATGACACCCAAACTGTGTTGCTTATGTCCAGTCTACTTCATAATTTCATTTTGGTTGCTGTCACTGAAAGCATGTTTTTCAGTGCTTTTGTGGAAATTTCAGGATTTTCTGCCTTGACTTTAATCCAGAATATATAGATTTAAAGTTGTCTCAGAAATACTTTCAAGGTCACCATCATTTGTGATCTCAATCAGTTGATCCTCTTCTAGCATAGACAAAATCGATTCACCTGGCTAATTAAAAAATGGGTTGCAGAACCATTTCTTCCCAGTTCAGGGGTAGTTTGTGATTGGGAAGTATTGCTAACTCTTGAAAACTTAGATAGGTGATCAATCATGCACCAGCTGGGAGAAAGAAGACCTTGGGTCATTCTCTTTCAAAATCTCTGCTAATGTTTGAAATATGCCAAAAATCCTAGTGTTTACTCATTGTTCTCATCATTCTAGTTTGGCTTTGAATGCACCCACTTTATCTGCTGACATGGATACAGTTGTCATTCTTTTTTATTTTTGGCTGAAAACTATATATTAATTACAATTAAGTCACAAAATAACACAGGCTTTTAATCCTGCAAGCACTCAGTGTGATAAATTGAGTTTGTTGAGCAAGTTGAATATGTCATGTGAGTAGACAAGTTTTACAACCCATTCTGTGTCACTGAAATGTGCTGCCAGGGGTGACAATTTTTCTAAAAGAAATCCTAGGAACAGCTCTCATAAACTCAAAAAATCTGGCCAATTATCTACCTTTAGAAAGCCATCCCATTTCTGTGCATTAAAAAAGTGTGGGTGTTGTGAGTCAATCTCCTCATAGAGTTTTGTAAACAGACATGTGTTAAGAGCATATACTTTAATGTCATTGACAATTTTAATATGTCCTACAAAACATTAAGTTCAGGAGACATTTTTTTGGATGACATAGTGCATAGACTCACATTTAGGAGTGACAACTTTGACCCAAGAAGTGAAAACAGAAAGCTGGCAGCTACTCTATGTATATACCAAAACAAAATGGCCAATTCAGTTTTCCTGTCATTACTCAAAGACCTGAGTAGTTCTGCAGCTGTGTGGTGGTTGGCAACAAAAGTGCACATGGCATATCCTTATGCACATCCTCCTGAAAATATACTGCACAAAAACAAGCACCGTCACTTGTCAATGTGAATAGATATGTCAACCTGGATTTTGTACATTGGTGACTCATTAATCCTCTCTAACAATTGTGTCTCAATACCCTCTACTATTTCATCAATTTGTCTAGTTATGGTGCTAATTGAAAGAGGAACATTGGCTACCTTTGGAACTTCAGCCTCTCCTAATATTTCACGACAAATGTCCCTAGCAGCAGACAAGATCAACTCTTCACAAGTACTAAAGGGCTTGTTAGCTTTAGTAACACAGCCACTAAGAATAATGCTCTCAGTCCAGACACATTTCATAAATGGTCTTCAATAATTGCTTTTGTTCTTTGTGTTCACATATTTTTTCTATTTTTAAATATTTTTTAGTATATGTTTGCATGTACTAATGAGTATATTGCAATGAGTATATTCATTGTGAGGAGTTGGTATATGTACATAATCATTTTCATTCTTTTTATGTCTCCTTCCCCTGTATTCTTTCCCACTTGCATTTTCCCTCCCCTCCCACCTCCCTCTCTGTCCAATTTTCTTTTTCCTATTTTGCTCTTTATTTATAGTTGAGGTTTCTTATATAAGAGGAACCATGTTCTATTTAAGCTTGTATATCTGATTTATTTTACTTAACATTATGGTTTTAAGGTACATTCCTTTTCTTACAAATGACTCAAGTTTCTTCTTCTTTATGACAGAGTAGTACTTCATTGTGTATATGAACACATTTTCTTTATCCACTCATTTGTTGATGGACATGTAGACCACTTCTAATACTTACTTATTGTGAATTGTGCTGTTATAAATATGGGTATGCATGTATCATTGTAATATAATGACTTTAACTCTTTTGGGAGTATACCTAGGAAGTACATAGTTGGGTTAAATAGAATCTCTTCTTTTAGTTTTTTTGAGGCAGCTCCTGACTGATTTCCATGTTTCTATTAGTTTCTTTTCTCACTAACAGTAAAAAATTGCCTCCTGGGCCGGGGATTTAGCTCAGTGGTTCTGCTGCCTGCCCCACAAGTGCTAGGACCTGAGTTAGATCCCTGGTACCAAAAAAAAAAATTGCCTCCTTTTCCCCACAGCCTTATTATCTGATTTATTGATGATAGCCTTTCTTTCTGGAATAAAATAGAATCTCAGTGTTATTTTAATTTGCATTTCTCTAATGACCATGATGTTGAACATTTTTCATGTGCTTTTTGGCTATTTGTCCGTCTCCTGAAGTGTCTATTCATTTCAGTTGCTCATTTTTTGACTAGGTCTTTTATTCTGGGGGGGGGGTCTAACTTTTTTTGAGTTCTTTGTATATTCTACATATTAGTCCTAGCTGGTCATGATAGCTCATACCTGTAATCACAGCATTCAGGAGGCTGAGGCAGGAGGAATACCATGAGTTCAAGGCTAGCCTGTGCTACACAGTGAGTTCAAGGCCAGCCTGAACTTCATAGTAAAACCTTGTCTATAAAAACCCCCACCGTACTAGTTCCCTGTCTGAGGAATAGCTGACAAAAGATTTTCCCATTCTGTAGGTTGTCTCTTTCCTGTGCAGGTTATTTCCTTTGCTGTGCAGTAACTTTTTAATTTGATATAATCCCATTTGTTGATTCTTGATGTCATATCTTGTACAATCAGGGTTCTGTTCAGAAAGCCTTTGTCTATAGTTATATCTTCCAGAATTGTATGTATTTTATCTTCTAGCAGACTTAGTGTTTCTGTTTTAAAACAGACCTTTGATGAATTTTTATTTTACTTTAATACATGGTGAGAAAAAAATGGTCTAGATTTAATCTTCTGCAAGTTGATAGCCACTTTTTCTAGCATCATTTATTAAAAAGGCTGTCTTATCTCCAGTTTAAGTTTTTGGTTCCTTTGTCAAAGATCAGATGGCTGAATGTGCTTGGAGTTGTTTCTGCACTCTTTATTCTGTTAATTCTGTTATGTTGATTTTTGTTTGTTTGTTTGGGTTTGGTTTTTTTTTTTGCCAATAGCATCCTATTTTTAATCACTGAAGCTTTGTAGTATAATTTGAAGTCTAGATTAGTGATGCCTCTTGCTTTGCTCTTGTTGCCCAGGATTGCTTTTACTATTCTGGATCTTTTCCAGTTTCATATGGATTTTATGATTGTTTTCTCTAGTTCTGTGAAAAATGCTATTGGTGTTTTGATTGGGATTGCATTAAATCTGTATGTCAGTTTTGGAAATACCAGCATTTTGACACTGGTTCTGCCTAATCAGGAATAGAGGATATCTTTCCATTTTCTGGTGTCTCCCTCAATCACTTTTTTTGGAGTATTGTAGTTTTCATTATAGAGGTCTTTCACTTCCTTGGTTAGATTAATTCCTAGGTATTTATTTTTTCCTGATGTTATTGGGAAAGGTAATGTTTCCCTAATTTCTTTCTCCATGACTTTATTATTAGTGCAAAAGAATGCTATTAATTTCTGTGTATTGACTTTGTATTCTGCTGTGCTTCTGAACTTAATTATTAATTCTTAATTCTTTTGGTGAAATCTTCTAGGTAGAGGATTGTGTCATCTATAAATAATGATAACTTGACATTTCCATATATTTTTTATTTATTTATTTCTCTAGCCTATGGCTCTGGCTAATACTTTGGAAAGTATATTAAGCAGTAGTGGCAATCACAGACATCTTTCACAGACATCTTGTCTTGTTCCTAATTTTATATGGAAAACTTTCAGCTTTGCCCCATTTATTATGATGTTGGTCATTAGTTTGTTATAAATGGCTTTTATCAGACAGAGATAAGGTCCTTCCATACCTATTTTCTTAACAATTTTTATCATGACTGTATGTTGGATTATGTCAAAGGCTTTTTCTGCATCTATTGAAATGATCATGTGATTTTTGTCCTTGCTTCTCTTTATGTGTTGAATTACATTTATTGATTTTTGTATGTTGAACTATCCTTGCATCCCTTGCATGTATCCTACTTAGTCATGTTGGATGATTTGTTGCATCATGTTTGCCAGTATCTTGTTACAGATTTTCACATCAGTGTTTATTAAACGCATTGTCTTGTAGTTCTCTTTTTTGGTTGGGTGCTGTCTTAGTTACTTTTCTCATTGCTGAGACAAAATACCTGACACCCAAGATTAAAGGAGAAAAGGTTTATTTCAGCTTACAGTTTGCAGAGGTTTCAGTCCATTGTAATCTGGCAAAGCAGGCATGAAGCAGAAGCAGCAAGCAGCAGCAAGCAGAAAGCATCCAGTCTACAAGCCTTGTGAGTGGTACCACCTACACCCAGGGTGGGGCTTCTGTCTTCAGTAAACCCATTCAGCCACACCCAGAACTATGCTAATTCCAATCAGTAAACTAATTTAGTGTCACACACCCTTAATCCCAGTATCACATATCCTAGATCCAGCCAGCTCTGAAAGGCCCAATCTATAAATGCTTATGGCTTTGGGGGAATACCTAGGTACAAGCCATAACATTCCAACCCTGGTCCCCAAAAGACCCATGAACATCCCTTTATGCAAAAGGCATAGTCCATCTCTAAGAGTTGCTAAAGTACTAACAGTTTCAGCATTGCTGAAAAGTCCAAGTCCAAAGTCACCTCTGGAATTTAGTCAAACTCTTAGCTGGAAGCCCCTGTACAAATGAAAAGAAAGTTAAACACTTCCAACATTCAATGGCGCAAGGTAAATATTCCCATTCCAAAAGGTACAAATAGGGTCCTAGAAAGGAATGGGACCAAAGCAGGTCCAAAATCCAGCAGGGCAAACTTTAAGTTCCATAGTTCCATGTCCAGCATCAGCTGCAATCTGTGGCAAGATGTAAACTCCAAAGGACTTAGGTGGCTCTGCTGCTACAGCACTACATGTGGTTGCAGCAATCTTAGTTTCTCTCTTAGACTAGCTTTGTTTACTCCTTGCAGATTTCCTCAATCTATCTACATTCCTGGACTCTTCAACCTTCTGTGGTCTCCATTGCACCTGAGGCTTCATACTCAAACTTCACACACTGCCCTCTCAGGGGCACACTGCTTGGCCTCCAAGGCCTTCTTCTGAAATCTGGATGGAAGCCTTCCTGACTCTACAACTCTTACATTCCACATGCACTTAAAACTAGCACCATGTGGATGACACCAAGGTCTGCTGACAGCTGGAGTAGTAGCCAGGCTCCTTTCTCTCTTGGCTGTAGTGGTTGAGTGTTTGGATTGTGAAGCACTATAAATCAAATCCTGAGGAAAAAATTTCCTAGGCCACCACCATTCTAGAACATAGCACCCTGGGGCTTTCTTCTCAAAGCAAAACCTTTCACCTTTGTAATTTTGAGGCTATAAAGTGCAGAGTACTGCTGGTTCTTCTGATGTACAAAGGCCATCTTTTCTATTGTCCTATTCCTTCTTGGCAACCATGTTCCCCTCTCTCCATTCTTTTCAGTCCACCACTGTACTGGAGTTTCCTTTCTGACCAAACTCAAAACTTTTAAAATTATTCTTCTGGGCCCTTTGCTCTTGACTCTCAACATATATCTGGTTAAAACCCTCCACAGTACTCATGCTACCACCAAAACATTAGGCAACCTTGAAATTTCTTCCACAAGATTAATTAGTCCATTGTCATTAATCTTGGTCTCAGGCAAAGTCTCTGAACATGAGCAAAATGCAGATAAATTTTCTGTTATAACATAACACTCATGGTCCGGTGTCCAACAGCCAATAGGGTCCTTCTTCCCAACAGAAGCCTCCTGCATCTGGTCTTTACTGACAGCATTTCCATCAGCATTCTAGCCTTCTGAGCTCTGACCAGAATCCTGCCTCAAGTTCATCTTACCAATACTCCAGGGCTGCTTCTTCTGCTGGCATCTCCATACCTTCCCAAATTCTTTCCACAAGCCAGTTCCAAAGCCTTCTTAACCACGTGGCTAGGTAGCATCACAGCAACAACTCCACTTTTCTGGCACCAAAATCTATCTTAGTTACTTTAGTCATTGCTGAGACAAAATATCCAACACCCAAGGTTAAAGGAGGAAAGATTTATTTCAGCTCAGTTTGTAGAGATTTCAGTCCATATTATGCTGCCTCCAAGGGAGGGTGGTATGGGAGAGGACTATTGCAAAGGCTAAAGAGTCCATGGCAAGGCAGGTAGAAGAGAGTGAAGCAGCAAGCCTGTCTTTCCCTTTTATCTCATCCAGATTACGAGCCTGTGGTGGCATCACCCACACCCCTGGAGTGGGGCTTCTGTGTTCAGTAAATCCCTTCAGCCACATCTAGAGCTATGCTAATTCCAATCAGTGGACTAATATAGTACCCCACACCCTTAATCCCAGCTCACACACCCTAGATCCAGCTAGCTCTGAAAAACCCCACCTACGAGCACACGAGGCTTTGGGAGAAGAACTAGATACAAGCCATAACAGGTGCTTCTCAGGTTTTGAAATCAGGTTAATACTAGCTTCCAAGAATGACTTTGGGAGTACTTCTTTCCTTTCTATTTCATTACAGAGTTTGAGAAGTATTGATGTTAGATCTTCCCTAACATTCTTTTAAATTTTTAGAATGAATCCATCAGGACCTAGGCTTTACTTTGTTGGTAGTTTTAAAATTACTTCTTTGAACTTGTTGCCTGGTAGTGGGTAATTCACAGTTTTTATCTTCTTGGTTCAGTTTTAGTAGTTCTTATATATTTAGCATTTATCTGTTTATTCTGAATTCTCTATTTTATTGGAATACAGGTTCTCAAAGTAGTTAATAATCTTCTGAATTTCAGCATAATTCATTGTGGTTTTGCCTTTTACATTTCTAACTTCTAATTGCATTGATTTTAGTCTTTCCTCTTTTTTTCTGTAAGATTGGCTAGGGGGTGTATCTATTTTGTTTATTCTTTCAATGGACCAGCTCTTCATTTCATTGATTCTTTGTTTTGTTTCTTTAGTCTCCATTTCATTAATATCTGCTCTGATCTTTATAATTTCCTTTCTTGTACTAAATTTGGATTTTTTTCTAGAACCTTGAGGTGTATTCTTAGCTTATTTATTTGGGTTCACTTTATTTTTCTAATGTGGGCATTCACAGCTATGAACTTGCCTTTTAGGATGGCTTCCATTGTGTCCCATAGATTCCTATATGTTGCACTGGCATTATCATTTGATTCTAAGAACTGTCTAATTTATTCCATGGCCCACTGATTTTTCAAGACGGTATTTTTACTTGGCATGTGTTTACATAATTTCTGTGGTTTCTTTTGCCACTGATTTCTATTTTTGTTGCACTATGATCTCATAATTTGTATGGGATAATTTTGATTCTTTTGCATTTACTTAAGCATGCTTTATTGGCTAGCATATGATGTATTTCAGAGAAAGTCCTATGTGTTGCTGAAAATGTGTATTCTGTTGCTCTTAGGTGGAAATATCTATTAAGTCCATTTGTTCAAAGTTTCTTGCAGCTCTGATATTTATTTGTTGGATTTTTTTCTCCAGTTGATCTATTTGTGACAGTGAACTATTTAGGTCCCCCATTATAATTGTGTTAGCATGTATATGATCTTTTTATGTCAAGTAGCAGGTCCTCTGTTAATGAAACATTTCAGTTGTTTTCCATCTTTTGCTTTTATGAGTAATACTACAGTGAGCATTCCTTCATAGGCATTATTGTCCACATGTGTGGATATATGTGTAGGATAAATTCCTGGGAGTGGAACTGCTGGGCCAAACAAAATGTATTTTGACACTTATTGCCAGATTATTCTTAAAAGTCATTATACAAATTTATATTCTCACCAATATAGGGAGTGCTCATTTTCCTCACAAAAATATACATTCAGATTGTTATAAACTGATAAGTTATAAACATTATCAGTAGTTACAAATTATAAAATGTTATAATTATAGTTATAAATTATAAACTGATAAGTTGTAGACAGTTCATAATTGTAGCAACAATTTCATATTAAATAATAAATATCATAGGACTTATTTTAAAAATATTCAGTCGTGGCCTGCGGATGTAGCTCAGTGGTAGAGCATCTGCCTAGCAAGTATGAGGCTCTGGGTTCAATTCCCAGTACTAGGAGAAAGAATCTTCAGGGATTCTAAGGCAGAAAAAATACTCTTGGGAATGAGGGGCAGGGAAATCTCAGGGGGGAGTCCTTAAGCAGACGTTAGAAGAGCAGGTAGACTATGACCACTGAGATGGAGGCAAGGGGCCAAGCTGAATGTGGCATGAGCTAGGGCACCAAGGGTAGAAAATTTCTTTAGAAGTAATCTGGTTTGTCTAAAGCACATTAAATATTTCCCAAGTAGTGAGGCAAATAAACTCAGTAGGCAGCAAGGAATCACTTAAACTAGGACTCCCAGCTCTGGCTGCCCATTACAACCACTGTGGCCCTTTAAAAAATGTCAATGCCAAACTTCTCCTCATACCAACTAAATCAGAATCTTCACTAGGACCTTTCTCCTTGAGGGTTATTTTGTTGCCAGGATTGAGAGTCAAGGTACTAAAGACAAATGGACAGGGGAGTGGTATTCACAAGTGAGTTTACAGAATATTTCATCCTACATTTCATGTGATTTACCTTTAACAGTTTGAAATTGTTGGAGGAAAAAACATAATTACTTAGTTCAAAATTTAAAAAATCAACAAACGTACCATGTCTTAAAATAATTACCTTTTAATTTTAGACAATAAGATCATTCACCAACGGTGCACAATTCACAGCAAAAACTATTCACTTAACAAGTGATTTGAGACAGAGGCAGCCTAACTTCTCCAGAGCTCCCCTACAGTGAGACAGTGCTCAGGACTCACAAAGCACTGCCTTGACACTAGGTGGAGCCATGGATTGAAATTAGGTGCTTCAAAGGTGAAGAGACATGGAAACCATACACTCTTATCCCTTGTTTATGTTTTAATTTTAAATTTCTTTTTTGTGTGTACAGAATTATCTACTTGTCACACAAGTTACATATTTATACAGTTTGAATGTACAAAGTAAAAAGCCTATACAGTTTGTGCAGTGGATAGTCTCTGTGTGCCTACTATATCCACTCTGCTATGGGGTCCAAGAGGCTCATCTGTAAGAATGCACAATATCATCTGTCCTCCAACTTATCAAAGGTCTGCTCACTGGGAAGCACTAGAAAGAGATCCAATGGCAAGAGGAGAATGGGATTAGTGTGCTTATTTCTCCACTTCTTTTGCTGGACTCTGGGTCTACAGTGGCTGTGTTCATCTAAGGAAGGCCGTGGCTTCTGTCTAGCGGCCCCTTTTACACCTACAGCTCTCTCTGGGTTTAGGTTCACTTACTTCCCTTGTTCCTTAGGGCTGAGGATTGTAGTGATTCCCCTTCGCAGCTTGCCCAATGGCAAAGGTGTTATCACCTTTTGCTGGGACCCTTAGTCCTGTCCACACCTTTAGAAATAATTCTGTTATCACACTCTTCTCAGTTTGATGCTTTTGGAGTATTACAGTGTTTCCTGTTGGTATTCTAACCGGTACAGACTCTCTCCTCACTTCTCTATTCTACATCCACCCATTTCTTCTCCCAAAGCAACTAATTCCTTAGGTTTTCTATATTTATGCACACACAAATATAAGGAACACATGTATTCCTTTTACCCTTATTTACGCAAACTATAGCTTATTGTACACCCAGTTCTGCACCATGGTTTGGTTTCCACATAAAACATCCTAGTGATCACTCTATAGCAATACATGAAAATCCTTCTCATTCTTTTAATGGCTTCATTTTATACCATTTCGTGGGAGGACAGTCACACCTTACACACCTTCCTAGAAACAGACATTTAGGTTATTTCCAGTCATTTGCTATTATAAATGTTGTTATAAGGAATAGCCTTTTATAGAGGTCATTTCACTTTATTTTATGTATGAGCAAAATGAAAGAGAAAGAGATTAAATTGCCTGAAGTTAATTCTTGGCAAGATCCATATCACGAAAGTGAGTCATAGTCATAAATTAGTTGCCTCAGTCAGTTTGTCCTATTGTCTCCTCATGATTCTTATCTCAGGTAGGGTGAACTGAGTGGGTTGCACTAAGGAGAAGCTGGTAACACTATGGGCTATTATCCTGGCAGAGCTCCAGACAGTGATGCAGCAGAGGAGAGTGAAGAGTGGCAGAAACCTACAGAGAGCCATGGAGACCTACAAAAGCCTATAAAGACCAGTAGAGACATGGAGGAGTCTTAAAGAGGCAGTGGAAACTGCTGGAAGAGCTCCTAAAAGCTTCCAAAGGGGCTGTGAGCCCTGGCTGCTGAGAAGCTGATAGAGTAGCTGGGAGCTCCTAGGAGGTATAATACTAAAAGTGGTAACACTAATTGCTAGGAGGCACTGGTACTCAAAGCTCAGAACTGTAATATTAAGGGCCACAAGCCACTGGCACTCAAAGTCCAAAGCAGCTTATATCAAGGGAGTTGCACTTTGCCAATAAGTGATTTCTTTCTTTCTTTCTTTTTTCTGGTACTGGAGATCGAACTCAGGATCTTGCACTTGTGAGTCTGGCGCCGGAACCACTGAGCTAAATCCCTGGTGCCAATAAGTGATTTCTAACTGAATTGGGCAAAAGAACCACCAGCCAATAGGTGATGTTATCATGAACACTATAAATCAAGGTACAGTATCCTTATCTGTAAAATGTGGAAGTGAAGTCAAATTTCTATTGAAGCCCTACAAACTCCCAAGGTTTCATGTTGCCTTATAAAACTACAGAAAAGTTAATACGATGACTTGAAGGTTTCTTTCTTTGCTTTAATAATGTTGGTCAGTCTCTCAGTAGAGAAATGAAAGCTGATAAGGTTTATCCAAGTCACCAAGTAGATTAGTTTTTATAATTCATGATCATTTCCCTAAACCCCTGTAGATAAAACATGCAGTCAGCAGTAAAACTGAGGCAAAAAAATTCTGTATTGAGAATACATGACCTGACTTTGAGGTAGACCACGTGAAATTAATAAGTGAGTTTCTCACTTGGAACTGGCTGCAGGGAAGGAAGGGGGGAAGGAAAGGTTCTAACCTAAGAGACTTCATAGTAAATGAACAGGAAAACTTTCCCTCCACTCTTGAGTAAAATGAATAAAGTTTTAGTCTCAAAGAGACCCATTTAGATGGGGATTGAATATGATTTTGTGTGCAAAAAGCCAGCCTTTCTCATGGACCTTGAGAAAGGGAGTTGTTAGGAACATATTTTCCTGAATTTAGCATTCAATTATTCAAACAGATATATTGACAGAGCAGGGTTGGCAGAGAAAGCAATATAACTTTTCAACTAGGAAAATAGATTGCTAGATGAGACAGGAAAGTATGTTAGAGGTATGACTTTTGGCATATGTTTGCATGTATCACTGTAATATGATGCCTTCAACTCTTTCAGGATGATACCCAAAAGAGGTATAGTTAGGTCAAAAGGAATTTCTAGTTTTAGATTTTTGAGTAATTTTCATTCTAATTTCTATAGTTGTTGAACTAGTTTACATTCCCGCCAACAATGTAGAAGGCTTCCCATTCCCCCACAATCTCACCAGCATTTGTTGCTTTTTTGACTCTGGATACAGACTTCCAGACTCCTATCATGACTTTGCTACTTAGCTCTGTGACTTTGGGCAAATCACTCTCTGTGCCTTGTATATAAAATGGAAACAATAGTGGCATCTATTTCATAGAAGGTTTTCATTATGAAGACTACTTAAGCAATATACTAGTACCTGACACATGGTAAGAATTTAATAAAAACTGTTTTGTTGTTGCTATTATTTGTACATGCCACACACACATATTGACTATTGAACCAGAAATATTTATGGTTCTTAAACTTCAGAACTCAGCTTCATAGCAAGTTCCATACTAGACAGAAAGAAATTCAGTAATCTATTATGTGGTCATCAGAAAGAGTTAGATCACTTCAGATTTCTTCTGAGAACTGGATAAAGAAGCAAAGAATGAGGAGCTACATCAGGAGGAAAAATTATGACACTGAGAAGAAATATCTTACAATGTCTTATAACTAGAACTATAAGTGATACATTTGACAGCCAACCTTTTTCAAAAAGATGAATTTTAATTGCTTAAATAATGTTCTGAGATTTCTCTAACTTTCCTAAATGGAATTGTGTGCATGTGTGCACATGTGTGTATTTGTTTGTGTGTGTCTCCCCACTAGTATCTGAGAAGGTAATTTTAGTTTTTCCCCAAAATGTAACAACAGCAAGTAAATGTAAAACCCTCCCAATCTCTTTGAAAAAATAAGTCATATGACACATCATAACAATTGATTTATCTTTCATTGGAAGTAATTGCAAATATTCACATATTTTTTAATTTTCAAAAAATTGACATACAAGATTTCTGGATTACTTATATCATTGTACCTATCCTTAGAATGTGTTACAGTTAAAATATCCTCCAAAAGTGTCATGTTTGGAGGTGGGGGCTGATCAGAAGTGGTGGGTCACTGGGGGCATGATTTGGAAGGGTGTTTTCTTGTCCCTGGCTCCTCCTTTCTCTCTCTGCTTCCTGATCACTAAGACATGAGCAACTCTTCTCTGCTAGGTCCTTCCACTATGCCACTTCTGCCTGGTGAACTATGGACTGAACACACTGAAGCTGTGAGCCAAAATAAACCTTTCCTCTACGTTGTGGGTGTTGGATTTTTTTTTTTTTTTTGTCCCAGTGACAGGAAAGTGACTAAAATGGAGTGTAGGAGAATAGCTTATATTTGATTCACTTAGTGAATACAGATACAACTTTTCATTTGTCGATTTTCTCTATAACTTGAAAAGCTATTGCAAGATATTGGTGAGTTTGTGGCTTATTGGTGACATTTACAGGTATCCTTCTATTATGAATTATTTTATGCTCTATATTTTTCTAAAATTAGCCAACATTATTTTTGTACTGGGGACTGAATCCAGGACCATTGCCCTGAGCTCCAGTCCCAGCCCTTTTTTATTTTGAGAATGTGTCTTGCTAAGTCACTTAATTACCCCAGGCTGGGCTTGAGCTTGCAATCCTCCTGCTTCAGCCTCATGGAGTGCTGAGATAATAGGCATGTTCCACCATGCCCAGCTATGAACAAGCATTTTTAAGAATCAGAAGCTTTTTCAAAGATTAACATTTGCTGTTTGGCTTTTTAAAAAAGTGACCTAGTTTGATTGTCTTCTATAAGTGACCCAGGAAATAAGTACAGCATTTTTTATTGCCTTAAAAAGAGGAAACTGTTATTGTCCAGTTCTGGATTTCAACACAGATAGGTTCTTGGGAGGTCATCAGTGTGGAGCTTCATGATACTAGTGTCTCACTCAGAAAGACTTCACATTATTTCTCTTCTTTTCAATAATGATGTTATATCCCTCTGATCACAAGTATGGCCTTAGAAATACAGACTAGAAAGACCCTTAGGTGAAAAGATCTAAGAGATGATGCTGCACTAACTATGAAGCCGTGAAGATCTGGAATTAAATTTTGGACTAAATAGCCAGAGAAAAATGGAAATTTTGATATTTTACCCTACTTTCTTTTCTCTGCGTGTGTGTTTAATTTGGGTTTTGCTTTGAATAACACTTTATCCTGAAGTCACATGATAACATATAGTTTTCAAAATTCTCAGTTCCTCTTACTGCAGATAGGATTGCTGTATTCAGAAACCAACCCAAAGGAGAAGGAGGTAATATAAGAAGGCAAAGCCCAGGCTGGGGTTTTGCAAGATGACAGTTTGTTTCTCAGAGGAATCTCTTAGTCCCAAAGTAAAATTCTGGATATTTTGGCTGAAAAGTATTACCCCTTTGCACTTCCTTATTTTACTAATGTCACTGACTTCTGTAAACTCCCTGGGTATCCGCACCTCATGCTTTTCACAGAGCATCACACAGTCCCAGGTAAATAAGAGACAGCTGAGTCATGGTCCCAACTCCTGGGAGCTTACAGTCCTTTTTTTGAGACAGGATCTTGCCATTTTTAAACTCACTAGGTAGCCCAAGCTGGCCTTGAATTTGTGGCAATCTTCCTGTCTCAGCTTCCCAAGTGCTGGGATTACAGGCATGTGCTACCATGCCTGGCTGGGAGCTTACAGTCTTATCAGAGAGACATTCACCTGGATGAAGCCAAGGAACTCTTGCAAAGCAGATCAAATAAACTACTTTAAAAGTCGTGTTAAGGCACTTATTCATCCAGGTTGTGTCTTCCTCCATGGGTTTCAGCAACTGGGGGAAACTCACTTATAATCCTACACATTCTTTGTGTTGTTTACAAATTCAAACTAAGAGAAAAGCTTTATTACTCACAACATTCCTGACACCAAATGTGTGGGTTTCCCCCCCAGTATTAACAACCAATTCTGCACCTCTCTGCATTCCAACTGGGTGTCCTATAATTCATTTCTGACATTACCTAGGATTAGTGTTAGGCCCCACAGGTGTAGATACCAATCTCAAATCCTTACCTCCAGTATTTCAGGCCAACTTTAGGCTACAACTCAGAGGTTTCATGGGCCTCTCTTCAATAATTTGCTACAATGGTTCACAGTACTTAGAGAAACCGCTTATACATTTACTGATTTATTATAAGTCATACAGATGAACAACTAAACCCATAGACACACAGCACAAGGCCTGTAAGAATCTCAAGCACAGAAGCTTCTGTCCCTGTGGAGCTGGGGTGCACCACCCTCTTGACTCATGGATGAGTCCACCAATCCAGAGACTTCCAAAACCTAAAGCTTACGGATTTTTATGAAGGCTTCATCATGCAGGCATGATCGATTCTTAACTCTATCTCTAACCTCTCTCCTTTTCTCAAAGGCCAGGTGGTAGGCCTGAATGTTCCAGGTTTCTAATCACGGCTTGGACTTTCTGATGAGCAGCCCCCACCCTGAAGCTACGGGGGTGCCTACCAAGAGTCACCTCATTAGAACATAAGACACTCCTGTCCCCTCCATCACTTTGCAAGTCAGAAGAGTTTTAGGAACTCTGACAGGAACCTGGGGCAGAACCCAAATGTACATTATTATGCCCCTATAAATGACTAAAAAATCAATTTTCATTTCTTATGAAAATAAAATCATAGTTTTTGTCATGACCACCTCTGCTTTTTCTCTGGATATTTTCACTGTAGAATTGCTGCTTTTAGTAGACTGACTCTGATGACCAAGGTAGCATTCTCAGTATCTCTTCCTATCTTACATCTAAAGAGGACATAAAAATTTAGTGTTGATTCTGGGCAACCTCTTTTTTTTTTTCCCCCTGCAGTACTGGCAATTAAACTCAGAGCCTTCATATTAAGTTCCATCCTCTGCCCTTTTTTAGTTTTTTGCTACAAGGTCTTGCTAAATTAAGTTGCTCAGGCTGGAATTGAATTTGTAATCCTCCTGCCTCAGCCTGCTAGAGGGCCAGAATTACAAACGTGTGCCACCAAACTCAGCTATTTCTATGTTTTTCTGAGTCTTCTGAAGATTTTGATTGTTATTATATTTCTTTTCATGGATCTCCATTATGATCCTTTTGGTTATGAGGCTTTGGTGACCTTGCCTTCTCAGCAGCCTATTAATATACCTCTGACCCTTGTTTACAATTCAGTTGGTTTCTCTTTAGGACCAAATATGTATCTTCTCAGCAGCTCTCCATTACTTTCTCTCATCATTCATTCAATAAATATTTCATTGAACATTTCATTGTGATGGTTTCTGTGCTAGGAGATAGAAACAAAGACAAATGAGGCCTGATTCCTTCCTCAAAGGCATCATATCTGGTAGAAAAAGCAGACAACTAGTCCATATGTATCTCCATGTGAATTAAAAAGTCATCCCTTCCTCCTGGGGGAGGAAGCTCTACAATAGACTTGACAAGGGAAGGCCCCTTTGTGCCTCTTTGGCGAGGAGACCTTGTGTGGGGCCTAACCTAAGCAGCTTTAATGCTATCGCCCTGACACATAATGGCATATTACAGTGCATTGTGCTGAGCACTGAGGATAGTGAGCCCCAGGAGCTTTTGTGGCAGAGGCTACATGTGAATTGAGACAAGGAACTGATCCAGTGAAGGGGCAGGGGAGCAATGGACAGAAGGAAGATGTACAAAGCTACAAAGCTACACAGCTATGAAAGACCATGGCATGTCTGGGGCCCCTCAAGTCATTAATGATGGTCAAGGTCTCTAAAATCCCCCTCCACCTCCCAGCTGGATCTTCCTCCCTGGCCTCGGGTGGCTCATCAGAACCTTAGAAACAGTTGAAACTCGAAGGCTCCAAGGTTTCTGTTCTCTGCACATGGACTTCACTAATTCCTTATCTTCAAGGGAAATACTAAAGAGAAAAACAAATCCATTTCAAGTGGGGCTTTGGCACCTAGGGAGATCATTACTGAAGCTGGCCAAATAAGGGACTGGCTGTGGTTTTGCCGAGGGTACTGAGGTCAGAGCTCAGGTATATTCTTAAAACATTAGTTAATTTCCCTTAAAAGAAGTTTGGGTTCAAGAGTAAGTTTGAGGTAGACAAAGGGAAACTTTGGAGAAAGGAAGCAAAAGAGAAATAACACTATTACCCCCAATAGTTTCTGGGAAATCAGCATAGAAAACTCACAAGGCTGTAAGAGTGTCACCAATCAATGACAGAAAAACATGTTACCACAAAACAGGGATAAGAAAGGTAGAAGACAGAGTATGGTGAGGTCTGTTTGTATTTTTTAATCGAATTCTGCAATAAGACTACTAAAACCCACTTTGAATGAAGTTGGTAGCTCTGCTGTACATTTTCTACCTTCTTCCCTCTGGTATCTGATTCCTCTAAAAGTCTGGGTACAGAGCCAGGCAGAGGGGAAAACTAGGGAAGGAACATGCAAATATTGAAGTTTTACCCTAATGATAGCAGAGGCAATTTTAATTTTTGAGATCATAAAAAGCAACAGTGAAAGTTATACAGCAATCACTAGAAAGAAATACAATCTAGACCTTCACGTTTCTCTTACTTTCCTTAGAAAGTCCTCAGTAATTAAAGCCTCCCTTAAGCAGGCCTGCATTTGCTTGAAAAATTTAAAAAAGACAAAAGACAAGAAGGAAATAAATCGTCATTAACTGGTAGTTGGAGACTACACTGAGTGTGAAGTGCTTAAGGCTGAGAGGAAGCTGAGGTCAGGCTGATGTAAACAAAAGCAAAACAGATTCAGTGCTTGTCCAAGTGTGACTGGTGCACTTGTGCCAGTCCACAGCCTACTGGTCTACAGAGGGAAAAGGACAGAAATTAAAGAATGTTTATAGAAAAACATGACACATCGGCCGGGCATGGTCATGCACACCTGTAATCCTAACACTTGGGAGGCTGAGGCAAGAGGATCACCATGTATTTGAGGCCTGCCTGAGCTAAATAGCGAGATCTTGTCTCCAAAAAAAAAAAAAAAAAAAAAGTGAAAAATATGACACAGTAGTATTAGGACCATTGAATCTAATGATTAAAATTTCAGGCTTCTATTTGATATGTCTTTGCTTATTTCTCTGCTAAATTGTTTTTATTGTACTTTATGAAGGTATTGGTCTGTGAAGGATTGAAGACTGGAAAAACCAAATAACAATAGTTCTCAACCACAGTCCATTTGAGACCACTGGTGTAGATTGTGCCAATATTAGTGGCTTAAAGGCCCGTGTTACCATACAACATTAGAGGTGAACTGTCCCTATGTTGAGTGTCCTGAGTCCTAATCATGACCAATACTTCATAAGATGGCTGTGAATTGTTCACTTGTCAATCACAGATGTGTTTTTACATGTAAACATAATTTGATTGGGCAGGGGATATTTTGTAAGCTTAAATTATTGGGCCCAGATATGTAATACAACTTGTGTTTGTAACTTCAAATTTTTATTAATCATCTACACAACTGTTTGACTCCCCAGGACAGGTAGATATCATTCCTCTGTGCCTATCACTAAAGAAGGTTTATCTGGTTTTGCCAAGATCTGCCTGAAAATGCCTTTCACCACTTCATTTTTGTTCATCAGTTTTCTATATAGAGAGGAAGTACTTGAATCCAGCTCTCATCAATTACAATTTGAAGTCAGTGTCTACTGATAGGCCACCATTTATTTTGCTTAGAGACAATAAGCATTTCTCACAATATGTTTTTCTTCTTCATTATGATTTGCTTAGATGAATTTGAAACTACATTTTCCTTTGTGGAACAGTGTAAAGAACTGTGGAGTTAGATAAACCTATGTTTGGGCTTCAGGGTTGTTACCTACTTATTGCTTAGGTTTCTTTGGACATAGGTCTCTTAACTTCCTTTTCTCATTAGTAAAATGGGGATAATTCCACTTGTCTTGCCAAGTTGTTGCAAGGGGTACAATGTAATAACTTGTGCAGAACATTCCACATACTATATACCACAGCATATGTGTTAATTTCTTCACTTCATTTGGGCAATAGGTCTTGAGAAAGTGTTTAGGAGACGAATGAAGGGTAAAGATGGGAGACAAAGAGAAGAATAAAAGGACATCACCTTGAACTGGCCATTTGTAGTCCTTTCAAGGCATCTTCTTTTAGACACAGTAACAAGCACGTGATGCACTTATATTTTTATGTTCAGTGGCCTGGTGTCATGAGAGTCTGGTCAGCCTCTTTGTTAGGATTATCCAAGCCATCCACAAAGACCATGTATAACAGAGGTGTACAGAGTTCTCCAGCCTTCAAGGGGCTACACTTCCAATTAATATCCAAATAACTTTGAGCCTGATGCCTTTATATCACTCTTTTAAGGTTGGTCTCTGACTTTCTTCTCAGTGATTTCTGGGAATTCCCAAGGAATACTTACTGCCAACCTCCCAGGAGCCCCATTGGTAGTCTGTCTCATAATTTTGCCAAACAGAGAACAAACAGCAACATTTAACACAAGTTTACTGGAGGAGATTTAGGAATAACTGACAGAAATAGCGATGGAGAAAAGAAAAAAATCAAACTGGATCCTCCAAAATGTGCCTTATCCTTACCTCACAGGAGGGATATCTCCCTTTCAGCCCTTATCCTCCTACCATGTGGTAGGAATCAATCTTCTTACAGACAAGAAGAAACCATTGACCACGCCTTCCCTTCTCAGACCCCAGAGAAATAGTCTTTGAGCTGCAGTTCTATTCATAGTAAAGACAACCTTTTTTGCATAATCAGTGCCTTTTATGTTCAGTGCTTTGTCTGATAAATGCAGCTGGTGCTCAGTAAACATTTGTTGATCAAATGTCTTATCCTTCCGGTTCCAGATTAGGAATTTGGGGCTTCACATCTATGTAATTTTATTTTTATTTTTATTAGTATATGCTTTTAGTACATAATGATTACATTCATCATGGGGAAGTTTTATATATATATATATATTTATATATATATTTATATAAATATATATATACACAACTTATGTTTGTAATACATATATATATTCTTTTTTATATTCTTCCTCTCTTCTCTTTCCCCCGTCCCTCCATCTCTTAGTCTTCTTCCCATTTGCAAAAATACATCTATGTGATTTTTTTAAACAAAATTTTTCTTAGATTTTCCCCTCAATCTCAAATGTATAATTTAAATTTTCCTCTGTTGCACATTTAAAAATCTGCTAAAAGGGTTAAAATTTTCCCCTCCCAGATAAATAAGTTAAATAAAGTTAAAGAAATAAATAAGTTAAATAAGTTAAAGAAACTAGCAACTGGGAAGTAATAGTTTTCTCCTGCCTTGAATCCAATTTCTTAACTCTAGTAATTAAAGTTTCCTGAAATATTTGGCCTCAGTCTAAGCTAGTATACCTTATTGCACAGAGCACTTACTATTAAAAATGTATTTGAGAAGACTCTATTATCTTACAATATAGGTTGTTTTTATTTGTTTTGATTTTGTTTTCTTTCAGTACCAGGGGTTGAACTCAGGACCTTGGACTGGCCGGTCAGGTGTAGTCCCACTGAGCTACATCCCAGCCCTGTTTTTTGTTTTTGAGATAGGATCTTGCTTGTAGCCTAGGATGGTCTCAAACTCATGATCCTCCTGCATCATCCTTCTGAGTTCACTACCATGCCTGGCTTTACAATATAGTTTTTTAAACAAATTATTATACTAGTAGTTAATCATTACCTCAAGATCTAGCTATATGACTATACACTGTGATAGCTTTAACCCTTTCAGTAATGCTGCCAGGTAAGATTTCTTATTTTATGTATGAGGAAACTAGTTCTCAGAGTGAGTAACTTGTCTATGGTCATGTAGTTGGTTAGTAGCAGAACTGATTCAACTCAGACCTGTACCTAGAAGTTTTGGAAGGTGGGAAAGGGTTATATGAGATTCAGCTAGGGAGCTTTATAAGACTGGTTCCCACCTTCAACTTCTATAACATTCTGGGCCAGGGATGTAGCTCAGTGGTGCCTCACCTGCCTGGTAAGTGCAAGGTTCTGCGTTTGATCCCAGGTACCAAAAAAACAAAAACAACCTCTATAACACCCTGATACATACCTCTAATGGTTGTGAATCTGTAGATTCAGCTGTTGTGACTGATGAAAAAGTGTGGAATTATTCTGCAGTGTTTGGGGGTGGTACAGTGAATGGCAACCATGACAACATGCTACTTCTCCCAGAGAACTGCTTTCCTCTAAGTATCCAAAAGAAAGTTCTGAGAAATTCTAGCTTTTCACTATTACCAGTACTGCCCAGGGTGACTCCTACTTAATTCTGTAAGTGACCTACAGGAAACAGAATCCTGTAGCAAAAATCCATGGCACTGGGTTGAAGGGTTCTGTGGTATTACTTTCCCCCGCTTGGTTTGGTGCCCCAGTGATCAAACAAGCCTCAGTGACTAAAGGAGCTGGCACTTTGCCAGGGTAAGGGTCTGGTCATGGGCTGCCCCAGTCACAACCATACTTTGCCTATGTCATCTTCATAGTTCTTGCTCTTTTTTTTTTTTGGTACTGGGGATCGAACTCGGGTCCTTGCACTTGCACAGCAGGCGGCGAAACCACTGAGCTAAATCCCCAGGCCTCTCGCTCTTTTTTTAATGAAGGATATCACATATGTAAAATGTCAGTGAGGGGGCTTATGTGATATTAAATCAAACTTTTGAGACTCACAGTTCTCTGAAATAAAGGGTTATTGAGCTGTTAAAGATGCTGGGCAAATGTGAAAGGACTACTCCTGGGACCAGTTCCCTAAGCTCCCAGAAGCATGGCTAGATAAACTTGCAAAAATGTCCACTGGGCCTAAGGAGTTAGGCTGTTTGGTAATAAAAGTTTGGGAAGAAATATATTGGCAATATATCAGAGGGGCAGGACAGGTAAAGGAGGGCCAAGTCTGGGATAGGAGGTTAGTCCATAAAGAGTTCCTTCATGGCTAGTTCTAAAAACAAGATGGTGATGTGGCCTTGGCCACTATTCTCAGTATACAGGAACAGAAGGTGGAGTAGTTTTTCTTTGTTGATTTAGCTTACATCTGTGAGTTAAAATGAACTTCTCTCTTTCCTTTCTCTGTTCTATAACCTATAACTTAGGACATCTCACAATTTTTCTTTTTTCAGGGATCAGCATATCCCTTGAGTACTAGGGCGATATTTTACTATCTCTATATCCTTTGTGCCTAGCACAATGCTCAGTGCCAAATGAATGGTAAAAATAAAGAAAAAGGATAACACATTGGTTTTCCCATGATTGCAATTTCCCAGGGTAGCCCTGGACTCTACCTTCCTAGAAATGGCCCTTTCCCTCCAAATACTGGTACACTGCCCTGGAAGAGGTAACAAAATAGTAACTAAAGAGCTTCTTAAAGTCCTACAAAGACTTAGAAGCTTAAGAGAAATTATCTCCAGAGGTGAACGATGAGGCAAAACAATAGGGAAAAATGGGGGAAGTGTGTGTATAGGGGGAAGGGCAGGGACTTTCCAGCACATTTCCTAACACACCCAGATACTTTGCTTATAGTGACTAGTCCTGCTGGAGGCACTTCTTTGAAGTAGTACTACCCCTACTTACTGTCATATAACCAATCCCAGAATTTCACGACAGTCCTTCTCTAGTCCTGACAATTATCAGGTAAAAGGCAAATATTTTCCATGCTTTACAAGTTTCTCATCAACCTCATTCTGTCCTTAGACAGAAAGAGGGCTGCAAACAGGATGTTTGGGTTAAAAACAGAATGGAAGAAAAAATTCTATTCAGAAAAGAATATGGCAAGTTAATATAGTTCTCAGGGAACCATATGGACAAGATTTGAAAACCTGGCTCGTTTTGTGTTTCGCTGACTTGATTTTAAGGAGTTTTTGAAGTTGGTTGAGAAAAGTTTATTTGAGGATAAGATCTTGAGAATCAAGTTGAAGATCAAAGATTTATGTGAAACAAATGAAGCTACAGGTATTTCATAGGAAGAGAAAGCTGAAAGTGAATTTACAAGCTACTTAATCTCAGGAAACAGGTTCAGAGAAGTGAAGTGGCTAGTTTGAAGAATCATATCATCTTTGGGCCAGAAGGCTATAAATTCACCAGTTAAGGGAAGATAACCTTCTAGAGAAAAATGCTAGTTCCAGGTTGTGTGACTATTTCTAGGAACCAGGAGATTAACCTTTGGTGAAAAATCAATAGTTAGTGGGTTATTTCCAGTTTGAGGTCAGTTGTGCATGTTTTCCCTTGGTAATTCTTCTCTAGGAGAAATATTCGCTTCTTCAGGTATTCCTAGTCAAGGAGTGCTTCTAGTCCCATTGCCTTTTTGAGTACCTCCTTCCTGATTTCCCATTCATTAATGTTTCAATCAACAAGTGGAGCCCAGAAGAAAACAAAATACTCAAGAGGTAGATTGGTTTAGACATAGTACAATAGGTACAGTATGAATATTTTTCCCAGTTCTGATCAATATTCTATTAGCAATGCTGTTTTGAAGTTCTCTGTAACTTTTTTAGCAAATGAATTTCAATTCAACTTGCATTTATAGTTACAGGAAATTTATACTTCATAAGCATGCTACTATTCATATTATTTCATATTAAGCACCAATAATTTTTCTACAATAACTGCTAACAAACCAAACTATTTCCATCTTAACTATGTAAATCAAAAGTAGGACTTCACATTCCACTGCTTTAGTTTTGGCCTAGTAACTCGGAGAAGGAGAAACTCTTCTTTCCACCTGACTATTCCTCTTGCTTTATTAATCTTCAGAAGTTACAAGCTCATCTTCTATGTTTTCACCTGAATCACTCACAAGAAAGAGGTAAACAGAAAAGTTTTAATAGTTGCTTTGTCAGCCTGACCTCATTTCTAACCATATTATGTTGATATGCAGTGATTTAAAAGTCAAGATACACCATATCTATGGCATCTCCCTAAATTTATGCAACTGTCTTTACATGTGATATATTTTTCTAGTTTTCTTTAAATCCCTCAGGTATAGCATATCTAATATGCTACCAAATTAGATAAGTGAAGGCCACCTTCATTTCCTCTTCTGTACCTTTGCCTGTTTTTGTACTATGGTAGACAGACATGTAGATAGACAAAGAGATAAGCCATCAAGAAAATTACCGTATATGAAAATAAGTTTGAAATGTTTCTACTTTTCCATTTGCCCTCATTCAGGGCTTTTGTCAGCAGGTAGTCACTGGCATGGCTGCACCATTGTAGAGGATAGAGCTGGATGGAAAATGCCTGCAGTGTCAAGCATGCTGAGTACCCGCATTGCCCTGGCCAGTCCCTGGGACTTGGCACTCCTCCAGGACCCTCAGATATCTTCACAACCTATTAACCAAGTAACTCTTACCCTGGGAAGCTCCTTCTCCAGCATCTGGGCCAGTGCCCATTACGTATCAACTCCTTACCCATCACCTGGGATTTGCCAAGCTCAGCACATTTTTATTCCCTCTCTGAATTCTTATGTTATTCTCTTCCATGGGACCACTCTCCTATTATGAATTCATTTGGGTCTTATTGTCTATTTCCATTCACCAGTCACTTAATTGTATGTGACTTTCTCTGTGTGTGATGTATTTCTCCAGTTTGTTTTAAATTTCTTAAGGTGGAGCATATCCAACACACAGCTGACTAGAGGTTCGAATTCCAAGACAGAATGAGACTGATTTTGGGGGCTTGATGTACTCCATACAGCCCTGAAAGAGAAAGGTGCTATCAAGGTAATCCAATGGCTTGCTGTGTTTCACTGACACAAAATCAGAAAGCGGAGCCTTCTATTGACCTGGGTTTGAACTTTTAATTTTGTTTCTCAGGGGAGGCAGCTGGACCCTGTCAGGCTGGCATTTCCCCTTAAGAGCTTTCAAATGTCATATTACATCATGTAGCACTCATGCTTAGAAGCGGTTCTCTCCTTCTCTTCATTCTGAGAACAACCAGAAAAGTTTTTGTGTTTTGGAAAGACCCTTCTTTCTCCTATCCAAGTATTTTCTGCCTTCAAGATAGTAATTCTTGAGCACAACTCCCCCAAGTACTAATTGGAAAAGACACACGCAGCTTGTCCTGTCACATGTGCCTTAGGAGCCACCCACGGACAGTCATACATCCTGTGCACAGACGTTTGTAAGGCAAGCAGGATGCTGGCAACTCTAAGGCTGTTCACGCTTTCACTGAGTAAGCTTTGGTTTTAGTTTTTTAGATTCTTGTAAAAAACACAGGTGAAAGTTTATGCCTGACACAATGGAAAAAACAAGTTGCACATATAAAATTTTTTCAAAAAGCCCATTATAACTGGCATCTGTGTGACCTTTTCATTTTTCAATAGGCAGACAATGAAATTCTAAAATTCAACATATTTTTTTAAAAATCGCTTAATGTTTATTATTTTCAGATTGAAGATGTTAATATAAGGAAATAAAAATTGCTTGTCATCTCATGAGACCAACAAAGATAGTCACTGTTATTGTCATTCTAATTTTACAGTTGAGAAAGCAAAAGGGAGGAAAGAAGGAAAAACAGGAAGGAATAATGAGTTTTTAGACTTTCTTCCAAACTTTTACAAAAGGACTCTGTGGAGGAATTACCCCTAAATTTTGAAATGACAGAAATTTGTTTTCCTAATACAGTAACACAGGTTGTGGGAGGAACTTTGCTGTTTCTGAACACCACAGCAAGTCAGTGGTCAATGAGTTTTACAGAGCTCTGGTTTCCATATCATAGAGGAAATGTATTTCAAAGGATTTTTAATATAAAATACTTTATAAAAGTACTACATATTATGAAAATCTTGAAGCTTCTTTACAAGAAAATTACACACAACTCTACCACTTGAACAAAATCCTCCTGACATCGCAGTATACTTTCCGCAGCCTTTTGTCCCATTCTCAATGTTTCTGGTTATTTATTTATTTATTTGGATTTACCATTGTCATTGGCAGGGCAATAAGGCAATAATTATTATAAGGCCATTCACATTATTGTTCCACAGATTTACCCTTTCTCATATTCTCTCTCTCTCTCTCTCTCTCTCTCTCTCTCTCTCTCTCTCTCTCTCTCTCTCTCTGCTTATTATTCTCTGGGGTCTGGAGCTTTTGTAGTATGTTGGATAAGGAAAAATTACTTTGATATTAGCTAGTTTACATTTGAATGCTGGTTCTACTAATGTTACAAACTTGGGGAAATTTTTTCTCAACTTTGTCCTAATTTTCTCATCTGTACAATGAGAATCACATCCTCCCCACTCATAGGGTTCTGTGAAGATGGACATAGATAATATATGTAAATTGCATGCTGACATTGTTCAGTACTATATATAGAAACTACTTTTTCACTTAAAAATTATATAACAATTATGTCATATATGTAATGTTCATAACTGACATTTTTGTGGCTAGATAGTTGTCTATAATGCAGACACAACACTATGACTAATCCATTTCTATTTTGTTTGACAGGTTATTTCCAGTTTTGGGTCATACAGATAATACTGTAATTAATGTTTTGTGGGGAGACTTTGTTTTTGTTTTACATAACATTCCTTTCTCTTCAGTTTACTGATTTCTTTAGAAAAAAAAACCCTTGAAATAGTATTTCTGGGTATTGTCATGAATCTTGGTATGATTCTTATTACATATCCAAGCATTTTTTTTTTGAGTTCACAGTTTTTAAAACTTAGGAGTAATCTGAATAAGAATTTTATACCTTGCTTTTATCATTCAATATTAAAAGTTATGTAGCAGACAGCACAACCTGTCTGTATCTATAATTTTTCTCTACTTTTAATTGTTAGAGTAAATTTACAAAGGAGTAGCATTATTTGAACAGATGGAATGACAAATTATATGGCTGCTGATCTACAGACAAATGGTCTTCCAAAAGAGTTGTACTGACTTCTATGACCACAGACAATTTATAAGTCTATCAACTTAACAACATCTTCTGGAAGGTTATATGTTGTAATTTAAAAAGTTTTTGCCAGTGTAATGGTTGGAAAGGACTATTTAAGTCTAGTCTTGAATGAAATTTTGTTATTTTTAAGTCAGGCTTCCATTTTTTGAATTTTAAATCAAGGAGAACTGACACACTGGGAAGTTTGCCTCATGTGACAACAGACTGATTTTATTCCTCTTCAATCTCTACAATTTAACAGTCTGGGCATTAAGTGCTTCCTCTGTATTTCTTTTTTGTGTATGTGGTACCGGGGATCGAACTCAGGACCTTCCGCTTGTGAGGCAGGCACAGTGCCACTGAGCTAAATCCCTGGCCCTCCTCTGTACTTCCTGCAGCTGTTTTAACATGGAATTCTATTTTTATAGGACAAGCAGAATCAAGAAGAAAACATACCACTCTCTTTAGCTTACTTCTCCTAAGAAGATCTGTTGTTGGGTATGCACCAATACAGACAATGTATGTGAGGTAGCTGAGGCCCACCACATCATCTTTATAAAATAACAGATTCTTGTTGGCATCACTAAGTGGTATTTCCAAGGTCAGGAAAATTGATTGTCAGTCCTCAACAAGAAACATGCAAACAGAATGCAACAAATCATTAGAAAGATAATACATTATGACCATGTTGGCTTCATCCCAGAAATGAAAGGATTGTACAACATACATAAATCAATAAATGTAATGTACCATATAAATACAATAAAGGATAAAAACTACATAATCATTTCAATAGATGCAGAAAGAAAAACTTCAACAAAACTCTCTTTCATAATAAAAAAAAATCTGATGAAAATAGGTACAGAAAGACCTTGCCTCAATTGATAAAAGCCATATATGACAGACCTACAGCCAATATCATACTGAGTGGGGAAAAATTGAAAGAATTCCCTGTAAAATCAAGAATAAGATAAGAATACCTTCTTTCAGCACTATTGTTTAATATAATACTCAATATTTTAGCTAGAGTAATGAGACAAGATAAAGAAAGTAAAGGGATATAAATAGGAAAGGAAGACATCAAATCAACAGTGTTCCTGTACATCAATAATGAACCCACTGAGAAAGAAATCAGGGAAACAATTCCATGTATGATAGTGTCAAAAATCAAATATCTAGGAATCAACCTAACCAAGAAAGTGAAAGACCTCTAAAATGAAAGCTATAGAACTCTGAAGAAAGAGATTGAAGAGGATGGTAGCAAATGGAAAGATATCTCCTGTTCCTAGATAGGCAAACTAATATTATTAAAATGACCATATTACCAAAAGTGATCTATAGATTTAATGCAATCCCTATTAAAATGCCAAGAGTTTTCTCCACAGGACTAGAAACCATTCCTAAGATTTACATGGAAATTAAAGAGACCTAGGATAGCAAAAACAATCATGTGAAACAAGAGTAAAGTAAGAGGCATCACAATTCTGAATTTCAAATTATATTATAAAACCATAGTAACAAAAACAACATGGCACTGGCACAAAAAATAGACATGTAGACTACTCGAGTAGAAATAGAAGGCATAGAAGCAATCTTGAGCCATCCAATCTTTGACAAACAGGTCAAAAACATATACTGGGGGGACGGGGATTTAGCTCAGTGGTTTCGCCACCTGCTGCACAAGCCCAAGAACCGGAGTTCGATCCCCGGTGCCAGAAAAAACCAAAACAAGCAAACAAACAAAAAACATATACTGGAAAAAGCCTCTTTTAACAAATGGTGCTGGGAAAACTGGTTATCCACGTGCAGAAGAATGAAATTGTACTCATATCTCTCACCCTGTGCTAAAATAATAAAAATGGATAAAACACCTAGAGATATAAAAATAGAAACTTTAAAACTACTAGAAGATAACATAGAAGAAACACGTGAAGCCATAGCCACAGGCAAGGACTTCCTGGAGTTCTAGAACTCCAATGGCACAAGAAATAATACCAGCAATCAACAAGTGGGATTACATCAAATTTGCAAAGGAAACAAAAAACAGAATGAAGAGGGAACTTAAAGAATGGGAAAAAATATTGCCAGCTACTATTCTGATAGAGGACTAATATCTAGAATATACGAAGAACTAAAAAAATTAATCCCCTCAAAACAAATACCTCAATAAAAAAAGGGATCTGAAGAGACAATTCTTAAAAAAAAAAAGTACAAATGGCCAATAAGTACCTGAAAAAATGGTTATCATCTTTAGCCAATAAAGGAAATTTAAATCAAAACAACTCTGAGATTTCACTTTATTTTACTCCATAAGAATGGTGATTATCATGAACACAAAAAACGCAAATGTTGGTGAGGATCTAGGAAGAAGGGAACACTTTTACACACTCTGGTTTCTGTTCAGAGTGCATAAATCTTTTGTCTTTTATTTTTAAATTATTAGTAGGAATGTAAACTAGTACAACTGCTATGGAAACAAGCATAAGTATTTCTCAAAAAAGTAAAAATAAAAATCCTGTTTGATACATCTGTACCTGTCCTGGGTATATTTCTGAAGGATTTAAAGACATCATAGTGATATATGCATACTCATGTTTATAGTAGCATAACTCACAATAGCTAAGTTCTGGAAACAGACTAGATACCCATCAATAGATGAGCAAATAAAGAAAATGTGGCGTATAAACAAAATGGAATATTTTTCAGTCATAATGAGCAAAATGGTGTCATTTACAGGAAAATGGTTGGAACTTGAGACTATAGTGTTAAGTGAAAGAAATCAGACACAGAAAGTTAAATATTACATGTCTCTTATATGAGACATCTAAAATATAAATAAATAAAAAACTAAAATAAAGTAGATATTGTAGGAAACAAAAAGGTAGACTTTGTAGAGATGAGGTAGGAAAGGGGCTAAAGAGATTGAAAATGTTCAATATTATATATTTTCCAAACAAATGTAACTATTGTTTTATGAACATACATGAATAAGAAGAAAGGAAAAGAGGGCTGGGGATTTAGCTCAGTGGTTTTGCAGCCTGCAGCGCAAGCACAAGGACCCTAGTTCAATCCCCGGCACCAAAAAAAAAAAAAAAGGAAAAGAAAAAAGGAAAAGAAATATTATTGACATCAGATCAGGTGTTGTTTCAGAACATTCTATTCCTATACAAAAAACCATATGAGAAGTCAAATTATAATTAGTGTTCTCAGTAACCAGAGAATTAGGATGGGGTGAGAGATGGTGGTTGTAGGGATGGAATGATTTTAGTGGTTGATTTCATCAAGCTACATGAATCTGATGCATTCCTCAACACCAAGGCAAAGACTGGACAGGAGGTAGGCATACGTGGCCCAATGAACAACCACCTCTCTCCATTGGGCCTGCTTGAGATTCACTAGCATATTTTCCCATCTTGGCCTCTTTCCCCTAGACTCCATGTACACTGTGTTCAATTCAATTCTACAATACTTGTTAAGTTTCTTGTATTGGACTCTGGAACTCTAAAGATGAATAAAAAATTAATTACTGCTCCTAGGTACCTTGCAGGTGTTATAGAAAATCAAAGACATACTGTACATAATTACAAAACACTATATCATGAGGGGTTGGTTGTTTTCTAGGTGTGGAATATCTGACCTCTTATCATCATGGCTGGCTTACAGAATTTTGAAATTTAGCTAGGCCACACTAGCTGTTTGATGAGAGCAATTCAACTTTACTAGTCCTTAGTTTGCTTGCATGTAAAATGGAGACTATAAAAGTTTCTAGCTCACTGAATTGTGCAGTTTGAATGAGATGATACTTGTAAAGTTATTAGAACAATGTCTGGCACATAGTATGAAAATTATAATGATAAATTCAATTAAACCTCATGATGGATATTGGAAATATGACATGGTATCTGCTTCTCTGGTGTCCATTCTATTTGGAGGCCATCAAACTTGCCATTGTCAGTTCACATTGTCTGAAGCTCCATTTCTAAGACATCACACTCACCTACTCTTTCTTCTAGCAACTGTTTCTGAGAAGGACACATGACATGACATAATCTTGTTCAGTGTAAACCTCATGATTTTCTTGGGAATGTTGAGAAAGATACTCTGGCTTTTCTTTTCTTGTGAGTTTAAATCTGGAATACTTAATAATTGGCATCTATCTTGTGATAATAAAGGTACACCTTGTGTGATAATAGAGTCAACAAAAAGGAAACAGAGTGAAGAGATGGTGAAAGAACTCGAATCCTGAAGACATTTGTTAGATTTCCAGGTCTACCTCCATCTTTGGCTGTTTGGTTACATAAGCCAGTACAGTCTCCACTTTTATGCAAGCCAGTTTGTATCAAGTTTTCTTTTTCTTTTTTTGTCTTTTTGAAATGGTGTCTCAATGTGTCTCCCAGGCTGCCCTTGCACTCCTGAGCTCAAGTGATCCACCTGCCTCAGCCTCCTGAGTATGCGGGCCACTGTGAAGGCTACATCAGGTTTTCTTTCACTTGCAACCAAATGAGTTCTGATACTTTTACAAAATGCATTTTAAAATAAGTTTATATTGGTCTAATGATCATGGCCAAAAAAGTTGCCCAATTGCTCTTGTTCAATTAATGGACAAATTTATATTGGGCTTTTTGTTGCATGGTCAGGTCCTACAAAGTTTAAGAAAATTCCTTTTACTACAATTGAACGAGAATTCACAGTCTCTGTGTTTTCTTTTCTTAAGGAACAAAGGTCGATTTTACCTGGGTAGTTTGTTTGTTTTTTTTAACAATACTTGTGATTGAGCCCAGGGCCTTTCCACTGAACTATATCCCCAGTTTTTTCTTATTTTTAACTTAGAGACAGGGCATTGCTAAGTTGCTAATTTGCCTAGCTAGGCTCAAACTTTTGATCTTCCTGCCTCAACCTCTCAGAGGGCTTGGGACTACAGGCAGGTGCCAGCTCACCTGCCTTGGATTTTTGAGACAATGTCTCACTACGTAGTCCAGGCTGGTCTTGAACTTGCTATGTAGCCAAGTGGGCCTGGAACTTGTTATCCTCCTGCCTCAGCCTGCTATGTACTGGGATTACAGGTATGTGTCACCAGGCCTGGCTTAGCCCAGTAGGTTTTAAGTGAGGAGTAGGTTCTTAGTTCCAATCCTGTCCTTTTCTTCTCTGCTGTGTTGTGCTAGGACTGAGATTTTGGCAAACCTCATTTCCCAATCTCCTTGCTAGTGAGCTTCCTGTTGAGCTGAACAAATGGGAAGCCCTAGGAGAGTGAAAGGTGGGACGAGGTCATTCTTCCTCTTTCCAGTTCCTGAGTGTGGAACTGTAGTAGCAGGTTGAGAGAGGTAGCTGCTCTCTGCAGTTCTAAGGTTTTATTTTTTTCAGTATCCACTTTTTGATCTTCCAGTCTTCTAGTCTTTATACCAAATTCCTAATAAATCCATCCCATTTTCATGAGTGGACCTTGGGTGTTAGAGTACTTGATACAGGTATGGTCCTAGGAAGCAGACTCTCAAATTCTGATATCCTGGGAATGATTTAAACTGAGATCTGAATTCTTTGCTGGTGGAAAATGGGAAGTGGTGCTCTGTGGCATGCACTGACATCATGGTTGATTATATTGTTATCTGTTCTTATCAGCTCTGAATGCAAATGGAGACCAAGTACATTTGACCATGAAGACAGTAAAGATGATCACAAGGGATGTGAGATAAAATGACTGCTTCTGGTTGCAGTATGTATGGTGCCTGAAGGAAGAAAGCAAGGTCATATGTAGAGGGCTTCTGAGCTGCCCTAGTAGTATCTATTATCTCTGTTAGTTACAGGAATAACTATACATGACTGAAAAAAATCAGACCCAAGCATTCCTCAACTGGCTGAGTCTCATATGTAAATGTCTGGGCAGGCCTTTGGAAGAAACAAGTCTGAGTCTAGGAATGGAATACTTGCATGGACTTGTATGAAGCTGAGAATCCTGACCCCCGCACTCCTACCCTTCCCATCCCTGAGCTTCCCTTGAGAGTGGAAGAAGCCTCCCCTTTCCTGTCTGATAATGCTAGCCTTCCCCTTTTGAAAACCTGTAACTGTTACAAATAGCACAGGAGAAACCACCTGGAACAGGCTTGGTGTGAGCAATAGAGCTGATTTATTTGCTTGGGTGCAGGCAAGCTGGGATCATAAATGTCAGACACTTGGCCAGAGGAGAAGTTAAGTTTTTATAGGGGCTGGGAATGAGATTATAATCCTAAGAAATCTGGGTGGAATGCTTGGGGTCAAAGTTTCCAGGACAGTCAGTACAGGTATGCGATGATACTGGGCTTCTCAGTGCCTGGGAGACTGTGTGTCCTGTCTTCAATTTTCTTTATGGCCATCTGTTCTGTTTGCTGAGGGCAGCAGGGCCCTTTAGTAGTCTCCTGTTGTTTGCTGAGGGCTGCTTATTTGCTCAGAGGGTCTCACTCAGGCCAGGCATGACAGTAATAACCACATATGAGACAATGACTCTGCAAGGGAGATCTTTATTCATTTTAAGTTCCAGTGTGCCTAGCTGCTATAGGCTTCTGGTTTTTTCTGGAGTCAATTTCCAGCATATTCGGGGGGCCAAGGGAGGAAAACTTACTGCCAAAAGAAGCATAAGATTTTGTTAAAATTTCTAAGGAAGAAACTGGACAAATATATGTAGAGCTTGATTCTAAAAGTATTAGAGTGTGGATAACACATAATAAAATTGGACTGAGATAAAATTTAGGTACCCTTGATATGGTACACTTTCCACAGGTTTTCAGGCTTATGATTGTACTGTTATAGTATTAGCCCCTCAAGAAATTAAATTCTGTTGTATATCATGCCCTCATGCAATCTCTTTACACTTTGATTATTGGTGTGGGTATGGTTTTTTGTTTGTTTGTTTGTTTTGCTAATGAGATATAGCAAATGTGATTTAAAGAGATTTGAAACGCAATTTCACATTGCAGCTTTCCCTCTTTTTTTCTCTTTTTGAGCCAGCTCCTATGGCAAAGAATTCTAGAATAATCTGTGGAAGACATATGCTCCAACCAACAGCCAGAACCAGCTCTAAGACCTGTGAACGAAGGCATCGGAGACCAACAATCCTCCAGTAAAACTGTTAACTGACTGAAAATACATGAGTGAGTGGCTGACACCAGGTAGAACAGAACTGAGCTGCCTCTGTGACGCTCAGCCCAAACTGTTAACCTACAACACCATAAAAACATAAATAATTATTTTAAGTAACTAAATTTTAGGTAGTTTGTTATAAAACAAAGCTAGCTGGAATAAATATTTGAGTTTGAGTAGCTGGGAATGGCTCTACTTGCTTAGTGGACTGGCTGAAACCTGGACTAAATGATAGGCTACATTCAATGATATCGAGTCACCAGAAGTCCTCTGGAAGAAAGTACATGAGAGATTCTAAAGGCAATGGCCATCGTGGTTCATGCCTGTAATCACAGCACTTGGGAGGCCGAGGCAGGAGGATTGCTATGAGTTTGAGGCCAGCCTAGGCTACATAGTCTAATGCTAGCCTGGCATATATAGCAAGACCCTATCTGGGAGAAAAAGAGGGAGGGAGGGAAAAGAAAGGGAGAAGGGAGGGGGAGGAGAGAGAGAGAGAGAGAGAGAGAGAGAGAGAGAGAGAGAGAGAGAGATCGATCTCATTGGGCTCTGGAAGGGTCTAAGGTATAGTTTTTTCCCTAAAGCTCTGTGGACTTGGGGAAGGGGAACCCTAGCAACCTTGCACAGTGCTTTCTGTAGACTGTTTTGTGTAGGCCAAGGAGGATGACAGGCGGAGATGATTTCAGCAGAGACGATGAGAGCCCTTTACCCACAGGAATCTTTGTTGGTGGTTAGCTTTAAGAAATAAATAGATGGGTAACCTACCAAAGCATTACTTGATCTGTAGAACAGAAACCAGACCTGACTTATACCTTGAGAACTGCAGCTTCTTCCTCAATTACAAAATTGGTGTGAATCAGAATATATTATACTCAGCTATTTCACAACAAATAAAATAATTTTAAATTGTAATTTTTTGAAGATTTTAACCTAAAAGGGCTAAGAATCTCCTAATATCACAAAATATAAGCATAAATCTGAATAATACTGAGCTCTCCAGATCATCTGTAGTATATTTTATAAGGTAAATTTCAACATAAACTTGAAGGAAAAATTTTTTTTTTTTTGATGAGATTTTGCTATCTTGTTCAAATTGATCTTGAACTTTTAGGCTCAAGTGCTCCTTCTGCCTCAGCCTCCCAAGTGCTGGTACTACAGGTGTACACGCACATCCAGCTCCATAAAGTTGAAAGAAAATTGATATAAGTTTTGGTCAAAAGATTGGCATAATTTACTAAACTTCATACATATTTTTTAAGGTGAAAATAATTTATATTTCTAAGATGACTTATGTGTTGGGTGCACATAATTCAATAATTTTGTTAAAGAGATCTATATAGAGACTTTAAAAATTGAATAATCTATTAAAAAGATTAAATTGTTTTGGCACACTGATTTTTGAACTTAAAAAAATTAAATTATTAAGTAAATGGATCACATAATTAAAGGATGAGTGGAGAGGGGAGGAGCAGTTTAAACCTGGACACAATCCAAAGTAAGAATGGGCACAGGAAGAATTCTGAGAAGCACACTCAAGTGTAACCCAAGACATGAAAACATAAATTACCATAAAATGCCATTGTTCAACCTGTTGAGTGAGCAAAATTATATTTTAAAAATATTCAATACTGGAGGCCAGGGATTTAGCATAGTGGTTCTGCCGCCTGCCTCACAAGCACAAGGTCCAGAGTTTGATCCCCAGTACCAAAAAACAACAACAAAAAAAAGAACTCTTTACAAAGGATTTGGTTAAATAAAGGGACTCTGGAAAGGTGTAGGCTGGGTACAGGGAACTCCAAGGGACAATGCAGTACCTCAGGGCTAGCACAAAGAGAAGGTGGTGGTGGTGGTGGTGTGTGTATCTGTGGCATTTAGGCCTGAGAAGGGGAGGAGGAGGAATAGTTACTAGAACCTAGTAGCAGAGCAAGCCAGAGGGTCATTTGATGGGCTCTCTGGCTTTGATTGAGAGACTTATCCTGCCAGCAGTGACCCTGGAGAAAGTGAGCATGGGATAAACATCATAACACTTTTCTCTCATCTTCTGATTTCTTGCGTGTGGCCCATTGGCTGAGCCCAACCAGAAGCCAGAGGGCAAGGGAGCCCATTGTTATAGTCCACACAAGTTAGCCTTGTGGGGCAGCATGGTGAAGAGGACTGGAGGAGAGAGGATCTGGAGGGGCCAATGGCAAATATCCAGACCAAAAACTTTGAACTAAAATGGCAAAAAGTGAGCTGCAACTGTAGCCTTTTATTAACAGAGAAATGGCTAATTAAACTGTCGCAGCTGCTCAGATTATGCAGCCTTTAAAAATGATCATTACATTTCACATTTTACATGACCTATTATACACTGTGAAATAGGAAGAAAAGGGGCAAAGGGGAAGGAAGTGGGAGGGCTAGAGGAAAGGATAGAAGGGAATGGGATTAATATGAGAAAATGGAAAAATAGGAACAAAATTTTTGTAAACAGGGAGGGCTGGAGGGGTTGAAGGGAGGGCTGGGCAAAGGTGAAAAACAAGAACCAAGAGAGACTATGAAAGGTGCAAATTTCCAACAATGAATGTCATTATATTGTATACCTAAAATGTACCAATTATTAGAATGAATAATCAAAAATGTAAAATAGGAAGAAAAGGTCCAAAGGGGTAGGGGTAGTGGGAGGCACAGGGAAAAGGAAAGAAGGGAAAGGAAAAAATGATGAGAAATGGAAAAAATGGAAATAAAGTCTTTGTAAATAGGGAAGGGTGGAGGGCGTGAAGGGAGGGCTAGGAATGGGGAAAAAATAAGAACCAAGATGCATTATATAAAGGTACAATTCCCAATGAGAAATGTAATTGTGTTGTATACCTACAATGTACCAATAAAAGAATTTAATACAAAAAAAAAGAAAAAGAGAAAAATGATCATTACAAAAGCTAGTCAGCAATATAATATGAGCTTAAGGTATATAAGAAATTTTTAAAAGAATGGAAAATTACATGTTACAATTATAACTAAATGTAGTTAATGGACAAAGAGCAGAACCAAACAGCAAAAATGAAAATACTTGTAATTAGATGATGAAATCATAGGTAATTTTTCTTTATTCTTTCTTACTTCCTCAAACTCTCCCAAATGTTATTCTTGCTCCCTTTGTAAAAGGTACTCTTAAATAAAAGACTTAGTACTCTCCTAACTCTTTGAAGAACTGCCATTATATATTTTTTAACCAATCATATTAATGTCATAAAAAAGAAGAATGCTAAGTATAGCTGTTCTCAACAATATAATGAATCTCAGAGACAGCTGTGTATAAGGACCTATCACATACAAGGTATTGTGCGAGAGACAAGATCCCACTCCCTGCCCTCTGGGAGTCCAAGGGGAAGATGAAGCAAGGGTTCAATTCCTCATGATTCAAAGCTGAGAAAGATAATTGCTTTTAGAGGGGAAAAAGCATTGCTATGCCCAAAGGAAAGAAACTCATATTCAGTTGGAAAAAAATCATAAAATATTCACTGGCAGAGATAATATCTAAAGGATGGACGTGATTTTTTCCAAGGAGAATTGACATCCCAAAAAGGAAGTATTTGGGGTGAAAAGGACTGTGTAAGACATATTTGAAGACCAGTCAGCACTTTTGATTCTGCTGGAAGTTGAAGCATATATACAAGAGCCTGGGATACAAGCCCATGCCATGTATTTAGGGTAAAAATTTCTTGCAAAGCATGGCTCACTGCTTCCTAGGGAGAAATCTCCTGCAGATGAATTGGCTTGATCACATACTGGGAACTGCCTTTTTGGTAAGAGGTTGTGGCTGGTACATAGTGAAACTATCAATGATACTGGCATTTATCAGGAATTTACTGTGTGTTACACCTGCTAAATGACTAATAAAGGAAATCATTAACTACCTTTTTTATATTGTTTGTTTTTAGATAAAGAAGCTGATGCTTAGGGGGGTCAACTGGCACATTTAAAGTCATGTAACTCGGGGATGGGGATTTAGCTCAGTGGTTCTGCCACCTGCCTTGCATGCACAAGGTCCCAAGATCGATCCCCAGTATAAAAAAAAAAAAAGATTTCAGTTGTAATAAATTGAAGATGTGAATTTATAAAAATAAATAAATAAAGTCATGTAACTCATGCATAGTCAAGCTGGGATTTGGATCTTGGAAGCCAGAACCAGCATTTGGCCCTTCTGTAGTACCCCCCAGAAAGAGCAAGTATAATTAATCCTTGACCAGACAAGAGACCATGAGATGTATGTAACTGGTAAAATCCCACCTTCAAGTCCCCTCTGGTAGGAAATCAGGGCACATTAAGTGTTGTAATTAACATGGATTCATTGTCCTAAACTGAACTGGTAGCTTTAACTAAATGATTTAATATCGCTGTACCTCAGTTTCCTCATCTATAAAGTAGAGATATTAATAATATTATTTTCAGAGTGTTTTGAGAAGATTTATTCCAACAGTTCATGCAAAATGCTTAACAACCTTGAGCATAGACTATGTACTTGATGTAGATATACAGATGGCACACTGTATTATAGAACATTTTCCACACTGGGACACACTGCCTTACGGTCTCCTCCCACGACAGTGATGCCTGGATTTTAGGATACTGAAACTGGGTAGCCTTTTCCCTATTTTATATTCTAGAAAATAGCCCTAGCTAGGGCCAAAGATGGCAATGTTTTGTAAAAATTCATTATGCCACTGGATTCCCAACAGAGTTAAACACAACCACCCAATCTCAACTGGCGATGGGATTCAGCATGCTAATCACATATCTGGGAGGTGGGGGCTAGAGTAGGTGGGCTTGCTTCCCAGGGGGCACAACCATGTGTGTGTACCCTGTTCTCTGTGGCATTCAAAAGTGCTGCTCCTCCAGCAGGGACCTCAGATCAAGACATGGGACCTGGGAAGCGGCTCAGGGACCCCACCCTACTGAAAGTGGTGTTCAAACGTTCCTCAAAGGCTATCAAATCTATGGGAGCCAAATGGACTGACAGAAGAATAAATGTATGAACTTGAAAGTCCTGAGGAAGTCACACTGCCAAAAGTGGGACATCTGAAACACTTTATAGAATAAACAATTGAGTTTATACTTCAAAGGCATTCTCTGATTGGTATAGACAGACAATTGAGAAACTAAGATGTATAATGTATTACTCACTTTTATATCCCTTCATTCCCATTAGCCCCAAATTCTGCTCAGCCTACATAGTTGTAATAAAAAGTACATTGAAAATTCAAGTTTTCAGAAAAAATTATTACAGTAAAAGACATACTGCCATGAATCCCCTCGAAATATTCAAAATACTTTCCCTCATTTTGAATGCAGTTATCCCATCGTTCTTATGCCTTTTACTGTAATAATTTTTTTTTTTGGTACTGGGGATTGAACTCAGGACCTTGCACTTTCAAGGCAGGCGGCAGAACCACTGAGCTAAATCCTGGGCCCCAACTGTGATAAGTTTTTAGAAATTTAAATATTCAACATATTTTTCAATCATCCCTTGTAAATACCAGCTAAAAAACTTGCTATAGGCTTACTAACCTAGGACTGTTATACCAGCTAGTGTACACATTTGGATAGTCCCTGGGTCAATTAATGATCTGAGCTTCATGACTCCAGCAGAAATACCAAGTTTAACACAACTAGCCTGTTGTGTAGCAGTCACTCTCCTCCTCAACACATGTCCTGGGAGCCACAGGACATCCATAGTGCTAACCATGAAAGGCTCTCAGGAGGGAGCATTACTGTGTCACAGCAGTAAACACTGAGATACAGGAAAGGTCGAGTTTAAAGTCACACAGAGGACCAGGAAAGGAGGGTAGTTTGGGGCTCTATTATGGTACTCGTTTGAAATCTCTGCAGGCACAACATATTAGAATGCTGATTCTTTTAATTGTATATCATTGATTTCTAAGGTTAAAAACAATTTTTTAAAGGAAAAATGTAGTTAAAAGGAAAAAACTCACCATTAAACATTGTGCCATTATTGGTTAAAACAAATACTATGTGATTTATATTTAAAAAAACCACTCAAGAATTTTATCCCACAATTTGTGCCCTTAATGTGTACTTAAGTGCATTTTGTTAATTAGAACAGCTTCAGATGCAGTCAAGATTCCAGGAAACCATAAAATGTGTCAGTGATGGCTTGAGTTTATACAAAGCTCTGGCTGTGAGATTCCAGTCTCTGGAGGAAATGATAAAAATAACTCTATCGAAAATCTGTTTCTGTAACTGGAAATTTCCATGCATATCTGTCTCTGGAACTCATTTTGGAAAGTCAGGGGGAAATAATTCGCTTTGCTTTCATGTTGGCAGCAAGAAGAAGCCTCAGGACACACTGCATCCAGGATCCCATGGGCCGACTTTCAAAAACGCAGTAGTGCTTTTTTGACACCACCGAGTATGGGTTTCCATACTATCATAGAAACAAAATCTCAATATAATAAACAAAGGTTTATTCTTGGTCATGTTCTGTGTCTACAGAGGTGAGAGCCCTTAGAGGGAAAGGGTGAACCTCTTGACTTTCTCTAAGTACATGACCAGGTGCTGTCTAGTCTTTGCAGGCTCCCGATTAAATTGCTAGGTCAGCCAAAGGCATTGAAAAGTGAAAATAGCAAAATAAGCAGGCCAAGAAACCCTTGTTTGGAGTTTAGAAGCCTTTAGAGGATGTCCCATCATGTCACTCTAGGTCCTAAGACCACAGGCTCCGATCTGGGAAGAAAAGTTATCAAATAGGAAAAAAATCACTTTTCTGATTAGAAAATATGTAACTCCTCAAAAATAGATTGGAGTGGAGAAACTACTCTTGGGAAAAAAACCCACATCTATCTGCAAGCAGCATGATTCAAAACCTTTCTTTCCACTCTAATGTCCTAGTCCAAGTGTTCAGCCTCTCTACCCAGACCTATTACAAGAGCCTTCTTCCTCCATTCTATGGGCCATGGACAGCTCAGTAATACTAGCACATTTCATGGGGTGCTCCTATTCTGAATATTTTTTTTTTTTTTTTTGTATCAGGGATCAAACTCAGGACCTTGCACTTGCAAGGCAGGCCGCGGCACCACTGAGCTAAATCCCCGGCCCCTGAATTTTATATAGTGTCCTATTGTCCTATTACATCACATATTTTTATTGGTTCCTACAAAATTCATTCGCCACCCAGCTCTGCCCTGTTCATGTCCCAGGAGGATGATATTGTTGTCAATGACTCTCCCTGTAGGTCCTTCCCTCTTCCCTATGCTCTGTGCAGAAAGAAAGGAAGCTTAAAGCTACTTGGGATGTGTCTTAGTTACTTTTCTCATTGCTGAGGCGAAATACCTGACACCCAAAGTTAAAGGGGGAAAGTTTTATTTGGCTTACAGTTCATAGAGGTGTTAGTCCATAGTTGGCTAGCTCCAAGGCAAAGTGGCACATGGCAGAGGGGCCACAGTTCATGGCAGACACAAGGTAGCAAAAACAAGAGAATCTTAACAGCATTTTTCTGCCCCTTTTGTCTTATCCAGACTACCAGGATTAGGATGGTGCCAAACTAATCAGGGTAGTGGTTTAGTAATCGCACACCCTTAATCCCACCATTACACACTCTACATCCAGCCACCTCTGAAAAAGCCATCTATAACCACATGAGCCTTTGGGGGCACATCTAGGCCCAAACCATAATAGGGTGGGATTATGAGGGTAGATAAATATGGTTGGCTTTGGAATAAAAGAATTATATGAGCACTGTATGAATTTCTAAATATGTTCTAAGAAGCACAAGGTGTCTCAAAGGCTTTTGGATGGACTTACATAGTAGGGTGCTTATATCCTCCACTCCAATCCCACTACTGTTCTTTTTGCTAAATATTTTTAATTGACACATAGTAAATGTGTATATTCATGGGGTACAATGTAATATTTTAGTGCTGTATACAATGTATAATTATCAGATTAGGGTAATTAGTATACCTATCACCATAAGTATATTGAAACAGTTATTTCTTTGTTTTGGGAACATCAAAATCCTCTCCATTATTTTGAAATATACAATTATTGTCAACCATAGTTACCCTACTTTGCTATAGAACTTAGAAGTTATTTCTCCTAACCAACTGCACCCCTGAATCCATTAACCATCCTCTACCTCCCCACATGCTTCTCAGCCTCTGGTAATGACTACGCTAATCTTTATTTCTACAAGATACATTTCTTTAGCTTCCACACATAAGTGGGAATAAGCAGTATATATATTTTTATGCCTGACTTATTTCACCGCACATAATGTCCTCCAGCTCCATCCATGTTGCCACAAATAATAGGATTCATTGTTCATTATGTTTGAATAATATTCCACTGTCTATATACATCACATTCTTTATCCATTCATCCATTGGTGAACACCTAGGTTGATTTTACCTTGGCTATTGTGAATATTGCTGAAATAAATATGGGGAGTGCAGGTATTTTTTAACATATTAATTTCCATTTTTTCAGATACAGTCTGGGTAGGGGGATTATAGGGGTCATATGGTAGTTCTTTTTCTGGATTTAAAAAAACCTCTGTACTATTTTGCATAATGACTACTTATTTACATTCTCACCAACAGTGTACAAGGGTTCCCTCTTCTATACATCCTCATCAGCACTTATTGTTTGTCTTTTGGAAAACAGCCATTCTTACTGGTGTGGGGTGACAGTTTATTGTGGTTCTGTATACTGTATCTCTAATATTTGACTATAAGAATCTTAGATGACTGATATTGTGTTCAATTCATCCTTATCGTTCCCAAAAGACCTACCTGACACAGTCTTGCAAATAGCAGACACTTAAAGCACATTTGTTAGTGGATGAATGAATGAAAGACTAGTACTATACTGGGAATCACAAGACCTATTTTTTGCTACTACTTGACTCAAGAAAGTCACTTTGCCCCAATATCACCACCTCTAAAATGAGGAAGGTAGACTACATGGTCTCACCCAAGCTAGACAAATGTAACTCTACCACTGAGTTATATCCCCAGCCCTAGAATAACTCTTTTTAAAGGTCATGAAGTATATATATCAGAATCTACTCCTAAACATTTATATATATATTAGATATTATATATATTAGATATATATATATGTATATCTCCATTCCTGTTACTACTTGATGGCCTAGCTGTCTGCATAAGAACAAAAAGGAATGGGCCCAAAGAATAGCATGAGTAAAGTTGCATGCAGGAGTAATTTCCAATATGGGAAAGGCAGTGTAACCCAGACAAGGACTAAGTTCCAGCTCCAATTCTACCCTTAAGTTATGAAATAACTTTATACAAGTCACATCATCTCTTATGTTCTTTCCTTTTAGTTCATTTCTTTTAGTTTGGTTGTGCTAAGAATCTTAGAGAGGCAACTAAGATGTTGACACCTGCCTTTAAAAGAAAGCATAACATTGCCCTCCCTACAGTTGACAAGAACTCACTATAGTCCTGTATAATGCATTTAAGAAACCAGTGAAGTTTTATATAACACATTTAACTACTGGGACATAGAGACGGGGGCAAGAGGTGCTTAAAAGACCATCTCTCTTTATCTAAAATGCAGCCTGGGTATTTAAACATAATATATTGGGGCAATTAAAATGTATTAAAATATGAAGAAAATACATGAAATATACAAGTAGAAAATAATACAAGATGGTTCTATAACCAAAGACAATAATTCTGAGAATTTTCATACTTTTACTTCTTTTTTGGAGAAAGGGGGTGTGATGATTATATAAAATTTTTAATAGAACATGAATCATAGAGTAAATACATTTTAATATATTACCTCTTTCTGGCTTTTATTATATAGAGAGTACTTCCATATTATTATTCCTCACAAATACTATATATATATAAGTTTTTCAGTGGTGGGGATTGAGTCTAGGGCCTTGTACAAGCTAGGCAAGTACTCTACCACTGAGCTATACCCCCAACCTCAGAAACAGAATTATAAATAACAACATATAGTCTAGTGAGCAAAGGTTCAAGTTCTTCCTTGTTGTATCAGTCAGGATAAACTAAGTAATGCTGTAGCAACAAAATCTCAATGTAATAAACAAAGGTTTATTCTTGGTCATGTTCTATGTCTTTTGAGGGTCAGCAAACATCTCTGTTAATTTTTGTTAGTGAGAGACTGAGGCTGATGTAGCCATTACTACCTTAAAAGTTGTTGGTTACCATAGCAGATGAGAAAATGCAGCCAAACTCCTACATCCTCCACCTAGAGATAACACGTATTCTTTATGTTTACATTTAAGTGACCAAAACAAGTTACATAACCGCATGGAAATACAGTTGCAGAGAGGTGGAATCCTATAATGTGCACAAGGGCAAGAGACCTATAAAACAGTGAAATAACACTAATGACCTCCACATGCACCAGGGAGGAAATAGGAATAAGTTATCTCTTTGGCAACATCTATGTGGTATTAACTGAGTTGTTTTATTTTATTTTTTTATTTTTATTTTTTATTTTATTAAATTCTTTTATAGGTACATTGTAGGTATACAACACAATTACATTTCTCATTGGGAATTGTACCTTTACATAATGCATCTTGGTTCTTAGTTTTTCCCCATTCCTAGCCCTCCCTTCACGCCCTCCACCCTTCCCTATTTACAAAGACTTTATTTCCAATTTTTCCATTTCTCAGCATTTTTCCTTTCCCTTCTTTCCTTTCCCCTGCCCCTCCCACTACCCCTACCCCTTTGGACCTTTTCTTCCTATTTTACATTTTTGATTATTCATTCTAATCATTGGTACATTTTAGGTATACAATATAATGACATTCATCATTGGAAATTTGCACCTTTACATAGTCTCTCTTGGTTCTTATTTTTCACCCTTTCCCAGCCCTCCCTTCAACCCCTCCAGTCCTCCCTATTTACAAAGATTTTGTTCCTATTTTTCCATTTTCTCATATTAATCCCATTCCCTTCTATCCTTTCCCCTAGCCCTCCCACGTCCTTCCCCTTTGCTCCTTTTCTTCCTATTTCACATTACCTATTATACATTTAGTCCTTATTTACACTTTCAATTTCTCACACCAGAGAAACTATTCGGAATTTATTCATGTGTGTCCTATTTATTTCACTTAAGAGTATTGCCTCAATATGCATCAATTTAGCTATAAATGTCTCTAATTTCTCACTTTTTATGGCTGAGTAGTACTCCAATTTATAAAAAAACCACATTTTCTTTATCCAGTCTCCAGTTGATGGGCATTTGGGCTGTTTCCAAATTTTAGCTATTACAAACTGTGCTGCTATGAACATGGGTGCACATATATCACTGTGGTATGATTCTTTTAATTCTTTGGGGAAGATCCCCAGCAGTAGAATAGCGGGGTCAAATGAGACTTCCAGTCCTAGTTCTTTGAGGTATCTCCATACTGATTTCCACAGTGGTTGCAGCAGTCTACACTCCCACCAGCAGTGGAGGAGGGTTCTTCTTTCCCCACAGCCCCACCAGCATTTGTTATTGGTTGATTTCATGACAGCAGCCATTCTTTCTGGAGTGAAGTGGAATCTCAGAGTTGTTTCCCTTTGCATCTCTCGAATGACCAGTGATGTTGAACATTTTTTCATGTATTTATTTGCTATTTCTACTTCTTTGTCTGAGAAATGTCTGTTCATTGCAGATGCCCATTTTTGGATTGGGTCTTTAAATTTGGGAGGTCTGATCTTTTTAAGTTCTTTATAGATTCGAGATAGTAGACCTTTGTCTGAGGAAAAGCAGGTGAAGATTTTTTTCCCACATTGTAGGTTGTCTCTTCACACTGCTGGTGGTTTCTCTTGCTGTGCAGAAGCCTTTTAATAAGAAGAGATCCCACTTGTTGATTGTTTGTGCTAGTTCATGGGCAACTGAGGTTTTGTTCATAAAATCTTTTCCTGCACCAATGTCTTCAAGGGTTCTACCTAACCTCTGTTCCAACTGGTTCAGCGTTTCTATTTTAATATTTAGATCTTTAATCCATTTTGATTTTAGTTTAGTGCATGTTGAGAGATACAGGTCTAGTTTTAATCTTTGGCAAGTTGAAGCCCAATATTTCCAGCACCATTTATTAAAGAGGCTATCTTTCCTCCAGTGAGGGTGTTTGGCTCCTTTATTGAAGATGAGATGGCTGAGTGTGTCTGGTGTTGTTTCTGCATCTTCTAATCTGTTCCGCTGGTCCTCAAGTCTGTTTCTTTGCCAGTATCATGCTGTTTTTATCACAGTAGCTTTGTAGTATAGTTGCAAGTTGGGGGTTGTGATACCCCCTCCCATGTCTCTGTTACCTAGAATTGCTTTTGCTATTCTGGGTCTCTTCTTGTTCCAAATGAATTTTTGGATTGTTTTCTCAAGGTGTATGAAGTATGCTGCTGGGATCTCAATTGGAATTGCATTAAATCTATATAGCAGTTTTGGAAGTATGGCCATTTTCACTGTATTAATCCTTCCTACCCAGGAGCAGGGGATGTCTGTCCATTTTCTGATAGCATCTTCAATCTCTCTTTTCAGAGTGCTATAGTTTTCAGAGAAGAGGTCTTTGATTTCTGTCATTAGGTTGATTCCTAGGTATTTCAGTTTTTTGGATGCTATTGTGAAAGGAATTATTTGCCCTATTTCTCTCTCAGTGAGTCTGTCATTGGTGTAGAGGAAAGCTATTGATTTTTGTGTGTTGACCTTGTAAACAGCTACTTGACTGAACTTGGTTCTTAAGTCTAGAAGACTTTTGGTGGAGTTCTTGGGGTCTTCTATATAGAGTATCATGTCATCTGCAAACAATGACAATTTGACTTCATTACCTATCTTTATTCCTTTTATTTCTTTCTCTTGTCTAATTGCTGTGGCTGTTTCCAAAATTGTATTGAACAGGAGTGGTGATAGTGGACATCCTTGTCTTGTTCCTGATTTTAGTGTGAAGGATTTCAGCTTTTGACCATTGAGTATGATATTGGCTGTTGGTTTTTCATAGATGGCTTCTATCAGTTTGAGGTAGAGACCATCTATTCCAATTTTTTGTAGGGTTTTTATCATAAATGCATGTTGAATTTTGTCAAATGCTTTTTCTGCGTCTATGGAGATAATCATATGGTTTTTGTCCTTGGCTCTATTGATATAGTGTATTACATTGATTGATTTTCATATATTGAACCATCCCTGCATCCCTGGGATGAATCCCACTTGATCAGGGTGTATGATCTTCTTGATGATCTTCTGCATTCTGTTTGCCATTATCTTATTAAGGATTTTTGCATTTATGTTCATTAGTGAGATTGGCCTACAGTTCTTTTTTTTGGTTGGGTCTTTCTCTGCTTTGGGGATCAAGGTGATGCTTGCTTCCAGGAATGAATTTGGGAGTATTGCTTCCCTTTCAATTTCATTGAAGAGTTTAAAGAGTAATGGCAGCAGTTCCTCTCTAAATGTCTTGTAGAATTCAGCAGTGAAGCCATCAGGGCCCAGGCTTTTCTTAGGTGATAAGTTTTTAATTACGTTTTAAATTTCATTGGCTGATATTGGGTTGTTCAGAATTTTTAGGTCTTCTTCATTCAACTTTGGTAATTCATATGTATCTAGGAATCTGTCCATTTCTTCTGTGTTGTCCATCTTATTGGTGTATAGGTTCTGGAAGTAGGTATTGATGATCCTCTGGATTTCTGCTGGGTCTGTTGTCATTTCACCCTTTTCATTCCTAATTGCATGGATTTGGGCCTTTTCTTTCCTTTTTCTGACAAGGTTGGCTAAAGGTTTGTCAATTTTGTTGATTCTTTCAAAGAACCAACTCTTGGCTTCATTGATTTTTTGTATCATTCTCTTAGTCTCCATTGCATTGATTTCTCCTCTGATCTTTATAATTTCCTCCCTTGTATGAGCTTTGGGGTTGTCCTGCTCTTCTTTTTCTAGAAGCTTGAGGTTCAGCATCAGGTTGTTTAATTGGGCTCGTTCTGTTTTCCTAATATGCATATTCACTACCATGAATTTCCCTCATAAGACTGCTTTCATTGTGTCCCATAGATTCTGATACGTTGTATTGTCATTGTCATTTAATTGAAGGAACTGTCTGATTTCTTCTTTAATTTCCTCTGTGACCCATTGGTTTTTCAGAAGTGTGTTATTCAATTTCCACGTGTTTATGAAATTTTTTGAGTTTCTTTTGCAATGGATCTCCAATTTCATCGCACTATGGTCTGATAATATACAGGGGATAACTTCAATTCCTTTGCACTTACTTAAACATGTTCTATGTGTGAGTATGTGGTCAATTTTGGAGAATGACCCATGTGCAGCTGAGAAGAATGTGTATTCTGATTTTGTGGGGTGGAACACTCTGTAAACATCTGTTAAGTTCATTTGTTCAAGAGTTTGATTGAGTTCTAGTATTTCATTACTTATTTTTAGTCTAGTTGATCTATCTATTTGTGACAGTGGGGTGTTGAGGTCCCCCACTACAATTGTATTAGTGCATACATGACTTTTCATGTCCGTTAGTATTTGTTTTATATAGTTGTGTGCACTAGTGTTTGGTGCATAGATATTTATGATTGTCATCTCTTCCTCTTGGATTCTTCCCTTTACAAGGATGTAGTGTCCTTCTTTGTCTCTCTTAATCAGTGTTGGTTTGAAATCTACTTGATCTGCAAAGATGATAGCTACTTCTGCTTTTTTAGGGGTTCCTGTTGCATGGAGTATTGTTTTCCACCCTTTAACTTTCAGTCTATGAGTTTCCTTTTGAATGAAGTGTGTTTCTTGTATGCAGTATATTGTTGGATTTTGCTTCTTGACCCATTCTGCCAGTCTATTTCTTTTGATTGGTGAATTGAGACCATTAACATTGATGGTTATAACTGAAACGTATTGACTTGTCATTGCCATGACTTTTTCTTTTTGTTGGGTTCTCCCCCTTTCCATTTAATTTCTTGTCATGCCAGATGGGTTCATTCTGCTTTGCTTCCTGGGGGTTGTGATCCTCAATGTCTGTTCTAGGATATTGTGTAAAATTCTTTGGAGTGCTGGTTTGGTATTCATGAAGTTCCTAAGGTGCTCTTTGTCATGAAAGTATCTTATTTCACCATCAATTTTGAAAGATAGTTTTGCAGGGTACATCAATCTGGGTTGGAGGCTGTTTTCTTTTAGGGCTTGGAATATGTCACTCCAAGCTCTTCTTGCCTTGATGGTTTGTGTTGAGAAGTCTGCTGTGATTCTGATGGGCTTTCCTTTGTATGTGATTTGTTTCTTTTCTCTGACTGCTTGGAGAACTTTGTTCTTCTGTTGTGTTTCTGGAATCTTAACAATTATATGCCTATGTGTAGATTTTTTTTGATCAAGGCTATTTGGAGTCCTATATGCCTCACTTAACTGTATGTCAAGCTCTTTTCCCCTGCTTGGGAAGTTTTCTGTCATTATTTCTGTGAAGAGATTTTTTTATGTCATCTCCACTCTCTCCTGTTGCTTCATTGAGCCCAATCAGTCTTATGTTACTCTTCTTTGCATCATCTAGCAGCTGCTGGATTGATTTCTCATGTTCCCTTATAATTTTGAAGCAATTTTTCTTTTCCTGGTCACTAATTGCAATCTTATCTTCTATATCTGAAATTCTGTCCTCACATTGGCTCATTCTGCTGTGTAGACTTTCAGTGGAGTTTTTCATGTCCTGGAAATCTATTTGCATCTGTTTTATGGATTCCATTTGTTTCTTATGTTGGGATTCCATCATGTCCCTCAGCTCCTCTCTAGATTTATTAATCATGTCTTGCACTAGGAGCACAATTTCTCCTGTTATCTGAGAAATTATTTCTGATTTCATTTTTTCCAGATCCCCTTTTGTTGCCAGTTCAGTGGGTCCAGGGGGTTGAGTATCAGAGTGTTCCATCTCATTTCCCTTTAGGGTTGCTGTAGGTGATCTGGAAGTCTGGTTTTGAGACTTATTTACATGTTTTCTCATTTCGACTGGGCCGGGGGCCTGTTAGCTCCTGCACAGATTGCCTCCTCTGAGCTGGGAGAGGTGGGACAGGGGCCGGGAGCAGTGGCAGGGATGGTGACCCAAAAGCCCTTTCCTGTGGGCTGGGAGCAGCAGGAGGGATGGTGGCTGCAAGTCCCTTCTTCTGTACCAGGAGCAGTGAGACGGTGGCTCAGAAGCCCCTACCTCTGGGCCGGGAGCAGCTGAACTCAGTACCTTGGTCTGTTGGTCTGGTGTCCTCTGCGTCTTTGTAGTGTGGAACTAGGTGGCTGCCTGTCTGCATGGGCGGGGTGATTCGGCGTCTTCTGCATGACTGGGGACCTCGGTAGGGCGTGAACAGACCTGCCTGTCTGCAGCGGGCTGATTGGGCGTGTTCTGTGAGACCCAGGACCTCGGTAGGGCGTGGGCAGACCTGCCTGTCTGCAGTGGGCTGATTCGGCGTGTTCTGTGGGACTCAGGACCTTGGTAGGGCGTGCACAGACCTGCCTATCTGCAGCCTTATTTTATAATATTAGGGTAAAGGTATTGAAGGCTCATCTGGGGAGACTGAGAAGTATGGATTTCCATAAAATTAAGAGCAGGTAGCAACTTTCCCAGAATTGCTAGAAGTTTAGGGACATGGAGTGGCAAATATGACTCTGAGAGAATATTGCTTAAATTACTGAGCTCTGCAGGACACTCTCACAATGACTGGATCTGGCTATAGTTGCTAGTTAGTGACGCAAAACCAGCAAGCCCTCCCCTGCTTAGGTGGAAAGAAGGAATACACATCTGAATGAAAATCTTTTCAGACACATGTGCAATGGACATGCCCAGGCCGAGTGCTAAGATCCCATCTCTCAGTGTGATGCTGAGTCAGATTATGAAGGTGCAGGATGACTCTCAGTTTCCTAGAAATGGACCGTTCTTCACAGTGGATAGTTTCAGAGTGAAATTGAATGAGGATGGCAGAGAATGGGCATGGGAAAGTGACAGCACACAGCTGGCTGGAGCTAAGCAATATTCCAATGGTATTTTTTGGAAAATAGATTTTAAATTATTTTCATATTTTTATCTTTATTTTTATAATCAAAAAAAAATGGTAGTGAGCAAATTTGTTTAAAATCAGTCACTTTGTTTTAAATCCATCACAGAATAAAACATAAGCAGCACAGACCAATATTAAACACTCAATAGCTGCACTGACACAATATTTCATTAAACTGATGAAGTAGACATAAAATACAGGCAAACGGATACATGAAGAAAATAATACTATAGTCATGTGCTTAAAAGTGATGTGGACTGGGTACCCAATGCAGTGGCATGACCTGGGGAGATTCTCACCAATTAAGCAGTAGAGTATAATGTGGTGTGTAAGTGTGGAGAGCTACTCACAGCCAGACTGCATGAAATTCCCCCATCTCACACCTGAGGCAACATCATTCATCCATCACCACACTCCTTACATATAAGCAGTCTCTCAAACCATCTGCTCATCTGTCTCCCAGGCATGCCTGGCCTGAGATGAAATCTGTTTGCCTTTCTGGATTTGGTCCAAACATCTCAATTTACAGAAAACAAAACTAAAACCCTAGAGAGGTGATGAATCTTATCCATGATTCTGTAGCCAGCTCACAGAAAGACCTGAATCCAAATCTCCTGAATATGAGTCATGAGCACTGACTTTTTTTTTTGGTACCAGGGATCGAACTCAGTACCTTGCAAGGCAGGTGCTGAAGCCACTGAGCTAAATCCCTGGCCCTTGAGCACTTTCTAAAAACTAAAAGTAAATATTTCAAATGAAACAAAGTATAGTGAATAATACAGTAGACAACTGCATACCCATCTCTATACCCAGTCTAAGTGGTTAACTTTGATATTTATCATTTCCATGCTGATCTTATACATTGTACATATGAGTATTTCCATAAAAACTAGTAAAGGATTATTTGTATGCTTTAAAACTCTCCATAATTAGCATTATATTGTCTGTGTCTTCCTGCAGTCTGTCATTCCACTCAAAATTATATTGTTCAGATGTATTTATCCTCAAAACACATCTAGTTTTGCTCCTTTTACTTTTAATTATTATGCAGTATTCCTAACCATCTATTCTATTGATATATTCTGGATCGTTTTCAGTTTGCTGCTATTACAAGCAATGGCACCAAGAACTTTACTATATATATCTCTTTGGGTACATATGGGAAGTATCTTATGATGCTTATTTAAATAATCCTGACTTCTTAAAAATACATCAAATATTCTCAAGTAAAGAGTAAGGGAGAGAGGGGGAGAGAGTGGGGGGAAGAGAGAGAGAGAGAGAGGAATGTGACTCTCAATACCCCCCCCTTCCCTTCCATCTTGGTTAGAAGGGAGAGAGGGTGACTATATGTAATTTAGGAACAAATAAAAATAGTTGCATTTTTTTATTAGATTTTGATCAAGATATTTATTTTGAATTTCAGATACCACTCAAAGAAGGTCTGAGAGTTTTCTATTTATAAGGAAAATATTTGTTAAAAATGCTTGTGATACCCTAATTAACTCAAATAGCTACCCCCTCATACTACGGTATTCAGACCAAGTGACAGACTATAAGATAAAATGTTTAGGACCTTCAACAAGTCTTTATGTGTTTTTGATTCTTCAAATAAGTGAGTGTGACATAATTACTCAGATCCTAGTGTTTTTTTCTAATAGTGATGTCTCTCTTGGGCAGAAGCTGCAACCTGGTCACCTCCAAGCCACATCACCCTATGGGAATATTTAATTTGTCTTATTTGATATTTAAAATATTTTCTAGCTAGCACTTAATGACTAGGAGATTTTATATAAATGTCTGGATTTCCATCTTCTTGACAATGTGAGGCTAGTGGTGAGTGGACAGGCATACATTTCCCTCTTGGTGTATTCCCACCCCCACCCCCAGCTTCCCCCTTTCACTCATTTTATCACCTTCCTGGCCCTTGAGGGCATCTGTGTTTATTATCTCTGTTCTCAGGTCTTTCAACCTTTCTTCTCTATACTGAGTGGTTGAAGAAATTGCTTATACAGAGAATTGGCACTCATGAAACTCAAACACACACTGGCGCCTCTCCTGGAAATACACCACTAGGCCAAGAAGACTCTGTTATAGGAATGCAGGACTTTTGTTTCTTAAGAAATGTATATTTTAAAGGGGAGGGGATTTAGCTCAGTGGTGCCACTGCTTGTCTTGAAAGCACAAGGTTCTGAGTTCAATCCCCGGTACCAAAAAGAAAAAAAAGAAATGGATATTTTAATCAGGCCTGCTAGTGCTGATCTGAAACTTTTTGCTGATTCAGAGAAGCTCACTGAAATTGGACCTCAGTGCTGTCCTGTATAAGCTGCATCTGATCCTTGGTTCTGAGCCCAGGGCGTGAGGATGCAGTGTGAGGATGCATTTTCCAAGAATAGTTTTCAGAACAATAGTGGGAAATGGGGCTGGTGCAGAGACGAAGGTCATCCTTTTTTGTCATATTTTGCACTTATGCTGGCCATCTCATAAATGCGCTGGACATAGATCCTGGAATTTGAAGGTTTTATAAAGTTATTTTCACAATGTGTGAATCTGAAATTGTGGTACTATATTTAGCAGAATTCTAAAATTAGTTCTAACTATTCTGAGTTTCTTATGCATAGTTATTTTGAACTGGCTCTTATCAACCTGTGTCATTTTGGTAAACTGATGAATTAATGTGACACCATATGGTTCCTAGATCACAAAGAAAAGGCTGCTTTTCCCAAGAAAGCTAGAAGTACCCATTTCCCCATATTACTCAGGGTGTCTGATCCAAAACACTGCTTTCACAGGGTGTACACTTTCCATTAAACTGGCCTGAATGATTTCAGCAATAACACCTCTGACTTAAAATTACATCTTTTCCCTTTCAAAAATTCCAGCTTGCCGGGGATTTAGCTCAGTGGTTTCACCACCTGCTGCACATGTGCAAGGACCTGAGTTCAATCCCTGGTACCAAAAAAAAAAAATTCCAGCTCCTCTCCTATCAATCTCATGAAGAGACTTACATTTGTCTAGTATGGCTCTTGACTCATAGTCCCCAGTAATATACTCCTTAATTATTGTTTGTTGTAAAAACATAGGGTGCTGATTTCATTATGGTTAAGTGTCTTTTCCTTGCTGGTAAACTTTAACCATGTTTCTAACTTTGTGAGAAATACTGCACAGATACACTGTGCAGTATTGCCTAGGAGAGTTAAGGAATACAGACCAAACAGGATTGCTCTGAGACTGAAGAGCAGACACCATCTTTGCTCTCCAAGAAAGATACGGACCAATACAGGATTCTAAGATGAAGCCTTAGTGGAAAGGCCATGGAACAGAAAGATTTTATTTAAGCTGGAACTATTCGATTGCCTTTTATGAATTAATAGAACAATAGCTATAGTTACCCCTCCTTATGTATGCACGTTTACACTATGGCTGAAAATATTTGCAAAAAATTGTGCCTGTACTGAACATGTACAGACTTTTTGTCTTGTCATCATTCACTAAGTAATAGAGTGTAAAAACTATTTATATAATATTTACATTGTATTAAGTATTATAAGTAATCCAGAGATAATTTTAGGTATACGGGAGGATGTATGTAAGTTATCTGCAAATATGCCATTTTATATAAGGGACTTGAGAATCCATTGATTTTGGTATCTGTGGGGTGAGGGGGTCCTGGAACCAATTCTTCAAGGATAATGAAGAATGGTTATATTTCTAAATGCAAGCTAAGAGAGAAAAGGATGTGAAAAAGAAAAATCATGCTTATAGCTCTGTTCATTTCCCCCTATTCTGTAGTGACAGATCTTTTTATCGTGCCGGAAAAATAAAAACAGAACAATATTAACACGAAGAGTATTCTGTTTATAGTCTACAATATGACACAGGAAAAAGGAAACCCATGTACAGAGCTTCAAATATCCACTATGGCTTAGGTCTTCAGATTGGGCAATGTGTAATGTAAAATCTGGCCCCTCAGCAAAGATCATGAACAAATATGTCCCCTATTTCTTATTTTATTGTCTACTCTTCTCTGTCCGAGACACTCACATTCTGAGAGGCTTCTAATTTGGGTATTCAACCCAGAAAATATCTGACCCCAGAATTATCCTTCTCTTTTCTGCTTTAGTCTTGACTGCCACTTTCTGCTTGCCTGCTCTGACATAGAGCAGAAGGTATGATCACTTAATTTGTACTATGGTGTAAATGAACAACACAGACTAAAAGTATTAAGGGGCAAAAGCACAAGTTTGCTCAATTGGTCACTGTTTACCACTAACTTTCTCTGGTTTCATTTTCTTTCTTAGCCCTTGACTGTACATGTTCCCTTCTACTCTGATTCTCTCCCTGGACTTGATGCTCAACTCTTGTTATTGCATGGGTTCCTAACTCAGTCTTCCCTATTTCTGCTTTTGCTCCATATGCCAGCTTTTTAATAACTGTCACAACCATCCTGACTTTGGCCTGGAATTTGAGGGTCTCTGTCCAGCACTGTAACCTCTAAGCAGTTTTGCATTTGAGAGGTGTGCAGTGGTTAACCCAAGGGAATTGCTTTTGAATGATGGCATTTTTAGTGGAATCCACTCTAATGCCAGAGGTCATTGTTACTATCCCCGTGGGGCTTAGGTAACCCTAAACCAACATCTTTGGCCCTTGGTTTAGATCCCTGTAAGGTTGTAGCTCAGTCTCCTAGGTCAGTGCCACTCAAAGTCTAGACCGTAGTCCAGTGGTCAGTAGGCAAGTTATCTGTACCAGACTATGATAAGTACAGAAATTGACTGTAAACATTTAGAAACTTTTATAACAGTTTTTACTATATTTTTCTGATTATACATATTCAACTGTAATACTGTAGTTATTATATGTAATAATAATTGGGATTTACTGTTTTGTTTTTTTCATTAAGTTTATTGGTACATTTTAGGTATACAATACAGTTACATTCATCGTTGGGATCTTGTACCTTTACCTGATGTATTTTGGTTCTTATTTTTTTCCCCATTTCCCTGACCTCCCTTCACCCCCTCCACCCTTCCCTATTTACAAAGACTTTGTTTCCATTTTTTCCTTTTCTCATATTTTTCTTTTCTCTTTTTTCCTTTCCCCTACCTTTCCCACTTTCCCTACTTCTTTAGATCTTTTCTTCCTATTTCACATTATCAATTATACCATTTGAACCTTATTTACACTTTTAGTTTTTCAGACCAGAGAAACTATTCGGTATTTACAAGTGTGTGCTATTTATTTCACTTAGATGTATGGCCTCAATGTGCATCCATTTAGCTATAAATGTCTCTAGTTTCTCATTCTTTATGGCTGAGTAGTACTCCATTTTATAGAAAAACCACATCTTCTTTATCCAGTCTCCAGTTGATGGGCAATGGGGCTTACTGTTTTATATTTTTATACTTTCCATTATACTTTTTATTATTTATTTATTTGAATTTTTTTTGAGGCAGGGTCTTGCTGTGTAGTTTAAGTTGCTCTTGAATTCAGGCCCATGCTGGCCCTGAACTTGTGGGCTCCTCTTGCCTCAGCCTCTCATGTGCTGGGATTATAGGTGTGTGCCACCATGCTCAGCTTCTATTACAGTTTTTAGTAATTCATTCACAATGTGCACAATAAAAATATTGACACCAACATATTGGAAATTAAACAAGCAAACAAACAAATTGGTCCTTTATCTGAATTTGAGAAACACTGTTTTTAAGACCTGGGGACTTGTTCAAAAGGTCTAGATTCCAAAGCTAGCAACTCCTACCACATTCTAACTTGGCTTTGTCATTGGCTCAGCAAGTCAGTGAAAAAAAGTCACTGAATTCTTTGGGGATGAGATTTGTTTTTCCCTTCAATTGCCCAAAGATATTATTATTCAGTTGGAACTAAATTTTAATAAACTCTTCTGCAACAAAAGGTCACAAGTTCTGGAGTCAGGCAGACCTGTGGACCTCTGTTCAAATCTAAGGTGTGTTACTTGGAAAGTCAGATAACTTTTCTAAGCCTCAGTTCCTTCATCTGCAAGATAAACACTGTACATTCTGCTTCCAGCAATTTCTGTGAAAGTAAGTGAAAGGTTTGTAAAGAATCTAGTACAGTGCCATCCAGTAGAACTCTCTATAGTGATGGAAATGTTGACCATCTGTAGTGTTCAAATATGGTAGCCACTTGCTGCAAGCCACACCTGCAATGTGTGACCACTTAAAGTGTGACCAATGAATTGAGCATTTTATTTAATTTAAACTTAGACACAGATGGCCATTACATTGGACAGGACAGATCTGGCATACTCACTTCTATACAGTAGGTTCAACGTTTAAAATTTTATCAAACATTTTATAGACACCAGATAATGTTTTACACAATGGCCTATACTGGTGAATGAAACACAGTCCCTGTACATATGAAACTTAAGGAATAGCAAATAAAGCAGAAACTGACATTATGTTTGCAACAGCAATTGCCAACTTCTTCTCTGGAACCTAGCAGATTTCCTGGTAGCTCTGAACTGTTGGATCGTCCTTCTGAAGAGGAAATGGTAAACAGGACCTTTTGTGGACTAACAATGCCTGCCCTCCCTATATAGCTCAGTGTGCAGAGCTAGTGATAAGGCATAGCTGAATAAATCTGTGTAGGAGCCAAGGAACTGTTTGGAAAGAAAGGGACTCAGATTGCATTACCTAAGTCTCCAATGAACTAAGAAGTTCAAAACAACAATGGCTTTGAGAGGAAGTCAAGAGAAGAAAGTTAGGACTGTTGTCTGAGGCTTAATATGAGAGCCTAGTGCAGAAGAGGCTGGCTATACACAGATGTGGCTAAGGCAGGAAGCCCCTCCTGTCTCTTCAGCCCACAAGGTTTTTACTTTGGGACCAATGGCAAAGTATGTAAGGTGGAGCCATTGGAATTGAACTCTGGTGTCACTGGTCTTCTGGGGGAATTGGACTGACAAGGATACTTTTGCAGAGCAGATGGAGGCACCTAGAGGAAACAGCAATTCTGAGTGGCAGGAGTAGAGAGAGCAGCAGCTCAAACCAGGCCCTCCCCACCAGCCTTTCTGCCTGTTTGGAAACAGCACTGGCCCTGTAGGCCAAGTAAACTTTCCAACAGTTTGTCAGAGGTGAAAAAGTCCATGCTGAAAAGGGGAAGACCTTATATTGCTTACTAAGATGGGCAGGTGGGCGCTTGAGAAATTAATTGGAAAATTTAAAAAGGATACAATTGCATTTGGAGCCCACGCTATTAAAACAGGCCCTAGTATTTGTGTGCTGAGTATATTGACAGGAGAAGTGAGTGTGATGGAAGATCACGACAAGGGAATTTGATGTAATAGGTGTGGTGAGTGGGGTAGAATCAAGGAAGCTGATGAAAGCTGGTATTTAAAGGATGACTGTAACTCAGGTAGAAAAGAAGAAAGGAAAACATGTTAAGAGAGATTACTGTATGGAAAAGCTCTGAATTAAAAGAGTGGGACACCTCTATGGACTGGAAAATCCTGTACGGTGAGGGCCTGGACAGTGAAGGTGGTGCTGGTGATGCAATTCAAAGTGGAGACAGATGTGAGTCAGACCATGCAGGGCTTGTCAGGATTTCATCCGATGAGCAAGGAGGTCTGGGTAGAAGAAGTCTGAGTGGAGGAGACATGGCAGATTTTTTCTTTGAAAAGGCTGTTCTGGCTAAAAGTGAAAACAAGGCTAGGATATAGCTCAGTGATAGAACACTTGCCTAGCACACGTGAAGCCCTGGGTACAATCCCCAGCACCACATATACAAAGTGAAAACAAATCCTATTGAAGGTACCAGGCCTGGAAATCAGCTAGGAGGATTCTGCCACAGTCAAAGTTAAACCACTGAGGTGGCAATGAGGTTGGATAAGTAAGCTGTAAAATACTCATTTTCTCGCTGCCTCCCACTTATACATAGAAAGACCATCTCAGAAGAGTTAGTGAGTTATTATGTCAAAAACTGATCTATTAAAGTAATTGGCCTTTCTGAGCTGATTTTTCCATCTTTTGTTATTATCTTTATTAAAAAAAAATTGTACTAGATCCCAATGATGAATGTAACTGTATTTTATACCCAAAAATGTACCAATAAAGTTAATGGGGAAAAAAAATTGTACTTGGAGGGAAAAAAAAAGAGTTAGGCAATTCATACAAGCTCATAGAGCTAACAAAAGGCAGCACCAGGCCTAAATCTAGCCTTCTAACTTCAGTTCGAAGCTCTGTCCACAATACCAGCAGATCTCAACATGTATTCATGTGCCTTTCACTCAAGAAAGCAGATCTAAATATGAGTTAGAGAGGGAGATTGTTGTATAAGAGTCTGTGATCTTCTTCTGGTTCATTAAAAACAAAAAAGGTATTAACAAATATATTAACTTAACTCTTATTAGCAACAAATCATTCCTAACCACAGGTGGGAGCTGAGCCTCACACACAAGCTCTGAGCCGCGGATCCTTACTCTTGAGAGTGGAGGATTTTTTCAGCTATATCTTTGAGTGTGATTCCGTTCCATTCTCCCAAAGAGAGCCAGAATGGAAGGCTCAGCTGCTCATTTCAGAAGTGGCTAAGGGGTCCTCAGGCCTTAGGCCTGTAATTTCGTTTACAAGGGTCTGTGTGTGAGTTAAAAGAAGAGCAGAAGACTGTAGTGAGCTACATCTGCCACTGCTCTGTAAGGTCACAGATTTGCAGAAGTGATTTTTATTTAAAAGTTGAAGTTCTGTTGAATAAATTCTATAATTTCTACTCTTTTTCTATGAAGTTCCCTTCCTTTCCACTTTTATTGTTTTTCTTTTTCCTTTTCTGTCCCTCTTCCCTTGCTCCTTCTTTCTCTTTATTCTTTCTCCATTCCCCCTTCCCTCCTATCTTCCTCTTCTCTGTTTCTCTCTCAACAGTTCCTTGGATTCTACAGTAAGACAGTTTTGTTGTCACATCCAAGCTAAGGCACACATATAGAGTGTGGCAGTATTTCATGGCAGATGAAAATGTAGAATTTAGGGCTGTAAATGTAGGACAATAATCACTGAAACCTGCCCCCATCCCCACCACTACTGTCATAAACTCCTACTGAATTATTCTTAGATGCTGTTTCCTTTTCTTACAGAGAAGGCCAGGATAGTTCTTGGGAGAAGTTCATTGGGTGCTAACAAGGACTGGAGAGGAAAACACCAGTCAGGCCTGCATACATCCTGGGTTTTGTAAGCAGGCTCCTCTCGGGAAAACCCAAGGACAGACACACCAAGGAGAGACAGAGCAGACTGAGCACTGCGGTCAGGGCTCTGAGAGCCAGGCGTGCTAAGGCACAGTAGGACAGGAATGAGTTGGGGAGAGTACATCAGGCTAAGGAGGTGCTCTGGGGAGTTGCTGAAAGGATTCCCAGCCCCAGATGCTTTCTCAAACCTTCCTCTTTTTTTACCCATATGGGGGTGGCAGTGAGCCTTCAGATTTGTGGGACACAGGAGGAATGTTTAACCTGATTCATGCCCAGAATGGAGAAAAGAGGGATGAATCTGGAAGAATCCTCAGAAAGGCTTCTGGCAACCTCTCAACAGAAAACTCTGACCACCCAGTTGTCTGCATTGCCCAAATGACATCCCTCTTCCAAGGCTGATCAAAGTTTTGGGCTCAAAGAACAAGCCAAACTATTTCAATCACAGGAAAAAGCATGCCCTTTAAAAAGCTCACGGCAAGGAATTCAGCTCACTGAAGACTAAAGCCATTTTCTTTCTTTTTCCCAAAACATTTAAGAAATTTTATTGAAAATGATAAAATACGGAAACATCAGATTTTTCATTTTAAAGTAAAAATGACAGCATCTCCCAGAACTTTCCTAATACTACACCAATTCTTGTCACTACTACAAAAAAGTCCCAAATCCAAAACAATAAATGGACCTGCTGGTAAACATTTTTCTCATGGTTCTAAGCCCTATCGAAATTACTTTTCTAAATTTTACATTTGCACCTTTTCAAGAATGGGTAACATTTTTAAAAAATGATTAATATTTGTGAGAACTGGACTTATTTTCTTCATATTAATTAGAAACAAAAAATCACACACACCCTACTCAAAGTTAGTGAAAGTACACATTTGTTCAGTAAAGTTCACCTGCTTTAGATAATTTTTTTCTTTACACATTAGTATATTAAGCCAATGTTTGATCAATTAAAGCCATTTTCTTTTAGAGAAAATAGCATCAGGATGAGCTCAGAGTAGTTCATGAGCCCTGAGGGGATTTGGTGTGAAACCGAGAAGCTACAGGCTGTGGTACGAAACAGAGGCTTACACTGCCTGCTCACTCCCCGTTCACTTAATTATGTACTGTGAAAAAGCTCACTCACCCTTCCTAGAAGATGGCTTTTTATAGATTTGCCTTCTCAGGACCATCACTGTGACCATGAAAATTATGACACTGATGCAGGTAGGAATAAAAGTTCAAATCCCATGTGACCTTGGTGAAGCTGAGAGCTGGAGTCTCCTTACAGGGCACCACACATACAGACCGCTAGGATGGCCCTGTGAGTGGCTGAAACCCACTCAGCCACTGTGTTGAGCCTTTACTCCATGCCAGGCACTAGTGAGTGCTCTGCGTGTAGCAGCTCATTTATTCTTCCCAACAACTCTGGAAAGTAGGTTCTACCACAATCCCCATTTTACTGGTGAAGTAGCAAGGCACAGACAGCTGTGAAACTTTCCCAAAGTGAGACGCCGAGTGCTTTCCCTGAGATATCGTACAGGCTGTTTCCAGATTCACTGCTTTTTGCTACTCTGATATATCTACCCTTATCAGTAAGTCAGGCAACTACCAATCTTTCTCTCTTTTTCTTTCTCTTTTCTGTCCCTCTCTTTTCTCATCATTTCCCTTTCTGTCTCTTTCCAGAGGACAGTCCTTTAGCTTCTAAATCTCTCCCCTTTCCCCACTGACAAGCACTCAAGTGCTTAGAATCTATACCATTAGATATTCAACTTCAAGGATTAACAAGGTCTTTTTGAAAAAGGTAGACCATCCCAGGTAGTGGTAATATACTAAATCTGATCATTCACAACAGTGTAAATTAGTACAACTGGCTCTTTGTCTTGTCTTGGCTGTTCAAGTTCCTGGCACTGAGGAAAGCATCAAGTTAATAAGAGATGGATGGGAAGAACAAATATGGAGGCTGGTGAAAGCCTTAAAAAAGAGAAATCTTGGCATCTACAGGTGAAAACAAAGGCCCCAGATTGAGAGAGAGTAGGGCTGCAGGGTGTCCCCAAAGGGAGATGGAAAGGTAACCTAGTGAGGTTGTATATATTTCAAAATCCCGAACTTCTCATGGAGTAACTCATACAAGAATGACAGGTTGGTCCAGGAAAAACTGGACACAGCTATTCAGGAAAAAGGGCTCCAACCTGCCAGCTATCTTCTTCCTTCCCTCTCCCATTACAGGGTGATCTAAGAACCATGATTGTTTTAGCTGAACCCCTCCTTTTAGAGTTGAGGAAGCCTCAGAGATGCTACATAATCCATCAACAGTCACTACTTCCAATAAGTGACAGAGTTAGGATTGTAAATGCAGATCTGTCTGAGCCAGAGTAGGGTCCCACAGAGACTGTCTCCACCCAAAAAAGTACAGAGAACATTAAGGAAGAAAAGGATAAGGAGCCCATTCAGATAAGCAAGACTGGATAATTTGTATTGGTTATAATCAGCTTTAGGAAGTTTCTATTAAGCACTTGCTGCATGTGGAACTGTGACTCAAGGAGACTGGGCCCTTCCTATCCCTCCAAGGGAGGGGTTTCTGCCTCATTGTCTTCAGGAAAATCCTGGTCCTATGCAGGGTTTCTCATAGTCCCTTCCACACACAGATGCTCCACTCATCCCTAAAAACTTTCCGGATTGAGCATCCAACATCCAACATCAATCTGCTTAGACTATAAGAATTGGAAGACCTTATCTAAGTCACCTTTGAGTTCCTTCTAGAGCCCAGCACCAGTTACCTGAAAGGCGTCAATCAAGACTGTGGGGCTGAATTGACTGTTTAGCCCACATGACTGGTCCTCCTACTCATTGGTTACCTTGTAGCAGATTGCTGGTTTTCCCTTTAATCCATTCTCTCTTTCTTTCTTAGTATTATGGTGGTAACTGAACAGCACATCCACCCCACACCCCGCAGTTATGTGTAGCTAGTCACGTCAACTATGTTCACGCAGAAAGACTGGGTCTTCTGGATCTTGGCCTACCATTCTTTTTCTTTCTGAGGGCAGAAATATGAATTTGACAATGACTCAGCTTGGATAGTTCAACAGGGACAACATTCTGGAGAATGGCAAAGCAGCAAAATAGAAATAATCTGGATCACTGAATGACTTTACGGAGGAGAGTTCCTTAGCTGCTCTGAACCACCTTCAATCTCTGAATATTACATGATAAGAAATATATTTTCTTCTTGTTTGTATTTTGGGGTCTCTTCATAATGGCTGTTTAGCCTATTTCCTAACACATATTCTTCTAAATTGTTTTATAATTGCTTGCTCTTTAACAAAGATATGATGGTACAATGGGAAAAATGTTTGTCTTATCTTTAGCACAGTGCCTGCACTCATAAGGGCCCCATGCATTTTGTTCAAGGTGCCATAATTTTTCTTTACATTCTTCCTGAGTGCTAAGCCCTTTAAAAGCATATTCAGTTTCATCACAATGACCTCTTGAGGTAGCCACCATTATTTGTCCTCATTCTACACCTGAGAGATTGAGTTCTAGGATGGCTAACCAGTGTGTTTGAGTTCTTAAAGAAGTAGGTAGCAGAGAGAACACTTGAAATTTATGTTTGTCTGACTTCAGAGCCCATGTTTATGACCATTGCCTGGAGCCACCTTCATGTGTCATAGGAGGGCTGCACTTCTCTGCCACTTCCACAAGAGTATTTTTGTAATTACTTCCAGTGCTCTAGTCCACTTATATTTCTTAAAGAAATAGCAACTGGCTAGGTACAAGAATCCTTATTTCTCAAGAAAAATGATTTAATTGCTGCCTGACTTCTGACTGAAACACTGAAAGTGTTCTGTCATCCATTCTAGAATCACCTCCCACATTCTAAACTCTCATTTCTGTTTGTTTTATTCATTGACTTCTAGAGAAGCATGTGGCAGTTCACAGCAGTCAGGAGAGAATAGCTCCATTTATGAGAATGAGTAGAGAGGGAATAGTCATAATTTGAAAATGACTTTTAGAAATAGAAGCAAGGAACCTGTGGGAGGATGTATAACTTTGGTTATTTTGTTGGGTGGGTTTTTTTCCCCCACAAAACAGTATATCATTTGGCTGCTCTGATCTGACCACGCAGTCTGGCAGCTGAGGTCATGGGACTAGGATTATTCAAGACTAAGTTTCCAACCCATCAATCCAACATTTATTGAGGACTTCTTGTGGACAAAGGGCTCTGTTTGCCTTTGTCTGGATATTCAGAAGACCCATGTGAACAATGCAAAATAAAGTAGCAGTAAAAGAGAACGGACAAATACAGTCACAAGGTAAATAAGCAAATGCTACAGGTAATAATTGTAAGAGACAAGATGAAAAGAAGACTCCCTTATACCTGGACTTGTCTGAGCTCCTTGGAAAGAGGGTGGGCTTGGGCCGGTAGAAAAGGAAAACAATGATATTGTATATGGAAGAAATGGAGAGCACAAAGAATGCATGGCAGTGGGAAAGGTTCAGAAAGCACATGGTGAGGAAGGAGCCCAGAGAAAACATCTATGCCATGGAAAAGTAAGATGAATATAAAGCTGGGAAGGAGGGCTAAACCAGCTTGAGCATCTTTAGCTGCACAAAGATTTCTCCATCTCCCTACTGGTCAGTTTATGAGTGATACCTTAGGACAGTGGTGGTAACCTCTGGGCCATTTGCTGCAGTGGGCCTGTAGAGCCCTCTCTGTCAGCACACAAGCCAAGCTGCCCCAGCAGCTGAGCATTGCATAACAGTTGTTTTTTTCTAAACTAAAACCTCAGTATTCAGGTTTAATTGCAGTGTTTGCACTTTGGGATGACTTAGTGGGTTTTGGGTTGCAGTTTGTGCACTTGGTCTCTAAAAGTTTTGCTATCACTGCCTTAGGAGATCCTGAGGTTTGTTTTATTTTTGTAGTGCTGGGGATTGAACCCAGGGCTTTTGCGCTGAACTACATACTCAGCCAACCCCCACCCCCTTTTTTTTGAGACAGCATCTCTCTAAATCACTAAGTTGCCCAGGCAGGACTTGAGCTTGCAGTCTTCCTGCCTCAGATTCTCTCAGGTGTGCACAACTGTGCCTGGCTAAGGAGACCCTGAGTTCTGACCCAGACCCCACAGACCCTCCCTGTAATTACTATTTGGTCAGCCATTCTGGTTCTCATGGAGAAAGTAGCCATTTCCCTCCATTCCTAACTTCTCACAGCACAAAGGCTTCCAGAGGAATAGTCATTCTGCCCCTGCACTGTTCTACCCTGAAGAAAAATACAGACATAGTCAGTGGTCCAAGGGCTGGACTAAGGTTGTTTCCAAGTTCCTCTTAGGCAGAGTTCTATTTCTCTGTAGAAATCCTTATATAAGCCTCCTTCTAGAAAAATCACATTTCATCCAAAGCACTGGCTTACACTTAACCAGGCAGGAAATTCCACATAATCAAGGACAGTTGAGAAAACAATTCCAGGAAAAAATAAAGTTCCCTGGGCCTGGTAATATTTAAACCTCTAATACTTTAGTCTGAATTAATTACATTTCATTGTTTTATGAGGTAGCAAGTCTTAACTGTGATTTTTAGAAAAAGAGAGATAGATAATGTTGAAGTACCAACTTGCCTAATATATTATTTTCCCAGTTGGTTCTGAAATTGGTGTATGTTTAGTGTCTTTATTGCTATCAAGGTCCTTGGTATGATTCCTCTCTTCCTTGCATCTTATAATAATTTAGTTAGAAAGAAGTTGGGCATTTAGGATTGTTGTGTATCCTTGCATAACTATTTCATCATTATGCAATGTTTTTTTTATGTTGAGTAGTATTTATTTTTCTGATACTGCTAATCAACTAGATAGCTAACTTTTGGTTAAATACATTTCTCCAGAAGCAACCTTTACCATCATTAAAGGATTAAACTTTGATTGGGAAGATTACCCTTATGCCAGTGTTTTTGTAGCTTCAGTTCATTGGTACTGTCTGGTTTAGTTAATATATAGTAAGCACAGTAGTTAGGAATAAGTTCCTCAAAATCTGAAAGATTTGACTGTGTGTTAGCCAAGGACTAATTACCTGATCTCTCAAATCCTCACTTTTTTCATTAATAAAATGGGTATAATACTATTTGTCTTTAAGGGTGTTATAATGATTAAATAGTTACCTAGAGCATAGTGAATACTCAATCAGTGCTAGCAATTATTAACTCTTCCATATTAGAGGCAACTCTTTAGGTATTTGAAGATATCTGGGAAAACTCCATATGTTCTTTTCAATTTTAAGTAAAACACACCTAACTTCTTATCTCATAGGATATTGTTTTCAGACCCATTTCCAGATATCAATCTTTGGATACATTTTATTTTTCATTTTTCAAAAAAAATGACAGTGTAGGGCCAGAGATTTAGCTCAGTGGTTCCACTGCCTGCCTCATAAGCACAAAGTCCCAAGTTCGATCCCTGGTACAAAAAAAAACAACAAGTGACAGTGTAACATGGTTTATATTCCAGTTATTATCTAAGCAGCACAAAGTATAGTATAACTATTACTTCCTATGAGTTGAGCACGTTTTGGGCTCAACACAGGATAGTAATGCAAACTAAGGTCAAGATGAATTTTGCCAAATGTATGATCTGATGCCTAGATGGTTGGCTATTATCCCCAGTTGGAAATATAGACTCCTTATCAACTAGAGGTTAGCTCTAAATTGACTGAGCACCTTAGTCCCTGTTTGTTGGCCCTGATTCAACAACTGCCAACTGTTTAATCTGTTATAAATCCAGACAATTGAGCCAGGTATGGTTGCTCATGTCTCTAATCCCAGCACTCTGGGAAGCTGAGGTATCACGACCACAAGTTTGAGCACTGCCAGGGCAATTTAGCAACTCAGAGAGACCCACCCCTCAAAAATAATTCTAGTGCTATGTGGCTCTGGGATCTGCCTTTAGATTCACCCCTCACTTTTTCTTTTCTGCTCTGTATTGCAGGAAGGGAGGCTCTTGACGTCAATAGGAAGTAAGATGAGAAGTCTAGAGACTGGGCGGGAGAGGTAAATAAAGGACAATTCTCTCCCATGTCTATATCCTGGTGGCCTCTTCAGGACCAGAAGCATCTCTTCCCTGGCTTCAGCTACCACTGGGCAGTCCCACTTTGTTCCAGTGTTCCTTGGGTGACTATCCCCTGGGCTTCAAGTACTCTGCCTATCCTTTTTACCTCTTGTCTAGTGGTGCCTATTGCAAATTGCTGAATTATTTCCCTGTTCCCTGAGTTGCTTCTCAGTGTGATAACACTGAATTACTATTTTCTGCTTTAGATTTCCACAGGTTTAAATAGTTTCTGTTTTCCCTCGTTGATTGTTGGTATCTGAGATGTTACTTTACCAGTGACACTATCTTACCATCATCATGATGTACATAAAGTGAGAAATTGTAGCTTTACATGTTTTGGTCTTAGAAAATTCAGGCATGTTTCTAGTAACCACTGAAATAAATCTTTTAAGATTGCTTTCCATTTATCTGTTAAACAAGTCTGGAGAGAAAGATCAGGTTAGGAGTTTCTAATTCTCAGGAGCTTTTCCTTCTTCAAATTCAGGACCTTGTTCTCTTGATTCCAAATTTTTTCTATTCTCTGGTTTACCTAAGGGGAAAAGAACACTGAAAGCAGAGATGGAGCTCCATCAGTAAGTTATTTTAGCAAATGCTTTCCTGGGACCTAGAGGCTTAAACATACAGTCAGCTTTTCACTCCTGTCTTGCTTCTCTTCCACTATTTGTGTTTTTTGTCTTCCTCTTCTATGGTGAAGGTCATTTTAATGGAAGTCATGCCACCTCCTTCCTCCACTTGTTGAAGTTGCATTATTGCCTCTGTTGGCCTTTTTTTTTTTTTTTTTTTTGAAGTACTTCTATAACCTTTAGCTTATTCCTGGTAATACTTCTTCCCTCTACCCATCTCAACCCAAGCCTTCAGGCTGCCTTCGCTCTTGTGTTCTGAGTGCTTGTCCTATGCCTTACTGGGATCCTCTGCACAGGCCAGCTGCACTGTGACTTCCCTAGCCTCTCTGAGCTTCCATAATCTGCTTTAGTCATGTTCCCTGCCATCCTCGGATGATTTGCTCTCAGTCAGATAGTTGCAACCTGGCTTTTCAAAAGCCATAGCCCTTTATTTCTGTCTCTTCCATATTCTCTAGCCATTCTATCTTGTGTTTTTTCTATCCTTCTGAAATAAATTCTCCTTTCACAACATTTAATATGAATTGCTACATGGATATCAAAGAAACTACTATAAACCTATTTTCCAGGTTTGTGCAACAGATTTTAAGGTAAAAGCATTCTGTTCTGCTAATACTGCTTCATTTATGGGAACCCTCAATGGGACTCCAGATCTACCCTGCCTCCCTTAGGGGCACCTACGAAACTCTTAGATGCTGGTCTTCAACTTTTTTTCTTACATTTCTCCTAAAGGAATTATGATGCAGTATACTCTCTCTTATATATTAATGTGATTGTTAGAATTTTTCATATGTTTTTATATTGGAAAATACATAATGTTTACGGTTTTATATTTATATTTTTTAGTAAAAATTATTTCACTCTTAAATATGCATCCAATGGCACCTAAATATCAAAGAAACTATCTTTTTTTTTGCTTTTAAAAAGTTGTGCTGATTTATCCCCCCCCCATTAACTTTATTGGTACATTTTAGGTATACAATACAGTTACATTCATCATTGGGATCTTGTACCATTACATGAGTCTCTTGGTTCTTATTTTTTTTCCCCTTCCCTTCCCCTCCCTTCACCCCCTCCACCCTTCCCTATTTGCAAAGACCTTGTTTCCATTTTTTTCCTCTTCTCATATGTTTTCCTTTCCCTTTTTTCCCTTCCCCTACCCCTCCCAATTCCCTGCTCTTTAGACCTTTTCTTCCTGTTACACAATATCAGTTATACATTTTTTAAATTACAATATTAAGATCTAGGAGACATTACCACAGATTTCACAGAATTTAAAAGGATTTAGAAAGCATATTACAAAAATCTTTTTTGAAATAAATTTGACAACTTCTAAGAAGTAACTTAGAAGACAAATTAATGAAACTAACTCTGGAGGAAATATAAAATTTGAATAGCACCTATTAAAGAAAGTATATTCCTACCTTGAAAACTTACCTATATGACAACAGCAGGTTCATAAACATTTTAACTGATAAATTATATCAAACAATTAAAGCAGAAAAAAGAAGGAACACTTCTCCCCTCATTTTAGGAAATCAACATTGTGCTAATCCTAAAACTGGATAACGATAATAGAAGAAAAAAGTATGAACATAGATAGAAATTTGTTTAACAAAACAAACTATTAGAAGTCAGATCTGGCAGGATGTAGAAAGTGGTTTTGTTAAAGGGATGGCAGTGTTGGTTTAGCATTGGAAGATCCACCCCCAAAAGTCATCATTTTAACAGAAGGAGAAAGCCATATGATCCTGTCACTAGTTGGAGAAAGAGTATTGGACTAAATTCTACAGCTGTTCATGGTAAAAGCTATCAGGAGACTAGAAGTAGAACAGAACCTTCTCAACAGATCAAAGACATGTACTCCATACTTCCAACAAAAACTCCTTCTGTGAGTGGAGAAGATACAATGCTTTCTCCCTAAGGTGGGGAACAAGGGCATATATGCCTACTCTTTATCTGTCCATTAGACTTTGAAACATAGGTCTAAACCAAAATATTCTGGCAATAAAATGACACAACTAGGATAGGATTGGCACGGCAGAAGCAAAATCTTTATATGTAGATGAAATGATCATCTACAGAGAAAATACTAAGAAATCTCTAGGAGCCCCTAGAACTTGTACTTGAATTTAGCAGGATTAGAAAACACAAGGTATATATAAAAATTCAGGTCTGTGTATACTTGCTATAAATGAATAACTGGATATTGAAATTTAAAAGTTATGTAGGAGTACAAAGGACCCAGAAAAGCCAAAAACAAAAACAAAAACAGTGTTGGAAGACGTTTAGCACCCAATTTTAAGACTTCTTCTAAAGCTACAGTAATCAAGGCATTGTTGGTGTAAGGAAAGACATATAGATCATTTGAATAAAACAGAGAATCTAGAAATAGAACCACACATATATGGTCCACTGAAAGAAACTATCTTTTATATTCTCCATCATTCACTAAAAAATACATACAAAAATTCTTCTCTAATGGTCAAAGATTTACATGGTATCTTTATTTCTTGAGCCTCACTTTCCATATAGAAGTTTATCTTAATGCTGCATATATTTATTTTACAGCTCTTTGATTATTCTTATATGCCTTGGAACAAAATATGTATAGCTAATGAAATTAATTTTCTTTTTTTTGGTACTGGGGATCAAACTCAGGACCTTGTGCTTGCAAGGCAGGTGACAGAACCACTGAGCTAAATCCCGGCCCTGAAATTAATTTTCTAAGGACTGAAACTTTATATTCAGTTTTCTTCTACACTGCAATCTAATTTCTATTAATATCAGCACATACATGATTAAAATGTAAAATATTATGAACATTGATAATTATTAAACAAAAAGATAAAAATTTACCCAAAATATAGCTCTGTCTTTTTAATTGCTCATGAATCTGATAATGTATATGGTTTACAGTTCAAATGATTCTACGTGGGAGGAGATTAAAAATGGTAAAGTAAGAACAAGCTGCAAAATAGACCCTCTTTGAAATGTGAATCAAAACATTTTGAAAACAACCTAGCAAAGAAAAAAGAAGTAGAACTCTGGGAATCAAGAAAAAGCTGGTAGGAAAACTAGAAACTAGAGAGAAACTGAAAAGGATGCAAAGAAAAGAACAAAGGAGACTGGAACACTAACCCTGGCTCCCAGGGAGGAGGTCCTATCTCCACCAACACAAGAGCTGGGGAATCAAGACTTGAGAAGGTTGGACACTGAGAAGACACTCAGATATTCTGCTGATTAAGTTAAAAATGGATACAAACATCAAGACACAACCAAACTCAAGGACATGTCACAGGGAGACAAACCTAACTAAAGAGATCTCCACAGTAGCAATAGTTTCTCTACCCTAACTGACCTTCAACTCAGAGCAAAAAAATGATAGAAACATGAGAAAATCAGGCAAGAAGATGCCTTCCAAAGACCCCTAGCTCCCAAAAATCTGATCTCGTGGACACTAAAGTAGAGGAAACTATGGGCAAAGAACTCAAAACCAAATGGTCAAAATGTTTAAAGAGATTAAAGAAGAAAAATATAAGCAAACACATAAGATGTTTAATGAGCTGAGAGAGAATTTAATTAAAAAGATAATGGATTTTACTAATAAAATGTTCAATGAGTACAAAGGAAAAACAAACAATGAAATAATTGAGCTAAACAAGATGATACAAGACATGAATGACCACTTTGGAAAATAACTAGAAAGTATGAAAAGAAAGCAAGCAGAAAAAGATGGTATTAAGATATCAAATGGAAAACATGGGCCTCAAACTTGACCAGTGTGAGGCAGAGTGTCAGAAATAGAAGACAACATGGATGTAATAATTCATAAATTCAATGATACCCTAAAAACAAAAAGGCACCAAGCTGGATTCAACTGCTGCTAGATGACAAAAACAAACAAACAAACAAAACAAAACCTCTCAGAATTACGGAAATAAGGAAAACTTAGAAGACAACTAAAAAGGTATTAAAAATTTTATTCACTTAAATTATAGTAGAAAATTTTCCAGATCTTTGGAAAGAATTCAATATTCAAGTACAAGAGGCATATATAATTTCAGATAGGCATTAACAGAAAAGAACTCCTCCATGGTACACCATAATCAAAATTCCAGAAATTCAGCAAAAGTCAAACCCTCCCCCCGCAAAAAACCCAGCAAATAACCTATAAAGTCAAGTTCATCAGAATAACTGTGGATTTCTCAGCACACACATTAAAGGGCAGGAGAGCCTGGAGTGAAGTTTTTTAAGTCCTACATGAAAACAATTGTCAACTCAAACTTTTACTTCCTGCAAAAATTAGCCTTCAAAATTGACAGATAAGAAAAGTCTTTCCACAACAAAGAAGTCCTAAAGAAGTTCATAACCACTAAACCAGCATTCCAGAAAATACTTAAGAGAATTCTAGACAGAGATTGGGAGGCCACCAGCACCACAAAGTGCAAAGGAAAACATATATCTGAGAGAGTAATTAAAAGGAAAAAAAAAAGGAAACAGCATAGGAAAAATAATGCAATGACAGGATTCAATAAATACCTTATAATAATAATTCTCAATGTCAGTGGTCTCAACTCACCAATCAAAAGACACAGACTGGTAGATTGGATCAAAAAACAAAACGCAACCATACATTTCTTACAAAAGATACAAACAAACAGACCCATCTGATCCAAAAGGAAGTATTGTACAGAAACTGAATGTGAAAACATGGAAAATGATACTCCATTAAACTAGAGACCTAAAATAAGCAGGAGTCACAGCGGACTTCAAGCCAAAACTGATCAGATGAGACAAAGATGGCCACCATATATTGGTAAAGGGAACAGTTCAATAGGAAGAGTTAACAAGTTTAAATATCTATGCACCAAATGTTAGCATACCTAATTTCATAAACAAAAACTACTGGATTTAAAAAGACAGATGGACACCAATATAATCATAGTGGATTGTATCCACCCATTCTCACAATGAGATGGTCAAACAGACCAAAAAAAAATCAAGGAAGAAACATCAGAGTCAAACTACACCATTGAACAAACTGACTTAATAGATATCTAGAGTGTTTCACTGAATGCCAACAAAATACACACTTTAATCAATAGTACAAGTAACTTTTCTCAAAATAGGCCATGTCTGAGGCCATAAAGTATGCTTAAATTGAAATAATTCCCTACATACTATCGGATCATAGCATAATGAAGCTAGAAATCAATATCCAAAGAAGCCACAGAAACTATGCGAAAACAGGGAGATTAAATGATATGTTATTAGATAATCAATGGATCACAGAAGAAATCAGGGAAGAAAAAAATTCCTGGAATAAAATGACAGTAGAATCACAACACACCAAAGCCTATGACACCCAAAAAAGCAGTTCTTAAAGGGAGGGTTTTAACTATAAATGCACTCTAAAAAGAATAGAGTGATTCCAAATAAATATCAGTGATATACCTCAAGGTCCTAGAAAGACAAGAACAATCCAAATCTGAAACTAATAGAAGGAAATAAATTATAGAGATCAGAGCGAAAATTAATGAAACTGAGACTGGGAAAAAAAGGGAATTAATGAATCCAAGATTTGGTTCTTTGAAAGTCTGGGAAGGGCTTCAAGGATGGGGGAGACAGGAGGAAGGGAAGGGGCAGTAAAAAGGATTAAGATGCAATATGTAGGGCCCGGGATTTAGCTCAGTGGTTTTGCCGCTTGCTGTGCAAGCACCAAGGACCTGAGTTCGATCCCCGGCATCAAAAAAAAAAAAAAAAAAAAAAGGTGCAATATGTATATGTACCAATTTCCCCACGATAAAGGTATGTTTTTACTATGTCCTGCAAAAATATACTAATAAATATTTGAGAGAAAAATGTTTTTATGTGGGTAGAATTCTGCATCGGCTTTATTTTTTTCATTTTCTGTAGCTAAAAGGGCTAAGGAATCTTATTCTTATAAGTGGGTGGGAACTAGCAACAACTTTGTTATAGCTGGGTTTGTCATTCTTTGAATGACATGACTTATATGGCATAAATTATTCATTTTTGATTATCAGTTCACTCTACTTGAGCTTCCTTTAAATATTTTTGAAAGCAGAGAATTTGATACCACCTGTTTTGCAAAATGGTTAGTCATGATAGTTCCACAAAGTGTCAGTGCTTCCCATCCTCTTTTGTTCGGCTCTATGGAGGTCTAAACCCTGGGTAAGTGGATTTAATTCATGATGAGGGATGGGTTGGCTTTTTTATGAAGTAGAAGAAAGCAATAGTAAAAGAGGAAGTATTTTAGGGGAACCCCATGAGCCTTGCCTGGCAGGCACGCTCTCAGGTTCATCAGTTTTTGGAAAGAGTACTGTACTTGGGGAAGATGATGACCCAGAAACTATTTCTCAATACAGTGGTACCTCGGGTCACAATTCGTTTTATGATTTTGGGGAAGATGGCCACAGTTGTGTTTGTCACCTGATGCGGAGTCGGTCAACAGAAGCAGTTTTGTTCAATTCTTTTGAGAACCAAATTGTTTGTGAAAAGAAGCATTGGTAAACCAAGGTAATACTATACTGCTTTGTGTGTATGCATCCCTTAGAAAGTCTTTGTAATTCCCAGTACACCCTAGTGTGATGATATTGCTCTAAGGAACAAATCTTTCCACATCTGAAGAATCTCTGGTCTAGCTAAGGCAAAATGCAGGGTACCTTCCCAGGAATGAGAGGCAGCCCACTGTCAGAAAGGGACAGCTCCTCCCACAGCTTCCCAAGGACCCTAGATCAGTATCAGCAAACCTTTTAGAGCTTTCAATGTTAACAAATAGCCCACCGTGGCACAAGTGCCATAGGTCCCTACCACCACCCTAGATGCACTATCGAACTCAAGTAAAAATCATTAAACATGGGGGTGGCGATTTAGGGGTGCAGATACTCTAGTGTATTACAGGATCCTCAAAATGTACAGCCTTCTTTCCTCAGGTTCAATGAATTCAGATTAATGTCCATGTTATAAAGTTTCTTCCTGCTGATGTCAGGATGTAGGAAGTAGAGTGATTTTCCTGGTTACTCACTGATGGTTGAATTTTGGGAAAGCTGCTGTCCCTATAATAACTGAGGGTCTTTTAACTAAATCTATGGATCTTCTCTCTATGCCAGGCACCAGGCTCAGTTCTTAATGTTTATACACTAGTACCTTGGTTCACGAACCTAATTTGTTTTATGATTTTTGGAAATATGGCTATATTTGCGTGTGTCATCTAATAGGAAGTTTGTAAACCGAAGCAAAATGTTGTCTAATGCCTTTGAGAACTGAATTGTTTGCAAATAGAAGTATTCCTGAACCGAGATATTACTGTACTTTTTAAATGTTTATGACAATCCTATACAGTAGGAGCAACTATTGTCCTTCTTTTACAAATAAGCAAAACATGGTTATGAAAAGTGAAACCACCAAGGATACAAGTGAAACCAACCTTGTATCTATTCCTTCTCGTGTGTTTGTCTTTGTAGCAGATCATAGTCACACCATTGATGCCATTGATTTGCAAACATGCAAATCCTCCAAAAGACAAAGCAGATCCTCTGATACCTCAGGAGTCTAATGGGGAGGGATTGGGAGTTGCTAGTTCAGTTTAACTCAAGAGAAACTACAAGCAAATCAGTGAGCTTTCTATTCTCTCGTAACTCTGACATGTCCCGCCCCAAATGACCTTTCCCAAAGCAAACAAGAACATGAAAATTCTCTTCATATTTATGTTCTTGCTGCTGAACCCAAAGAAATGGGGACAGTTACTCCTTAACCAGACTCTCTTGAGCCCCGCAGTTCACTTCTCTGGACCGTGGCTGCTTTGTCTGCAATAGATAGGACTTGCACTTGAGTAGTGTATTCCAAACCTTTAAATTTTTATGACTCAAAGTAAGAAATGAAAACAAACAAAAAACAAGAATCCTTTACTCCATGGTGCATACAATCATGCATGTGCACACATGTTCACGTGCACACACACACACACCCATGCACCTGAAATGAGTTTTACAAAACAACTCTCAGACCTACTGTATGATGCTTTCTCATCTATTTTTTCTATTCTATTCATTCAGTGTTTTTGGGAAAACTCCTGTCTGGTTGCTACTCATTACACTGATATTTTATTCCATCACTGAGTTGCAAACCATAAATTTAAAAACTCTGGACTAGAAGCATAAACCACTGGGAAAGAGTAATTTTCTAATTCAGTCAGGACTCTTTTGTGGGTGAACTGTGAATTAGGCAAAGCTTATTTTTGACACCTTGCCACCATTGAGGACCTCATTTTCCAGGCTTCTAGTTCCAATTTATTTCCATAACTCCTACTCACATTTATCCTTACTAAGCTGCTTTATACGCAGATGTCAAAAACATTTCAGAGTAGGTGCTTTTCCCCCCTGTAAAATGTTTTCTTAAAACCACTCTCCAGGTTTTGCTTGAGCTACCATGTGTGGATTTCTGTTACTTGCAGCTAATAGGTCCTCTATTGAAGACATGCCTCTGTGGATTCTTGTCCTTGAAACCACACATTTTTTACTTTCACAGTCAGGTACTTGTAGTCCCAGGCAATGATTGGGAAGTGGTACCACCCTGCATCTTTCACTTGCACTTGGGAAAGATGGAATAAGGCCTTTCCTAGAGGCAGCTGCTCCTCCAGCACAGTGGCTCTTTCACTGCATGAGGATGTATCATTTTCCACCTTTTCCAAACTGCCTTTTATTGACTCAAGTTCTACACGACCTCTAGTGTAAAAGTCACACTCCAGGGTCACATTGCTGCCATAGTCTACTGCATACAGTTCCTTAGGGACTGTCACTGTGAATAAAGCTGAAAAGAAAAGACACTTCAATGTTGTCTATCTTTACTTTACATATCAGCTCTTCCAGAGTAGAAGCTGACCCCATTTCACCCTCATTCTCCAGTAGATCACTGTCATAATTTGGGCCTTCTCTTAGGCTCTCCTTTGCCTCACCCCAGCTGGGTACTGGAAATCCCTGCAGAGGATCTTGATCTCCTGCTCAGTGCTATGATGCAAGGCCAGAAGAAGGACCGAGAGACAGGATTAAAGAGAAATGGGGAACTGAGATGTTCAATGCTGAGTAAGCAGCACAGACCCCGAAGAGCCAGAACTGCTGATATTTATTGGTAACACAATCATTTGTTAAGTTGGGGTAAGGGGGCTACATGTGATTGTTAGGGATAAGTTGCTGATGCAAGAAAGGCTTGTAAAAGAAGAGACAAAACATTCTTGTGTTAGGAACAGAATAGACCACGTACAGGTGTGGTTAACAATTAAACTTGTCTTTTTGGTAAAGAAGGTTTTAACTTTGGGAACAAAACTTGGGTGCAAGTCACCCTGATCTTGGCTGCCATGTCATCTCATATTAAGCCCCACAGCTCCACGGGCCATTCATTTCTCTGGCCTCTGCTATGGCTGCTGGGGGTGGGTGGGTGGAGATACTTACCGTGCCCCATCTGCAATGCTCCTATGAGTCACATAGGCTTCAGCCAGACTCACTTCTTTCAACAAGCCAATTGTGGGGTTAGCTCTTTACAGCCTGCACTGCTGACAGCCTGCTTTGGGCATAATCAACAGGGCAGTCTCCCACACTGGGCAAGAGTGAAATTCTTGGTCCATTGCTCTGAGGTGGTTCTTTCCCCTCAACAATCCCACTTGTGTACCCAGCTGCCCTCCTGTTCCTCCCTGGACACTCCATTATGAGCTTCTGCTGGAAGCACTGTTTGCTCCCACAACATCTCCAACGTCTCCCTTGGAGCTTAGAGTCATTCCAGATCATACCTCACAGGATAGCAAAGTCCTTATAACTCCTCTACCACTTAAGTCTGAGTCTATTTTACTAAATTGCCTTCACAACTTATAATGAAGACTGTTTTTATTCAGTGTATATGGGTCAAGTTATACATTTCCCTGGAAAATATCACAACCTCTATCCTTGATAGGAATAACAACTATCACTTGTTGAGTCCTTAGACACTCTGCTAATACAAGGTATACTCATAATACTCCCACTTGCTTTGAACACACTTATCCCATTGTTATTGCCGCTTCCTGAAGCAGTTCTGGAAGTACTCTTTCATGAGTGTCTTTACCAGATACATTAAAACATATGGTGAATGCTAGCCAAGTAACATTCAAATGAAAGGCAGGCTAATAAAAACATAATGTGTCCTCATCTACCTTATTCACTGGGTCTGGCACCATGTAACTGCTGGCTCTTACACAAAGTCAAAATGACCACAAAAGGTACATGTTTTTCAATCAGTTCAGGACACCGAAGCATCCACAAAAGTTCAACTAAAGGCACAAAAAAGAACTTCCAGGACTCCTTAAAAAAAATAGCAAGAAGAGGGCCTGGGGATTTAGCTCAGTGGTTCTGTCACCTGCCTCGCAAGTTCAAGGTCCCAAGTTTGATCTCCGGTACCAAAAAGGGAAAAAAAAAAAAAAGCAAGAAGTGAGTGTGTTCAAAGTGATAGGGAGTATTTCGAAGGGGATTAATGGCAGCAGTGTGTCTTTTATTATAATTTTTAAAATTTTAAATATTCACTCATTTTTATTACACTTCATATATTGTCTCATTTAGATTTCCTAGGAAGCCAATGAAGTAGGCAGTACTGCTATTCTCTTTTTAGAAAATAAAACTGAGGCACAGAAAAGTTTAGAAAATTGTCTAAGACTGTATACCAAGTTCAGACTAGGTATTTCTTAAGTTCCAAATTCTGTTAATTGAAACACCATCCAAGCCCACTGTAGATACTTTCTAATTTCTATCAATAAAGGGAGAGGAAAAATGGAAATAATATTTAACGTGTATATACTATGTGCTAGGCACTATGGTAGGCATTTTATGACTACAGTATATGATTTAACTCTGAAAATGACTGTGAAATATGTATTGTCGTTAAGATTTTATACAGTAGTTGAAGAGACTGACTCAAAGATGTTGATTTTAGGAATATGATTAATAAGATTGAGATTCAGAGCCATATAGTGTTTGACTTAAAAATCTGTAGTTCTTAAACAGTATTTCCCAAAATGTGAGGTACATACCATTAGAAGCATGTAAGATAATTTTAAATGGGGCAGAATCAAAGCCTAAAGGGTGCTGAATTATTTAGAGAGAACTTTATCCCCCTTTGAAATCTTTTAGTACTTCAATTACATGAATTTGCAACCTTTAATACCAGCTATTTTTCCCTTTAATAAAGCAGAAAGCTTACAGTCAGGTAAGTAGCATCCAGGTAGAATTTAATAAAAACTGTTTTATTTTCATTGCATTTATTTTGTTCCTTTTCTATATTTTACTAGTCCAAGTGATACTGGTTTTTCATCTACACAAAGTACCTTTTTTGTCAAAAAATTAAAAGCTGAGTTGATTTAAATAATTCTGTAGGAATAATAGCACAAATAGTGGTGAAACATGGTAGAACTAGTGAAAGAAGTGTTTCCATGCATAGTGTGAGAAGCTGTGCTGAATTATGTTGCCTTTATGGTTAATCAATGGGTATTCATTATGATGGAAGTATAGAAACATCTTGAAGTAGTTTCTGAATCATCATAGATTAGATCAAATTATGTTCAGTAAAGCTTGCTCCATTCATTAATTTATTCAATCAAATCTTTCATTAAAGGAATATTTGGCATCTTGTAAACATTCACTACTTGAGGAGTTGTTTTAGTAAAAAACATATGGAAAGTGCAAGATTTAGTGACAAGTGAGCTTGGGTTCAAATCCTGACTGTATGTGGAATAGGAGTCTTTTGGGACCCCTCATTTAACCAATATGAATCTCAGCCTCACTTCTGTAAAAGGATAGTATCTACTTCGTGGTATTGTGAGGAAACATTGGGTAAGATGTCCAGATCTAGCAGCCACTAGGCACTCAGCAAACTTTCTTTCGTGCCATGTTTTAATTCGTGGGAAAGTGGTAATCTATATATGAAATGTGTGGCTATTCTTTATTAGACAGAATATTTTACTACCCAGGACAGTCAGTTCTCAGTGACTAGATTCCAACTTTCAGGTGTCCCGCTGTTTCAGTGATTCACATTACAATTTATTTCTGATTCAGGTTTTTCCTTCCATTATCCTGCGAATCTCAGAAGGCAATAATTGGATTGAGTTTGCTTTGCTATCCCTGTACTATCTAGCACATACTGTCCCAGTTAAGGATCTGGCAAATAAAAGAGAGAAGAAGGGGAGACCAGAGTGAGGAGACAGAACTCTGACCTTATTCCTTCTCACTGAACTCCACCCTGTCAGAGATCCCTGCATTGGCCTTTTCATTCACCACACAGTACTCTGGATAGGGACAGGCACAAATGAACTTTATCAAAAAAAGACTGAGAGGCTTCTATCTTTCCTTCAATCCCTGTTTTAACTATGACTAGAACATTAATGTCCCTTTCTACTGAGGTCTGTGGTCCAGACAGGAGTTTACCCAGCATGCTTTGTGTGGGTGGGGCTAGGGCAGGTCTGTGAGGTAAGTGCTTCCATGTAAATGCTAATTGCACCTGTGCTTGCTGGGCCAAGTTGAGAAGACCCTGGGATGCAAAGGGATGTGGACGTCAAGATTTCCTGTATGATTCCATTTTGTGGAGTCTACTGCACACTTGTAATAACAAGGTCTCAACTAATGGGACCACTCTCCATAATGGGATCTCTTAAGGGTAGATCCCTTTAGGATAGGAACCATCTCTAAGTGGAAATGCCTGGTGCCCCAGAAGATTCATATTTATTGTACTATTTATGTACTGACTATCTTCTATGTGCTAGATTTAGGAACTTACTATGTTTACTCTTCTCAGAGTACTTCCTTCTTTTATTTTATTACACATGATAAAACAAGAAAAAAGGAAAGAGTAGGGGCATGCAAGGAAGGTGAGTTGTTGTGTCTGAGTAACAAGAATTGGATAATGTGGGTGTAAACGCTATTGGATTTTCTAGCAAATCTATTTAGCACACTATACTTTCTTCTCATGAGAAAGGGCACCACTGTAACTTCCTCTGGAATTCCCCTTAGCATACTACAGAACTCCCCTCTTTACTGACTGAGCCTTTTATAAATACATGTTTTCTTCTTGCTTTTCCCCTCTGCCTTCTACACACTAAATGTGAGGAGTTATAGGCATAAAATATGCTATCTCTAAGACAGGTGACATTTTTGGGCTAATATTCACTAGAGGAAATAATAACTAGCAAACATAAATTGTGCATCTGAATACCTCAGAATAACTGGTGATTGTTATTTGGTATAATTTTGTTCCAATTAAAGCTTCTAACACACGCAAAGCTTTGAGCTTGATTACCCCACATAAAATTAGGGTTTTAGGAAATGCAAAACACTTTTGAACTCCTAAGACATTCTTACCTTTTTTAAATTACAGAGGAAATCAAAACACTCTTGCAAACAGTTCGGTGAAGTGATTTTTCTCAAGCCTGGCTGCACATTAGAATCACTGAGCAGAAGGCCTCACCCTTAGAATCACCTGGGAGGCTGTCTTAGCCTTTAACAAAATACCAAAGGATGTGTACTTATAAAGAGGCATGTGGTGCTGGTGGCTGGAGGATCCAAACATCATGGCACCAGTGTCCTGGTGAGGGCCCCTTGAGTGTCACAACACAGTAGTGGAGAAGTAGAAAGGCAACCAGCCATGTGCAGGAGAGCCAAGAGCTCCAGGTGACTTTAACAACCCACTCTAGAGAGACAGGTTTTATCCCTTCATGAAGGTGGCACCCCCATGACCTATTACCATCTACTAATAGACCTTACCTCTTAAAGATTTCAGCACTTTAGCACCACCACACTGGAGACCACGCCTCCAGCACATGAACTTCTGAGGATAAACCACATGCAAACCATAGCATAGGCTTTTAAAAATATAGTAATACTCAGAACCCACTTTGACTTTTTTTTTTAGTACTGGGGAATGAGCCCAAGGCCTTTGCATTGAGTTAGATGTAACTCCCCCCTTTATAATTTTTAAATTTTGAGATGGGGTCTCCTTATGTTTATGAAGCTAGGCTCGAACTCAAACCTTCCTGACTCAGCCTTTGAGAGGTGGGATTACAGACATGCTCCATCAAGCACTCTGACTTTTCAAAAATTAAATTCCCTCAGTGATAGAGACAGCATCACTTTTTAAAGAATGTTTTTCCTGAAAACTTTTAATGTTCAGACAGTATTGAGAAACATAAAACACCTGCACTTGCAAACAAATTTTATCATCTTGCACTCAAAGTGTTCTCCTTAGCTTCACCAGGGAAACTGTTAGAAATTCAGAATCTCATGGCTGCCCTCCCCCAACCTAGACAACAGGAGCTGCATTTTAACCAAGTTGGGGTGATTCACACGAATATTAATGTCTGACAACCAGAGTTGTAACTCTAATCTGCATTTGACTTGTTATTGGGGAACACAGTAATAATCAACATTTTGTAAACACTTACAATGAGCCAGACACTTAGCTAACTCTTCTATTATCACCTCACTTGATTATTCCAACAATTCTTTAAAGTGGAAGTTACTATCCATATTTTACAGAGGAAGAAAATGAAGCTTATGGAGATGACACAACTTGTTCAAGGTCAAAGAGTGGTGGCTATGGAACTGGAATTCAAATTCATCTCTGTACTCCTTCCTAATAATTCTACAGATATGATTATATTTCAATTGGCATGAGTCTATTACATCCACGGATAAGATGCTTTTTAGCTTTATGTTAAGAAAAAATGTTTGATTAATAACTATGCACCATAGTTATTAAACTTCAACCTAGCATTCAACTTCTGAAGTTATCAAAGGAGAAAATTGGAAAATTTCCCCAACTATGAAATAAGATAGCACAGTTTTCCTGCTTAATTTGGGGCTCTTAACTAAGCAATAGAGCAAAGAACTAAGCAAAAGTACAAAAAAATCATACATGTAAGTCTTTTAGCCAGGTTCAAGCAGTTAACTTTGGATAATGCTGGAGTCTTTTTGAAAATTCTGGGGGCAACTTTGCATTTTATTCGCAACCAGGCATCAGTGAGAGTCAGCACCTGCCACATCTCCAGGAAACACAAAACAAATCATTTGCATCAGCTCCCAAGATAGCTTCCTCTTTAAGCTAATTTTATACTTTGTTTCCATTTAACAACAGAAGTTTTAAATTCTTTCAGACTTCTTATACAATGTGCTTCAAGGGTAAGAAGGGGCGGGAGGGTCACTTTACGTGGCCATAATCTTCAGATTCTCGGCTTGGGACAGAATCCTGCTCTGTGCATCTGATCCACCTTCTGCTCCATGTGTGGGAATTTCCTGGAGACATCGCTTACCTTAGAAATGCTCTCTCCATCCTGATACCTCTCCTTTGCATCTCAGCAGTCAGCAGAAGTAGCAGAAGAGAGAGCAAGTGGAATGACCCAGGAAGTCTCTGTTCCAGAGTTACCTCAGACATCACCATGATCCGGTCCCCCAGATCCGCTAAGGCGTAATATTTATTTTTATACATTATCATATCTTTCTCTCAATGTTTCCATCTCTCTGCATCCTTCAAAGACAGATGAAACCCCGGAAGGGTGTGGGGACATGATCATGGCGATGTGTGAGGTTATTCTTGGGTTAATGGTGATGTATGGATCAGTATTCTCAATCCCTGTTTTTAAAAGATAGAGGTATTGGAATGCACAAGCTGCTCTGGGCACCATCCTTTTTGTGGGGCTTGTAAGAGCCAGTAATCACATTTCCTCTTAATGAAAGGCCTCAGTCCGAGGACCACAGTCTCATAGGCTTTAGCTAGGGGCCATCCCCTGCTTCACTTTTCCAGGCCCTTCCCCTTGTTGTTTCTTACCAGATGTCTGATGAAACTTCAATCCCAGGCTCGATACCAACAGGAGGAGGAACATGTTTTATACTTGATCTGAAATAGATAATTGAAAGTCTCAGCTTGAATATAGCTTTTCTGGGTCTCATGAATTGGTGATAGGCTCAGTTCTAAGTTTGGGGAAGGCAGTAGACAGTGGAAAGGTGGAATTGGGAAGAAAAGATTGATTGCTTGGAGGAGAGGGATGCTAGGAGGAAGCACAGGATTCTTTCTCAATCCAAATGGCCTTTTCTGAAGATGGACCAATCCTCATGAGTTGTCTCTTTGTCTCCCATGGAGCTTTCCATAATTTTTTTTTTTTTTTATTTTATTGGTACATTTTAGGTATACAATATGACATTCATCATTGGAAATTTGCACCTTTACATAATCTCTCTTGGTTCTTATTTTTCCCCCTTGCCCAGCCCTCCCTTCAACCCCTCCGTCCCTCCCTATTTACAAAGACTTTGTTTCCATTTTCCCATTTTCTCATATTAATTCCATTCTCTTCTTTCCTTTCCCTACCCCTCCCACTTCCCCTTCCCCTTTGCCCCTTTTCTTCCTATTTCACATTATCTATTATACCTTTTAGTCCTTATTTACACTTTCAGGTTCTCACACTAGAGAAACTATTTGGTATTTATACATGTATATCCTATTTATTTCACTTAAGAGTATCGCCTCAATGTGCATCCATTTAGCTATAAATATCTCTAATTTTTCATTTTTTATGGCTGAGTAGTACTCCATTTTATTAAAAAATGGTATTTTCTTGATCCAGTCTCCAGTTGATGGGCATTTGGGGTGTTTCCAAGTTTTAGCTATTACAAACTGTGCTGCTATGAACATAAGTGCACATATATCACTGTGGTATGATTCTTTTAAATCTTTGGGGAAGATCCCCAGCAGTGGAATAGCAGGGTCAAATGGGACTTCCAGTCCTAGTTCTTTGAGGTATCTCCATAGTGATTTCCATAGTGGTTGCATCAGTCTACACTCCCACCAGCAGTGGAGCAGTGTTCCTCTTTTCCCACAAGCCCACCAGTATTTGTTATTGGTTGATTTCTTGATAGCAGCCATTCTTTCTGGGGTGAGGTGGAATCTCAGTGTTGTTTTCATTTGCATCTCTTGATTGACCAGTGACATTGAACATTTTTTCATGTATTTATTTGCTATTTCTACTTCTTTGTCTGAGAAGTGTCTGTTCATTTCAGATGCCCATTTTTGGATTGGGTTTTAAATTTGGGAGGTCTGATTTTTTTAAAAGTTTTTTATACATTCTAAATAGTAGACCTTTGTCTAGGAACAGAAGGTGAAAAGTTTTTCCCACATTGTGGGTTGTCTCTTCACTTTGTTGGTGGTTTCTCTTGCTATGCAGAAGCTTTTTAGTAAGAAGAGATCCCACTTGTTGATTGTCTGTACTAGATCACTGGCAACTGAGGTCTTGTTCATAAAATCTTTTCCTACACCAATGTCTTCAAGAGTTCTACCTAACCTCTGTTCCAGCCAGTTTAGCATTTCTGTTTTAATATTTAGATCTTTAATCATTTCAATTTTAATTTAGTGCATGGTGAGAGATATATGTCTAGTTTTAATCTTTGGCAAGTTGAAACCCAATTTTTCCAGAACCAATTATTAAAGAGGCTATCTTTCCCCCAGTGAGGATGTTTGGCTCCTTTGTCAAAGAGGAGGGGGCTGAGTGTGTCTGGAGCTGTTTCTGCATCTTCTAATCTGTTCCACTGGTCCTCAAGTCTGTTTCTTTGCCAGTACCATGCTGTTTTTATCACAGTAGCTTTGTAATATAGTTTCAAGTTGGGGGTTATAATACCCCCTGCCATGTCTGTTACCTAGAATTGCTTTTGCTATTCTGGGTCTCTTCTTGTTCCAAATGAATTTTTGGATTGTTTTCTCAAAGTCTGTGAAGTATGCTGCTGGGATTTCAATTGGGATTGCATTGAATCTATGTATCAGTTTTGGAAGTACGGCCATTTTCACTAGGTTGATCCTTCCTACCCAGGAGCAGGTGATGTCTTTCCATTTTGTGATATCATCTTCAATCTCTCTTTTCAGAGTGCTATAGTTTTCAAAGAAGAGGTCTTTGATTTCTTTTGTTAGGTTGATTCCTAGGTATTTCAGTTTTTTGGATGCTATTGTGAAAGGAATTGTTTGCATTAGCTCTCTCTCAGTGAGTTTCATGTGTTGAGCTTGTATCCAGCTACTTGACTGAATTTGGTTATTAAGTCTAGAAGACTTTTGGTGGAGTTCTTGGGGTCTTCTATATACAGTATCATGTCATGGGCAAGTATTGATATTTTGACTTCTTCATTTCCTATCTTTATTCCTTTTATTTCTGTCTCTTGTCTAATTGCCATGGCAAATATTTCCAAAACTATATTGAACAGGAGTGGTGATAGTGGACATCCTTGTCTTGTTCCTGATTTTAGTGTGAAGGATTTCTGTTTTTGACCATTTAGTATGATATTTGCTGTTGGTTTTTCATAGATGGCTTTTATCAGATTGAGGTAGAGACCATCTATTCCAACATTTTGTAGGGTTTTTATCATAAATGTGCGTTGGATTTTGTCAAATGCTTTTTCTGTAGCTATTGAGATGATCATGTGGTTTTAGCTCTTGGGTCTATTGATATATTGTATTACATTTATTTATTTGCATATGTTGAACCATCCCTGCATCCCTAGGATGAATCCCCCTTGGACAGGGTGTTTGATCTTCTTGATGATCTTCTGCATTCTGTTTGCCAGTATCTTATTAAGGATTTTTGCATCTATGTTCATTAGTGAGATTGACCTATAGTTCTCTTTTTTGGTTGGGTCTTTCTCTTCTTTGGGGATCAAGATGATGCTTGCTTCCAGGAATAAATTCAGGAGTATTGCTTCCCTTTCAATTTCATTGAAGAGTTTAAATAGTAGTGGCAGTAGTTCCTCTCTAAATGTCTTGTAGAATTCAGCAGTGAAGTTATCAGGACCCCGGTTTTCTTACTTGGTAAGTTTTTAATTACATTTTCAATTTCACTGATTAATATGGGTTGTTTAGAATTTTTAGGTCTTCTTCATTCCACTTTGGTAGTTCATACATATCTAGGAATCTGTCCATTTCTTCTGTTTTCCATCTTATTGAGGTATAGGTTCTGGGAGTAGGTATTGATGATCCTCTGGATTTCTGCTGGGTCTGTTGTCATTTCACCCTTTTCATTCCTAATTGCATGGATTTGGGCCTTTTTTTTCCTTTTTCTGATAAGGTTGGCTAAGGGTTTGTTAATTTTGTTGGTTCTTTTGAAGAACCAACTCTTGGCTTCATTGATTTTTTTGTATCGTTCACTTAGTCTCCATTGCATTGATTTCTGCTCTGATCTTTATAATTTCCTCCCTTGTATGAGCTTTGGGTTTATCCTGCTGTTCTTTTTCTAGAAGCTTGAGGTTCAAATCAGGTTGTTTAATTGGGCTCACTCTGTTTTCCTAATATGAGTATTACTCCTATGAATTTCCCTCATAAGACTGCTTTCATTGTGTCCCATAGATTCCAATATGTTGTACTGTCATTATCATTTAATTGAAGGAACTGATTTCTTTAACTTTCTCTATGACCCATTGGTTATTCAGAAGTGTGTTGTTCAATTTCCATGTGTTTATGAAGTTTTTTGTGTTTCTTTTGCTATGGATCTCCAATTTCATTGTAGTATGGTCTGATAATATACAGGGGATAACTTCAATTCCTTTGCACTTACTTAAATATGTTCTACGAGCGAGCATGTGGTCTATTTTGGAGAATGACCCATGTGCAGCTGAAAAGAATGTGTATTCTGATTTTATGGGATGAGCACTCTGTAAACATCTGTTAAGTTCATTTGTTCAAGAGTTTGAGTTCTAGTATATCTACCTATTTGTGACAGTGTGGTATTAAGGTCCCACATTACTATTCTGTTAGTGATTATTTGATTTTTCTTGTCCATTAGTATTTGTTTTATATAGTTGGGTGCACTAGTGTTTGGTGCATAGATATATTTATGATTGTCATCTCTTCCTGTTGGATTGTTCCCTTTACAAGGATGTAGTGTCCTTCTTTGTCTCTCTTAATCAGTGTTGGTTTGAAATCCACTTGATCTGCAAAGAGGACAGCTACTCCTGCTTCTTTTTGGGTTCCTGTTGCATGGAGTATTGTTTTCCACCCTTCAACTTTCAGTCTTTGAGTTTCTTTTTGATTAAGTGTTTCTTGTATGCAGCATATTGTTGGATCTTGCTTCTTGACCCCTTCTGCCAGTCTATTTCTTTTGATTGGTGAGTTGAGATCATTAACATTGATGGTCATAACTGATACATATTGACTTATCATTGTCATGACTTTTTCTTTTTGTTGGATTCTCCCCCTTTGCATTTAATTTCTTGTTGTGCCCAATGGATTCATTCTGCTGGCCTTCCTGAGGTTGTGAGCCTCTTTGTCTTTTCCTTGGATATTTTCTAAAATGTTTTGGAGTCCTGGTTTGGTATTCATGAAGTTCCTAAGGTATTCTTTGTCATGAAAGTATCTTATTTCTCCATCCATTTTAAAAGATAGTTTTTAAGGGTACATCAATCTGGGTTGGAGGCTGTTTTGCTTTTGGGCTTGGAATACATCACTCCAAGCTCTTCTTGTCTTGAGGGTTTGCATTGTGAAGTCTGCTATGATTCTGATGGGTTTTTCTTTGTATGTGATTTGTTTCTTTTCTCTAACTGCTTATAGAACTTTTTTCTTCTGTTGGGTTTATGGAATCTTAATTATATGCCTATGTGTAGATTTTTTTTGATCAAGGCTAGTTGGAGTCTTATATGCCTCACTTATCTGTATGTCAAGTTCTTTTCCCCTGCTTGTGGAGTTTTCTGCCATCACTTCTGTGAACAGTTTTTTTTTATGTCATCCACACTCTCCTTGTTTCTTCATTGACTCCAATCAGTCTCATATTATTCTTCTTTGCATCGTCTAGCAGCTGCTGGTTTGATTTGTCATGGTCCCTTACAATTTTAAAGCAATTTTTCTTTTCCTGGTCACTAATTGCAATCTTATCTTCTGTATCTGACATTCTGTCCTCACATTGGCTCATTCTTCTGTGTAGACTTTCAATGGAGTTTTTAATCTCCTAGAAATCTGTTTGTATCTGTTTTATGGATTCCATTTGTTTCCTATGTTGGGATTCCATCATGTTCCTCAGCTCCTCAATTTTTTAATCTGTGTCCTCTCTAGATCTATTAATCATGTCTTGCACTATGGGCACAATCTGCTGTTATCTGAGAAATTATTTCTGATTTCATTTTTTCCAGATCCTCTTTTGTTGCCAGTTCAGAGAGTCCAGGTGGTTGAGTATCAGAATGTTCCACCTCATTTCCCTTTGGGGTTGCTTTAGGTGATCTGGAAGTCTGGTTTTGAGGCTTGTTTATGTGTCTTCTCATTTTGATGGGGGGGGGGGCTGTGTTGGTGATGGCACCTGCACAGCTCACCTCCTCTGCACTGGAAATGGTGGCACCATGGCCTGGAAGCCTCCTCCTCTGTGCTGGAAGCAGTGGCACATCGACCCAGAAGCCTCCTCCCCTGCTCTGGGAGCCAGCTTTCCATAAGTTCTTCAGCAGGCCTCTGAACACTGACCTTGTTTGTCAAATGAATAGTGCACTCCATCTTCTCTAGTGGGTCAGAAATTGGGAAGTCTGACAATTGAGAATAAGGCTCAGTAGAGCAGAGCCATATTCTCAACAAATATAGTACTTACTAGCTGACTGAGCAGCAAAGTAGTCAAGCTCTCTTGACAATCAAGTGTGCACATCACTTGACCTACCTCTTCTAAGAGCTTTAGACATGGAAGGCAGAGAATAGGCTCTGATGGAAGGTGCCCTACCTTGGTCCTGCTCCACCCACTATGCTTTGACCTTTGATCTCCATCCACAGAACTTTCTCAGTTGAAGGAGAAAGAAACAGGGCACACCACTGTCCTGAAAGGGGGCTTTCAAACTTTTATTCACTAAGGGACCATTTCTCAAGGGAAATCTGTTGGAGTGGTACATCTAAGTCAGGTAACTCAGAGCTGCTCTGAGTGTGATGGAAAGCCAGTAGTGGACTTGAATCAGGAGAATGATATAACTTCATTTGTTGTTAACTGGAAAGAATAGAATAGAAGCAGAAAAGTCAGTTAGGAATGCCCATATAAATGATAGCTTGGATTAGGTTGGTGGGGTTAGTAAAGAAGTGGTCTGTTGTGGATTTACTTTATTTTGGTCATTTAAACTTATTTAACAACAATTCCAGTTTTACTGAAGTAGAGTTGACATACAAAAGAAGGTTATCTATGTCTGTTTTTAACATAGACTTTTAAAAAGTGTACAGTTCAATGGTTTTCAGCATATTCACAGAATTGTGCAACCAACACCGCTATATAATTTTGGAACATTTTCTTTACTTCCCTAAAAGAACCATATCAATGAAAAGAAACTCCCCATCTCCCTTTCTCCCACCAGCCCCTGACTCATTAACCTGCTGTCTCTATGAATTCCTCATGCCAGATAGTTCATATAAATAAAATCATAAGGTACATGGTCTTTTGTGACTGGTTTCTTTCATTGAGCATGCCAAAGTTCATCTGTATTATAGCACATATTAATCATTCATTCCTTTTTGTGTCTGAGCAATATTGCAGTGTACAATAAACCACATTTTGTTTAACCATTCTTCATCAGTTGATGGGTTCTTGAGTTGTTTCCATTTGCTGGTTATTAGGAATTATGCTTCTGCAGACACTCATGTACAAGTTTTTATGCATGAGTGCTTTCAGTTCTCATGGGTATAAATGTAGGTGTGGAACTGCTTGCTCAAATGGTAACTCTGAAAGTTATTGAGGAAATGCCAGGGTGTTTTATCAAATATATGATGTTCAAACATTGTTCTATTCTGTGAATTGTGTTTTCAGTTTGATAGTGTTCTTCAAAGCACAAATGTTTTAAGTTAAATTTAATTTTTAAGCACAAACTAAATTTTGAGGCAGTCCAAGTTCTCTATTTTTTCTTTTATTGCTCATGCTTTAGGTGTCATATCTAAAAACCATTGCCTAAGAAATAAACATGTTTTAGTTCTTATATTTAGATCTGATTCATTTTTAGTTAATTATTGTAGATGATATAAGGCTCCAAACTTATTCTTTTGCACACAGGTAAACACTTCTCCCTTTATAATTTATTTTAAAAATCCTTTCTCTGGGCTGAGGATTTAGCTCAGTGGCAGTGAGCCAGTCTCGCAAGGGCAAGGTCCTGAGTTTAGTCCCTGACACTGAAAAAAAAAAAAATCCTTTCTCTATTAAATTGTCTTGGTACCCTTGCAAAAAATCTCTTGATCATAGATGTGTGGGTTTATTTCTGGAATTACAATTCTCTTTCACTGAACTTTATATCTGTCCTATGTCAGTAGTATACAGTATCAATTACTGCCACTTTGTGATAAGTTCTGAAATCAGCAAGTATGAGTCCTTCAACTTATCTCTTCAAGTTGTTTTGTTTTTAGCCATTCTGGCTCCCTCACATATGACTTTTTGCATAGGCTTGTCAATTTCCGGGGAGGAAAAAGAAGCTAGAATAGCACTGAATCTGTAGATCCATTTGATGAATATAGCTATCTTAATAATATTAAATCTTCCAATCCATGAAGATGGCATGCTTTTCCATTTACTTAGAGCTCCCATTATCTTAGATCTTAGATACCAGTTTGAAAGAAGTCCTGAAGATAATTGTTGGCTGCTTAAATATGTAGTTTAAGGGAAAAAAATAGAGAAACACAGGAGAATTCCTGGGTTTGAGGCTTAAATCATGAGGGCACTGGAGGTGCTACTTATGAAAACTGAGAGGACTGAGGGAGAAAAATTAGGGAGGAAAAACTAAGACTTGTGTTTGTTGTGTGTTTAAAATAGCTGTTAGCTCTCCAGATCGAGGTGCCTCAGAGGTAGTTGAATAACAGGTTGTCCAAAGTTTGAGGTAGAGATACACATTTTGGAGTCATCAGTGTGTGTTAAAGTCATGAGGCTACATGACATCACCTAGAGAGAGAGGGAAGAGAAAGTGTGCAAGAACAGACATGGGGCATTCTGACAGATCTTTGTGAGGCAAGGGCATGAACAAAAAATGTTTGTGTATACTAACTACATCTTTTATTCTCTATATCTTGATGCTTTGATATCCTGGAGCCTTGCTGATTGCAAAGGAGCTGTGCGTCCTAAGGCCAGGTACAGCCAAGAGATAGTAAAGAATATGGCCAGTAGCACACCTTTCAAATGTTAACCAGTCAGCTCACAGCCCTACCCTCAACCACCTTCTTCAGTGGAGCTGTTCACATTCCGAGTGTTTTAGTCACTTTCCCACTTCTGGGACAAAATACCTGATTTAAAGTTATTTGGTTCACATTTTTGGACCATGAATGGCTAGCTCCAAAGGCAGAAACAAAACAAACAGTGCTCAACCAATGGCGGGCAGGAAGAACAGAGAGAAGGGAAGAGCTGGAGACAAGAATACACCCTTCCAGGCCTTCATGACCCATCTCTAGCCAGGCCCTGCCTCCTAACAGCACATTCAGCTACTGACTTCCTCAAAGGTTGAATCCACTGATGACCTAGGACCCATGACCCTTCTTCACACTTGAGAATGTGGGGGCACATTTTGCATCTAACCCATAACACCCAGTCACTGTTTGCCTGCCTTCATCCCCCCAAGAGACTGGTACCAGAAAACTAGACGTAAGTCTTTTGCCCCAGAACCTGCAGGAAGTAGTCATATTAGACAATCCTAAATCTATTTTCCCTGACTCACGCATTCCTTCCTGTGGAAACCACAACAAAAGTGACCACCCACATCCTCCCTCCCCTTTCTAGCTGACCCTGGTGCCTCCCTGTTGACTCCCTGTGGTATGAGGTCCTTTTCTCTTGGGATCTGTTAGTATAACTGAACTATCTTTCCATGGTAAAATCAGCCGAGGCCTGGACACACAGGACACAGATTCCTTAAATAACAAAGTGATTAAGTTGTTTTTCAGGATATGCTTTCAGAATCTATTCAGGGATGGTTTGAAACCAGCTTTTTAAGAATGTACACGCTCAGAAGAAGCCAGCTCATCTGGTCAATGACCTTTGATATCTAAAGCTCAAAATTCCCTGCTCAGGCTATAACTTTCTCCAAACAGAACCACATGCCTGCAGAGGCGCAACTGTCTACACCTGTGCAAAAGAACCCCGAAACTCCCTTTCTTGTCATCCAATCAACAAGCAGCTTCTCCCCTCTCCCTCCCTCCCTCCCTATAAATTCCCCTGCCACCAACCCATTAGGGAGACAGATTCGAGTTTTTTCCTCTGCTCCTGACCTCTTTGACAGTTGACCTCACGATAAAGCTCTTTCTTCTTGTAAAAACAGTGCCATGTATTGGCTTCTGTGCCCATAAAGCAGTGAGTCCTTATTTGATATCAATGACAGTCATTTCCTGATCTGTTGGCTTCACCACACTTAAATAATAATAAAGCCTGTATTTTAAAGCACGGTACTATAAGGATGGAGTAATCAGTAGAGGCAAATGCTCTAGAGAGTTGGATTTAGTAGGATGAAGTTCATCAAAAACCCTGACAAATGCAGATGAAAGCCTGAGTAGGCTCAAGAGAGACTAGGAAGTAAAAATGTGGAGACAACAGAATACAGGTAACACTTTAAAGAATGCTAGAAAAGGGAGAAGAGAAAGCAGTAGCTGGAGGGGAAAAGTGAGGCCTACAGCTGGCTATGGTCTTTTTTTTATTTTAGGAATGGAGTTACTGTAGGATATAACAGCTGAAAGCTTCCCACAGGGAAATGCTGATACACACCGTAGCTGAAACTGACAGTACTCTTCCGTATCAAAGTGCAAATGTAACCTGGAATGTATCATTTTAAAGTGCGCAGTAGGCCTGGCACTTGCCAGCTATTTCAGATTTCTAGAACACGAAAGGATGACATGTCATCTAAGTCTAGTAACAGAAAAGACTCCTGGATAACCCACTTTAACTTCCCTTTTCTCCTTGCCCATCCAAGGGGCCTTTCCTTGAACACTGGTTCCTTGGGCAAACTGAGAGACAGACATGGTTATAAAGGTACTTCCCAAACAGCAGGCTGTACTACCAATCTTTCTTCTAGGGAAGATGTGCTCTGTGTAATGGTAAAGAGCTCAGACTGTAAAACCAGACATGTCTGGGTTCAAACCTGGGGTTCACAAATTACTGGATTCTAACACATTGAACAATTTATGAAAACTTTGTGCTTTGTTTCCCTATAATGACAATAATCATAATATGCACCCCAAGTTAGAATTTGGGGGTCATATTAGACCTTTCATCTTGCAAATCTAGTCTACTTTCTAGTCCTATTAATCCTAACTCCTGGATACTTCTTAGATAATTCCTCTCCTTTCTGCCACCCCACTGCCATCACCTTAATTCAGCTTCTCCTCATTTTTCTTTATCCCATAGCAGAGCCTCCTCACTGTTGGTTTTTCCTTGTAGTCTTACTCTGCTCTGTCTTCCACTTGTTGAAGTGAAGGACATAAACCTTGGAGTCATCTTGGATTCCTTTTTTTTCTCTTGGTCTGCACGTGATCATTAACAAATCCTCCAAATGTATGCAGAATGTGACCACTCTTTACCACCTCCACAATTCCCATATCCACCAGAGCCACTAGCATCTCTCTGTAGTGGTTTCTGCAACAATCTGATAACTGGACTCTGGTTCTCATCTCATGTTCCTACGACTGATCCCCAACACAGCAGCCAGAGTGATTCTTTACAGGCATAAGTCCAATGTGAGTTTTTTATGGGTCAAAATTTCACTCAGAAAAATATTCCATAGTCCTTGCAACAGCCCAGGGAAAAGGAGCCTCTGTCCTGGGCCCCATATTTTAGAGGACCCTGCTGTGCCTATACCCCTCCCTGCAGTGTGAAGTTTGTAGGCTGGAGAGGCGTCCTCTGGAGGCTTTGACCTCACCACCCCCATCCACAGTCTGTGTCCCTGGGACACTGGAGTTCCCTGTCTGAATGACTCTAAGCCTGCTCCTAGGCCTGTGTGTCTTCCTCCCAGATGCAATCCCCAAGGACAGACCTTACTGCCACTGTGCATGTTCCCAGAGCTGCACACTTTTCATTGCTCTCTTTTGTAAGACTGCCCTATGTAAAACTCCTATAGCACCCAAACCCTCCCCGCCAGTCTTCCTACCTCTCCAATCCATCTTTCGTTTTCTGAAGGCAGTCATTACCATCTAACACATGACATAACTTACTTCTATATTATACATTCCACAGAAATGTAAATCACTGAGATAACAGGGATTTTTTTTCTCACTGCTATGTTTTCAGCCCCTAGAACACTAAGAAGGCACTCAATATTTTTTGAATGAATTGCCCCCTTACAAAGTAGGCAGAATGTCTGAAATTATCAAATCTGACTCTATTAATCCTGCTTAAAAGACTTTAATAAATCCCGTTATTTACAAAGTTAACCTCTCTTTAGTAAGGCCTGCTCCAGCCTTCCCCAACCTGGCCCCTCCTACCTCAGCCACATGGAAATTCATGTACTTTCCATAAACAGGACTCACAGCTACTTTGAGAATTCTAATCTCATTTTAGTTTTTCTAAACTCACTTTTACTTTACGTGTTTATTCATGAGCTTTAAAAAATATTATTACATCATATATATCTTATTAATAGGGCTTATATTCTTCTACACTCAACACCAGGCTTTCTTCCCTATATTCGGCTGTCTCCTCTGCTTCCACAATATGTGCCTCAGCTCTAATATTACCATTTGACTCATTACAGGTGAGTTAATTTGCTGCACTTCTGTCCTCTTTGTACTTTATGAGGTCCTCATAATTTTGATGAATGGATAAAGAATTGACTGCTTGCATATATGATAATTTCGCATCATACTCAGGAATCTGAGACTACCAGCTCCCAGCTGACTCCTTGCTTTTTTGGAGAAGTGGGAACTTTAATTGTTTATTTTGGCCCAACCTAAGAAAGAATTGTCCATCAGTTAAGAGCCACTTGTAGCAGAATGGGCTGCTAATGGAGTGAGACGGTCATCATCCCTAGTGTTGCTTAAGAAAAGGGTCCATGCTGAAGCAAGGGTCTCCACAAAAGCAGAAAATAAGCCCTTTTCAATAAGATTATTTACAAGGCCACAGGTATCTCGAGCCTTTCATTAGCCTGTCCCAAAATCTAGTCAATATGGACAAGAACTTTGCTTCTGGGTCCCGGGGAACATGTTTACTGAATGGGCAGTTCTTAGGGAAGCAAAAATAAAATAAACTCAGGGGAAGCACAAATTCTTCTATATCTAGATAAGAGTACATAGCCAACATGAATAAACTTTTCACATCATCTACAGAGCATTCACTCCTCTTGCTAAGTGACCATTGAGATGATGCTTCCTCAGGAGACAAAATGAGCAAGTTAAAAGAACCATCCCAGCCAGACATGGTGGCACACAACTGTAAATCCCAGCACTCAGGGGGCTGAGGTAGGAGGATTGCAGCAAGTTCAAGGTCAGCCTGGTTACATACTGAAACCCTGTCTTAACAAAACAAAACAAAGCAAAAACAAACAAACAAACAAAACAACCATCCCACTTCTCTAGTCTTCTCTTCTAAAATTTATTGTATTTACCTTAATTGTATTGGGAGGGGTAAGAAAGTAGAAATCAAGTTCTCTAACATCTAGGTCTCTTGACCAAACCACAGGTAGTGGACAGAAATGCTTATGGATTTTTGGATAATAATTTGTAAATGGCAAATCATGCTTCATATTCATTGTCATTACCACTTAGAGAGCAAAAAGTGTTCTTTGGTGTAACAAATTACTTGATTCCTATATGACTACTCCTTTCACCAACCTCAGCAAGATCTCACCCAGTCTTTAAGGCTCATGAAACCTGCCTGAGCCTCCTAAGCAAACATATGCAGAATTTTCCTACCTCCAGATATTTCTTGCCTACCTTGTTTCTACCTAAAAAGTACTAGGATCAGTTTCATGCAATTGCATCAAGAAGTTGTATCTTTCCAGAGAAAGCAAGAAAACTTCCATAAATTCTGAGGAGAGGTTTGTAAGAAAATAAGAAAAATGCCAAAAAAACTTGCAAGAGTGTCAAAAATTATAGCAGGTGCTAGCAGTTTCACTTCTTGGTTGCTATAGGCCTAGCTTCTTGGCATTTCCACTGCTGACACCAATTTTAAACAGATAAAATGAAATTTATGATGTTGCAGTAATATGAAAGGTTTTTATTCATTCTTTTTTATCAAAACATTTACTTGGTATTTACTATGTGCTAAGCTCTAGTGTAGAGAAATAAACAGTGAATGCTTTTAAGAAATTCTCTGGTTGTTAGAGTGATTGAGACAGACACTCTGGAAATAACTCAAGAATCCTAGGAAGTCATTCCTTTGCGTAATAACAACAAGCATAACGGATCATGTGTCATATGATCTCAACCAAAAGGCCAACAAAAGACAGGATCATAGTTGTGCAACACTTCACTCTTTGCTAAACTTTGCCAATCTTAGGTCATTTCCCTCCTCCCTTTCTCTGAGTGTCTAGCACAGCCCTGGATGTCCATGAAGACTTAGAAAAATAGATGTCAAACTGCACTGAAACATCTGAATTTGTCATTTTTTTTGAAGTCAAATGTCCAAGACAAATTATAATTAACATTTTAAAATAATTTTAATTTAAATGCCTTTGGGCAAATAATGCAGAATTAGTCCAGGTTGCTACCACTTCTCATACCTAGCTTGATTCAAGTATTTTTGATACCTATCAGCCCCTATCTGAGCTTTTAGGTGCTCTGAGAGCCAGTGCTCTGCTCTCATAGAGGTGTGATAATTATTTGATCTCTAAAGCCATCTCTGCCACAGACTCCCTGAAGTCTTCGGATGCTATTCTGCACAATTTAATGAGGCACTGAAGATTGATTTGCATCTCAATTTTTAGTCATTAAATACTGAGCTCCTAATTTTGGCAAGTCTTTCTATTAGATGGTAGAGAATTTATATAAGGATTTATCAAGGAAAGAGCTGCTGCTCTTGTAGACACTATAACATAGAAAATTAAACACAGTTAAAACTCATACAAATGAGAAACAGAAATAACTGGTATCAAAGGAGCGAAATGTAAAAATCTTTGGAAGTTGACCAGAGAACAGGAGACTTTTGGGGGGACGTGAAGGGGGGGTTTGAACTGGCCTTTGAAGCACTGGTGGGATTTGGGGATTTGGACTAGATGTTATTCCAGGAGGCCATGCAGATGACCCAGTAAGGCCTCAGATGTGTAAATGCACAGGAGAGTTGAGGGGACAATGACTAACTTGGCAGGAAATTTAGATTGAAATGATAATGTCAAAGGCCTAACACCAGGCAAAGCTGCCCAATGGGAGATAATGACAGTCTCAAATGTCAAGTTATAACACCACAGTGTTTGGACAAGATTAAATCTGAGGGGTTTTGTTTTGTTTTGTTTGTATTTTAAATATAGAACTGGGCATAGGGATGGAAATGAAGACCAGACACTCAACCTGGGGTCACTGTATTCATCTAGATGTTTGACAACAAAGTCATGATTTAGAGTTAGAAAAGGGAAGCAAGAGAGAGAAAGGAGAAATTTAGTATAAGACAACTGACAGAACAATTGGCAACCGATATCCCATTCAGGACAGAAAAAGAGAAGTAATAAGATTGATTGGCTTTAAAGCCAGAATATCAAGACAATATTGGAGTTTTTGGAAGTGTGAGGGAAAGAAACATAAAATCAGGAGGTGATTTCAGAAAGAAGGCAATGAATTGGGGTTTAAGTCATAGAGTAATGCAGGCATTCAAGAAAAATGTAGGTCTAAAGTCTGGGACTAATTTAGGGCTACAGATAAAGTTAGAGAAGTTACCTCCAATATGGGAATGTTATTTTATATTGGGGGAAGGAATGAACTGTCAAGGGAAGAATTTTAAATGATTTAAAAGAAATTGTCTAGATTCAGGAATGCTCCAACATTTGGACAGCAGGAATGGAGGATGTATGAAGAAGGTAGAGATGAAAAGTATTCCCCATAGCAGCATCACCCAGCCAACGGAGAAAAACCTCACAAAGCAGGGGTGGCTAGCAACAGAGAGGTTGTGAAGAGTAAGAAGTAGGACTCAGCTCATAGGACTGTTATAGATAAGTGGAAGGCATCAGAAATGACTGGGGCTAAGTTTTCAGATTTGTTTATCTGTCCTGGAATTCTGTGTGTCGATATGAAGGTTAGGAATCCCAGCTGCAGCAGACCAGGGTGCAATAGGAGATCAGACAGCAGTAGCCTCAGGACAGGGTCACCCAGCAACAGTAACGAAATGAGGTATAACTGGACATTGGTATGTGCAATAAAAATAATCTATAGGTCACTGTCCAATGTGTTGTAAAGCTAATCAACTCTGAATCATGACTCATAATACAATTTCACCATCTCCTTTTTAAATCAGTATCAAACTATCCCCTGTATATTAAACAGTTATTTAATTTCTAGTGATTCACTTGTCATTTCAACAAATTAACTCAATAATTTAAGAACAAGCACCTGAATGAACACCTATAGGTGTATTCAGGTACAATGCTAGGCATCTGGGACTCAGAGAACTGAGGCAGGGAGTGAGGAGGACTTTTCAGTAGGTTAAGTCATTTGCTCAGGGCCAAACAGTGAAGAATAACAGAGAAGGCTATGAAGACAGATTTGAACCCAGGCAGTTTGACTCTGAAGTCCAGATGTATAGCTGAGGCAGGGAGCTCAGGGGACTTCAAAGTAGCTGCTTGTAGGAAACAAAAAAGCAGCTCTACTTCTGGGTGATAAGAATGTGAAAGAAAACAAGTATGCTCCCTGAGATAAGGAAACAGGATGCAGAGGCAAACTAGATAAGGCCAATAAGGGCTACCCTCTCATTATTCATGTATTTTTTTAAAAAAAAAACCCTTGTGCAGTGGCATATTCCTGTAATTCCAGCCATTTGGGAGGCTGAGGCAGGAGGATCTCAAATTCAAGCTCAACCTGGGCAACTTAGCAAGACTCTGTTTCAAAATAAAAAATTAAAAGGGCTGGGGATGTAGCTCAGTGTGAAAGCTTGGGTTCATTCCTCAGGGTTTTTTTTTTGTTTTTGTTTTTAAAGGGATACCCTTTAAAAATAAAGCTCATTAGTAATTAATGACATTCCTTTGAGACCCCATAAAAATGCCTTCTTTGTGTAGGTTACTGTGTCTGCAGTAGCCACATTGGCTGTCCTTAACTAGGCTCTCTGTCTATGGAGTAGCCAATTTTGCTGTCCTTTCTGGGGCTACTGTCTGTGGAGAAAATTTTATTTTACTTTACCCTTGAAATTGACCCAGCTATGATTTCCATCTTATATCCAGCTAAGAACTCACACTTGCTGGTGACAGAACCTTAAAGGTGAAGTCCTTGCCATGAGGAGTTCCCATTTAGTGGGAAGGCTCACAGACAGGAGAAACCTGGGAGAAGCCACCTTGAAACAGCAGGTAAGGAAGAGCCTGTGGAAGGTGAGAGCCCCAATAATAAAGGCAAACAGACCAGGTCCACCACAGCAAGAGCAGTAAAAGCAATGTGGTTCATCTACTCCCAGAGCCTCAGGCTTGACAGGCTGCTTGGAGAGCATGAAGGTCACTCAGTTCTTGACTCATGATACAACTGTCTGATCCCTGCATACACTGAGTACATATTTTCACTCTGTGTTTTGGCAACTTGTGCTTATTATTCCACAGCCAAAGAATTTCAGGGTTAGAAGTCCTGATGAGAAGATAATCTCAAGTTTCACCTCTACCATCCACATGAATCCACTGCCATATCTCTTCTATGTATGCCCAGTTGGTGAGCAATAAATAGCAGCAGTTGTACATTAATTTTTTCTAATACAATTTGAATCTCTTCATATGGAAAATAAACCTGTTAGTGGGCTCAAATTATGCTTTGTTAAATAATGGTTACTTCTAAAAGTTATTAAAGTAATAGCTTCTTTTATTCCTAACAGCCTACTCTTAAAGCTTAACTTGTAAACACAGGTCAGCCTCAACTATAGATTATCTGTCAAAAGGATAATCACAAATAGATGTTAGTTGTAGGAAAATATATATATATATTTTTTGCTTAAATTCTTTTATTGGTACATTTTAAGTATACATTTACATTTATCATTGGGTGCTTGTACCTGTACATGATGTATCTTGGTTCTTATTTTTTTCCCCATTCCCTGTGCTCCCTTCACCCCCTCCACTCTTCTCTATTTACAAAGATTTTGTTTCCATTTAGGAAAAGATATTTTTTAAGTTATTAACTATTAACCTTTCAAAACTCTAAGCTGAAGATAATCTCAAGAATAGTTACATATTTTACAGTGCCCATTTTTTTGTGCAGAGAATATTTGCATCATAAAACTGCCCCAATTAGAATACTGAGTATTGGGATAAGGAAGAAAAATCCTTTTGGGGGGAACAGGAGGAAATTAGCTTCTTTGCACCCCTAACCACAATAACTGAGGTGGAATTTCTCCTGCCTCAACAGACATAGAGAAAAAGTAAACCCACACTCTTCAAACATGATCTACAACACAAACTGAAAAAGTAGGAGAAAATCTCAACCCACTCAATACTCAAATAAGGATTTGTCATAGCTCCTCAGGCAGAGACACAAAAGTAAAGCAACATACAGTTGCTGTTTGTATCAGATTCCCTTACAGAATCCAACAACAAGAATAGCTAAAATCAAAACCAAGACCATTAACAACCCAGGATTCTTTCCGACTGAGTCACAGGAGAATGGAACAAAATTGTCAGAGATTGAGGTTAAGACATGTTAAGCAACAGAAGGAAAGATGTCACTTCGACAATCCAGCCCAACTTTCCTGTAACACGAGGGTAACTCAAACTAGAGCAGTCTCTGAGGAACTGTGGTTTTGGTTTTGGTTTTGGTTTCACTGCCCTTCGTACAGGTGTGGAAGTTTACACAGAGGAGCAGGGGGAAAGGGAAAAGAATACCAGGATGTCCAAGCTGTATGCCAGGAGCTTTCTTGGGCATCTTTATGCATTTCCAGGGGTTCTGTAGCAAGTTACTGTATATTGGGTAGCTTAAAGCATCAGACACTTATTCCCTCACAGTTCAGGAAGCTGGGACTCTGAAGTTTAGGTGTCACAGAATCATGCTTCTTCTGAATGCTATAAACCAAGAATGTGTCCCTGCTACTCCCTAGCGTCCTCTGCAAGTGGCTCTTCTTAGCCGTCCTCAGCATTCCTTGCCTGTAGCAGCATCACTCCAATATTCCCCTCCATTTCTACCTCCTTTGTGTATCTCTCTTCTTATAAAGATATCAGCCACTAGATTAGAGCCCACCCTAATCTGGCATGAGTTCATCTAAACTCATATCTCCAGAACTCTATTTCCAAGTGAGATCCCATTCCAAGGATCTGTATGGACATGAATTCCGAGCCTCTATTCAACCCACTGTTGTACCTCTTTTCATTTTCTGGGTAAATTGTGATCTAGATTCCACTGGGCCCATTCTATACATGAGAACACTGTCAAGAAAGTAATGCTTCCTTAGCTGCGTGACTAGATTTGAACTCACGGTATGGTCCTACCATACCATGAAGCTGGTCGGGTGAGATTCAAACCAGGTAGTAAGAAAAAGTCCTCAGGGGCACAAGTTTGGATGACCAATCCCCTCCTATCCCTTGGCATTCCCTTTGGGATCCTAGGGGTCAGAGTCTGGAGGTTTGCACACTCAGAGGGACAGGTTTTCTTGTCCTTTCTAGGCACCGCCCCCAAGTCTCCCCACCTCCCAGTTTTCCTTCCAAAGAAACAGGATTCTCCCTTCTTCCTTGTTCTGCATCCTCTTTTTACTCCACCCTTGAACAACTGACTACAAATGGAGTGGCTGCCTCAGCCACAAAAAAGGGGCCTGTGCACAGAAGTGATCCTTCCTGTGGAACCTGCTTCTCCACCCACAGCTTCAGGCGTGTGGTTTCTGTGGGGACTGCCGTGCCCTGCACCTGACTGTCATTCCACGGCCACAGTGACTAGCTGAGGAGTGAATGGACATCCCCCACGGCCTCTGAGAGTTTGGTGTCTGTGGCATCCACATCTCACCCCACCAGTGTTCCTGCCCCTGTTTAGAATTATGCATCCCACTACTTTCCTTCCTCTACCTCGGTAGAGTTCCACCCCGGCTCAGCCCACCTTTCCTGTCTTTCCTCTGGGCACTGCAGCTGTTTCTCCACAAGCTTATGTTTGGGGAAAGAGTCATTTCACAGCAAGGGAAGGCCCAGGTGTCTTCACAACAGGGCCAAACAAAACTGAAACCGATGTCCCAGCACAGTTGGCCTGCCTCAGAAATCTGGATGCCTAGGAAAAAACTACTAGAGGGGCGGGTACCAAAGTGTGAACAGAGACATTTCTGGGTAGAGGATGTACAGGTTATTGCAATTGCTATTTGTTTACATTTTATTTTTTTGCCTTTCATAATCACAAGTTATTGTTTGCTTATTTATTTATTTATTTTATTGGTACCTGGGATTGAACTCAGGTCCTTGTGCTTGCAAGGCAGGCGGCAGAATCATTGAGCTAAATCCCCGACCCTCAAATTATTTTTTAAATACATAGAAATAATTTTCAAAAAGGAGCAATTCAACGTGTACTTTAACAAGAAAATGTTTTAAGAGCTTAGCAAAGGGTTCATGTGTTTCTAATTTGTTTAATTTTAATTATTTAACAAAATACACACGAGCCCTTTGCTAAATTCTTAAATTAGCAACACACATAAGCCCTTTGCTTTGCTTTGTTCCCTTTATAACTGAAGATGCCTGAGAGGCATAGCTTTTGTGTGTGTGTGTGTGTGTGTGTGTGCAATTCCCAACATTGTATTGATACTTAGTAATGGAAAAACCAGAATTTAGGTCCTAAAATATTGCATTATGATATGCATGATAATGATCTTGTCAGGGTTTACTAGGCCCCTCCATTTTACAGAAGGGAAAGTTAAGGCATGGAAGGATCACAGAGATTAACCAAGCTCACTCTATGAGTATAGGGCAGAGCAGGAAAGACCATATCTGTCCTTCCTTTCCAGGATATTTTCTTCCTGATGCATAGTAACATGCATGAATGTACTGCAACACAATGCCATGCAGTGTATGGAATGTGAGGTGCTGCGGTGGAAATGCTGATATGAAGCACCCAGGACAGTGCTTGCCATGTACCAGGTACAGAATCCCTGTTAACTATTTAAGGTCAGGAAAAAAAAATCAATTCAGTTTCCCCCACTCTTCTTAGCCTTAGAGGGCAAGAAAGCACACAGTTGGAGAACAAGGAAAAAATGCCCTTGCTTTTGGGGGAAATGGGCAAAGAGCAAAAACTAGGGAAGGGGTGAAAACTGCAAAGATACAGCATTTTATCCAGAACCAGCCTTAGCGACCCTGCCAAAGTCCAGAGTGAAATCAGATGTGAGTTTATCTGGAATGTGATGAAACAGAGTGAAGACTCCTTCCTTGAAAATGAGGACAGGGGATTCAGAGAGAGAGGATCCTAAGCAGCTGGGAGCAGAGGAGAGGAGGAGGAAGAGGCCATAAGGGACCAGCCTGAAGCTTGGCCTCCCGTGTCATCACCTGCCCAGGGAGTGGAGGTCAGATGGTCACTCTGGGTGCACATGGCTTATGTTCTCATCAGGCCTCTCCTGAGAAAGGCCTGGCCTCAAGGAGAGGGAAAGAAGGGGTGGATCGAGGTCTGGTCAGAGAAGTTGAGATTCTTGTTTTTAGAAGGACAGAAGTCTAGGTTTGGCTTACTCACTGAAAATAACTTTTAAAAATAAAGGGAGGTTTATTACTGGATTGGTATCGAGGCACAAATAGTCTTTTTTTTTTGAGATGGGGTTCACTATGTAGTTCAGGCAGTGATCCTCCTGCCTCAGTTTCTCAAGTGCTGGGATTACAGGTGCAGGCCACCATGCCTGGCACTAATGAAGTCTTTTTCCTGCCCCAGCTTCTCCTCCTCCTCCATGTCACTGAATAATGAAATAACTGGGGAGATGGTTCCTTCTTAAAAAACAAGCTACTGAACTCACAAAGGTCAAATTTAAGTAAGGCATGATTCCACCAGTAAGTATCTTAGGTGCAGGTCTGGGGCAGTGTGTTAGTTACTTTTCTCTTGTTGCTGAGAGAAAACAACACCCAAAGTTAAAAGGTAAGGGATTTATTTGGCTTACAGTTTGCAGAGGTTTCAGTCCATAATCAGCTGGCTCCCAGGCTGGGATAGCAAACAGGCATCACAGAGGAGAAACAAACACGGTGTGCACAAGGCAGCAAAGGGAATAAGAGGGTTTAACAGCATCTTTCTGTCCCTTTTATCTTATTGAGACTACCAGGATTAGGGCGGGGCCAAACCACTCACTCACTCACGTGTAGTTATTTAGTAATCACATACCTTTAATCCTAGCATCATGCATTCCAGATTCAGCTACCTTTGAATGAGGCTTTGGGGAACATCTAGACCCAAACCATAACAGGCAGGTTGTAAGAGTGGTGAAGAAGGGTCAGTGGGAGAGGTGTGACTGGTCCATTTGTCTGTAACAATGAAAAATAGAGAGAACTTGTGAGACAGGGAAAATGGTCTAGGTATCTAGAGTGGATGCATACTGTCCTCTTCCTTTCTCATTCTTGGACAGAGTAAGGGGGTGCTGGATGCACATCTCTCAAGTTTGATAGTGCCTTACAGACATATTAATACTGGCCTTTTCCTAAGGTTTCTGAAAGTGAGAGTTTCACTGGCTCTCCCATGCCTGGGACATGCAGGGAAGTAGGTCTGTTTTTAAGGATGACGAAAATGGAGTACCCTTCGTCCCAGGGCCCTGAGCCCTGAGAGAATACAAAGACCCTAGCAGTTACTGTGGCTCTGAGCAATAGAGAAGACAGGGAAGTTGGAAGCACGGGAAGCCTGTGCTCTTCCTAAAGGCCACTAAGAGTACGATACCACAGTCTGGACATTTCTCTCTTTACTCCAAGATAGCAGGCAACCAGCTTAGCTTGTTCTGGGAGAAGGAAAGAGATGTGAAAAAGATATGGAATTAGAAATTTTTTTTTTGGAATTAGAATTTTAAATGGAACTGTCAGTTCCTCAAAGTGTTAACCACAGAGGTCCAGTATGACCCAGTATTCTACTCCTAAGTACATGTGCCCGAGAGATGAAAATATACATCTACACAAATGTTTATGTCAGCATTACTCACAATAGCTAAAAAGTACAAGCAACCCAAATGTCCAGAAGTTGATGAATGGGCAAATAAAATATAGTATGTTCATGCAATGGAATATAATTCAGAGTTAGAAAGGAACAGGTATGATATGACTTGGCCGAAACTTGAAAACATTAACCTACATGAAAAAAGTCACAAAACCCCACATATTATGTAGTTCCATGTATATGAAATGTCCAGAATAGGTAAATCCACAGAAACAGAAAATAACTGATGGTTGCTTAAGATTGGAAAGTATGAGAGGAAGTGTGGGGCAATTACTTAAAGGGTATAGGCTTCATTTGGGGAAGAAAATGTTTAAAAATTGGTGGTAGTATTAGTCACACCACTGTGTATACTAAGAACCATTTGAATGGTTGAATTTCATGGTATGGGAATTATACCTCAAAATCTATCAGAAAACATGGGACTAAATTGAGTGACCTGCAAATTATGAAATTGGACTTTGATATAATGAGGGAACAAGGGTCACTCACTACCCAACAGGAGGGTTTGACAGAATGCTATTGGTGACAGTTACTAGTAAAAGAAAACATTTCAATAAATTGAATATCCTCAATCAAATTGGTGACATGAGGATGGGCAGGACCTAAAACTGTCAGAAACAAGGCAACACAAGGCACTTTCCTTGTGCACCTCTCCTGATTCAGACTCTCCCTGTCCCTCATCTTGTCACTGCTTAAGAAAGAGGTGAAGAAAGAAGCAGATGGGAAAGGAAGACAGGCCTAGAGTCCTGGTCTGGCTTCCAGTCTCTTCTTCAGGCTGATTTGTGGATCCGACCTCAGGTGTGCCTGGACAACTGTGGGTACTTGGGAATCTTTTCTCAAGTGAGTCCCTGTTACATCAGACAACTCTGAGAGCAGAGAGGAGAGGTCCCTGAGACCCACTATGGGGTGCTGATCCAGGGCTGGCTTCATTTGTAGGGTGGCAGAGTGAGAAGGACAACATAGACCTAAGGAACACCCTGAGCTCTTCCTAAAGTCTTTTCTTTTTCCTGGTTCCAGCTCAGGGAGCCTATATGGAGACAAAGCTGTTGGACCCTGTGGTGGATTAACTAATGGGTAACTTGGAACACCCAGCTGAACTGAGTCAATGTGGTTCTGGGTGTTCTCAGGTGGAAGAACCACCTGAGGATTGTTGCCAATGGCATAGAAAGAGAACTGGCAGGGAAGATTGCTGTTGATTTCCTTGGAGAATGTTGCGTGGCTGGTTTTCCTGGTACAAACTCAGCTGTTCTCATTGTCAGGGGAGCTGAGGTCCTCGCTGTTGCTGGAGATGGCTGCTGTTCTCATCAGGGGAGCTCTGGTCTTCACCTTGAGCATCACTTCTTGGCTCCAGTGCAGATCCCTCAGCCATTTGCACAAATCCTTCACCCCACTGAGGAAGACTTTCGAGCTTCCACCACTGGCCTTTAGGCCTTCCCAGTGCAGATCCACCATATGGACTTGCATGAGTCATTGCCGAGGGCTCTAGGCCTCTGGGTGGAGTCATGAAGAACACTGCTTTGAGCTCTGGGCCTTTAGGTGGACTTGTGCGGGACATTGCTGTGGGATCCAGGCCCTTGGCTGGATTATTTGGATCTCTAGTGGGTGGACAGATCTCTTGTATTCCTCCACATTTGACTTTTTGGGTGAATATAATAAAATAATCCTGTAAATTATGTGCCCTGTATTAAATCTATTCCCTTGCAACCCCTGAGCCCCCAACTATAAGGCATGCTATAAGATAAAGCTGGCAAGGCCCAAGAATCCCCCCCCGCCCCCCACTGTGCCAGCCAGTTTCCCCAGGGACTCCTTAACCAGTACTAATCAGGACAACATAAGCCCAAGATTAAACTCTGGAGGGAATCTGCCTTTTGAAATCTGGGCTGATGCTATCCTTTGGTCTTCAGACCCAGGAAAGCAGGTGAAATATTTGGGTCAAGTTGAGTAGGCTTCTAAACTCGAACTCAAATAAAGGAAATCAGAAGTTCTTACAATTACTCTTTGGTTTCAGCTCAGTTTTAAAAAATGAAATGATGATTCATCTCTTCAAACATAGCTAAAAGTAGAAGACACAGTTGACTCATGGATTGGGGTCAGGTTCTGGATGCACATCAGAATCCCCTGGGGAACTTTAAAAGCATATAGGTGCCTGGGCACTACTCAGACCATCTGATTAAAAATCTCCATCGCTGAGGTCCAGGAATTTGCATTTTTCAAAACATATCAGATGGTTCTAAATTTATTAGTCCTGCTCCAATTTGGATCAGTACTAGGGATTCCTGGGACTTGATGATGTTGGTGACATCAGACTATGAAGAAGAGTAAGAAGGAAAAAAGGAAGGTTAGAAACCAGGGACAAACTTTGCCTATTTCAAGATGTAGCTTATGTCTGCCTATGCTTCTTAGATTTTCTAGCACTAACACAAGTTGATATCATGATATGCAATTTACCAATGTGGCATGCAGGGTAGAGACACTCAGATATAAGCATAAACTGGTGGAGCAGCAGAGTTAATGGCAGGTCTGCTTTTAGAGAGTAGATTATCATGGAAAGTAAACAGAGCTGTTTACATGCAGAAGAGAAAGTTGGCTCAAGCTTCTTCCTTGTGTGATTTGACTGCTCTGAGCTTTAGGGTAAAATGCCTGAACTAAGATACAGAGCTCTGTAAATTTTATATTTTATACAGAATGCCTACAGTTCTTGAATTAAGTAATTAATATAAACATAGAGCCTCCCGGCCCTTTTCGTTTTTCAAAATTAATGACTTCTATATTTGATGACAATACTTATTCTGAACTCCTGGCCAGGTATGGTAGAGAAAAACAAAACAAAACAAAACAAAACAAACAAAAAGCTAATATGCAGTATTTCTTTCCTACCTGTTACTGTAGAATCACAGGGCCATGTGGCTTTAACGCCCAGGTATTCACTCAGTGGAGGAAGGTTTTTGATGTTGTATTCTGGCTATTTAGGATACAGAGGTACACAAAATATTGTCTCTGCTGGGAGAGGCTCATGTCCAGCACGGGAGGAAGACAGATGAACAGAATTATTATCATAGAGGGTGGTGAATTCAGGAACAGAGAATACCTGTCTTTCAGCTTGCTGTGATACCCTGCCTACTGGGAGACACTGGGGCCTGGTCTCTCAACCTGAAATGGGATATTGGTGGTGACAGTGGGGGCAGGATTAGTGCCACAACAACAGTAGCTAGTAGGTCCCTGTACAACATAGAAGGGGACTAATTAATTCTAAATGGTCTAAGAAGTCTCCCTTGTTTTATAAAAGAAGAAACTGAAGTTTAAAGGAGTTAAAAAGAAGGTCTCCCATGGGAAACTGAAGAGCCCTCGGGAGCAGCAGGGGGAAGAGGACAGAGGGCTGTTCCTCTTTGGCAGCAGCCACTGCTGCCTTCTGTACTCCCCTCCACCCCGCAATTCTGCTCAGACCTTTGCTCCTTCCCTTCCTGCCCTGGAGCATACTGAGCAGCACAGGGATTAGACACTTCGGAAGCAGAGCTCTGTCCAAATCTCTGTTTCATTCCTTAGCAGCCTAGAGACCTTGAACAAATGACTTCCTCTCTTGCTGCCTGTTTCATTAGCTGTAAAATGGGGATCACAAACAACTTGCCTTGCGGGGTCCTGGTGCAGTTTAATGAGTTGTTACCTGGAAAGTGCTCAGTACAGGGCCTGCGGGCACGCAAAGATTGTGAAATCTTTTAAACTACAAAACAAAGTATAAAAAGGAAAGTAGAGATTACCCAAATGCTGAACCCAAGAATAATTGCCATTAGTATCTTGGTGGATATAACTCTCTATGGCTCTCTGGACACAATTATATAAATGTAAATTTAATAAGTGCTGTTACATCAGAATGCAGTTCAATGAACTGCTTTTGTCACTCACCAAAGATATCTTGGGTATCTTTTCATGTCAATAATCATAGATCTCATAATCACTTGTAGAGGCTGATTTGTACTTCATTGTATAGATACACCATATTTATTTAAGTCATCCACTAGAGATGGCCATTTAGGTTGTTTCCAATATAGTACTTTCGGTTTTACAAAACACTGGCATCAAGAAATACTACATACAGCCAGCTCTGGGCCCTTGTCTGACTGTTTCCTTAGGGCAACTTGCTGTAACTGAATGAAAGGGTACAAAACCAAGGACATGTGTCCCAGTAGTGTAATTCATATTGGGAAAAAGGTTGGCTAGTCAGCCGGTGTGACAGGACCGACATGAATGTGACTTTTGCAGTAACTCAGGGCTTGGCTGTAGGAAAGTAATAGGCCAGTGGTCAGTTTGTGGGAAGGCAAATATTTGGAGGCTGTCTCTGTCTACTTGTGTCAAACACATTGTTCGTATGCTCAGAGGTAATTTTTCTGACCCAAGGTGGGACTCTATGGGAGAATTTACTGACCTCTGAGTGCCCTACAGTTTCTCTGAGTTGCTGGATTTTCTATGAAATCAGGTTAGGGGAAGTTCAATTGATTGAAAAATGTCACATAACTTTTGAGAAACCTTCTGCGGGTATAATGTCCATGAGTATTTTACATCAATATGGCTTGAGGTAGATTTTTCCAGGCCCCAAACTTTCCTTATCCCCTGACAGTGATTCTGAACTTCTTCTGTAGCAAATGAGGCTAGGATGTGAGGCAACAAACAAGAGTGGTAGCCAGGAGCAGCCCTGCACCCCACCCCAGTTAGTGAATACTACTGGACAGATAGAGTGAGAGGAAATGGCCACAAGAGGACACATCAAGGCCTGGAAGCTGAGGCTGGCTCCTCTCACAGGTGAAGGAAGGAAAGTAAAGACGTGGACCCCCAACCTAAAGCAGAGGTTAGCCAGTCTACACATTTCCTTCCAACCCACCTTCCTGATACATCAGAGGCAGTTTTAGGGTGGAACATTCTGCCACACAGACTTGGAGTGGATGAAGACTGACCAGGGAGGACCAGTGAAATGTAACTCCTAATGCCACTTTCAGTCACTAACTGAAGGGAAAAGCAGAAACACAGGCTAAAATCTTCAGAGACCTAAATACCCCCAGAGCAGTTTCAAGCACTTTGTGTATATAAACCCATTTGTCTCACAACAACCTTGGGAGGCAGGTGCCTTCATCATTCCTATTTTATAAATAATAAGGAAACTGAGCCCCACAGATGAGAGATTATTTGGTAAAGATCACAGATCAAGTAAATGGGAGAACTGAGAACCCCCATAAGTTGGCTCTAGGGTTCTTTATTTTCCATTGCTTCTCTTCATTATTATGATATTGCTTTTAATAATAGGCATTAGTTTTAACCAGATACTCTTAAGATGAGCAGGTCAGACATGGGGTGACTCTAGAGAAACAAATGGGATCACTTTTGGGCAGGTTGATCAAAGTTTGTTTGTTTGTTTTTTTGTACCGGGGATTGAACTCAGGACCTTGCACTTGCAAGGCAGGTGCCAGAACCACTGAGCTAAATTCCTGGCCCATTTGTTTGTATTTTAGTTACCTTATGCAGGCAGGCAAGTACTCTACCACTGACCTACACCACCAGCCTCCAAGGCAATGTTTCTTAAGAGTGATTAAGGGACAGAGAATATAGTCTTTAGAGAACAATAAGGATGCCAGCTGGGGGATCTGTGATGTTATCTGATGCCAAAATGTTTTGCATTAAAAGTAAATGTATGCTGGCATCTTCACTTTTACTCTTTGACAATTCTAGTTCCTTTCCTTCCCCTTTGTCTTCCGTCCCTCCTTCATAGGCTGCAACTACTTTGCACCCAGTAGACATACACACCTGTCATTACGGGACAGTTGACCCAATAACCAGGATGACTACTAACTGACTAATGGGTGGATAGCAAACTTGAATCCAGGTGAGGGACAACAAATGATTTCATGCTTTGGTGGTTTGTGCTATAGTTTTGGCAGTAATTTAATTGTATCTTTTGTTTTGTTTTTGGAGGAAGAGCTATGCCCATAAGTCATAATAGTACTGTATATATCAGTCTTTGCATTTTAAGGGTAGGGTGGATGTCTAAGTCATTTCTGTACTCTCCATAATTCTTAGTGGATACAATAGGCACTCTATGGATGTTTAATAAAGAGGGTAATTAAATATTTATGATTGTTGACCTATCTAGTTAGAAACCACACTGGAACATTGTTCTATGTTTTGTTTTCAGTTTGACTAAAGAATAGAAAGAAATGTTTAACTTGAGGTATAAAAAGAATTGCTTTCCACTAGAAAGCTGTTTGTTCTGAAATTAGCAAAGAACGAGACTACTCTCTTAAAAACAAAACAAAACAAAACATGATTTATCAAAAATAAATACTTTCTAAATTTCCCCTAAATAAGTCACATTATCTAAGTTCAGCTTTTCAATAGCTCAACAGTTATGGGCACAAGAGACCCATAGAACTAAAACAAAACAAAACAAAACATCAACAACAAAAAAACTGATGCCAGAACTTTAATTGTGCAAATTGAAAAAAATTGTAGTTAATTTTGGCATTATGGAAAATTCTAAAATTATTATTGATTAATTTAAATCTTCAAACTGGCACAAATTTAATTCAGTTAAACTTTCAAGAGATACAAAAATTAAACACTAAGTTTTAAAACATTTAAAAATTTAAATAAATAAATATTTAATAAATAAAAATCTTAAATGTTAATTTAAAAGTTTTAATGTCATCCATGACTAATAATCTGGATTTATAGCTATTAGACTTTAAAGTAAATTAATAAACCATTGCTTCTTATCAATATATTAATATACAAATTTATTGCAGGCTTCCTAAGCACTAGGCATTGTGCTAAGCACTTGAGATATTCTGCCTTATTTAGTCTTTACTCCCTTTACCTAGAAGAAACAGGTTCAGTGAAACTAAGTGCCATACCTAAGATCAGACAGATAAGAAAACTGGAACTTGGGTCTGATTGGCTCCAGGTCTCAGTGCGTTCTCTTATTCTTCCCAGTTATGCACACATTTCTCAAGATAGCTGGATTTTTTTTTTCTTTCTAGTCATCTGAAATGAAGCAATCCTTACAGCAGTGAGTTCCCATGTTTTTGTTTTTCAGTCTTTTCCTAAATGCTGGAATCATCAAATCAAGTTTTGAGGTTCCCATACAACTTCAGTGTCCCAGGAAGAGATCATTTTGTTTGATTTCATGCACATTAACATTCACAACTTACCCTAAGCTTGGTAAGTCATATATGTCCAGAAAGAAGTGAAGCTTGACAAATGAAGTCCACTCTTGCTCATGTGCTATTGCTGACAGTTTTTCATTATTTAGGCCTGATGTGGCATTTTCTTCAAGTTTTACAACAAAAGTTCTCCTATTGTTTCACTTATGTAAATATGTTGTTGTCTACTGAATAACTTCTCCTGAGCTTTCTCTTTTTATTTCTCTCCACTGCAGAGCATGGAGGTAAAAACAGCCTTTTGTGTCTGTTGAAGTCTGGATACTTGATCTTAAGGCAGGCAGCCAAACTTTTCCATGAAGAAACCAAGATGCTAAGAGGGGAAGCCTCCATCTGGGGGATTTGGGTAGTTACTGATGACCCCCAGAATGCTGACCAAAGCCCCACCTATTATGCCAAAACACTTGAAAGGGTATGTTAAATTCAGTTTTCAGAATGTATAAATATAAATTGAGATCCTTTGGAAAGCTTTCCAAAAGTCCAGGTCTCTTAATTAATATCTCATGTCTGTAGAAGCATGAACAAGGGGTTGATTTGGCCCACTTATTTTTTTATAATGCTATAGTATCATTTATCATCATGCAACTCTAAACACACAGCTGCTTAATCTGAGACCATAAATTAACTGCTTCCACAAGTTAGAGCCTCTGCTAGGAGGGAGACCAGGGAAAAACAGGGAAAAATTAATAGAATAAAATTATTTGATTCGGTTAAGTTCAAGTCCAGACTGAAATTGTGGGTGGCTGAATGCAGCTTTTCAAACTCCCTCATTTTTGGCATTTGTATTTGGCCTCATACGTTAACAAGATTTATCATTTCCTTAAAAGTGCATGAAAGTCCCTGGAAGGTAAACAATTAAACTCAGACTTTTTTTTAAAAAGTATAATTTATTTGAAATAGGTAAGATGTTTACAAGTCTCAAAAATCAAAGGGTGCAAAGGTTGTACAATAAAATTCTCTCCCAACTTGCCACCTTAGAGGTAGGCAGTTTTATTAGTTTCTCATGCATCCGTCTAGCTATATAGTTTTTTCATATGTAAACAAAAATGCATATTATTTTCCTCTCCTAAAGTGTAAAAATTATGTCTAGAAAGTTATATACCATATGTAATGTACAAATTAAATGCACTGTGTAAGTATTCATACCAAGAATCCAATGTAAAAAGTAATTCTTAATAGTATGCATATTATATATTCAATTAATATAATGTACAAAGTATAATGTACCATACTCTTTGTTCCATATCTTTTTTTAAGAGTAAATACATCTTGAAGATATGATCCATCAGTACAGATATTTTGTGGCTATCTGCTATTTTCCAATGTCTGGATGTACCACCATATTTATTTAACCACTTCCCTACTGAGAGACATTTAGGTTGTTTCCAGTGTTTTGTTATTATCAATAAAGCTACAATGAATAACTTTATACATATCATTTTGTACATATGAGAATATAGCTGTAGGGTCAATTGTAGAAATGGAATTGTAGGGACATTTATAATTTTGATAGATATCACCAAATTATCCTCCCCAGCAATTGTACCAATTTATAGTCCTACCAGTAATGTAAGGCAGCACAGATTTTTTTTTTTCAATTTTTATTAGTCCATGTTTGCAGTACGTGATGGTCATATTCCTCATGGGGAAGGGGTACAAGCACAAAACACTTCTGTTCTTTTTGTCATCCTATTCCCCCTACCTTCTCCTCCACCTCTTAGGTTGGCTTCCTCTTTGCAAAAGACCTACCTCTGTATTTCCAATTATCCATCTTTCATTTTGTTCTTTATTTATATTTTGGGTTTCTGATATAAGAGGATATTTAGGATTGTATGTCTGATTTATTTCACTTAACATTATAGACTCAAGGTCCATCTATTTTCCCACAAGTGACTCACTGGCAGCCCACACCATTAAATGAGATATCATACACTCCCCAAGTGCCTGGCAGAGCATATATGCCCAACAAATGATAATTAGCATGATTAATTAATGATAAAACCTCACCACTGATATTTCATTTGATCAAACTCTGACTTCTTTCAAAATATAAATGATTCTGGAAATGTTTACATTATTATAGGGGGAAATTGGCTTATTACATCAATTTCCTTGAGTCTTTAGGAGTCTCATGTAGGAAAAAAAGTCTAAAACCAGGATGTATCTGTTTTCAAAAATTTGGTCATGGATACTAATAGTGCCAAAATTAATTTTGAGTTGTCAGCTGTAAAATAGTAATAATCTATGTTTTCTAAAATATGTAGGTAAAAATACATTTCAGGTCAAAAGCCAGTTGTAGCAGACAGGTTGTAAAAGGTTATAAAAGGTTGTAAAGGGTTGTAAAAGATTGTAAAAGGGATTGGAGTATCCCTTTGAGAGTCTTGAGAGATGCCTAGAAGGCTAGTTAAGAACACTTCCAGTGTGTCATGGAGTGCGACCATGGGGGCTACATGTGGTCTCTGGCCCCTGCTCCTTGGCACTCTCTCTGCTTTCTGGCCACTTGAGGTGAGCAGCTTTTCTTTGCCGTTGTCCTTCTGCCATGACATTTCTGTCTTGAAGCCAGCTAACCATAACTAAAACAGAGCTAAAAGAAATCCTTCCTCTTTTAAATTGTGTTTGTAAAGTATTTTTGCCACAGCAATGAAAAGCCAACTGATACACCCTCTAATGTCACAAAATTCTAGCCAGAACTGTGACTACCAGAGCCAGTCAGGAAGACTGATTCTATGTTCTTCCTTAATTGGAAAGGTGAGATATCTTCATGCACAGCACCTATTTTGCTGCTTTGATTCCTCAGGGTCTGGCATAAATAGTATATTATTATTATTATTATTATTATTACAAAGAAACTGATATTCCTCCTCCAAAACCAGTCTGGCATATATATATATATATATATATATATATATATATGAGTCTGGCATATATTATTAGAAATAGCCATTGTCCTTTCAGAGTATCTGATTTTGAGAAATGATCAAAAGTTTCTTTAACAAAGGAGAGATGTCAGGAAACATAAAAGCAGACTGTTGGAAATGGGGAAGGGGATCAGGAGGAGAGGAGGGAAAGGAGGGTAGGGAGGGAGCCAAAAGGATCAAAATGATCAAGACGTGGTATATCCATATACCAATCCCCCAAATGAATATAACTATGATGTATTATTGCAAACATACAGTAACAGAAAAATTAAAAAGGATGGAGATAAATTAAAACTTCCCTTTAAATTGAATTTGATTAGACTAAATAGTCAAACCACACACATTAAAAAATCTACACTTTCTTGAATGATAAGTGTTGTCATATTTGTTTTAAAAACCACAGATTTTCCTATGGTCCCACCCAGCTCTTAGGCCTTAATCCTCAATTTGACTTAGTTCTAGGTTTCTCACTTCCCTCTCAGAACCTGAAGGCTGAACTGCATCTAGTTCAACAAGCACTGGTTTGCACATCCATGTCTACAGACCCCAGAAGGGTGTGCTCTTTAAGGAAAGCCCCTTTGTTTCCCTAGTTCTCTCGAGTTCCACTCCTCCTCTCCCACCCTTGCTTCTGCAGATCTTCAATATGGATGACAGAATTTTGACTCTTCTTGGTATTGTCCTGAAAGAAGCTACAATGTGTAAGAGAGTGAAATTAGTCAATAAATTATTTTTTAAAAAATAAATAAGTTCTTTGTTTTTTTGCAGGTCTGAAAAGCATGCTGTGAACCTAAAAGCTATGAAAAAGAAAAAAAGTAGGAAGAGGGCTTCAGATACTCTAAGGAACTCTCTACTGGGAGGTTAAACTGGGAGTAGTTTTATAAAACATGAGAAAATACGAAAATGAGCAGGCAAGTATATTGAGGAACAAAATAAATAGGAATATTCTATTAAGTTAACACAAGTTCAAACAGTGACAAATACAGAATTACATATCATCTCTGCTTATGTCATTTACAATGAAACACAACACAGAGAGGGTAAAGTGCCTTTCAAATCCAATGCCACAGAAAGTATTACGATTTAGGAATCCAGCGAATGTGTGTTCATGCTCAGCCAGAGTCACAAATTATTGTATAAATATAAATACATACAAGCAGATAACAGAAGGGATTCAGTTGGAAAGTCTGTTTCTTCCATCTTGACGCCAAAGAAGATGCCAGTAAATGGTCAAAAGAGAAAGAAAATTCTGGGACTTCCTGAGAGGCCATCTGAACCTATAAGTCTCTGGAAAACAGTATCTTGGGAGGTCCCTGTAGTGATGAGAGCCAGTGGCATTCAGGGTTCAAGCCGAGATGATGAACCTTTTCTGCACAGATGAGGACCCAGTGCAGCCGGAAATCAAGGTCCACTGTTAGAATCTCCAGAAGAACATGCAATTATGCACGTACAGCAGCAAAGTGAAGTTTATACTCAAGAGGAAACAGAAAAAACAGTTCCAGACATGTTTCATCATGCAGAGTTAGTATTAAGGCTGCCATTAGTATTGGATTGACTCACTGTACCCTGGGGAACCCATGGGTCTCCTTTCAAGAAAACACAAAATAAGTCAAATCTAAAGTCAGTCATAGACCAAACACTTGATGGTGGTGTTTGTCCAAAGCTATATGTAGTAGATACACAGCATGTAGTAAATCACATCAAAGATGCTAAGAGGCTATGGGAAAGATAATCTAGAAACAGACATGACACAGTTTCTGACTTCAGGCACCTCACATTTGTTCCACTTGCTACATAGAAAATAATGTATTAAATAAAAATTGCAAAGTGCATAGTAGATACATAATTTTTTACCTCTGAGAAAAATTTAAATGTACTTTTAACATACATTTCTATACAGAGACTATCTTTAGAATACATGGACAAAAGGTGATATCTGTTGCCCATGGAAAGGAAAAGTGGATACCTAGGAGGATGGAATGGAAGTTTTTTATTGTTTTCTATTGGACCATTTGAATTTTGAATCATGGAAGAGTGTGAATTCAAAACTCAATAGTATTTAGATCGGAAAAGAAAGAAGACGCCTAAGCCATAACAGACACTATATAGAAAAACATCAGATCACATGGCAAAGGCAAATAAATCAGTGTAAACATAATGCTAGCAAAGGAAGTCAAGAGATATTTTCCCCAGTTCTTTTAAATGCTGATTTCTTATAAACTAAAATTGCTTTGATTATTGAAACATGTACGTATACTCCATTGATACTATGTCTTGCTCACATGTGTAGACTCTATGCCTGGCATGGTGCAAGGCACTCATAATACACAAAGGCACTTAAATACTTTTTGAATGAATAAATTTCTGAAAGTACAGCTATAAATTGCACTCTAAAAGGACAGGAGGTAAGTTGTAGAATCTGAGGGCTGCTATTTCCTGCTGTGGGCACGTTATGTAAGCCCTCTACATCCTCAGCTATTAAATGAGTATAGGGGTTACCATGACAGGGTTGTTAGAAATGAGATTACATGAATAAGATACCACACAGTTGTAAAGCTGATATTTACACACACCTGACACTGTAACAGACCTTTGAAATCTGAGGATAACATTATTCAAGTCAGCCCAACTAGTGAGTCGGTTAAATAAGTTAAGATCCATACAACCCAATGCTTCCTATCTGTAACAATACTTACAGAGGATGCTAAGCACCTCACAAATAGTATATGCTTTCCTGAACACAAACAAGCAGTTAAGTAGCAGAATTCTAACAGCTACTATAGTTTCAAAAGAAATAATTCACTACCATGCTTACCTGACAAGAAGACACCACAGACTCAAAATAAATAGAAACAACTCAGACCTAACTACTGTTGCAATGCTGGGACTGTCAGCGGGGCAGAAGACACATGGAGACACTGAGTGGAGGCAATGGGCACTTCTGCAAGAGCTGACCATTCATCAGGGATTCTCAACCTGCTCCTCATTCAGAAGTGTCTTTTGTCTCTTTCACAAACACTCACAGTCTCAGTTATTGCAGTACCAAGATTTCCTTCCAGGCTCCCCTTTCTATTCCATCTTTCTATGTCTTCCACTTTCTCTTCTTTTCCCAGGTTCCTTTTTCAGTTCTTGGGCCTTTGAAGTCCCAATATTGCCTGCATCTCATGAGTCCCTTCATCCCTGAACTCCCAAACCACAGGCTGAGAACCCCTGCTTGAAAATCACAAGTTTTGGTACTGATTACGTCTCCTCAAACTGTGTATCTGGAGAGAGATAAAAGCATATTAATATCATGAATGGGGGGGTCTGGAAAAAAAAGGAAGAAGAAACCTAAGAGAAGCAAAACTCATGTTTGCTAGACCACGTAAGTTTGCAATAAGAGAAAGAGGCAGATTACATTTATGACCAATTGCCCTTACATGATAAAAACAACTAGCCATTCCTGTTTGCCTAGGAATGTACTGGTTTTAAAACTGAATGATGAGTTAGGTGTGGTGGCACACACCTGTAATCCTAGCACTCGCAAGGCTGAGGCAGGAGGATCTTGGAAAGTTCAAGGCCAGCCTGGGCTACATAGTGAGTTCAAGGTTAGCTTGCACTACAAAATGAGACTGTCTCAAGAAAACCCAAGAAATAAAAAATAAAAAGTAAAACTGAATGATGCCCTGAGAAATCCCTCAGTCCTGAGCAAACCGAGAGGGTTGGTCCTCTCAGACCAGAGATGGCGAACCTTTTAGAGACCGAGTACCAAACTGCAACCCAAAACCCACTTATTCATCTCAAAGTGCCAACACTGCAATTAAACCTGAATACTGAGGTTTTAGTTTAGAAAAACAACTCTACATTAAAATCTTGTGTCTTAAAAGAAAAACACAATAACAGGCATGCCATAGGTTGGCCACCACTGGCTCAGATAATACAAATATTTACTAATTAGCTTTCAGAACAAATGAATGCTATGAACCACATAATGCAACCTGCCTGAGCTTGTCCAAGTTCATTAGACTACTTTAAACTTGGGCTCATTGTGAAGTTTGGTTTCTAATTACATTAAAATGGATTAGAAAGCTTAATATAACTTTCTTAGTTTAATCATCTGGGTGAGGTTTTTCTGCCCTTTATAAATATAGACATTTGTAGCAAAATGGGTTGAAGTAAATAGGTTAAGAGCAAGGGTCTACAGTCAGGCTAGATTGTCAATGAACTTGATTTGTCATCAGCTGTGTGTTCCTGGACAATGTGCATTATCATCTTGGCCCTCTGGTTTCTGTGCTATAAAATGGGAATGAGTCTAATATTTGTCTGATACTTTTGGTTGTTGGTGGTGCTGGGAGTTAAATGAGATACTTCACATTACACATGAAAACAGTAAACAGAGAGCTTTTGGGCTGCCATCCGTCTTGCCGCTCCCGGCCCAGAGGTAGGGGCTTACCTATCACCATCCCTCCCGCCACTTCTGGCCCAGAGGAAAGGGCTTTTGGGGCACTGTCCATCCTGCCACTCCCGGTCCAGAGGAATGGGCTTCTGAGCCACCAGCCCACTGCTCCTGGTCCAGAAGAAGGGGCTTCTGGGCCATCATCCAGCCCGCCCCTCCCAGTCCAGAGGAAGGGGCTTACCCATCACCATCCCTCCCGCCACTTCTGGCCCAGAGGAAAGGACTTTGGGGGCGCTGTCCATCCTGCCACTCCTGGCCCAGAGGAATGGGCTTCTGAACCGCTATCCCACTGCTCCTGGTCCAGAGGAAGGGGCTTCGGGGCCACCATCCAGCCTGCCACTCCCGGCCCAGAGGAGGGGGCTTACCTGTCACCATCTCTCCCGCCATTTCTGGCCCAGAGGAAAGGGCTTTTTGGCCACTGTCTGTCCTGCCTCTCCCGGCCCAGAGGAGGGGCTTCCAGGCCACCATCCCTCCCGCCACTACTGGCCCCTGTCCCACCTCTCCCAGCTCAGAGGAGGTGACCTTCCTGGACACCAACAGCACCCCCCACCCCCCCAGTTGAAATGAGAAGACACGTAAATAAGTCTCAAAACCAGACTTCCAGATCACCTAAAGCAACCCCAAAGGGAAATCAGATGGAACACTCTGATGCTCAACCACCTGGACCCACTGAACTGGCAACAAAAGGGGATCTGGAAAAAATGAAATCAGAAATAATTTCTCAGATAACGGGAGAGATTGTGCTCCTAGTGCAACACATGATTAATCAATCTAGAGAGGAGCTCAGGAACATGATGGAATCCCAACATAGGAAACAAATGGAATCCATAAAACAGATGCAAATAGATTTACAGGAGATGAAAAACTCCATTAAAAATCTACACAGCAGAATGAGCCAATGTGAGGACAGAATTTCAGATATAGAAGATAAGACTGCAATTAATGACCAGGAAAAGAAAAATTGCTTCAAAATTATAAGGGACCACGAGAAATCAATCCAGCAGCTGCTAGACGATGCAAAGAAGAACAACATAAGACTGACTGGAGTCAAAGAAGAAACAGGAGGGAGTGCAGATGACATTAAAAACCTGTTCACAGAAGTAATGGCAGAAAACTTCCCAAGCAGGGGAAAGAACTTGACATACAGATGAGTGAGGCATATAGGACTCCAAATAGCCTTGATCAAAAAAAAATCTACACATAGGCATATAATTGTTAAGATTCCAGAAACCCGACAGAAGAACAAAGTTCTACAAGCAGTTAGAGAAAAGAAACAAATCACATACAAAGAAAAGCTCATCAGAATCACAGCAGACTTCTCAACACAAACCATCAAGGCAAGAAGAGCTTGGAGTGACATATTCCAAGCCCTAATAGAAAAAAGCCTCCAACCCAGATTGAGGTACCCAGTAAAATTATCTTTTAAAATTGATGGAGAAATAAGATACTTTCATGACAATGAGCACCTTAGGAACTTTGTGAAAACCAAATCAGCACTCCAAAGAATTTTACACAATATCCTAGGACCAGACATTGAGGATCACAACCCCAGGAAGCAAAGCAGAATGAACCCATCTGGCATGACAAGAAATTAAATGGAAAGGGGGAGAACCCAACAAAAAAAGTCATGGCAATGATAAGTCAATATGTTTCAGTTATAACCATCAACTTTAATGGTCTCAATTCACCAATCAAAAGAAATAGACTGGCAGAATGGGTCAAGAAGCAAAATCCAACAATATGCTACATACAAGAAACACACTTAATTCAAAAGGAAACTCATAGACTGAAAGTTAAAGGGTGGAGAACAATACTCCATGTGACAGGAACCCGAAAAAAGGCAGGAGTAGCTATCATCTTGGCAGATCAAGTAGATTTCAAACCAACACTGATTAAGAAAGACAAAGAAGGACACTACATCCTTGTAAAGAGAACAATCCAACAGGAAGAGATGACAATCATAAATATCTATGCACCAAACACTAGTGTGCCCAACTATATAGAACAAATACTAACAGACATGAACAGTCATATATGCCCTAATACAATTGTAGTGGGGGACCTTTAACACCCCACTGTCACAAATAGATAGATCAAATAGACAAAAAATAAGTAATGAAATACTAGAACTCAATCGAACTCTTGAACAAATGAACTTAACAGATGTTTCCAGAGTCTTCCACCCTACAAAATCAGAATACACATTCTTCTCAGCTGCACATGGGTTATTCTCCAAAATTGACCACATACTCACACATAGAACATGTTTAAGTAAGTGCAAAGGAATTGAAGTTATCCCCTGTATATTATCAGACCATAGTGTGATGAAATTGGAGATCCATAGCAAAAGAATCTCAAAAAATTTCATAAACACGTGGAAAGTGAACAACACACTTCTGAATAACCAATGGGTCACAGAGGAAATTAAAGAAGAAATCAGACAGTTCCTTCAATTAAATGACAATGGCAATACAACATATGGGAATCTATGGGACACAATGAAAGCAGTTTTATGAGGGAAATTCATGGTAGTGAATATGCATATTAGGAAAACAGAACGAGCCCAATTAAACAACCTGATGCTGAACCTCAAGCTTCTAGAAAAAGAAGAGCAGGACAACTCCAAAGCTCATACAAGGGAGGAAATTATAAAGATCAGAGGAGAAATCAATGCAATGGAGACTAAGAGAATGATACAAAAAATCAATGAAGCCAAGAGTTGATTCTTCAAAAGAATCAACAAAATTGACAAACCCTTAGCCAACCTTATCAGAAAAAGGAAAAAAAAGGCCCAAATCCATGCAATTAGGAATGAAAAGGGTGAAATGACAACAGACCCAGCAGAAATCCAGAGGATCATCAATACCTACTTCCAGAACCTACACCTCAATAAGATGGAAAACACAGAAGAAACGGACAGATTCCTAGACACATATGAATTACCAAAGTTGAACAAAGAAGACCTAAAAATTCTAAACAACCCAATATCAACCAATGAAATTGAAAACGTAATTAAAATCTTACCAACTAAGAAAAGCTTGGGCCCTGATGGCTTCACTGCTGAATTTTACAAGACATTTAGAGAGGAACTACTGCCACTACTGTTTAAACTTTTCAATGAAATTGAAAGGGAAGCAATACTCCTGAATTCATTCCTGGAAGCAAGCATCACCTTGATCCCCAAAGCAGAGAAAGACCCAACCAAAAAAGAGAACTACAGACCAATTGCACTAATGAACATAGATGCAAAAATCCTTAATAAGATACTGGCAAATAGAATGCAGAAGATCATCAAGAAGATCATACACCCTGACCAAGCGGGATTCATCCCAGGGATGCAGGGATGGTTTAAGATACACAAATCAATCAATGTAATACACTATATCAATAGAGCCAAGGACAAAAACCATTTGATTATCTTCATAGATGCAGAAAAAGCATTTGACAAAATCCAACATGCATTTATGATAAAAAAAAAACCCTACAAAAAAATTGGAATAGATGGTCTCTACCTCAAACTGATAAAAGCCATCTATGAAAAATCAACAGTCAATATCATACTAAATGGTAAAAAACTGAAATCTTTCACACTAAAATCAGGAAAAAGACAAGGATGTCCACTATCACCACTCTTCTTCAATATAGTTTTTTTTTTTTTTTTTTGGTTTTTTTTTGGTACCGGGGATAGAACTTGGGACCTTGCGCTTGCAAGGCAGGCACCGGAATCACTGAGCTAAATCCCTGGCCCGTTCAATATAGTTTTGGAAACATTAGCCACACCAATAAGACAAGAGAAAGAAATAAAAGGAATAAAGATAGCAAATGAAGAATCAAATTGTTATTATTTGCAGATGACATGATACTCTATATAGAAGACCCCAAGAACTCCACCAAAAGTCTTCTAGACTTAATAACCAAATTCAGTCAAGTAGCTGGTTACAAGGTCAACACACAAAAATCAATAGCTTTCCTCTACACCAATGACAGACTCACTGAGAGAGAAATAGGGCAAATAATTCCTTTCACAATAGCATCCAAAAAACTGAAATACCTAGGAATCAATCACATGAAAGAAATCAAAGACCTCTTCTCTGAAAACTATAGCACTCTGAAAAGAGAGATTGAAGATGATATCAGAAAATGGACAGACATCCCCTGCTCCTGGGTAGGAAGGATTAATAGAGTGAAAATGGCCATACTTCCAAAACTGCTATATAGATTCAATGCAATTCCAATTGAGATCCCAGCAGCATACTTCATGGACCTTGTGAAAACAATCCAAAAATTCATTTGGAACAAGAAGAGACCCAGAATAGCAAAAGCAATTCTAGGTAACAGAGACATGGCAGGGGGTATCACAATCCCCAACTTGCAACTATACTACAAAGCTACTGTGATAAAAACAGCATGGTAATGGCAGAGAAACAGATCTGAGAGCCAGTGGAACAGATGAGAAGATGCAGAAACAATGCCAGACACACTCAGTTATCTCATCTTCGATAAAGGAGCCAAACACCCTCACTGAAGGAAAGATAGCCTCTTCAATAAATGGTGCTGGAAAAATTGGGTTTCAACTTGCCAAAGATTAAAACTAGACCTATATCTCTCACTATGCACTAAACTAAAATTGAAATGGATTAAAGATCTAAATATTAAAATAGAAATGCTGAACCAGTTGGAACAGAGGTTAGGTAGACCCCTTGAAGACATCAGTGTAGGAAAAGATTTTATGAACAAAACCTCAGTTGCCCGTGAACTAGCACAAACAATCAACAAGTGGGATCTCTTCTTATTAAAAAGCTTCTGCACAGCAAGAGAAACCACCAGCAGTGTGAAGAGACGACCCACAATATGGGAAAAAATCTTCACCTGCTTTTCCTCAAAGGTCTACTATCTCAAATCTATAAAGAACTTAAAAAGATCAGACCTCCCAAATTTAAAGACCCAATTGAAAAATGGCCATCTGAAATGAACAGACACTTCTCAGACAAAGAAGTAGAAATGGCAAATAAATACATGAAAAAATGTTCAACATCACTGGTCATTTGAGAGATGCAAATGAAAACAACACTAAGATTCCACCTCAGATTCCACTAGATTCCACCTAGTAAATAAGGACTAAAACGTAAAATAGATAATGTGAAATAGGAAGAAAAGGGGCAAAGGGGAAGGAAGTGGGAGGGCTAGGGGAATGGAAAGAAGGGAATGGAATTAATATGAGAAAATGGAAAAATAGGAACAAAATCTTTGTAAATAGGGAGGACTGGAGGGGTTGAAGGGAGGGCTGGGCAAGGGTGAAGAATAAGAACCAAGAGAGACTATGTAGAGATGCAAATTTCCAATGATGAATGTCATTATATTGTATACCTAAAATGTACCAATGATTAGAATGAATAATTGATAACGCAAAATAGGAAGAAAAGGTCCAAAGGGGTAGGGGTAGTGGGAGGGGCAGGGGAAAGGAAAGAAGGGAAAGGAAAAATGCTGAGAAATGGAATAAATGGAAATAAAGTCTTTGTAAATAGGGAAGGGTGGAGGCGGTGAAGGGAGGGCTAGGAATGGGGAAAAAATAAGAACCAAGATGCATCATGTAAAGGTACAAATTCCCAATGAGAAATGTAAATGTGATGTATACCTAAAATGTATCAATAAAGGCTTCATAATATTCTTTAAAAAAGAAAGAAGAAAACAGTAAACAGTGCCTGTCAGACAACCCTGCAGAATTAATTAATTAATTATCCATCTGCCCAAGTCAGTGTGTCCCCTATTACTGGGAGCTGTTGGGATGCAGGCAAAGAGAAGCTGCCTCTTCCAGCTTTGCCTTTCCTCTCCTCTCTCCACAAGCTGTTCACCACTGTTTACTCTAAAGGACTGTCCCTACATCTCCTCAGACTGTGGTAGGAGATTTTAGAGTCGTAAGGCGAAGACTAGCAGTTCTCACAACTGGCCTCTAAAACAAGGGAAGTTATGACCGATAGTTTTCTTTGTTCTCACTTCAGTTTTTTGTTTCCCATTCCTTCAACTTCCCAGCCCCTTCTAATAGTCTTACCATTTTGTTTCTTTGAGTTCATATTTCGGGTGCTACATTTTTCCACATCTATCATGCTCACTAGAGAAAAAGAAATCAGTTTTTAATTTCCATATTGTACAACTCTATATCCCACACAGTGACTGGAGTTTAAATTCCAAGTTCCCAGGAAACATTTTTAATCTCCTGGGAAGTGTGGTGAATTTCTTTATTCCAGAGACACAACCCCCAAGGTTAATTAATTCAACAGTTCAGGACACAAGCTTTTGCTCTTAGATTTTCTTGAGAAATATATGCTTTCATTTTCTCATCCTTCCCTCAGAGATAGAAAGTGCCACATTCCAAGGTATTTTGTTATCAGTTGATTTTCTCCCTCTCCCTTCCCTTTGTAGTATTGGAGATTGAACCCAGAACCTCACAAATGCTAGGCAAGTGCTCTATCACTGACCTACTTTCATCAACTTTTTAAAAACTTTTGAGACAGATTCTTGCTGACCTTGAACATTCCATTAGTCTCCTAAGTCACTGGGGTTAGAGGTATGTGCTACCATGTCTAGCTATCTTTTGGCTTTCTAGCTATTCCTAGCCAACTGATCGTTTTTTTTCCTCAGGGAAATACAGTGAGAATTGGCAAACAATCATTTCCTTGTGAAATTCACTCCATCCTGGGATCTGACTGTTTTTGAAACTTGAATTTCAAATCCTGGCTATCTCAGTTCAGATAAGAAGTATTCTTTGGAAACCATTGATTCCTCACACCACTTGTTCACCCTTATAGGGGATTGTGGAGAATTCCTCAACAACTATGGGATTCCCTTTTATATTCTACCTCCTCATTTGACATCAGATATCTCTTTATAGGGACCATCATTGGATCTCTTGATGCACATCTTTCAATGCATTGGGAAAATATTTGCTCTGAATCATCTTGAAACGGGAGGAAATTATTTGAATATATTTATTTCCCTCTATTTTAATTGTTCCCCTGGGTAAGTAGAGAAATAAACACATAAATTATTTCTAAAATTGCTTAACATCCTCCTCCAGAAATTTTGCAAAATATTCTATGGTAAAAATACCACAGCTCTAGAGATGGAACTATTTTGACTAGCTAGGGTACCCAGAGACTAGCTCAATACAAAGTTATAACTAATGCAAGACTCAGATTCAATTGAAACCAGCAGTCATTATAGTGCTTTCACTTCTGTAAGTCTGTAGTTATTTGCATGGTGGAAAGAAACTTTATGACACTGATTCTTCTCCACACATACTGATTCTCCCAACCCTCACTATTGTACATCTGATCTTCACCCAGCAATCTCACTCAGCTTCGTTAGATTGCTAATGAATACTGGGGCTTCTCTGAGCCATTTGCAAAACTAAGACAGCTTCTTTGCAGTCATTATCCAACTCTCACTCCTCAAAAATTCTACTACAAGGGTAATAGACCTTCCAATGTGGGCGACACTGCAGAACAGCAAAATGAGCAGGATTAAAGGAAAAGATGGCACAGTTTCACCCAGTGGCACAGCTAAAATTCACTTTGCATAATTGAAAATGGACCCTGAAATGGAAAGCTAATGGGAAGTAGCATAAAAGCCAGTCTTTCCCTGTGATTTTGACTTGAATTTTGAGTAGGACATTTCCTGTGATATGGCACTGTCCTACATATAGCAAGATATTTAGCATTTCTGGCTTTGCATTTTCTTGTGACAACAATAACACCTTCACACTTCCCCACACTCCCAGTGAAAACCACCATAATGAAGGAAATACCATCTTTTCTCAGGCAGAATAGGAGCAGTGCTGCAACAAAGAACAACGGGATGAGTCCCACCATCATAAAGTGATTTCTCTTATTTGTGGAAAATACAGCAGGTGGTTCTGAAAAACAAGATAAAATTTTCATGGGAAGTTTCAGGAAAATAATCATCCTTGAAGTTTAGTTTAGTTTAATTGCAGGTTAATTTTCTTAAGTAGTAAAAGTTCCTGGCCAGTGAAAGGCCGAAATGATGAGATAGCTCTGATCACAAGATGAGAGCAGCATGGAATAGTGGAAGAAGCCCAGGTTTTGGATAGAGAGACCTGTGGCTGAATCCTACTGCCAATGACCAGCTTTGAGATGTCTAGCAAGTGCTTTAACCAGGTTACCAAATGGAAATTCTAAGAAGTTTATCAGGCCAATGTTTGTAAAGTGCTTAGCACAGTACTACAGAAATGTCTGCTTGATACTAAACGGTGACCTTAATTATGTCATTTCCTGTTGCTTTGTTTTGTTTTGAGACAGGGTTTTACTACGCAGTTCAGGGTGGCCTTGAGCTCACTATGTAGACCAGGCTGTCCTCTGTTTTCTTATTTCTTGCCTGTTTCCTGGAGATTGTGAGCTGTGTCCTATCTTCCTATGAATAACTAATGCTTATATACTGCCTGGCATATAGGGAATATTCAGTAAATATCTGCTGAATGTTTATTAAGTAGCGACATGACCTAGATGAATGGAGGTGAGGAAACAGCATGCATTTTTAAATACGGTGTTATCCATTTACTCTTTTATTCAACCATCACCGTGATGAGCAGGCATCAGGCTAAGTAGCAGGTGATAATGTTTAGCATATTTTAATTCACACATTGAAAATATTACCTGGGATGGTCAACTCAGCTCTATTGTTTTCCTCAGAACCTAATCTCCGAAAAGTGCAGTAGAAAATCTCATTAGCTGTTGCGTTGATTCTCAGCGTGCTGGTCACATTGAACAATTTCTCCTCTGTCTGGGATTTGGTGATGACGGTGTTGCCACTTAGGATTTGGTGGTCACTGCTTGTCCAGATGACTTCAGCCTCGGGGTAACCCTCAGCCTGACACATTAGTTCATGTTCAGAGGTGACTGGGTCCGTGGAAATTCGTTGGTTAATTTTGAGATATGGGGCTAGGTGATGAGCAAAAAGAAGCCAGGGATTTCTCTTAGTATAGAACAGACTTGTGGCTTGGTGCTGTCTATATTAGAAACAATATCAATGCAGGCTGGTTCTCATAGAACAAGCTTATTATTCATTGTCCTCAGCAGTGGGGAACCCCTGCTAGTCTACCTCAACTTTCTTTATTCAAACTTGGGCCAACTTTGTGCCTAACAGAACAACTACCTTGCTATAAAAATCATGTTGGTCTAGCACTCTGGAATGTTGACAGAAAGCTCACAAATTCAAGCCTAGCCTGGGCAACATAGTAAATTAAGCAAGACCCTGCCTCAAAATGAAAGATAAAAAAGAGGTGGGGATATATATTAGTGTGAAATTCAACTCCAGTATTGAAAAACAAAACATGTTAGTATGTTTATTAGGCTCAAACTAAATGCCCAGATTAATTTAAAATAAATCTTCATCTTTAAGCCAGTATTTCTTCTATCCAAATATAAAATGTCTATTTATTCAAGTATTTGTATGTTTCCCAGTAAAGTGCTATACTTTTCACCTAGGACCCAACTTCTTCTTAAATTTATTCTTGAATATTTTCCTTTTGTTGTTGTCAAGCTACTTTTATAAACACAAACCTTTCCAGCTGGAAACCACTGTTTTCTTAGACTTTACTCAATAAACTGATTTTGATGTGTCATTTGCTTTTTCAACTTTAAGTCAATGATCAGAAATTAGTTATGGAAATATATGCTATGTCATTTGTAAAAATTAACACATGTTTCTAGTGATACTTTTAAATTTTTAAATGTACTTTTCAAATTTTAGGATAGTTTCAGATTTACAAAAATGTTCCAAAAATAGTGCCATTACTGCATATTCCTTACCCAGCTTCCCCCATTATTCACATCTTATATTACCACAGTGCAGACATCATAACAGACGCACTTAATGCAATACTATTAACTAAATTCCATAACTTATTCATTCCATCACATTTTTCCCTAATGTGCTCTTTCTAGTCTATAAAATTTGATAAAAATTTTTGATAATTGGTTTGGGACTCTTTTATGATTAACATACCCAGTTTTCTGACTATTCTAGTAGATTGTTTAATGCACATAGATAGTATAAGATCTTTGTTTATGTTTACTCATTACAAATACATTACCTGTTCTTATTCAGCTGCACAATCATTATTTTACTAATAAAACTTTAGTAAGCCACTAATGATCAGAGCCTTATTTCTCCATCCCTTTACCAGGACATAACAAAAACTTCATGACATAATATTTTCACAGAGACATAATACAAAGCAGTTAGGATAAGACAAAACTGAAAAAATAATGATATGATATTTTAGTGCTCTTAAATCAAGGAAACTACCACCAATGAAATCAATATAACTATTATTTCAAAACACACAAAAAATGATTTTTAAGTACTTGAATTCTCAGTCTTTTTTTTTTTTTTTTGGTACTGGGGATCGAACTCGGGTCCTTCTAGCTGTGGGACAGGTGGCAGAACCACTGAGCTAAATCCCCAGCCCCTAAATTCTCAATCTTGTATCTGTCATGTTTAAGAAAGATTTAAAAATGGAAACTGATTATACTTCATGAAATAAATACTTCACGAAATAATATTACCATGATAGGGTCCAATTCACATAGCATATAACTTGATTTCTGGGCAATTAAAATTTAAGGCCTAAAAATTACTGTTAGTGGTAAAATGTTAGGGGTAAAATGTTTGTCTTTCTTACCCTTCTGTCATTATTTTCAATAACAGATTATTAAAGGAGTATATTGTTAGGAAGAGTAAGGAGGATATTGTTTCACATAAAGAAACACAAATAAATATGGTATGTCTCTAAGGCCAATTATAGAATGGATGCATTCCAGAAGAACTGATTAAATATGCACTACATTAGTTTCTGGAATGGGGCACATACGTGAGGGTACAGCATGAAAATATCAGAATTTCCACTTCATGTATTTTTATCATATCAATTAAATAATTTAAGCCTCCTAAGTTTTTCTAGTTGGCGTTGGGTCTCACTTTGCCACAAAAGTGTCTTACAGAAAAAGGGGAATCTTATAATACCAAAGAGAGGATGTCTATTTACTTTTAACTAAAATAACTGTATAAAATGATTTATTTAAAAAGTATCCCACAAAGAAATTGAGAATTGGATATTAATAATTCAAACAGAAATTAATGGGTAATGTCAGAAGTGAATATTTATAAGCCACTTTTTGAGGTTAAAATCAATAAGTACTTAATTGGACCTGACAAAGTATTCACTAAAACCCTGTAAGATTATTAAAACCACTTATCTTTGTTAATGATGATTTTCAAGATATATTATGCCTTAACATATTAGCTAAAGATAGGGAAGCACCATAATTAGGAAGACATTAAAATATTGTTTGTTAAATTTTATTTCAGCCTTTAAAATGTCTTTTATATTTTTAGAAGGCATAATTTCAGATTGAACCATATGAAATTGGTGATAGTTATCCTCTTTTGCCCCTCAAAAATGGCAACTTGTTACGATGCAATGTGTATATTAGCACAAAGTATATTCTTTATAATTTACACAAACAAACTAGGTTTTCAGATGGGGTGGGTAATCAAAACTTTTTGCACACCACTGTTTTATTAGATCTAGAGCAATATACTGATGTTAATCAAGACCAAAAAAAGCTCATGATCATTTTTAAGCCATTATACAACCTGATACACAATCTAGAGGTACAAAGATAGGCAGCAAAATATGGTTGTGAGGGGCACAGACTTCAGAATTAGACTGCTTGTGTTTAGAATCCAGTGTCACCACTTATAAGCTAGGTGGATTTGAGCAAATTGATTAATTTCTTTGGGCTTCAGTTTCCTAATCCTTAAAATGGGAAGAATAATGCTGATAGATCACTGATGGATCAATTGAAAGATACATTCTGATTTCAGCCAGGTGTTGTGGCACAAGCCTATAATCCCAGCATCTGGGAGGATGAGGAAGGAGGATCACCATGTGTTTGAGGACAGCCTGGGCTACATAGTGAGTTCAAGACCAGCTTGAACTACACAGAAAGACCCTGGCTCAAAAAATAAAAAAATAAAAAAAATAAAAATGATACATTCTGATTTCAATAATAGTAAAATGAGAAAAATATTAATCTTAGACAGAACACAGCACCTACCCCATAGAATTATACTGAGAATTAAATGAATTCTGATTACAAAAACCTTAGCTCTGGGCTTAATACACAATAAGTGCTACCCAAATTTTAATTACTACTACTACCACCACTACCACTAATACCTGAGCTCTTCCTCTTACTGCTACTGCTGAAGTGTACCTTCATGGTATTCTCGAGAAAGTACTACAGTTCTTGATGAATGTTTTGGACATAAATTTTCACATATTAAAACCTGCTCGCCGGGGATTTAGCTCAGGGGTTTTGCTGCCTGCTGCGCAAGCGCAAGGAAACGAGTTCAATCCCCACGTAACAAGAAAAAAAACAAACCTGCTCATGTTTCAAAAATTTCAAGCTAATCCTATTGGAGGAAATCATTCCATCATTAATTCAACAATTTTTTTGTGTGTGCTCTTGTTATACTACACTTTACTATATGTCAAGTCCTAGGGATAACAACGAATAAAACAGACTATACCTCTGCCCTGATAGAGTTTATGTTTTAGAAGAAGAAGAAAAAAGAAAAAAAGGCCCAATTATGATACCCTGTATGATAGTGATAGATGCAAAAGGGAACAGTTAAACAGGGCTGGGGAATTCGGGGGCAAGAAGAAGTTGGTGGGGAATGATAGCAGTTAATCTTTGGTCCATATGATTGAGTAGCTCTATCAAGATAGCTATGCACATTTTGTCCTTTCAGCTGCCTAATCCCATTTTAAGGCCCTGAAGATATTAAATGGACATTTTACTTTCCATGATATTAACATTCAGTTTTCAATTGAACATCAGATGCCTGAGAATCTGATATTTAAACTAACAAACACGAAAAGTGTGATAACACTCAAAGTGATAAATGAGTTAACCTAAAACCAAACCCTTTCAAATTTCAGTTTTGAAATGCTTCACCTTTAAAATCCCACTGAGTAAACTCCCTGTGAGGAAGCTGTGTTACCACACATTTGCAGTGATGGGAAGAAAAGCCCAGAAGGATTACTGTGAAATAATTTGCATATGGGGGTGACTCAGGACTTCTACTTTCTTGGGGTGCAGAGCTTCTCACACAAGCCACCAAGTTTCCATGGGGAGGTGGGGACATTGCTTCTGTGCAAGTGAAGCCTGGATGCTGCTGTGTTTTCAGTGCAGAAGTTGCAGACTCTTGGTTTAGCTCAACTCAACCTCCAAAACCACTGAATGCAAATGACAAGATGGACTGGAACAAGGGTGCATCTTTAGTACAGTACTGTGTTTTATAAGACAAGAGGGAATGGTCAAACAAATGAGATCTTCAAGTCTGCTTGGTCATCTTCTTTACATCAAGGACTGTTCCCTGAAAAACCCATCAGTGCTAGATTTACTATTATCTTGAGGCGATATTACGGAGCCAAGATAACCTGGAATAATCTCTTTATCACTACAAAGGACCAGCCAAAGTAGTCTCCTGAATAATCCCAACAGGCTGATGGGAGGCCTCTGAGAACAGAAACTT